>NW_025814867.1:63605672-64348172 GCF_022079265.1 Lynx rufus
GTGGGCAATGAGAGGGTGTTTTTACATGGTGACTAGCTGTCTCTTGCTTAACTAAGTGAAGACTAATTAGCAAGTCTAATGTGCTCAGAGAAAATCATCTAATTAGATAAATTTTTGCAAGCTTATCAAAATATTTGGAGAATTTTCTCTACACTTCTTCTCTCCACTAGAGGGGGGTAAATACATCCCCAGGAAACACTGAACTTTATCTTTGTAGGCAAGTCCTCCTGTATTAGCAAACACCCTAAAGTAGACATGTATACAGATTCCCTAGCAGGCTTAGTGTTTTTGACCATGCCTGTATAATTTTTAAATGTTTAAATTACCACAGGGTGAGATGGGTAGTAATAATCATTAGGATACCAAGTCCTCATTATTCAAGGGGCACCTGGGTGGCTCAGTCAGTTAAGTGTCCAACTCTTGATTTTGGCTCAGGTCATGATCTCATGGTTGTGAGATCAAGCCATATTACAAATTACAAATGCAGTTATATTTGAATTTTATGACAGCACAAAGTACACACGTGCCAGATAGATTAAAGAAGCTAGAGCTGGCTGTCATAGGCTACCTATGTCACCTAAAAGCTGTTATGAGGCCAAATGGAAATAATTTGAAAGGAAAAAGAATCCATTTTATTTTTTTTTTAAGTTTTAATGTTTAGTTTTTGAGACAGAGAGAGACAGAGCATGAGTCAGGGAGGGGCAGAGAGACAAGGAGACCCAGACTCCAAAGCAGGCTCCAGGCTCTGAGCTGTCAGCACAGAGCATGATGCAGAGCTTGAACCCACCAACCATGAGATCATGACCTGAGCCAACTGGGCGCTCAACCAACTGAGTCACCTAGGTGCACCCCCCAACAAAATCCATTTTAAAAGTTTATTTCAGAAATCTATAATTAAAAAATTATGTCTTAGAAGAAATTAAGAACTTATGTACTGTGAACAAGAAATCCAACTAAGCTCCCAAAAAATGTAGGTAAGAAAGAAGTCACTATTTCCTCTTTTTTTTTTTTTTTTACTTTTTGATTTAACTTTCTTTTTTATTTTTAAAAATTTACATCCAAATTAGTTAGCATATAGTGAAACAATGATTTCAGGAGTAGATCCCTTAGTGCCCCTTACCCATTTAGCTCACCCCCCCCAACCCCTCCAGTAATCCTTAGTTTGTTCTCCATATTTATGAGTCTCTTCTGTTTTGTCCCCCTCCCTGTTTTTGTATTATTTTTGTTTCCCTTCCCTTATATTCATCTGTTTTGTCTCTTAAAGTCCTCATATGAGTGAAGTCATATGATTTTTGTCTTTCTCTGACTGACTAATTTCACGTCGCATAATACCCTCCAGTTCCACCCACGTAGTTGCAAATGGCAAGATTTCGTTCTTTTTGATTGCCGAGTCATACTCCATTGCATATATACCCCACATCTTCTTCATCCATTCATCCATCGATGGACATTTGGGCTCTTTCCATACTTTGGCTATTGTTGATAGTGCTGCTATAAACATGGGGGTGCATGTGTCTCTTCAAAACAGCACACCTGTATCCCTTGGATAAATGCCTAGTAGTGCAATTGCTGGGTTGTAAGGTAGTTCTATTTTTAGTTTTTTGAGGAACCTCCATACTGTTTTCCAGAGTGGCTGCACCAGCTTGCATTCCCACCAACAATGCAAAGAGATCCTCTTTCTCCACATCCTCGCCAGAATCTGTTGTTGCCCGAGTTGTTAATGTTAGCCATTCTGACAGGTGTGAGGTGGTATCTCATTGTGGTTTTGATTTGTAATTCCCTGATGATGAGTGATGTTGAGCATTTCTTCATGTGTCGGTTGGCCATCTGGATGTCTTCTTTGGAGAAGTGTCTATTCATGTCTTTTGCCCATATCTTCACTGGATTCTTTGTTTTCTGGGTGTTGAGTTTGATAAGTTCTTTGTAGATTTTGGATACTAACCCTTTATCTGATATGTCATTTGCAAATATCTTCTCCCATTCTGTTGGTTGCCTTTTAGTTTTGCTGATTGTTTCCTTCGCTGTGCAGAAGCTTTTTTATTTTGATGAGGTCCCAGTAGTTCATTTTTGCTTTTGTTTCCCTTGCCTCCGGAAACGTATTGAGTAAGAAATTGCTGTGGGCAAGATCAAAGAGGTTTTTGCCTGCTTTCTCCTTGAGGATTTTGATGGCTTCCTGTCTTACATCGAGGTCTTTCATCCACTTTGAGTTTATTTTTGTGTATGGTGTAAAAAAGTGGTCCAGGTACATTCTTCTGCATGTCGCTGTCCAGTTTTCCCAGCACCACTTGCTGAAGAGACTGTCTTTATTCCATTGGATATTCTTTCCTGTTTTGTCAAAGATGAGTTGGCCATACATTTGTGGGTCCATTTCTGGATTCTCTATTCTGTTGCACTGATCTGAGTGTCTGTTCTTGTGCCAGTACCATACTGTCTTGATGATTACAGCTTTGTAGTATAGCTTGAGGTCTGGGATTGTGATGCCTCCTGCTTTGGTTTTCTTTTTCAAGATTGCTTTGGATATTTGAGGTCTTTTCTGGTTCCATGCAAATTTTAGGATTATTTCTTCTAGCTCTGTGAAGAATGCTGGTGTTATTTTGATAGGGACTGCATTGAATATGTAGATTGCTTTGGGTAGTATCAACATTTTAACAATATTTGTTCTTCCTATCCAGGAGCATGGAATCTTTTTCCATTTTTTGGTGTCTTCTTCAATTTCTTTCATAAGCTTTCTACAGTTTTCAGTGTATAGATTTTTCACCTTTTTGGTTAGATTTATTCCTAGGTATTCTTAATGAAATTTTTTAATAAAATTCTTAGAAAAGACATTTAGCTACCTACCCTAGATAGATACATGGTTATGTTTATGGCTATGTTTCTGAATCCCTAAACGTAGAGTAGGTAAGTAGCCATGTTTATAAAAACCTATCTCAATAAAACTTATTTCTTCATCATTGTGCCATGCACTTATGATTTGCACTTTGTGTGTGTGTTTGGCAACTCAGGATTTATTTTCAATATCCTTTTCCCAATGACAAAAGGAATAAGCACTCTAAAAACAATACAAAATTTTCTACTAAAGAAAAAAATATAAAAATCATACTTAATTCCACCACCCAGAAATAAAGATTTTGTGGCCTACAATGTTTACATTTGAATTTTGGAAATTACGTTAATGGGCTCTGTAAAGAATAACTCTGGAAATCACAGATTTGACCTTAGCCAAGATCGAAATGTACGTCCTTTAAAAATTCTTGAAATTCATAGGAGGAATCTTCAGTTTTTTTCAATTGTTCCTTAAATATCCTAGGATTTAAGTATTTGGAAATGAACATTTGATTCATTAAAATCATCTTCAACCAATTACTTTTTTTGCTTAATTTGTTTATCAACTAGAAATGTATTAATTGCTCGAGGTGTTCTAGCATATCTGATACACATGTGTGAAGGAACAACAGGAAAAGCATTCATTCTCTCCCTTATTATCTTGAAAAAAGGGGATTTCTTTTCTCCTTTGATGATTATACACCTTATATTGCAAGTGCACCATATATTATCTTGTCTTAACCTCTTTACATGTTGTCTTTTTTTCCTGTGCTACTATTCTGATTTTACTCTAAGAAATAAGATGGAAATAAATGAAGAATGTAATTTTATTTTTTTAAGTTTATTTATTTTGAGAGAGATAGAGAGAGAGCCAGCAGGGGAGGGACAGAAAGAGAGGGAGAGAGAGAATCCCAAGCAGGTTCCACATTGCCAGCACAGAGCCGGCATCAGGGCAGGCTCAAACTCACGAACCATGAGATCATGACCTGAGCTGAAATAAAGAGTTGGATATTCAACCCACTGAACCACCCAGGTGCCCCTGAAGAAAGTAATTTTAAATAATTAGGATTTCTTTCTTTCTTTCTTTCTTTCTTTCTTGCTTAAGAGAGCATGAGCGGGGCGCCTGGGTGGCGCAGTCGGTTACGCGTCCGACTTCAGCCAGGTCACGATCTCGCGGTCCGTGAGTTCGAGCCCCGCGTCGGGCTCTGCGCTGATGGCTCAGAGCCTGGAGCCTGTTTCCGATTCTGTGTCTCCCTCTCTCTCTGCCCCTCCCCCGTTCATGCTCTGTCTCTCTCTGTCCCAAAAATAAATAAAAAACGTTGAAAAAAAAAATTAAAAAAAAAAAAGAGAGCATGAGCAAATAGGGGAGGTGCAGAGGGGGAGAGAAAGAGAGAATCTCAAACTCAGAGCACAGCCGGGTGCTTTCTCACACTAAAACCCTGACACAAGTCTGTGCATTGACGTTTAGGAACCTTGAGATTAGATGATCTCTAAAATATCTTCTGTCTCTCAAGTTCTTTTTTAATGTTTATTTATTTTAGAGAGAGAGATAGAGCGTGAGTGGGGCAGGGGCAGAGAGAGAGGGAAACACAGAATCTGAAGTAGGCTCCAGGCTCTGAGCTGTCAGCACAGAGCCTGACACGGGGCTCAAAATCATAAACCGCAAGATCATGACCTGAGCCAAAGTCGGACACAACCAATTGAGCCTCCCAGGCGCTCCTGTCTCTGAAGTTCTTAAGGGAGTCATTTCAGAAACATGCCTATAAGTAATATCATATTTCCTTCCTGTTCCTCATCTCTCTACTTTGAAATCCAGAGACAAATGAATTAAGAGGAAATAGTTCTTACACCACACACAAAAATAAACTCAAAGTGGATGAAAGACCTCGATGTAAGACAGGAAGCCATCAAAATCCTCAAGGAGAAAGCAGGCAAAAACCTCTTTGATCTTGCCCACAGCAATTTCTTACTCAATACGTTTCCGGAGGCAAGGGAAACAAAAGCAAAAATGAACTACTGGGACCTCATCAAAATAAAAAAGCTTCTGCACAGCGAAGGAAACAATCAGCAAAACTAAAAGGCAACCAACAGAATGGGAGAAGATATTTGCAAATGACATATCAGATAAAGGGTTAGTATCCAAAATCTACAAAGAACTTATCAAACTCAACACCCAGAAAACAAAGAATCCAGTGAAGATATGGGCAAAAGACATGAATAGACACTTCTCCAAAGAAGACATCCAGATGGCCAACCGACACATGAAGAAATGCTCAACATCACTCATCATCAGGGAATTACAAATCAAAACCACAATGAGATACCACCTCACACCTGTCAGAATGGCTAACATTAACAACTCGGGCAACAACAGATTCTGGCGAGGATGTGGAGAAAGAGGATCTCTTTGCATTGTTGGTGGGAATGCAAGCTGGTGCAGCCACTCTGGAAAACAGTATGGAGGTTCCTCAAAAAACTAAAAATAGAACTACCTTACAACCCAGCAATTGCACTACTAGGCATTTATCCAAGGGATACAGGTGTGCTGTTTTGAAGAGACACATGCACCCCCATGTTTATAGCAGCACTATCAACAATAGCCAAAGTATGGAAAGAGCCCAAATGTCCATCGATGGATGAATGGATGAAGAAGATGTGGGGTATATATGCAATGGAGTATGACTCGGCAATCAAAAAGAACGAAATCTTGCCATTTGCAACTACGTGGGTGGAACTGGAGGGTATTATGCGACGTGAAATTAGTCAGTCAGAGAAAGACAAAAATCATATGACTTCACTCATATGAGGACTTTAAGAGACAAAACAGATGAATATAAGGGAAGGGAAACAAAAATAATACAAAAACAGGGAGGGGGACAAAACAGAAGAGACTCATAAATATGGAGAACAAACTAAGGATTACTGGAGGGGTTGGGGGGGGTGAGCTAAATGGGTAAGGGGCACTAAGGGATCTACTCCTGAAATCATTGTTTCACTATATGCTAACTAATTTGGATGTAAATTTTAAAAAAAAAGAAAGTTAAAAAAATTTTTATTAAGAAGAACCAATCATACCCTAAGAAATGATTAGTGATGAACTTAATTAACATTTAAATAAAGGCCAAAACAAAAATAGTATTCTATAGTACACAAATAAAACTGTAGTATCCCCAAACTGTTCTCAATACAGAAGAAACTGTGAATCAGAAGCGATTAGGTACATTACTAGGGAAGCTTGGCCCCATCTCGGTTCTTGTATTCTCATAGCCCGTATCATCCACTGCTACCTCTCTGTGCCCCTCACGGAACCAGATCACATGCTAGGCTGAGTCCTCCCTCAAACATTTCATTTCATTATGTTATGTGTGAATTCATAGTCTTTCTGTGTCCAATTGTTCAAGTCTCAGACTTTAAGAAACAATGTCTTCTTTAATTATACTGCTAATCGCCAGCTATTCCATCTCTAATTGCTGTAGCACAGACCTTTGCCGATACAACTCTGTTCAAATGTCATAAATGTCCACTCTTGTTCCCTATTACAAAACACCTTCTTCTCTCTCAGACAGCGGGTGCAGAGAGGCTTTTAGACCCCTGGGCCTGCCAGGCAGTGCACCGTTTTCCTTTATAATGAATATATAGGCTGTCACTCATCCTTACAGGCTGACTCTGTCTTCTCCAAATACCAGTGAGGACTCAGGCCCCTGCCCCTGTTTTACACAAGAAACACAGTCATTCTCAGCATTTTGAGGTTAAAAAAATATATAGATAGATTACTACAGATCTCAAAGGGGAAACAGAAAAAAGGTCCTACATGACACATTCTCAGCAAACTGCTGCAAGCATTCAAATCCAAGCTGACTCTCCCCAGCCCCTCTAGTGTTGTTGCCATCTGGGGTTTTCCTCATCACTCTCATCCCCCAAAAAGCACCTAGCCCCGCTGGCTGCCTTTCCTTTCTCTAGTCTCTCACCTGCAAACTGCATACTTGTATACCTGTCATCAGCAAATTAGAATCCCTCTTTATAACGTGAAGGGGAATTATGAATAACAATTCTGTCTTCTGTCACATTCACAATAAGCTCTCACAAGAAGCCCTCCGAATGGATTTCCTTGCCCCCAGTTTACACTGAGGGAGCTCCTGGAGACAAACTCAGGTTCTCTCCAGAGCTTCATTCTAAACTACTATACAATGTCTATTTCCTTGCACAATGAAATGATGTCTGTATCATCCTCGCATAAACGAAAATCCAGACAAAATACCCAAATCAAAATCCAGGCAGCTACAGATACAGGGATGGCTTTTATAATGCAAGACAGGAAAAAAAAAACACAGAATTTTGGTTTTGTTTGTCTCTTTAATAATGGAGGAAAACATCTCAGTTCAAATCCAACTTCCAAGTTTTCTCCCTTAAAAAAAAAGTCACAACAGCTTATTCTCCCTACTTGAGTCACATAAGGAGAAAATATCATTTTTAGGCATCAAGCATTTATGCAGAGTAACAATAAACCACACATTTGTAACTTCAGCATTTAAAAAGTTGCATGCAGTATATCCATATATACCAAACAAAAAAGGAACTCTAAGTAACTTGCTGAGAAAAACGTATTTTCAAAGTTGATAGAAGAAATTGATGTCGTAAAAAAAGACCTATCAGGAAAAGACCTAGTGGACACATCATAAACACCAACACTGGTCTGGAGCATAATTCTTGGATGTGTGTGTGCATGTGTGTGTGTGTGTGTGTGTGTGTGTAATCTTGTATATATATGTACGAGATTAAGGGTAATTTTTTAGTAATAATGATAAAGTTTGGTAAATGGTTACAATGGAAGAATTTTGAAGGGAACTGAGATGATTTATAATCTCATATTATTTATTATTTATAATCTCATATTATTTATTTTTCAATTATCAGAGTATTTATTTATTTAAAAAAATTTTAATGTCTATTTTTGAGAGAGAGAGAGAGAGAGAGAGAGAGGCAGAGTGCGAGCAGGGGAGGTGCAGAGAGAGAGGGAGACACAGAATCCGAAGCAGGCTCCAGGCTCTGAGCTGTCAGCACAGAGCCTGATGTGGGGCTTGAACTCATGGACCATGAGATCACGACCTGAGCTGAGGTCAGATACTTAACCGACTGAGCCACGCAGGCGCCCCTATTATCAGAGTATTTATAATCTCATATTTATTTATAGGCTGAAAATAGAAATCTGAGAAGAAAATCAATAGGTATTCAATAAGGTAAAGGTATATTTGTGAAAATGTTGATGAGCAGTTCTCTCAATCGTCATTAACATTAACTCTATTAAATATGTACTGAATACAAACAAGTTTAAGACAAATGAGAGCGCATTTCCTAAGTAGCGAAATAACAGCATTCTGGAATATAATGCCAAGGAAGTTAGGCAGTGTCCTCCACAGGGTTTGTTTTGTTTGAAGGAAAGGAAAGAGGGTCATCTCTCTTTCAGAGACTAAGTTGATTTTTCTGTCTGAAAAGGACCAAATGATTTCTCTACCACTTCTGCAGTTTAAATTGTAGCGGCACCTTCCTTTGCATTATTTTTCTGCTTTTTGAAGACAGCATAAAACTGAGACACACTTTTCAAAAGGAAATTAGAAGGTTTATTTCTAGTCATATTACCCACAATGAACTGATGATGGATTTTCAAAATTTCTAATAGTGTCTTCAGAAGTAACCTTTGGCATAACTATTTTTCTTATTTACTAAAAATAATTTATTACAGATTCATAATCTCTTTTCTAAAAGCCTTGGAGGAGTGCCTCGGTGGTTCAGTCGGTTGAGCATCTGACTCTTGATTTCGGTTCATTTCATGATCCCAGGGTCGTGAGACCGAGCCCCACATCAGGCTCTGTGTTGAGTGTGGAACCTGCTTAAGATTCTCTCTCTTTCCCCCCCTGCCCCACTAGCATGCGCTTGCTCTCTTTCTAAAAAATAAAATTAGATAGATGGATAGACAGACAGATAGATAAAAGCCTTGGAGGCAACTGTATTTTTGAATGCAGTACTTTTCTTTTTTTTTTTTTTTAATGTTTATTTTTGAGAGAGAGAGACAGAATATGAGGGAGAGGGAGCAGAGAGAGAGGTAAACACAGAATCCAAAGCAGGCTCCAGGTTCTGAGCTGTCAGCACAGAGCCTGACGCTGGGGCTCGAACTCACAAACCGCGAGATCATGACCTGAGTCGAAGTCAGACGCCTAACCGACTGAGCCACTCAGGTGCCCCTTGAATGCAGTACTTTTCTAATTTTGAAAAGATAGTATGGCACAAATACCTTATGTAATACCTCCAGTAAAGTCAGGGTGGTATCTATCATCAAATGTGTTAATATTTCTGCAGAATTCATACAAATATTCACACCAAGTGGGGAAAAGGCTATAAATAGCATCACATCAGTATAAGTTACACTTTCCAATCAAATAAGTTACAAAATCTTTGGTTTGCAGAATGGGTTCCATGATAAAATACAGAATGCCCAATTAAATTTGAATTTCAGGTAAACAACAACTAATTTTTTTGTGTATGTCCTAAATATTGCACTGAACATACTTACACTAGAAATGCTATTCAGGGTTTATCTAGAATTCAAATTTAACTAAATTTTTTGGTTTTATTATTTCCAAAACCTGGTTTTTAGATTTCAGAATCACAAACAAGTGATTGTGAACTTGTATCTTGAAATACCCTAACTGAAATACTATTAACAGCTATCCTTCTAGGAGAAAAGTTTGGCTCGGGTCTTTTTGAAGGGGGTCACAAAAAAGCATCGTTTTATTAAATATATTTCATATCAAGAGCATGCAAAAAATATAAGATCTGTGCAAATGCACCTGTATTAACAACTCAAGATATTTTAAAAGTTAGGAATATCATGACTGCTCCAAAAACAATTTTAATATGCAGTTCTTTCCTATTTCACCTTAAAATTCATCATCTCTGAAACATTCCTTTTAGAAAACTCATAAAATTCTCCAGTGACAAAGACATAGCTCCATCTAATGGAAATAATATCCAATTACAGCCCTTCATGAAGTTAGAAATATTTCCATGAGGGTTAGTAAAACTATAAAATGTATATACACTACACACACACACACACACACACACACACACACAGTGGATGCTTTTCTGTGCCTTTCCTTTTTCTTTTCTTTTCTTTTTGAAGCCAGATAGGACCCAAAGGTAACATAGTCATAGTTTTTGCAAGATCTGCTCTTGCCTTAGATTTGGGTTATGAAATATAAATGTATTTTTATATTTCATATTCTATTTTGTTATATACATATAATGTATATAGAAGGTATATATATATATTTTTTTTTTACAGAATGTCCAAGTAAATTTCAATTTCAGATAAACAACAAATAATTATATATATTATATATCTAATTATATATATATGTTTATAATATATATGTAGTTTCTTGTGTAGGCCTTCTAGGCCAAGGGCCGGAAAGGGCTTATAAAACATACTGGATTTGAAGGGGTGATAACGTGCCACCCCAAAACATGCTTCTTTGGCATATTATATTATGATTTTTTTGAATTAAAATTACTTGGGAACAGCCAAGGCAAGAAGGGCAATCAGAATCTCCTCTGTCTCCTGAAAGCAGGAAATACATTCCCCATATGAAAGTCACTTTTGTTGTACCAGGAGGGTAGAAGGGATCCTTATCCCCAGAGACAGAGTTTAGGGCTGAGAAGGCTGCATAAACAAAACTGGTTACTTAACTAATTTACTACCGGAGGCCCAAACCCCTTTGGCTTGTCAATTCGTCATAAATTCATTGTTTCCTTGTGTAAAAGTCATAAAAGCTTCCTGCCTTGGTCACTTCTTTGAGTTTTATATTTTCATGGGGCTCCTGTCCATGCAAAATTAAATTTGTTTTTTCTCTTGTTAACCTGTCCTATGTCAATTTAAGTATTAGACTAGCCAAAGAACCTAGAAGGGAAGAAAGAAGTTTTCCTCCCCTAAAAATTGTATGCAAAATACTGTGTTACTTGCGGGTGTGCATTTTATCTGGAGAGAGCTTTAGATCCTTACTAAAGAAGCCACTAAAGGTTACAAAGTTTCCCCTGAACAGCCACTTGCTTCTCTCCAAGGACTAGTTACCTTTGCTCCACTGTTTTTCCCAGATGACCACAAACTAACCCCACACCAGAAGTTCCTTCTCAGCTGCTGGCTCTGCTCAGCACTTAAATACTGAGCCTGAACCAAACACAGGCATCACTGTCAATAAGAAAAAGTCTGCCACATAAAGTTTATATGAATTTTTATTTTTATTTTTTTAAGATTTTTTTTTTTAAAGTAATCTCCACACCCAATGTGGGGCTTGAACTCATATACATTTTTAAAACAAACAACAGCAAGATCTAGCAGAGGAGGAACCAGGGACTAAAAATAGGGTCAGAGAGAAATGGCATCCAAGTAAAAAAGCCAGTCTTTCAAAACTTTCAGTTTATCTCATTAGCCTTCTTGTTAAATAAGGATAATTCCGTTTTCTTTCTGATTTTATTTTTCTGAAATTTATATTTATTTATCGCACCATTTAGAAGGGAAAACAGTGTATTCTGGAAGTACTTCAGTTGACATTTCTCAGTATTAATTTTATATGTAAATAAACCACGTCTTCCTTGTTCAAGGTATAAGAATAAGAACTGTTACAATCAAAGGTGAGTTTGTTTTGGAAATATCTCCCTCTTGAGGGCATTGTTATGTATGCAACAGTATATCGTGAACTTGAGCACTCTATTATATACTGGTGGGGGAAACCGAGGTTAATTAGTGCAAACATCTTGGAGAACAATTTGGCCAGATCTATTAACATTTCAAAATCCATAAATATTGAGACCTGAGGGTAAGGACAGTCATGCAAGCACTATGTAGAGTCACAAAAACTGTAAGCCACCTAATAAGGTCCAGTAGTAGTGACTACTCAAATTAAGTATGATAATGCTGACAGTAAAATAACATAGAACTATTAACAGTTAGAAAATCTATGTATACTGACATGGATTTATCTCCAAGCCATGCTTGCATATATATTTATACATGTATAAAATTAGCTCCAGGTAAATACTGGTAATAGTTATTGCATCTGAGAGGAGAAACTGGTCGGGAGGGGTCAGGGAGAAGATATACTTTTCACTGTATAACCTTTTAAGTAAGAACGGAATTTTTAACCATCTGTTTGTATTACTTGTAAATTAAAAAATACAACAAATTAAATGTTTTGTAATATTTTTGAAGTAGAACTTATACACAAAAAGTATACAAATCATATGTGTAAAGGACAAGAAATGTTTACAAAGTTAACATATCCATGTAACAAAAACTCATACTGAGGAAAAAAGCACTACCAGTATATATTTAAAAGAAAATCCTAGAAGTTTTATCATTTTACCTGTAAATATTTCAGTATGTATGTTTCCTGAAAGAATTGCAATCTAAAATAGAATCAGAGGAAATGAAATGGAGAATCTCAGGCAGACACCCTCAGGAAAAGAAAACTTAAGAACTGAGAGATTGATTTCCTGTAAATGCCTGATTTACAGAAAACTGAAACTAATCTCCTGACCAATGAACATCCACCAAGAAACCCTGCCCCTTCTCAAGGCAATGAACTTACTGCATGAACTCTGGCTAGACTCCACCCTCTTTGCACTCCCTGCTCATAAATACAGTCCACCCCAAACAGACTCAGCTGTAGTTTCTACAACATACATTTTCCAAATTCCAGTTCCTCTGCTATGCCTGAATAAACTCTATTACTAGTAATTTAAGCTTGTCTCAGTTTACCTTTTTACTTGGGTTGACACTGTTAGCAGATAAAAACATAACCATAATACCCTTTTCAAACCCAATGAAATTAACAATGATAAAAATTTTAGGTAGTTAATGCTTACATTGTTAATACCCAGTTCATGTTCAATTTTCTTTGCTTTCTCAAAAATGTCCATTTACATTTTATTTGTTTGAATCACAATCCAAAAAGGTCTACACATTATATTTGATTGATTTTTCTCTTAAGTCTTTTTATTCCCTCAACAGTCCTATCCCCTTTGGTTAATGCTACTTCTTTATTGTTGAAGAAACTGGTAGCTTATGTTGTAGAATTTCTCACATTCTGGATATGGCTAATTGATTAAATCCTCCTGGTATGATTTAACATGTTCTTTATCCACTGCATTCTTTGGAAGCCAGTAAATTAGAACTAAAGACTCAATATGCTTTCTTGAGTTGGTAAGTAAAAATGCTCTATCATGCAGTATGTTTAGGAAATGCTGTACATTTTTGTAAACCAATGAATGAAAGTTCACAAATAAAGACCTGAAAAGTCCCCACGTGAGGTAACGTTGTTTAATTGTGTTTAACTGAGCATTTCCCCATGTGTTCTGTCGATGTTGTACTACACATTACATTCACATGGAACTAGAGTTCTGTTTTTCACAGTCCGATAAACTCTGGAATAGAAGATCTGAATGATCTTTTCAGAATTCTGTAACGTTGTATGGTGCTCACGAGTGTTTGTTGGTAGATTAATCCAACAGACATTTACTGTGCGTTTTCTGTTTACAGAACTATACTTGAAAACACTATTTCTGTTCTCAAGAAAGAAGACTGAATGGATGAATTAGCATGTGTTCAGAAAGTAAATGCATATATACTTACACATGTATAAAATTAGCTCCAGGGGCGCCTGGGTGGCTCAGTCGGTTGAGCGTCCGGCTTCGGCTCAGGTCACGATCTCGCAGTCTGTGAGTTCGAGCCCCGCGTCAGGCTCTGTGCTGATAGCTCAGAGCCTGGAGCCTGCTTCAGATTCTGTGTCCCCCCTCTCTCTCTGCCCCTCCCCCACTCATGCTCTGTCTCTCTCTCTGTCAGAAATAAACATTAAAAAAAAATTAAAATAAAATAAAATTAGCTCCAGATAAATACTGGTAATAGTTATTGCATCTGAGAGAAGAAACTGGTTGGAAGAGGTCAGGGAGAAGATATACTTTTCACTGTATACCCTTTTCAGTAAGAACTTATTTTATTTTATTTATTTTTTATTTTTAAACATTTATTTATTTTGAGAGATGGCATGTGAGTGTGAGAGGGGCAGGGAGACAGGGAGACACAGAAAGTGGGGCAGGCTCCAACCATCAGCACAGAGCCTGACATGGGGCTAGAACCCACGAACTGTGAGATCACAACCTGAGCCGAAGTCAGTTGCTTAACTGACTGAGCCACCCCGGCTCCCCTACACATGCTCCTTTAAAGCATAAGCCAGTAAAAAAAAAAAAAAAAAAAAGTCAGTGGTGCATATTGTAGAATTATGGAATGAAGTGGCTTTGTGGGGTTTATTGGGTAAGCTCCAATGGCAAGATCAGCTTTGCAGTTTAGGGACAAGAATTGGAAGCGGATTCGAGCCAAAAAAGACCCCAGAAATCATCTGGTCTAGTCTTGTCATTACATGAAACCAGGAATAGCAAAGGACTCTCATGGCTGATGAGGGATACAGTTTAAGATTAAAACCAGATATTCCTGCTGCTAAACTTACTGAAACCCTGGGTACGTCCCATTCAAGTTAATTTCTTTGTAGGTGAACTGTTCTGTTTTGTTTCCCCTCTGGAAGCTTTTAGGATTTTCTCTATATCCTTTAGAGTTCTGAAATTTCTTCAGGATGTGTCTAAGTATGAGCTTTCCACATGAGCATCCTGCCTGGCTTACAGTTGACCCTTTCAGTGTGGGGATTCAAGTTTCCTTAGGCGGAGGAAAACTTTCTTGTGTTCCTTGTATTTCCATGTCTGGGTCAGTTGTTTCGAAGTACTCATCCCATCTGGTTTTCTGTGATGTTATTTGTTTTATTCATTTGGGGGGATACTTGGTTGATCCTTCCACATTCATGAATAAGAAGTCATGTTAATTAATTGACTTGGGATTCTTTTGCTATTAGATGAGTTCACCCAGAAATGCACACAGAGATCAATTTGACCTCAGAGTATTCACAGTCTAGTGAGGAAGGAAAAAAGTAACCCGAAAATTCTGTCAAAGTGTCAGGACACCTGTGTTGCAGCTTGAGCAAAGAGAAAAGGTTGTGGGATGAGTTTGCGTGCCAGGGGGCTCCAAGTGTGCCCCTCCCCCAACTTTAGTAGCTGCCTCTGGCTCCTCCAGGGTTGTCCTGAAAATGCAGGGGGGCTGCAGACAAAAAGGAAGGAGCAGAGAAGTTCCGACTTAAGAGCTATGGTTTGGTGGTGTGGCTATCTGGACATGAAGAAAGTTTAAGCCTTTTTCTTTCTCTTGAAGGATACACTTCTGAATTTCTCAAAGATTTATCAGTGAGAATCTTTAGTTGCAACAGTTGTGACCTGCGCAATGCGTTTTCCTAGACTTTGCACTTACTACCTGCAGCCCCTGAGTATTTGGCGGCCCATTCTACACAGATTCTTTTCCTTTGAGGTCCCATCTCTCTTCCAAGTAGTTCTCTAAGGTGGAAAAAAACTTGGGCCAGGCCAGGTCTTTCCCCACGGACCGTATCTGTCCAGGGGAAATGCTTGCTTATATAACCCTGCATTTGTGAAAGCACACCTCTCATCACTCTGCTGTTGGAGGTAAGCGGCTCCGGCCGTTGCTTTAGGCCTTCATTTCTCAAGGATGAGTCAAGCATCCTGGAGTCTTCAGCTTTTCATGTCCTGCAATCAGGTAGTGAACTGAGGCTTACACAACTGGAACCGGGGCATCTCTTTTGTAAGCTCTGGGAGACTGTAAACACCTCGCTTTGGAAAATGGGCATATTTTTAGTTTTGTTCTCAGTTTTGGGGACCACAGCTGGAAAGGGAGAGAAAAGGGAGAGAAGTCCCATTGTAAAAGCTTGTTTCATGCCTGCATGAAAAGAATAAGGGTGATGAAATAAGGAATCTTCCAATCCCGTGCCTTCCGAACAGTGGGCCCGCTCCCATGATTGATTTTATTACAACAAAGGCGTGTGCCAGACAACCTCTATCAGGCCAATTGGTGGGTCTCAGGCAGGAAAAAAAAAATGCTTGATTCTCCCAAGAAGCTGAATGGAGCCAGTCGAATGTGCATCACTCTGAGAAAGGATTGCCTGGCCGAGAAAAGTTTAGAAACCTTTTGACACTGAGCCATTTACAGAGCATGAGCATTGAAATCAAATGGGCCTGGGTTTAAGTCCCAGTTTGGAACTTATTAGCTGTGTGACCGTAGGTAGTCTGTTTAGCGCTCTCAGTCCTTGGTTTTCTGATTTGTGAAAGGGAAATAATAGCAATTTGCAGAATAGCTATAGAGATTAAATGAGATATAGTGTGTAAAGATTCTAAAAGAGAAGGCCACTGGTGCCTAGAATCCCTTTCTCCTTCTTTGTCCCATTAACTTCCATCATTCCCTAAAGACAGCTCAAGGTCAGCGGCCTCCTCCAGAAGGCGTTTCTGGATTACCTTTCCCACTCTGCAGGGTATAGGTGCTTCCAAAGCACCTTGTTATGTCTCTATCATGGCACTGACCACACTTACCTAAATTGTGTGTTCCTATGTTTGCTGCCCCCCTTAAAACTGAGGCTCTTTGGGTACAGAAAGCACATCTAAGTCACCCATAAGCTTTCAGGACAGAGCCTGGCAAAATAGCAATCAATGACCACACATTTGTGACATGCCTAGGACCTGTAGAATTCACCATTCTGCCTCAGGGAGAAGAGGGAAAGAACATTTGCATGTTAATGGATCCCTCCTTTGGGGGAAAAACATATCCAATCAATCATAATTGAGATAGTAGATCCTGATTCCCAGGTCTGGTTTTTTTGAATCACACAAAAATCTAGGACAGGGAAAAACTTTAGAGAGTACCACATCTTGTGGGGGAGGGGACATATGCTACTTTCAAGGAGCATGCATGTCTTAAAAACCTTATTTAATATTGTAAGTTTATATTTAGGAAATTTAAAGAACCTTACTTTGTTGTGTTTTGGAATAGACATACCAAAAAACTGGGGCGCCTGGGTGGCTCAGCGGGTTGAGTAACCAACTCTTGATATCCGTCCATGGGGCGCCTGGGTGGCTCAGCCGGTTGGGCGGTGGACTTCGGCTCAGGTCATGATCTCGTGGTCCGTGAGTTCGAGCCCGCGTTGGGCTCTGTGCTGACAGCGCGGAGTCTGGAGCCTGTTTCAGATTCTGTGTGTCCCTCTCTCTGACCCTCCCCCGTTCATGCTCTGTCTCTCTCTGTCTCAAAAATAAATAAATGTTAAAAAAAAAATTAAAAACAAATATTAAAAAAAAAAAAAAAGTGATATCCGTCCATGGTCCCAGGGTCGTGGGAACCAACCCGGTGTTGGTCTCCGTGCTGAGTGTGGAGCCTGCTTAAGATTCTCTCTCTCTCTCTCTCTCTCTCTGCCCCTCCCTCCTCTGCTTGCGTGTACACACACGCACGCACTCGCTCTTTCTCTCTCTCAAAATAAATAAATAAACTTAAAAAAAATACCAAAAAACCTTGGTTGGTGTGGATATTTAGGCATCAGCCATATCATGGGGAGGGCAATCAGACCTGAGCAAGGCACCACGACGGTCTGTGTTCATCAAAAGGAGGCGGGGTTACTAAACCGAGAAATGTCGGCCTATTTACAACCACTTCTTTACACACAGATGCGGAGACTCAGGTGGCAAAGAGGGGTTGTCTGAGGTTGCATAGCCAGTAGTCAGCAAGGCAGAGCTCTCAACCCCCAGATCAGTGCTCCTCCTCCGCCCCATGCCTGACCATGGCCTTGTGCAGGGAGGAAGTGGCCCCGCCCCAGGGCAGGGGAAGCACTGGGTCAGGACTGAGAGGTGGATGGTACAGCGTGATCCTGGGGCAGCCAGTCCATCCGAGACTCGGTTTCCTCATATGCAAAATGGGGAAGATAATATTCTGCCACACGGGGCTGGTGATGGATCAAAAAAGAGGAAGAGAAAGCCCTTTACAAATGGCACCACTGTATTTAAAAGTGGCCCTTCTGGCATTTATATCATCCAAGCACACTAAGGCTGCAAATGTAGACAGTTGCAACCACTTCAGCAGCACCATGGGAAGGATTTCCAGACAAGTAGGAAAATCAATGCTAATCCAGACTTCCTGAGTACTTTGTAATCAGGGGTAACCGTGTAAGTGGGTAGCCACATGGGAAAAAGAAAGGTTACATTGGATTTACTTTTCAAATTGTAAACCAGGATAAATTCAAAATAGAACATAGACTTAAAGTTTAAAAATGAAACCATACCAGCATTAGAAGAAAACATGAATTCTTCTGCAACTTAAAAATGGGAAAACTTTTCCAACCATGGCTCAAAATCCTGAAGTAATAATCAGTAAAAGATGAATAGATTTAATTACATAAAAATAAAAATAATGCCTCTAAAGCAACAAGACAAAAGCAAACACCATAAGTATGGGGAAAAAACAAATGACAAACTGAAAAGAAACTGTGCAACATACATCACAGACAAGAGTTTAATAGCCTTAATATACAGGGAGTGCCTAAAAATAAAAAATAAAAAGACCAAGAATCCTATGTATGCCCTAGAGATAACAAACAGGCGATGGTCCTTTATTAACTTATTAAGTGGCATTTATCCTCACTCATAAGATAAATGAAAATTTAAACTATCCTGAAAACAATGTCTCACTTATCAGATAGACCAAAAAAACCAAAATGGACAACATAATCTGTTGCTAAGTCCATGGGAAAATGGGCATTTTCATACACTGCTGGTAGAGAGGATAGTGTGTGTGAGCAGGGGGTATAAAATGGTACAAACCGCATGGGGGGAAATTTGGCAATATATATTGAAATTACACATTCATTTATCTTTTGACCTAAGAGTGTCACTTCTTGGGATCCACTCCAAAGATTTAATGGCAAAAATAAGAAAAGGCGTGTGATGGAGGCTTTTCACTGCAGCACTAATTATAGTAGCAAAAGTTTGGAAACAATTCAAATGTCTATCAGTAAACAACTGGTTGAATAAACTATATATATATATATATATATGTTATTTCTATATATATGTTATATATAGAAAAAGATTTTAAGTGAACTTTTTAAGATCAAAAGTAAAATGAAACAAATGAACCTGTATGTCGAGTTTGTGCCCAAACCACAGAGAGATGATTCATTTCTAGTGACTTTAAAACACAGGACTTTGTTCATTCCTAGTGGGATATACAATAAGGACAAAAAGAACTGCAAAACAATCTTAAATTGCGAAGTATATTAAGGGTAGTAATATTGGTTTTGCTTTTGGTGACTATTACATATGTATTGTGAGGTAAAGCAAATAAATACTTGTGTTGGTGTCGCTGAAATTTTCAGCATAGAGAAAGGAAATAGGACTATACAATAGATGACGTAAAAACTGTCATGGTAAATTTGAATTGGACGTATCAATATAAATTTTATTATTTTGAAAAACAAGTTTTTTGAGAGCCAGCTGCATATTGCAGTATCAGAAAGAGAAACACTTGTCTTTGGGAAGCTTATACACCAGTGGAGGAAGACAGTAAAGTAAAATGCCTATGGTACATGGTAAATAGTAGGAGAAAAATAAGGGAGATAGGGAATTACGGGAGTGTTGCACTTGTAAATAGGGTCAGGAAAGGCTTTACTGAGAAGAGCTCAGAGTAAAGACCAACTAGACATCTAGGGGAGAAGCACCCAGGCAGGCACAGGGGCGAGCAGAGTTAAGCCCTGACACAGGGGTGCCTCTGGTATATTCAGGAACAATAAGGAACTCTCTGTGACCTGAGCTGAATGTGTGGTGGAGAGAATGAGGTGATGCCTCTGAAAACCACTCTCCACAACACAAATATCTTTTTCAAAATGTGGATCGCATTGTATCACATTAGTTTATTTAAAATTCAGTAGCTTCCCATTGCTCTCAGGATAAAAGAAAACATGGATTTCTGTCCTGCGTGGGGCTGGTTTCCACCTACCTTTCCAAATTCTTCTCATAATCACGACTCTATTCCAGGTAGACTCTATACTAACCAGATTCTCAATGTCCTGAGAATTTTACCTATGCTGTTCTGCCTGAAACACCCATTTTCCTTTACCCAGCTAATACCAAGTCTGTTCTAGGTTAGCTCAAATACTTCCTGTTACCTTCTTTGACTAGATCAAATCCCTTTTATAAACTCTCCTTTATGGGATTATCTAGTCAGTTTCCCTCACCATACTAGAGTAGGCTGTTTTTACTCCCTTGTATCCACAATGCTCAACAAAGGAAGCACAGTAGGATCTTGGTAACTATTGGTAGAAAACACGAACAATTCAAACAAGGCAGTTAAGAGGTTATTACTATCGTCAGGAAAAGAACAAAGGAGTTGTTGTACTAGGGTAGTAGGTTAATAATATTAGGGACCACTTCAAGTTCTTAATAATCAAGAGAATTAACATTTAAAAATATTACCGGTTTATTTTGAGAGAGCAAGAGCAGGGGAGGGGCTGAGAGGGACAGGGACGGCATCCAAAGCAGGCTCTACGCTGACAGCAAGCTTGACATAGAACGGTGAGATCTCACCAGGTACAGTGAGATCATGACCCAAGCCCAAGTCAGATGCTCAATTGACTGAGCCACCTAGTAGCCCTTTTTTAAATGTCTGAGAGAACAGTGGAGGGGCAGAGAGAAAGAGGGGGACAGAGGATCCCAAGCAGGCCCCATGCTGACAGCAGAGAGCCCAATATGGGGCTTGAACTCATGAACCATAAGATCATGACCTGAGCCAGTCGGACACTGGACTGAGCCACCCAGGCGCCCCAAAAGAATTAACATTAATTATTCCAAACATTCCCAAACCAATTAAGTAAATGTGTACATCAGGTTGTTATAGTCAAGATGCTATTTTTGCAACATGATTCTACTGGTATCAGGGCCTGTGTTCCAAGTACCTGAGTTACCACCTTCAGGGTAGAAAAGGAAAAAGACGCATTACTTAGGACCACTGGAAAACAAGAAAATTGGTATGGCTCTAGTATCCCCATCCCAGTATTCTTTTCTCCTGCAATCTCAATTTTACCATTCTTCTTTGCTCAAAGACTATTCGGGGGAAAGGGTCCATCCACTGAGAACTAATCAACAGACAACCACTTTCAGAATTACCAGTAAGGAAGTGTCAAAGAGGGGACAAGATTCTAATTGGCTAAGTAAATTCAGACAAGGAACACAAAAGCAGATTTAGTGGGTAAGAGATCAATGGTTCTGACTTGGAAGGTTTTGAGATTCTAGTGCTTACAAGGCATCTGGTTTGAGATGTCAAACAGGCAATTAAACATTGGTTTAGAGCCGTGCCCTGCTCACACATAGTTTTTATGTGAATTAGGAGTCCACATCCTCTGAAGCAGAGGGCACAAGTGCTTCAGTTGTGAGCACTTACGTGCAAGAACTATTCTAGGCACTCAGAATTGCCATTTTCAGAATGTACAAAAATGTTTAAGACTGTCAAGACAATTTAAAATATTTCACTATATAATCATACACAATACTGCTCTTCATTATTTCCTATGCATCACTACATACTTTGAGGACACCCATAAAAGGAGTAAAATTTCAGAAATCCTGAAAAACAAAAAAAAATTCTACCAGCTATACGCAATTTAAATACTGCTCAGGAGCACCAGGGGCGCTCAGCTGATTAGATTGAGCCCTTCATTGGGCTCTGTGCTGAGCCTGCGTGGGATTCTGTCTCCTCTCTGCCCCTCACCCCATCCACACTCTCTCAAAATAAATAATCTTTAAATACTGCTTACAAAAACTATCAAAGGAAAGGCCAGAATCATGTAAACAACATACGCTTAAAACAGAAGAGGCAGAAGCTTAACACACAGGGTACAGTGTTTTTTATTCACCAATAAACTAAAAGTCCATTTCTGGATGTTTCTTTCCTTTGCATGCTTCATTTGTTTTATTAGCGAGCAAAACCCTGTAAGAGGCTGCCTTATCTAGTCTTCAGATTCAGATCCATCTTCATCTTGACTAATCTGGAAGTAACGAAGTTCGTAAGTCTCCTTGTCAGATGCAACCACACGAAGCCAATCACGAAGATTGTTCTTCTTAAGGTATTTCTTGGTAAGATATTTCAAATACCTGTAAGATAAAAACATGAATTTCATTAAGAAACATAATTATCTACCATGCACAGGATTATCATGTAAGACATGCAGTTGTATTCATCTTTAACGTTCCCTCCAAAATATTTCATTTGTATCAAACACTGTGGAAGGTTGCTGGGGACAGAAGAATAATTAGGCAGCTTCTCAACCCCAATTAGAATCAGTTCATGTCCTTGGGGCGCCTGGGTGGCGCAGTCGGTTAAGCATCCGACTTCAGCCAGGTCACGATCTCGCGGTCCGTGAGTTCGAGCCCCGCGTCAGGCTCTGGGCTGACAGCTCAGAGCCTGGAGCCTGCTTCAGATTCTGTGTCTCCCTCTCTCTCTGCCCCTCCCCCGTTCATGCTCTGTCTCTCTCTGTCCCAAAAATAAATAAACGTTGAAAAAAAAAAAATTAAAAAAAAAAAGAATCAGTTCATGTCCTACAAACCCTATTCCCCCACCTCCCTAAAATAAACGTCCTTTATGTTGAAGCTAAAGAGAGAGCCACAGTAGCTTGCTCTTCAGTTTTACTGCCATAACAAGATTACGTTTTAATTAAATACATAATCTCATTAGGGTGCCTGGGTGGTTCAGTCAGGTAAACAACTGACTTGATTTCGCTCCAGTCATGACCTCAGGGTTCTGCAATCGAGCCTGGTGGAGGCTGCTTGGGATTCTCTCTCCTCCTCTCTCAAAATAGATGAACCTAAAAGATCAGCACACCTGCAACTAGCATATGGCTCAGTTCTTACAAAAAACTTTCAGCATGGTCTCGTTTCATCACTCCAGCCACTCTCTTCCATTTATGCTTTACGGTAATTCTGAACTACCAAGCATTCCTCAAGCTTCTGTTTTTCTTTCTTAATGCTGGTCCCTCTGGCAGGAATTACATCATTCGACTGGCAACACTGCTGATCTCAGGTTCTCTGCAAATTCTTAGCCCGATCTCTACCTTCAACACAGCTATTATAGCACTGCATTTTACAATTATGTGCCTATTATAAGATCCCTGAGAATATTACGTTTTCACCCCTGAATCCCTAGTGATTAACCAAACAGCTAACAAGCGTCACTACTTTAGTCCAAGCCACTACCATCTCCTCTATTCTCACATTAAGTTTGTCGTCTTCAGCTTCACTTCTCAACTACTTAATACTGCACTTCACTGTCTCCACTAGAATTTAAGCTCCTTTGGTGGTAGGTACTTGGCTTCTTGGCCCACTGCCGGGCTATCCAATCCTACAACAGTGCTACCATATAAATTTGTTGAGTAAATTAAATGAACTAAAACTGGAAGCAAAATGTTACCTTTGACTACCTGCCTATACTAAACCAACCACCAAAACCTTTAAATTATTTATATATATATATATATATATATATGAAAACATTTACATTAGGCAAATTGAGACATTACTTTCAAGTTACACATTAGACACGTTTCTTGCAACATATTCTAATATTAAATCATCTAACATCTTAAAGTTTACATATAATTTGGATTTCAGGGACTATAATGTACTGGACAGGAGCCTATATTCCAGCAAAAATTTATGCTTACTGACAACCAGCCTAAGTAATTGGCCCAGTTACTGAATATATTTTCCATTCACACAGGCTATCAGGAAGTTCAAAACACTTTTCACGTGCATCTCTGAACATATCAATACATCTATCCCTGCATATGAACAGAAAATATTAGGATTACGTATTCTGTAATATTCACAATTACCATCATTTAACTAAAATATTATGGGAAACAAATACCAACCTTTTAGAGAACTGTTTCTCAGAAACAACTGTGATTTTATTCTTGATGCGTTCAATGTGAACAACATTCCCCAGATTTCCAGTTTTTCCATTGACTTTAACCTTCTCCCGTAGAAACTGTTCCTATTTTAAAACAGAAAAAATGCAAAACTAGGGAAGAAAACCCTAGATTTTCACTAGGGAAGGTACCCTAGGAATAGAGCTTAGGTTAAAATCAAGAGTTATATACTTAAATCATTAAGCACTCTAATACAATGATAAAAACAAGCCAAGGAGAGTGATACTTACAAAATTTCCAGAATCAAAAATTCCATCTTCTACTGGATGAGTAAGGTCCAAATTAAATTTCCAGGTTGACTTCTTAGGCTTCTTGTCTTTCTGCTACAGATAGTTAACATAATTAGGACTAGTCCATTCACTCATTTTTATATTGCAAAACTTTAAAATCTGTTATCAGCCCAAAGATGCAGTGTACTGTGATGTCATATTATGAAATGGTGCAAAATTGTAAAAAGTCGCTGAATTTATCTATTGGGTATACCCCTTTTTCTTAGTCTGTCAGAAAAGGGGTACACTCCTTAACTTGTTTAAACCGGGTTTTTGTGAAATCCAATGGTAATTCTCCCTGTTCACCATGCAAGTGTCTCAAAAGTGCAAAACTCAAGGAAGCATGAAGTGTATGGGTAGCCACTATTAGTTCTCTGAATGAGAAAATTCCAAAGAATCCTATATTTACAACTGGAAAAGATTAGTAAGAGAATCAATTTACTTTCTACTCTAAATTAAAATTAAACCACGACCTGGGGTTGGTTTGAACCTCTAACCAAGTCTATTCTGTTCCAATTATCAAGAAAAGTTTTATGGGCTTTTAGTATTTTCCAGGTCACTGATGTTCAATTTTAAATTATCAGGTACTATTTACTATAGGCCAGGCCCTATGGGAAACAGGTAGTATACACCACTTTGCCCAAGCTCAATTATACACCAGAACAGGATACTCTATCCACTCAAGCCTACAGAATTAAATCATTATTGTGTTATAAGAGAAAGAAAGGAGATATTTAATCCAAGTATGTAATTTAAAAAACATATGTAACTTTAGTTTGCCATACCCCAAACTCAGAATTATCACATAATCAGGCTGTACAAGTAAAACGTTGCTCTGGCTACTATCAGTATACATTCAGACAGTGTCCTAAAAACAGACAAATCAGTATTCATCAGAGGATGGATCTCCAAATTATATCCACCCAAACGGATACCAAGTACTAATGCCAGTTTGCTTTTAGGTAGACGAGTAATTTGCACCAAAAAAAAAAAAAAAAAAAAAAAAAAAATCCCCTCCAAAACTTAGAACTGGTAAACTGCCGACGTATACCTACCTTTTCAAATGCTCTTTAGACTGGTTTTGGTATCTGATTCCCTTATTAACAACGTAAATAAGATCTTTCCACGTTTTATCTGCCTAAAGTCGTGACTTCTACCTTTTAAAAAAAATTCCTTCATGAAGTAACAATGACAATTCTTCCTTTAGTCCTAAAGTTCTCTGAAACTTTTGTAGCCTCGGAGCTCCCTCCGCGCTGGCGAGGCTATCAGACCGGCCCGATTACCCACATTTCTTTCCTGGTGCAAACGAATAGGACAGCATCGGCATTTCCAGAAGCGAGACTGAAAAGAAAAAGGCCCCAGTGCTGTCCTACTACCCTTGTTCATCGTCGTGCCTCCTCCTTCCTTGCGCTGCCACAGCCACCCATCCCAAGCCAGTTCCGGACGGGGCTCGAACTCTACTAGACCGCATGGCAGTCTCCAGGAGTCTCGAAAATAACAACTTGTAATTTTAACAACGTGCTTGTGTTCCTGACCTAGTCTCCATTTCAACTCTTCCTTTATCTCGAATGAGAGGTCCCCAACTCGCAAAATTTTTGTAGATGTAAAAATCATCTACACCGGGGTAACACCAAAGAACGCTCCCACCCAAAGAACGCTCACTCACCGGCGCCATCTTGGAGGCCAACCGTGGGATCAGAGAGAAAGCTACAGGCGCGCGTCACGTATTTATAGCAAAACGTGCTGCGTCACACGCTGAGAACGTACGCTCGCTGCCTCCCGGAAGAGAACGTGTGGAGGCCGGTAACCCAGGAAACTGGGGCGTGGCCAGGGTGGCTAGGTTTCCTACGCAGTCAGGTTTCCCGGGAGCGCCGGCTAGTGGCCATTGTAAAGTAATTCACGATTTTCCGCTAAAGACAACACTAAGCCATGGACCTCAGAGGTCTCTGCGGTTCCTGGGAGGTCGCTCTCAGATAAACACAACCGAGGGATGCAGGAATCATCTTTCATTGATCACCTAGATCTTCTTTCCAATCAGGGCAAGACAATGTCTCATTTCAGGGTGTTTTGGGATCTTATGTCTTATATTGTAATTACAATTATGCAGAGAAAAAGTTACGTCTGTATTCATGTTTCATCTATGAGTCTTGTTTACTAAATGACTGTTGAGGGAAGTGTTTCAGGGAGCCAAAATAAATTGGGTTCTTGAGGAAAAAAAGCTTCTAAGAGAAAAAAAAAAAAAGGATTGCTCTCACTTGTTCACTTGTAGAGTGTGATTTAATTTTATCATGGGTTTTAGTTAGCCCTGTGTAGAAACTAAGATGGAGTCACTCTTGTGAGGCAGAACTTAGGTCAAGCAGTGATGTAAGCGGCCAAGGGCAGTGTAGGTAAGACCAGGTACCTTCCAAGCCAGTACGACTGACCACACCAAAACTGATAACCAGCAGAACCAGAGGAGGTCTGGTTGAATCCCTTTAAAAAGGAAGGATTTTTGCAGCAGATTGTCAAGACTTTCCAGATGCTGACCCTTTCACCTCTGACCACACCAAAAAGGCGACTACCCCAAAGGTTCTGCCTAGATGGTCTCTGGGCAGAACAGAGATCCTTCGCTGCTTGAACATAATAAGCAGCAAGTGCTGAGAGCTGGCCTAGACCCAAGGGAGGCCTTATCATAACTCCACACTCAGAAAATGATTGCAAGTTTAGTTCATTAATTAATTTCCTACCTCTTGTTTTATCTTGTTGTGTGCTTGCCTTGTGCTTTAATTTGTGTGATGGGTAAGAAACCAAGTTAAACGTGAAATGTCATTGAGTTTGGAATCCTGAACCTGATTTACAATTTAACTTTGCTTTATGATTGAATAAAGCTGAGATTATGGAAAGACACAACTCATGTGTGCACCTTCATAGCATGCCCATGATACCCTAGGGCTCCTGACTTCCATCCAAAATGCGTCCCAATTAAAGTTCAACAAATATTTGCTGAGACCTAACTACTAAAATGCATAAAGCACATGAAGGTGAATGTGGGGTGGGGACAGTTTTGATGACAAAAGGAAAAAATAGCCTTTGAACTTTGAAGAATTGTAAGTTGACAACAGATCAGAAAAATGGTATCCTTCTCAATATTTTGCAATTTGTTTTACAGAGGTGAAACTATCATACTGGGAGCCAGAGGTATGGATGGGGGGACTTTTGTTGTTAATATTCAGAAAATTTCCTAGAAAGTAACAACTGCATATATTTTTTAAAAATTTGTTTAATATTTATTTATTTTTGAGAGAGAGACAGAACATGAGCAGGGGAGGGGCAAAAAGAGAGGGAGACACAGAATCTGAAGCAGGATCCAGGTTCTGAGCTGTGAGCACAGAGACTGATGTGGGACTTGAACCCATCAACCCTGAGATCATGACCTAAGGTTGGATGCTCAACCGATTGAGTCACCAAGGTGCCCCTATTTTTTATGACAGTGGTTAGTCATAGTGGAAACTATGCTTTAATAAAGCATACAATGTGTAGGATCTGAATATAACTATTGAATTCCTCAGAGAAATCCATTTCAAGAGTTTTTTTTTTTTTGGTTGTTTGCCTCAAGAACCAGAATTTCTTTCTCAAAGATTAAGGGAAAAAAAAAAAAAAAAGGAAATTGGCATTTTCTCCTCAAGGGCTGCTCAGGCTGCAGAGCAGAAATTATCCTTGCAGTATTGGGTATTTTGAAAATAAACTGTTAATTGATACACTATTTTATTTCTGTTGTTTTTGGCAGACTTCCATGTTATGACTGAAAAACGAAACAAAGAAATAAACAACAACAAAAAAAACCCTTTAGGAACTATTAAGTCATTTGTACACAGGAGATATTAAAATGTGCTTCAAACTAGCTAGTAATCTCAAAATAACTAAATTGAAACCATAGTGGAAAAAAAAAAAGACTTCTCTAATGTTTTAATGCTGAAAAGAATATTAACTAGAAATGTGCAGATGGTAAGATTAAATATTGTAAATAACATAGTATTTCCCAAATTTTACACATGAACTATAAACACTCAATGCCTGTCAACACCCCCTCCCAGACAGTTCTTACTTTGAAATGGATTCTAAAACATATGAATTAAATGTCTGAAAAGAGTCAAGAAAATTTAGAATAAGGAAAAGTTACCTTTCCAGTCATTCAACTATAAGATACTATAATATATGATAGATATAGTTCTAATATAAACTTCAATCATTTGATCTACATGATTCTGGAGCCTGAATAGATCAATAAAATAAAATATAGAAGGACAATATGGCAGATTGGATGGAGAAATCCCTCCATATGTAGCCACCCTAAAAAAAAAAAACTGGATAAAACACAGTGTTATACATAATTTCTAATGTATGATCAAGTTGGTTGAAAGTAAAAATTTTTTGGAGGCAGAGATGACAAGGCATGCTCATGTAACTTTGGGACTAGGATCAGCTCTGCTCAAATAGCATGAAAAAAACTTCAACCTAAAAATATTGTTTAAAGAGTGCTTGGACTGATAGTGCTAGGCAAAAGTAAATGTAGATCCTATCTGTATAGATGTACTTTAGATTCAGACACAAAGGATTCCCTGAGATAAACTTACAGAAATATGAGTTGACAATTTTTTTTTAAATCACTAAGTACAAAAGAAAACAAGCTACTATGAATGAAAATCAAAATCCTCCAAAAAAACTATACAATCAGACCCATTTATATTGGAATTATATAGAATATAAAATAAGTGTCTTGAATATATTTAGAAGTTAATGGTATTTCAAATATGGTGAGGGAAACAGGAACAATCAATTTGGCTAGTACTAAAAGAAAATAAGTTCTAGAAATTAAAAATAGAAAACTTTAGTTAGAAAGAGTGGACGAGTTAAACAGGAGAGTAGCCACAGCCGCAGAGAAAATTAGTGAATGGGAAATTACTTAGAGTGCAACATAGACAAACACTACGCATCTCCAGAAGAATATACTCAAATGACATTGTAGCATAAACAGTCCTATGGAAGCAAACTGTGCAGCTTTTTTTTTTTTTAATTTTTTTTAAAATGCCTTTTATTTATTTTGAGACAGAGAGAGACAGAGCATGAGCAGGGGAGAGGCAGAGAGAGGGAGACACAGAATCCAAAGCAGGCTCCAGGCTCAGCTGTCAGCACAAAGCCTGATGCGGGGCTCAAACCACAGACTGTGAGATCACAACCTGAGCTGAAGTCAGCCGCTTAACCGACTGAGCCACGCCAGGCACCCCGCTACAGCTTTAACAAAGGATGTGCTACAGCCCTTCTATGCAAACTGTGAGGCACTGAGAGAAACTTACTACCGCCTAAGAATATTGCTTTTGATCCTCCAACCTTGAATGTTCTTTGTTAAATATTTATAAATGAAAGTTAAGGGTGCCAGGCAGGGGAAATAAATCTGAAGTCACTCCTGCTTGTCTTTCCTTTACTAATTTGATTAGAAAGCATTAAACATTAAAACATTAAAAACTGAGATGAAAAAGTTTATGCTTGCTTCAATGCATCTTTTCTGTCTGTGTATATTTAGGAAAACCTTAAATGGTTATTTACTTTTATTATTTCTAACAACTGTAATTTCAGAAGTAAGATTTTCTTGTTAGTGCTGTAGGAATTCTGAATAATTGATCAAATTTTAAAAAGAGAGTAAGTATCTTTTTTCATTGATTATTTTCTGTAATTTTTGTCTTGTTATTTTTAGCTTGGTCATTCAAATTATTGCCCATTTAAATTTATTTCCACCTTTGTACCATTATAAGCAATGCTTTAAGGAACTTTTTAAATTAAAAAAAAAATTATCTTAAGTCAAAAGAAATTCTCATGAAAAGAAATACAGAGAAACAAAAAAGAGAATGCATAAAAATATCTAAAATCCTACTTGCTTAGAAATAGCTTTTTAATGCATTGGGGGCATGCATGTTTGTGAATATGTATGAATAAATATAAATAATTTAGATTACACAAGTAATTACATTCATGTATAAAAATTGGATTGTACTATACATGCTTTTTGAATTAAAAAACTTCTTTTAGAAAAATTACTGTACCTAAAATTGTAAAAGTTACAAAAATAGTTCAAAGAAAGCACACACACACATACACACATATAAATATAAATGCATAAAAATCTGGACAAAGGCTATATAAATACATATATGTGTCTATATATCCTTTATGTGGATTTTTACTTATTGACATTTTGCTCCATTTATCATTTGTTTGTCCTCTTTCTCTCCATCTATATCTATATCTATAAATCTTTGTCGGGCGGGGGGGGCACCTGCGTGGCTCAGTTGGTTGAGTGTCCGACTTTGGCTCAGGTTATGATCTCACAGTTTGTGAGTTTGAGGCCTGCATCAGGCTCTGTGCTGACATCTCAGAGGCTGGAGCCTGCTTCAGATTCTTTGTCTCCGTGTCTCTGCACCTTCCCCACTCCCGCTGTGTCTCTCAAAAATAAATAAACATTGAAAAAAAATTTAAATCTTTGTGGGATGTTTTCTTGATAACTTTCTCATTTATTAAATTTGTTCTGTTTAGGCTATTTCTACTGAAGCTGATTCTAATAACCATATTTTCCTAAGAAATTATATCATTTAGGTTTTCAAATTTATTTGCATAGAATTTCTTGTTTTACTTTTCTTTCCTTTCCATTATTAGTCGTTCCTATTATTTCTCACTTTCTATACTTGTGTTTTCTTCCTTTACCTTAAATAAATTGGCCAATGGTTTGTTGTTATGTTAATTTTTTGAAGAACCCCAATTTTATTTATTTTTTAATTTTTAAAAAATATTTATTTTTGAGAGAGAGATGGAATGTGAGTGGGAAAGGGGCTGAGAGAGAGGGAGACACAGAATCTGAAGCAGGCTCCAGGCCCTGAGCTGTCAGCACAGAGCCCAATGTGGGGCTCGAACCCACGAACTGCAAGACCATGACCTGAGCCAAAGTCGGATGCTTAACCGACGAAGCCACCCAGGCGCCCCAAGAATAGTTTTCTTTTTAATGTTTATTTATTTTTTTAAGAGAGAGAGAAACAGAGTGCAAGCAGGGGAGGGGCAGGGAGAGGAGACACAGAATCCGAAGCAGGCTCCAGGCTCTGAGCTGTCAGCACAGAGCCCGATGCAGGGCTCAAACTCAGAAGCCAGGCCATGAGATCATGACATGAGCTGAAGTCAGACGCCTAACCGACTGAGCCACCCAGGTACCCCCATAATTTTATTTTTTAATGTGTTATTTTTCTATTCACCTAATTTTTGCTTTTATCTTGATCATTTCTTCCCTTGTGCTTTTAGTTTATTTTTCTGTTATTTTTCTAGTTTGATTTAGGACTTTAATTTCACTTATGTTCATGCTTTCATTTTTATTGATATAGATGTTAAGGCTACAATTTGTTTTCTACAGCTTTGCATACATTTTCTTCATCATCTTTCAGGAATTGCTTCTGTTGTAGTTCCCTTTCAACATAGTATTATGTAACAGGTTTTTAAATTTGCAGGTAGAAAGGTTTTCTTAAATTTCAATTTTAATTTCACTTGGGATTGGTATCAGAATGCTATTTTAAATATTTCTACCTTAAAGAAACTACTGTTTTCTTTGTGCCCTAAATATTCTTTTTTTCCCCAAAAGTTCCATTTGCCTTTGGAAGAAAGGTATATTCTCTAATATCAGAGTGTTAGTGATATGTACATAAAATCCCCAAAAGATTTACCTTATTGATTGCACAGCAATTAAAATGAACTAGAGTGACAGCAATTTTAAGTGAAATTCACACACATAATCGTGAACAAAAAAGGGCAGACAGGCTATCAGTGTTGGGTAGGTGAGCCTCTGTTCTCCCAATTAGAATCTGGTTAGGGATCTGATGGCAAACAAGGTTGCCATGCTTTTCTGGCCCTTGCAAACACTGGGGCACAAGTCATTGTGATGCTGGGATGTGCCCATGGTGTGGCCAAAAATTATTTTACTGGATCCAGAAATAACTCTCAAATTGGACAACAGATTGATATGACCTTGTAGGTGAGTCCTTTTCTGCCAGTATACACCCAGTGGTTGTAACTGATCCTGCTGAATGTATCATGGGAACATAAACACACCTCATCTTGTGCTTAGCTTTATTGCACTTCACAGATACCGCATTTTTTGCTTTTTAACAAATTGAAGGTTATGGCAACCCTGAGTCCAGCAAGCCTGTCGGCACCATTTTTTTTTTTTCCAACACCATTTCCTTACTTCATATCTCTGTGTCCTTTGGTAATTCTCACAATACTTCACACTTCATTATTATTATATTTGGATTACTGAAATTTCACAAAACTTTAATGGATCAGAGGTTGCTTCTTATGGATGAGCAAGGAAAGTGGGTTTCCTGAGATGGGATCTACTGCTTGTGAAGATGCTGTGAAAAATCGCTGAAATGGCAGCAAAGGATTTAGAATAGAACATAGTCAATACAGCAACAGCAAGGTTCGAGGTTTGAGAGGACTGACTCCCATTTTGAAAGAAGTTCTATTGTGGGTAAAATATTATCAAGCAGCATCACATGCTACAGGGAAATAGCTTATGAAAGGAATAAGTAAGTGATGCAGCAAATTTCATTGTTGCCTTATTTTAAGAAATTGCCACAGCCTCTGAACCTCCAACAACCACCACCCTGAACAGTCAGTAGTCATCAACATCAAGAGAAAACCATCTACCAACAAAGATTGACTTGCTGAAAACTCGGATGAGGGTTAGCATTTTTTTGCAGTATTTTTTTTAATGTTTATTTTTAAGAGACAGAGAGCATGAGCGATGAGGGGCAGAGAGAGAGGGAGACACAGAATCTGAAGCAGGATCCAGGCTTTGAGTTGTCAGCACAGAGCCCGACACAGGGCTCGAGCTCATGGACCAGGAGATCATGACCTGACCGGGAGTCGGAAGCCGGACGCTTAACTGAGTCACCCACATAGCCCATTTTGCAATATTTTTTAATTCGTGTGTGTACATTATCTTTTTAGACATATGTGACTGCACATTTAATAGACTACAGTATATAGCGTAAATGTAACTTTTCTATGCACTAGGAAACAAAAAAATTCACCTGACCCACTTTGTTTCAATATTCACTTTCTTGCAGTGGTCTGGAAACAAACCTGCAATCTGAGGTATGCCTGTAGATGTTATTTTTGTTTATTTTTAATGTTTATTTCTTTTGGGAGAGAGAAAGAGTGTGAACGGGGAAGGAGCAGAGAGAGTATCCCAAGCAGGCTCCACACTGTCAGTGCAGAGCCTGACATGGGGTTTGAGGCTGGATCTCATGAACCGTGAGATCATGACCTGAGCCTAAACCAAGAATCGTATGCTTAACTGGCTGAGCCACCCAGGCTCCCCTGCCTGTAGATGTTTTCAATTCCCAGTGGAACACATACTTTAGATAGGCAGTCTGAGTTCTAAATGTGGCAATTCCACAGGACACCTCCTATTTGGATAGAACGTTTAATTAAAAGGTTGGGGATGGAGGAGGGATTAAGATAGGCTGACGCATAACAAATAATTAGTCTTTTCATGCTTTTTCCCCCTCCCATGCCTCCCTCTGGGAGTCTAGGCTACTGGTATTTGCAAATGGCAATAAAATAGTGGGGCTGAGAGCTGGAAGACTCTAAACTGGTGCTTCTCTTACTGCACAATTATCTTGCTGATTTTGGAAGGTTATGGATATCAGCAATACTAGTTATGGATACGAGGTCACAACTGCCATGGTAGTCCTGGCATGGCTCAAATGTCAGGGAGTGAGAGGTGTTCTAGAATGGTACAGTGTGTAAAAGGAAAAAAGGGTTGAGCCATCTAGGGATGAAAATGTCCACATGGTGTTGATTACACACAGAATTGGAAAAAGGATGAAGGGTTTGTTTCAGGGACTCATCACACCATTCACATCACTGGGGAAAGAGAACAGCAATGCTGGTAGGGAAGGAACACCTCAGACACTGGGAAGGTCAGGGGTAGGGGAGGAACCATTAATTGCCCTTGCATTAAAGATCTCTGGAAGAATGCAAGGAAAAGGATGAAGATGGAAAGATGTTTTTACTCTTGTAATTACAGAATTTTGAACCATGGGGCTATTTTACATATTTTAAAACTATTAAAAATTTTAAAATGAAAACAAAACTAAATCTGGAACTAAAACGTAAAAATTACCATTCCCAGCCATAAAGCTAGAGTACTATCTAGTAAGGATCCAGAATATAAAAACACAGTAAAAACAAGTTAGATTTTCTTTTAACAGTGATCAACTCATAAATACATACTATTTTCTTTTATTTTTTAAACAAATTTTTGAATGTTTATTTATTTTTGAGAGAGAAAGAGAGCACAAGCAGGGGAGGGGCAGAGAGAGGGAGACACAGAATCCAGAGCAGGCTCCAGGCTCCAAGCTGTTGGCACAGAGCCTGACGCGGGGCTTGAACCCATGAATCATAAGATCATGACCTGAGCCGAAGTCAGAAGCTTAACCGACTGAGCCACCCAGGCGTCCCCATACTATTGTCTAGCATAAAAATGGCTTTAGGAATGTATATGTACAAGAATAGGGCAGGCTGTTAAGTTAACTTTATGTTTATTTAATATAGCTGATGAAGTTACCAGACAAATATATTTTAATGTAACAAAAAGTTATAATTGATGTATATCATCTACAATGTAAAGGATTTTAATAATTTAGTATACCCAAAGACATTTGAATTTTACCCATTTTTGAGATGTAAAATACACAATTATAATACTCATACTACATATCTTATAATTTTAAAGTTTTAGCTAAAACATGAGTCTCTGTAGATAAAAGCAAGAATTCTCCTGTACCTAAGACAAATAAAAATGTATTACTAATAAAGTGCCACTGGATTAGCCAATGCCATTTCAACTATTTCCTTTTTGGAGAGGAGAACACAAGTACATGATAATATGGAACTAGCCATTTTCATTATACTAGCATAGAACTAGTAATGGGCATTGTATTTTGTAACAAGCACAAGAGTGCTCATTTATAGTAGGTATTAACCATAATAAAGAATTCCTTTCAAGAAAGATTCACAATTATGACTTATGACAAGCTGTACAGTCATCACTGAATACAGTTTGGTGTCCAGAGTTTTTAAAAAATACAATCATGAACTAAGATGAACCTAAGTCTACCAATACCAAGAAATAGTTTTAGGGACTTCATATAAATAAAATAACCTCTCTCTCAATTGTAAAATAGGTTTCATCCAATTCTAAGGCGAGAGGAATAGTAGTGGTTGGTAAAGTTTGGCAACAAGTATGTTTCTAGCAGGTGAAAGAAAGCTCGATATGCATTGCTAGAAGATGCCTCTTTCACACAAGGAAAACATGCTAATTAGATGTAGATAGCACTTTTCAGGCACTTGACCTCACTTGGTAGTTAAGTTGATGTTCAGATGTATACTTAATGGAGAAACATGAAATTATATAGTGACTTCAAGTCATGTTCTCACAGAACATCTGTGTTCCATAAGCTAAATCCAAATGTTCCCGCTAAAATCAAATAATGATGCCATATATCCAGTTCAGAGAAAACAAATTTAATAGATTAAAGTTAATAGATTGAATTTTCTCAATTTTAAGATTTTCCACAATAAATTTTTCATAAGCCTTTGTTGTCTATTACTTGTCTGAATGCTAGGAGAAAAAAAGGCTTAAAAACTATAAAATATTATGCCTAAGTAAAGTTAGAAAATTTTCAACTGTTGATCAGTTCAATATAACATATGGTTTATGGAAATATGCTCAGAGTTTGCTCTTATACTGCTTAAGAGCCATATTTTCTCATAGTAAATTTGTTTGTGGTTCATATTATAGAATTCAGTATGTAAACATTTTCATGTACCCAAAGAGCATTATGAATTTTTGATCTGTTGTCCCTAGATATGTTTGAGAACCACTACCTATTTGTCTGGCTCTAAAAACTATCTTTGGGGTCCATGCCAAAGAAATGCTTTCAGATAGATCATTAAGGTTTGGGTTCTAAGATAAGACTACCAAAGTCTATTCTACAATGAAAACTATATGGCAAGATTTCAGTATAGATGTTATCAATGTTCCCATTTTGTTTTAATACTTAGGTTAAGTATTTTGATGTTAAGGATTTTTATTTGCATGTTATCATTGTATTACAATTTGGGAAAATTTGGCAATATACTTTCAGGCAGCTTTAAAATAATGCAACTTCAGCTCTTAGCACAAACAGCCCTGAGAACAATGCATTCAAATTACAGCTCAACTAGAAATAATCTAATTGAGAAACTTTAAAGTTACAAAAACAAATTCTGGAAAAGTTGTAAATTAAAAAAAAAAAAGTCACAACATTTGAGGCACTACCAGACTACAGTACTTTTAAGAGTTGAAAGGACTTTGTAAAAAGAACAAACATACAAAGCTGGGTGTGCATATGCACACACTCCACATTGTGCTATAATGAAAAATTGTGTCCCCAAATTTTATAGCCTAAACATTTTATTATAGCATCTCCTATTAAAGATATCATGCTCTGGCTGCAGGAGAGTTTTGGTAATTGTTATAAAGCATTGGTACAGAATTTTGTACCATAAATGGTAACGGATTCAAGAGCTTGGTTAGCAACAATTTCAAGTGACAGACAGCCCTTGGAGGGGAGAATGAAACATCATAATTATGTTTATGACGCAAATGCTAAGTCAAAGTAGCAATGATTTGATCTATTTCAGAGGGTATTCAACTTTGTAGTAGCAAATAAGGTATAACAAAGTCTTCACAGTAGAAATAAAATATGTTGCTCTAGAAAGAAACAAATATTCCACTTGTTAATATTGTATACAAATTGGTGAAATGCCTGCCGACAAAAATGGTGTATCATCGTATAATCTATCAACATGACAGTCTACACTCTATACATGGTAACCTGTGATATTTAACATTTGCTACAAAAAAGTACAACAAATACTAGGAATCAACTTTTAATATTTCTGATGTCAAAAAGAATGAAGTTACTGCTGTTCTATGTTAAAAAATACGTTTACCTGCTTCCTTTTAATACAATTTATAAAGCTTTACTAAATGAAATATTTTGTTCTAGAGAAACATGTACTGACTTATGTGAAAATAAACAGTCCCATATCTTTAAAATCTATACTTATACTTATATATCAGAAGAGTATTTACAATTCATTATGGTACTTAAAATATTTATGCATAAATAGCTTTTGCCATTCAAGGTATGAAGATAGAGATGCATTATAATTCACATATGCTTACCTCACAATTGAAATGTATTTATGTGAAGTTTGACAAGTTAGGAACAACAAGGGCATGCTAATCCAGAATTAACAGTAAACCAGAACACTAGTATGGTTAACTGGGGTCATGTGAGTGACCAGCAAGCAGCACAGATTGAGAACTTCCTGGAATTCCTGTGGATAACAATGCCAACCAGTAACAAGTAAAATGCACAGAACAGACTACTAAAACACTAGAGCAGTATGAAGTAGATACTTAGATGGAATACTGGAAAGAATTTAGCCTAATTCCTGATTGTGCTTCAGATGGGCAAAAGCTAAGATGTTACGCTAAAATGGTTAACTATAACCTCTATATTTCTTGTGCTTTAGAATTCTCCTTGCATTTCTCTTAAGTATCCTGTTTTCTTCTCCAAATGGGTTTGCTGAGGCCTATACAAGATTTAAAAATGTGCACAAATTAAGTAACTAAACCTTTGGGATCTTCTGTTCCTAATACTATTTTCAGTATCGCTTCTCGGCCTTTTGGCTAAGATCAAGTGCCTAATACTATTTTTAGTTACTGATTAGATCGGTTACAGCATCATATATGTTTTCCTCCAGATGATAGGAACAAAGGTCTTTCAGAGGTCAAGGCATGATGAGAAAGGTCTCATAATCAGTCTTAGAGAATGATTACTGAAGTAGTGATTTTGTTCTAAGTTTAATTTCAATATAATGATTGTTTTTAAGTCAAAGGTCCTTGCAAACCCTGTGACAGTGTCTAGAATCCTGGAAATAAGATATACGAAGAGAAATGTAGCTGAGTCACCTAAAACACTTTTTAAAATTATTCAGTTTTTAGAATTCTTTCCTAGTTATGTTTCACACTGGTAACCGAATTAAGTACATAACAATCAGAAAAAAAATATATGTACTTCTCAAAGTAAGAAAAATAATCATCACAGAAAGTAACTCTTGCTCCATGATGCACTTTCAATTCACTTTAGAAAAAGTGTACATAAATTTAACAAATATTCCAAATCAATTTAAAGAATATCCAGTTTTGCTGCACAACTAAATATTTTAATGCCAAAAAGTGTACTTAAAAATGGTTGGAAAGGAGGGACTACTATAAATACCAACAATTTATTCAACATATTGATAAAGAGCACTGCATAGCATCCTATAAAGCAGGTCACTCCTTTAAATAGAGAGAGAGAACAAAAAGCAAAAACATAACTAGAAAGAAACTTTCTATTTTTATGCCAGTTACACAGGCCTCAAGTAAAAACCTATAGCTCTAACCAATCCCCTTTGCCACTGTCCCCTGTAGACTCCTCCTTTGTAATCTGACTTGCTAATAACAGTCAACCTATAGTTCAACGTCTGTCAACTATGAGCAGGTAGCAAAATCACTACATATAAGGTTATGTTTAGTCTTGCAACAATTTGGCAAAGGAAAGTATGACTGAGGTAATACAGGTGGCTGCACATGCCTACTAAGAAAACTGACACTTCTTGATAACATGATTTTTGGTTAAGGATTTGTGCTTGCCACACACAGGCTGAAACTGTGACAATTCCAATCCATAATCAACTCATTCTATATTAGGTCTGAAATTAATGCAGAACAATTCAACTTAAATGTGGTACTTTGATACCACTAGATGCTACATTGTCTGATTTTAAGCCCTGGTTTATCTATCAACTAAAATTCAGGAATGATTTGCTCAGACAAATCATATCTGCTGAAGCCATCTTATCTATTTCTTGTACTCACTGAAAACCACAGGAAAGTTATAGGAAAGACACCTACAAAATTAAAACAAAAAAAAAGAATTACAAACTTGATGATTTTAAATTACCAATTGCCTACAAAACTGAGTACAATTTCAAAACAATTTAAAAAAATGAGGTGGCTTATGAAGGCCATAGCTTTGGTGACAACTTAGACCCAAACTTTAGATCTGTGGTTGATCCAGACCTAACATTTTGCTCATGCCTGATGTTCCCATTTATTTGCAGGGCTTTATGGCTACAGCATATTCTTCACTCATTGCACACATAACAGACACCTAGAAGGGAAAAATGCAGGCAAAAAGTTATTCAGAAGGCAATACATACATAAGATATGTTATTATATACTGGATATTTGTGGATATTTTATACATGCTGACTTTGGAAAGAGGTATTCCAAGACCAGATAACCTACTTTCTTTATAGTTTCCCAAAGTAAAATTTCTCAAACTGTGGTTTTTAAGGTGACTTCCAGGAAACAGGAAGAATAAGAGCTATGAATGTCTCAATACTTATCAGATGTCATACTTCTGAGAGTCATAGCAAAGACAAAGAGTAAATCACCTTCACACTTTAGTATTCCCATACCATCTTTTCTTATCTTTCATAGCTCAGGTGCTGGTCTTCAAAACAAATTTGGGGTTGGCAATGTCTGCTTAGCAAAAAGTGAACTTTGATACTTTCTTTGGTAATGGACCTCTCGGGGTATCATGGGAAAACCGTCTCATAGAGCAGTATTTAAAAACTACATTTCATATTTGCCATTTTTTTGCTAACTAGTTTATGCCACAGTTCTTATAAAAAGCAATCTCCCCTTAGGTCTTTACCTGTACATCTTCACCTGCATTGTATTTTCCTTCTATTTCTTTACCTAGTTCACCTTCTGGCAGCTTAAGATCCTCACGAACTTCACCGGTTTCTGTCAGCAGGGATAAGTAACCATCCTGAATACATATCAGCTATTAAAAGAAATTATATCATTTGCAGTGATTAGATTATATCACTTTGTAATATTTACATAGTTAAGTTGCAATCCACATTAATTTGTACAAGTACACAGTAATACGTTAATATATTCTGAGCTTAAATAATGCTAAACATACACAACCATAAAAGATGTATAGACTAAAAGTATAAGTTCACTCCTTCCTGCACACCACGTTCCCCCAACTCTCTCTCTCTCTAATATGCCCTGAAGCATTTATGTGTATGTGCACAATACAAATATAGTTGCTTTAGAAAAAATAAATGAGAATCCAAGGTGATTCTGTCTACATGGGGTCTGCTCATGTCCCTCTTCAGGAAATTAGTAACTTGGAAAAAAATCTGACATGTCTTAGGTTGTTGGAGGGAAGGGGATGTTTGTTTCCTTTGCCTTCCTTTGGCTGCCTACACGTATACTTCAACCCTTTCTGGATAGGTTGCGTCTTCTTAAGCCCTTGACCTAGACCAGAGGCATTGATACGCATCAGGTTTCTTTAGTCATCAACTATGACCTTCCCACCAACAGGGGAAACTATCCATAGAGTTGGTCCTGGTGGACGATTTGGCCATAAGGGTGTGGCCCTTAACATGGTGACAGAAGAAGACAGGAGGACTCTTTGAGATATCGAGACCTTCCACAGATCCTCAATTGAGGAGATGCTCGTCAATGTTGCTGACCTCATCTGAAGGGCTGTCCTGTTACCTAGCCCTATCCAGGATTCAGGCCCTGGGAGCTGAAGAGGAGCAGGAGTGGGGAGGGAAGGGAGCCATGGGATAGACATCTTGTCAGGTTTTTTTCTTTTCTTTGAATCAATGTCACTTTTTGTGTCAAAAAAACATAAATGGGATATGACAGGTATTTTTCAGCAAGTTGTTTTCACTTAACAGTATGTCTTAGAAATCTTTCCAAATTGGAAACTATAGGCCTACCTCAGTCTCTTTAACTACTTCACAGCTGCATAAATAGATTGTAACTGATTTAACTGTTTTCCTATTAATGGGCATAAAGTTAATTTTAGTTTTCCATGATTACAATGTGTTTTATAATTTGATTATGAACAAAATTCTGTAGAAAACTTTTGGTGTCCAGTTTACCATTAACATTAGATTTTTTTTTAAAGACAAACATTTGCTTGTTGATGACATTAATGAAACAAACCCAGTCTAACCTACAAAGAGACACAGTTTTGATATTCCTGATTTTTTTTTTATTACAGGAATGATGAAATAGCCAGGCTGTACTTATTTATTCTAGAAGCATATACAGTATGTCTAGATTTCTTTAAGTTTATTTAAATTTTAGTTAATGTATAGTGTAGTACTGGTTTCAGTAGAATTCAGTGATTTATCACTTAAATACAACACACAGTGCTCATCACAAGTGCCCTCCTTGATGCCCTTCACCCATCCAGCCCATCTCCCCCCCCCTTCCATCAGTCCTCAGTCTCTTCTCTCCCCCCCACTGCCTTCCCATATCTGTTTTGTTTCTGAAATTCCACATATAAGTGACTACTGGGGGGAATGCAAACTGGTACAGCCACTTCCACTCTGGAGAACAGTATGGAGGCTCCTCAAAAAAACAAAAATAGAACTATCCTGCCATCCAGCAACAGGTGCCTAGACTTCTAACAGATTTTATAAAAGGCAATTGTTCGGAATACCAGATGCTAACATTGACAAACACAAAAGGAGTTGAAGATTTGGTCCTTACTCCCCTTTACTGCTTTGTGTTACTGTTTGTAACACAAACCTACCATAGAGGTAGATTTCAAAGCTCCTCTCTATGGCACTACCAAATCTGGCTATGGCTTCCCACAGATATCTCATCAGATTTCAGCTTTTGCACAAGTCTAAAACCTCAAAAACAAAAAGCATCCTCTAAGCAACTACAAATCCTTTTAATTCATCTTTACATCACTCAAACATTTGTGAGGTAGTTGGGAGAGGAGCGGGAAACAAGGAGGTTGAGGCAGAAGTATAGTTTTTTTTATTGTACCAATCTTTGTATACACTACAAAGTGATCACCACAATAAGTCTAGTTACCATCCATCACCATGCAATTGACCTCCTTTACCCACTTCACTCATTCTCCAATCCCCTTCATCTCTAAAAACCAACCACCAATCTGCTGTATAAGTTTTGTTTTGTTTTTGTTCATTTGTTTTTTACATTCCACATAGAAGTGAAATCATACAGTATTTCTTTTTCTCTCTCTGACTTATTTCTCTTGGCATAATATCTTCAAGTTCCATCCAGGTTGTTGCAAATGTCAACATTTCCTTTTTTTCATGACAAAGTAGTAATCAGTTGTATATGTATACCACATCTTCTTTATTCCTTTATCCATTAATGGACATTTAGGCAGATTCCATATCTTGGCTACTGTAAACAATGCTGCAATGAACATCTGGGTGCACATAGCTTTTGAAATTAGTGTTTTCATACCCGAAAGCGGTATAGCTGGATCATTATGATAGTTCTACTTTTATTTTTTGAGGAACCTCCATACTGTTTTATATAGTGACTATACCAATTTAAATTCCCACCAACAGTCCAAGAAGTTCCTTTTTCTCCAGATCTTTTCCAATAATTGTCACTTTTTGTCTTTTTGAGAATAACCATTCTAACATGTATGAAATGGTATCTCATTGTGGTTTTGATTTGAATTTCCCTGTTAATTAGTGATGTTGAATATCTCCTCAGGTACCTGTTGGCCATCTGTGTATCTTCTTTGGAAAAGTTTGTTTTGATCCTCTGCCCATTTTTTAATCAAATTGCTTGGGTTTTTTTTTTTTTTTTTTTTTTTTTGCTATTGAGTTCTTTATATATTTTGGACATTAACCCCTTATCAGATATATGATTTGCAAATATTTTCTCCCATTCAGTAGGTTGCCTTTTCATCTTGTTGATGGTTTCCTTTGCTGTACAGAAGCATTTTGGTTTGATGTAGTCCCACTCATTTATTTTTGCTTTTGCTGCCTTTGCTTTCGGTGTCAGAACCAAAAATGTAATGCCAAGACCAATGTCAAGAAGCTTACCACAAATGTTTTCTTCTAGTTTTGTGGTTTCAGGAATTATATTCAAGTCTTTAACCAATTTTGAGTTAATTTTTGTATATGGTGTAAGATAATCTAGTTTCATTCTTTTGCATGTGGCTGTCCAGTTTTTCCAACATCATTTATTATATAATTCTAAATAGCCACAGGCTTACAAGGCAGATCTTTTTGATTTTGGCTCTTTTAGCAATTCCCTGAAGTAGAACTTGTCTATTTCAAGAATTAAAGGTTCCCACTGCCATTAGTGACTGAAACATAAAAGTCAAATAATACTACTGATACTTTGATATTTATTTATATAATGGTGGTATTTTATTTTTAAAGAGTTAAGAATTCATCAGTTAAACTGTGGGATGAAATATAAAGCATTTCAAATAAAATATGTATAGACATTATAAAATATCTCGTAAAACAACATTTTAAAAAAATTAAACATCTTATTAAAATAAATTGCTATATGAAATAAAATTAAAATTTTCAAAAATAAAACTGTAGAAAACTAAAATTAAATAATGAAAATTATTTGATCTTCTTACACAAATTATTTTTAAAATTTCAGATATACAGTAAAGTTACAAAAATAATACATCAAAATCCCATATTTTTCCCCTTGATTCACCCATTAACATTTAACCACATGTGCATTTATGTATATATGAATACATAAAATACATAGAATATACATTCTTGTTCTTTTCTTCTTTTTACTAAACCATTTGAGTATGTTTCAAAAATCATGATTCTTTAGCAAGAAAGACAAATTTTTTTTTCTTTCCCAAAAAAGACAAATTCTTATATAACCAACTTATTTTTTTTAATTAGGAAATGTAATATTGCTAAAATATTATTTAATATATAGTCCATATTCAAATTTATCAATTGTTCCAATATTGTCTTTGATAGAAACTATTTCCTCCCAACTCCAGGTTCATACCTTGTACATATTTGGCATGGATACGTGCATGAAGACCACCACAGCACAATAAATATAACTGAAAAGGCCCACAGAGCTAAATTTTTTAAATGAACAGAAATAAGTATTATATGGTGACTTGATAACAAAGGGGTATGATCACTGAGTACTTACGATGCAAGGCACTGTTCTAAGTATTAACTAACTAAACCTCCCGTGAGGTTTACTATTCTTATCTTCACTTTATAAATAACGAAAAAAAGGCAAGAGGTTAAATAACTTGCCAACCAAGGTCATGTGATTAGTAAGTGTTAAAGTAAGGATTCGGACCCAGCCTATCTGGCATGAGTCATTCTCTTATCCATGATCCAGACTACATACCAAAGGCTGACACTAGGATGAGGAAAGTGAAGCACTTGTTCTGAGTGCAAAATTTAAGGTGGCACCAAAAAAACTCATCAGTGATCACATATTTTAAAACTAAAATTAATACAAAAATTCCATGATGAACAAAGTATCAAAATTTCAAATAAAGACAAAATTTGAACTACTGATTTTTCCTTTTAGGTGGCTTAGTCGGTTAAATGTCCCACTTCTGATTTCGGCTCAGGTCATGATCTCACTGTTCATGGGATGAAACCCTGAGTCAGGCTCTGTGCTGATATCACAGAGCCTGCTTGGGATTCTCTCTCTCTTTCTCAAAATAAATAAACTTAAAAAAAAAAAAAATTGTGCTCTAGGCAAGGGCATCACTTACCTCATTCCCCTTACCCTGGTCTGGGTCCTGCTGTGTCCCCAAATAAAACCCAAACTAAATTTTCCTTTATGTTAAATCTGGAGCTCCAATCAATGATTGACTAATTTTTTAAAATATTTATTTATTTTTGAGAGAGAGGGGGAGAGAGATAGAGACGGAGAGATCGTGTGTGCATGGGGGAGCAGCAGAGAGAGAGAGGGAGAGAATCCGAAGCAGGCTCCCAGCCATTAGCACAGAGCCCCGATGGTGAGATCATGACCTGAGCCGAAATCAAGAGTCAGATGCTTAACTGACTGAAAAGACTTAAAGGAAAAATTTGGTTTGGGTTTTATTTGGGGATACAGCATGGCCTAGACTAAGGTAAAGGGAACAAGGTAAGTGAGCCTTTGCCTTAGAGCACAATATTTTTTACAATTAGTCAATCACCCAGGTGCCCCAATGATTGACTAATTTGATCATGGTAGTAATTATATGAATTACTGATACTATCTTTCTGAAACACTCAAAGGCAAAAGCATTCTATGTTGAATGTGTATTAATGTATATAATGAATATTGAATATTCAAAGCATTCACATGTTAAGGATAAAAAAACAGAAATCCATTTTTGGCAAAAGAAAAGTCTATGCTTAGCCTTAGCTGCACTATCCTTACTTCAATGAATAATCACATATGCATTTAACAAATGTTTATTGAGCACCCACTATAAGCCATGTCTAAATTAGGTGCTCCAAGCATAATGGAATGATTAAATGGAATTTTTATACAGGAAAAGGGAGAGCAGAAAAGGACTACTTTTTGGTACATATCTACTTATGAGGTAATTACGGCATACATTTTCTCATTTAATCCTCACATTATCCTTCCTTTGTAGATGGGAAGACTGAGTCTCAGAGAGATTGTATAATTTGTCCAAGGTTGTCCAGCTAGAAAGTGGCAGAACTAGATCCAAACCCAAATTTGCCTGATTAAAAAAAAAAAAAAAGCCCATACGCTATTATTATAATAAGACAATTCAAATGTCTACAAAGACTCCAAGGAAACCTAGAAAATATTTATAAATGGGAAAATGAAAATATAAAACTTACTAGATTAAAACTATGTAAAAATATGTTTACATTATGTGTGAATAAAGAGTAAAAGGAAGTCATATGGGAATTGCAGCTGAAGGTAACATGCTCTAAAAATTACATAATACAATAAAAGATATAGCAAGAAGTCAGTTTAAAATGAATTTAAAAAATCTAGGTATCACACTTGTATTTTTCACTGTGTAAAATATAACAGAAAAGAGTTCTGTATATGGTATGCTTGTCACTGAGATTGAAGACTTACAAGAGAGACTTTAGTTATGATTAATCTGAGCTCCCACATCCTATGAGGTCAATGGTTTGGTTACCATCAATTCTCCTAAACCAACAAAATGTTATCATTACACATGACCTATCCAAATATATAATTGGAACTAAAACTTGGAAGTTTATACCTATAATTTAACAAAAGGTCACAGCATGGTCACTGAATGTAAATAAAACAATTACATAGTTTTGTATTTTCTTTACTATATGCAGTGGCCAGGTACTTCATCTTTTATATTAATGACTTTCGGCTGACTTCCCTATTTAAGAATACCAAATTCTAACTCACATTCATTAATACACAAACTTGGTTGGTGGAACATGAATCCCAAAGACTTCATAAAGTCTTAGGTTTGAGAAGTGAAAAGAAATAAAATACCAGGGAGGGAGTTACCTACATTTGAAATAGTTTACAACAAAGAGCAGTTTTACTAAACATTGGACTTATTCAGTCACAAAATGCAGTCACTTGATCTGAGAAACAATAAGACATGTTCAACTTTTTAAAAATTCAAAATGTTAAAAAAATAGCAAATTAGCAATAATTATAGATAAGGTACAAGTGTTAAATCTCACTATTTTTCCAATTTTTAGGATAAGTGGTGCCTAATATTTGGTTAGAAAAACCTACAAAACTACTCCCAGGTTTTGTTAAATTACAGTTAACAGTAGAATGTATTTGCAACTTTAAGAAACAACCAGCATTTTACAGGAAATTAGTACTCACTTGATAATCATTTCTCTTAATATTTGGAACATCCATGTTGTGAGTAGAGGGACAAATATCTTCATATTTTTTGCCCGTGAAAATATCAATTCCAACAAGGTGAACCTAGCAGAAAAGGGAGAACAGGAAACCTGTTTAATCTTTGCCAAGTATATCACTCATTACATACACAAGAGCACAATACCAAAGCTGATTATGACAGATTCTTTCTCCTTCCAAGGTCATCTTATTTTATTTTCTTAAAAAAAAAAAAAGTAGTGGTCATTGACTTGAGAAGCAGTGAACCAAACTAAACAGTATCATGACATATCCAGACCCAATATCATATATAGTCCAGTAATTCAATTATAAGATGCATAAGAAAAATGAAGTTATGTTAGAACACGTTTTCTCATCTGAATAGATTATTCTAAGTCACTAGGATTTCAGGAAAGTTTCATTTCCCAGTTAAATGAAACATTATAAGGGCCCCAAAAGGAAATGCTATATTTCAGTATGCAAAGCAATAGCTGGTCACCCGGTAACTGTGGGAAGAAAAAATTGTGATTATTACAAAGTTATAAATATGGAAATCTCATGTTCCGCACTGTAATTCAAATGATTAAAACCCCAACGCAAAGAGAGACCTGGAAGGGCACTTACCTTGGCATGACCGTGCTTTCCAGTTTTGGAAGTTGACATCTCCACTATTTTGCATGGTCGTCCTTTGAGAACCACGAAGCCGTTTTTGCGCAGGGCCGAGCACTGCATTGGGTAAGTGCTGGAAGCCCCAGCATCTCCAGTAGTGAAATCAATTTCATCCGCCATGGTGGGCTGGGGAGATGCTAGCTTTTCCCAGGGAACTACACAAAAAGTTTGTGTTTGCTTTTTAACAACGGGAACGCAGGCAGGGAATTTCGGACAGGTTACGTACCAAACATCATGGATCTATTATTTTTTCATTTATAGAACACCCACAAAAGAATAGGGGGCACTTCTAACTCCGGCCTCTACAAACTTTTCCATCCATTGGTGGGGAGGTAGGGAGGGAGGTCGCAGATGAGCTCCTAGCGGGTGGGGGATACCCGCCCTGGGCACTCACCGGCGCGGGGAGCAGCAAATCTCGGCCCCCGTCGTCCCACCGCAGGAGAAACCGGCGACCTTCCCGCACAGCGCCGCGCCGCGCCACCCGGCCCTCCGCCGCCGCCCTTATCCTCACTGCGGGGGACCCAGCCCAGGCCGCACATCCCCGACAAGGATGGGGATAACAGGACCTGGTCAACAGCACCTGGCCCCCAGGCAGCAGGCGTGCACCCCGCCCTCCAGCCTGCGGCGCCGTCGCCCCGGCCTCTCAGGCGCCCCCTTGTCCTGCCGGCATCCTTGGCCCGGCCCGGCCCGGCCCCGCAAGGGCCTGAGCCCTGGCGGGTCCCGCGCTCTCCTCCGTTCCCCCATCCATCCTTCCTCCTTCCCTAGTTTTGGACTCGGCTCCGGTCGCCTTCTCCGGCCCTGCCTCGCTCCGGTCCCGGCCCTACCAGCTTTTCCCCATGTCTTCACCTTTCAGCAGGGAAAGAGCTCCTTTTGCCTGCGCACCGGCGCCGGTCCCCTACAGCTGCGGCGGCGGCAGCGGTGGCGGCCCCGGCAGTTCCAAGAGACGGGGCGGGGCCGCCACACTTTCCACACCCCGGCCTCCCCGCCCTTTCCCGCCCCCACCACAGCCCCACTTCCGGGATAGGTCCCGGCGCGTCACAGGCACCTCCCTCTCGGGCTACCATTGGCTACCATGTTCACGAGGTCCCGCCCAGTCACGTGAAGAGCGCCCTGGCAACCCCACGTGCTGCGGATTAGTGCACTTCCGGCGTGAGGAGCACTTTTTGGAGTCCGATTGCTGAGGGTGAACTTAAAGGCGAGGAAACTTGCTATCTCAAACTTTTATGTTGGTTGCACTAGGGTCCAAGTTGAAGTTAACAGGAGCCAAACCACGCGTTCTGTGGCCCCTACCATCGGGTGCGTGGTGGTTGTCACGTGACAGTTGTCAGGCCCTGTGAGGGACACGGATTCAACGGGTGCCCTGCGTGGTTGTGGGAGGAGATTTGGGGTCGAACTTCTGGCTCAGGTTGATGGTCGAAACCACACTTGGCTCCTCAAGGAAGAGCCCAAGTGCAGTATTTTATTACTGGCTCTAACCTGTCTGCTCACAGGAGACCCCGGCCATCCGTGATGAGGTTCTGGCAGTGACTGCCACTGGGTGCCTGGGCAGGGTCAGCAGTGCCTTCTGCGGTGGGAACTCCTGAGACATCTGCGACCCAGATAACAGCAGTGAAATGACCCAGCTCATTCTTCACACTAGGCTGTTATGGAGTTGTGAAGGTGAATGGTGAATGCCTACCTCCTTCCTTCAGACCAGTCCAGTTCTGAGAAACTCGGCTCTTCTTTCCTCTTGGCATTGGTATTTGAGTTTGAGGTATGTTCAAACCTCAGTAGAGCTGTTGGGTTGTCTTCAAAATAGACCAGGAGCCAATAGACACTTGACTAGGATTAAGGACCAAGGTTCTTAAAAGAGATGCGCCCCCTTGTGTTCCATTTCACAACGCACTGCATTCTACCTTGGGGAGGTGACCTATACTTCCGCAGTATGTGGTCCTGTAATTTTGTATTGCTGTCTTTTGAGTAGCCAGTCACGTTCTCACATTATTATGTGGCCCTATGGTTTGCACAGGTATTTGACACATGTTGAATTCAACCTTTATTATAAAAAAGTGAACTCCCATGAATGGAATTCAGCCTCTAGCTAATATATGAAAGAGTCGAATTAGAACCCTGGTTCATGAGTCCACTCTGCTTTTCCTTACACTGTCTAACCTTCCCTGTCTAATGTTATTAGAATGATTGCTAATATGTAAAAAGTATCTATGCAAGTAGGTAGACATAAAATGTCTTATGTGCATTATTCCTTTAGTCTTAACTGTTACCCGTTTTTTAACCTCAAATTTATTTTTTTTAAATTTTTTCATCTTTATTTATTTTTGAGAGAGAGAGAGAGAGCATGAGCAGGGGAGAGAAACAGAGAGACAGAGGGAGTCACAGAATCTGAAGCAGGCGCCAGGCTGCAGGCTCCGAGCTGTCAGCACAGAACCCAATGCAGGGCTAGAACCCAGGAACCTGAGCTCATGACTTGAGCTGAAGTTGGACGTTTAATTGACTGAGCCACTCAGGTGCCCCTTAACGTTAAGTTTACTACGTTATAATTTCTACAAATCAAAACTTACCCTTTTCAGTTTTGTGAGTTTTGAAAAACATAAGTAGTTTTATAACTATGACTTCAATCAAAATAAAGAATATTTCCCTGATTCCAAAAGTTCCCTCCTTTTTGTGGTCAGTCCCCTCCCCCTACACCCAGCCCCTGGAAACCATTAGCAACTACTGTTTTATCTACATTTTTAATTGTGAGAAAAAAGCAGAGAAAAGTATTTTGGCCAAACTCACACAGCTAGGAAATCAGAGAGCCAAGATTGAACTCTAGGCAGCTTGGCTCCATAATCACTACTTTAACTACTGCTGCATTTGCATAAGATTTGGATTTGGAATCAAATGATCCAGCTTCATTCATTCAACACATACAGTCAATTCTAGTGAAGTTGCTGGAACACTGAATCAGCAAATACTGAACCACTGTTCCTAGGGGAAGTGCAGAGTTAGGTTCCTGTGAGTCTCTGGTCACAACATTTTTGTGAACCGACCAATATATAATCTTGTTTTATGTGTGTTTCAGTTTCACCTTACTTAATACGTATTGATTCATTAACATTTAACTCACAGCCAACAGCACTATAATTATTATGCCTGAGTGGAGCTTATCTAACACATGTATTTTCTCCATAAGGTACATCACAGCCTTCTTGTGCTTAGAAGCACTAGACGGCGTTTCAGCACTATGCTTCAGAGCCATTGTAAACAGCTAAGTCACCAACAAAAGTCACAAAAATGTGAAAAGTGGTGCTAATGGACTGAAAAGAAATACTTGTTGAATTTGACAGCTGTAGCAAGAAGGCAGAGCCTTACCTTGTTTGACCTCAGCTAGGAAAATATGCATTGGATGACTTCTATCTTTTGCTGTTCTGTGCTTGTCCATAACTGACTGAAAGCACTGCTAGTCCTGATTATAAGTAAATTGAATCCATAGGCAGAGTCACAAATATGGAATCCATGAATAATGGGGATTACTGTTTTTATTTTAATACCTTTAGCACTGGAATTACCATGTTTACCAAGACAGCCCCATGTTCGTTAGGTGCTTGCAGTCTACTATATGATGCAATTTAGCAATTTTAACAGATAAAATAAATGCAAATAAATAACTACAGGGTTCTGAAAAAAAGGATCTCTTCCTCATCTAGTCTAGGTGTAATCCAATAGAAATATGATGTAAGCCACATATAATTTTGAGTTTTGTTGCAACCATATTTAAAAAGTTAAATGGGATAAAATTAATTTCAATAATATATTTTATTTAACCCAATACATCCAAAAGATTTCATACGTAACCAATATAAAAATTATTATCAAGATAATTTTATAGTTTTTTTATTTTTTTTATTTTTATTTTTTTTTTTAAATTTTTTTTTCAACGTTTTATTTATTTTTGGGACAGAGAGAGACAGAGCATGAACGGGGGAGGGGCAGAGAGAGAGGGAGACACAGAATCGGAAACAGGCTCCAGGCTCTGAGCCATCAGCCCAGAGCCTGACGCGGGGCTCGAACTCACGGACCGCGAGATCGTGACCTGGCTGAAGTCGGACGCTTAACCGACTGCGCCACCCAGGCGCCAATTTTATAGTTTTTTTAAACTGATCCTTCAGTCTCTGGTGTAGGGTACATCTCAATTCAGACTACCCAGACTACCCATATTTTAAGTGTTCAATAGGTATGATGGTGTCTATGATATTGGACACATCACAGGTCTAGAAGATTTCAAGACTGCTTCTCTAGCAGTGAATATATTAATCTGACATGAAAAAAATTAGTAGAAGTTAGCAATGAGGAGAGTTTTGGAAAAGGTATTTTAGGCAAAGGGATAGGGATACAAAGACTTGTAGATGAGAGAATTATAGCATCATCCTGGACTGTAAATGTTTCAGTGTGTCTGGTGCATACTGTAAAAAGAGATAAGTGAACTTGAATTTTCTCCCAAGTAAACCAGAAAGATATTGAAATAGTACATATAAGAAAATAACAAGAATGTAGCTTTCATTTAGAAAGACACTTCTGGTTATGGTATGGAGGATTTGGGGGGGAGGAGAAAATATTGGAAATAGGAAACTGATTAGGAAGAAATAGTTATGTTGGTGAACAAAGGTGGTGACTATGAGAACATAGAGAGGACATATTCAAGAGAATTACGTGAAAAATGGAAATAGTGTTATAATTAATTAAATGTTAGGAGTCAAAATGGAAAGAGAGATGCAGGGTATGAGGAAGAGGATACAGTAAGAAACTGGGAGAATGATGTTACCATTCATTGAGATAGAAAATATAACAGAAAGAGCAAATTACCAGGGAAAGTTGAGTTTACTTTTGGGCAGATTGAATTTCAGCTTCCTATGGGAGATATATGTATATATCTTAAATAGAAATGGACATTTGTGAATCATTAGTATATAGATGATTATTAAAGCTAAAGCAGGAGACTTACTTCAGCCTTAAGGGCACAGACTGAAAGTGAAGGGATGCAAAAAGATAATCCATGCAAATAGAAACCAGAAGAAAGATGAGATAGTTATTCTTCTATATCAGACAAAACAGACCTTAAGACAGACTGTAATAAGAGACAAAGTCATATAATGATATGGGGGTGAATTCAGAAAGAGGATATAACATTTGTAGATAATTATGCACCCAACATAGAAACACCTAGATCCATAAAGGAACTATTAACAGACCTAAAAGTAGAAGTGGACAGCAATACAATAATAGTAGGGGACTTCAATACCCCACTTTCAACAATGTATAGATCATCCAGATAGAAAATCAATAAGGAAGCAATGGACTTATACTACACATTAGACCAGATGGGCTTAACAGACATTTGCAAAATATTTAATTAACAGTAGCAGAAAACACATTTCTTCTCAAGTGCACATGGAACATTCTCCAGGATAGGTTATATATATGTTAGGCCACAAAACAAATAAATACATTTAAGAAGATTATGAGCATATCAAGTATGTTTTCTGACCACAAAGGTATGAAACTAGAAATAATTACAAGAAAAAAACCGGAAAAGTCACAAATATGTGGAGATTAAACAACATGCTACTGAACAACCAATAGATCAAGGAGAAATAAAATATCTTGAGACAAATGAAAATGGAGACACAAATTACCAAAGCAAAATGGAATACTGCAAAAAAAAATTTGAAAAATATTAGTAAAATTAAAAGCTATTAAAAAAATAAACAAAACAGATAAAAACATTTACCTAGACTTACCAAGAAAAAGGAACAGTTATAAATGAAAAAAAGTTATAAATGAAAGAGGAGGCATTACAGCTGATACCAGAGAAATAAGAGACGACCATGAACAATTATACTTCAAACAGTTGGACAACCTAGAAAAAATAGATAAATCCTAAAAACATACAACCTACAATTACTGAATCACACAGAATAGAAAATCTGAAAAGATCAGTTACTAGTAAGGTGACTGAATCAGTAATCAGAACCTCCCAACCAAAAAAAAGTCCAGGACCAGATGGCTTCACTGATGAATTCTGCCAAATATTTAAAGAAGAATTAATATAAACTTTTCTTAAGCTTTTTCCAAAAAATTGAAGAGGGGGGTTACTTTTAAATTCACTTTATAAGACCATATAATACCCCAAACAGACAAGAACACTACAAGAAAAAATTATAGGTCAATATCCCTGATGAGCATAGATGCAAAAATCCTTAGCAAAATATTAACAAAGTAAATTCAATAGTACATTAAAAGGATTGTACACCATGATCAAGTGAGGTTTATTCCAGGGATGCAAGGATGGTTCATCATCTGCAAATCAATCAATATGATATACCACATTAACAAAATGAAGGATAAAAATTATATAGTCATCTCAATAGTTGCAGAAAAAGCATTTGACAAAATTCAACATGCATTCATAATAAAAACTCTCAACAAACTGTGTATAGAGTGATTGTACCTCAATATAATAAAGGTTATATATGACAAACCCACAGTTAATAATGAATTAAGACAAGGATACCCACTCTCACCACCTTTACTCCACTTGTTGTTAGGAAGTCCTAACCAGAATATTTAGGTAAGAAAAAATAATAAAAGCCATCCGTATTGGAAAATAAGTAAAATGATCTCTGTTTGCAGATGACATTATATTGTATATAGGAAACCCTAAAGTTTCTACCAAAAAAACTGTTAGAATAAATGAATTCAGTAAAGTTGCAAGACACAAAATTAATATGGAAAGATAGTTGTGTTTCTATACACTAGTAATGAACTATCAAAGAAATTAAGAAATCAATTCATTTATAATTGCATCAAAAAGAATAAAATTCTTAGGAATAAATTTAACCAAAGTGGTGAAAGACCTATACACAGAAAACAGTGTTGATGAAACAAATTGAAGACACAAATAATTGGGAATATTTTCTGTGCTCATGGATTGTAAGAATTAATATTATGAAAATGTGCATACTACCCCAAGCAATCTACAGATTCAGTGCAATTCGTCTCAAAATTCAAATGGCATTTTTCACCTTAGGAGAAACTCCTTAAATTTGCATGGAACCACAGAAGCCCCAAAGTAGACAAACTAATCTTGAGAAAGAAGAACAAAGCTGGAGGCACCACACTTTTGGATTTCATGCTGTATTACAAAGCCAAAGTAATCAAAACTCTATGGTACTGGCATAAAAACAGATACATAGATCAATTGACTAGAAGAGGATCCTGGCAATAAACCGATGTCTATATGGCCAATTAATTTACAACAAAGGAGGCATAAATATACAATGAATACAATGGAGTATACAGTTATATACAATATAATCTTTCAATAACTGGTGTTGAAAAAACTGGATAATCACATGCAAGAGAATGAAACTGGACCCCTGTCTTACACTGTATACAAACATAATTCAAATGGTTTAAAAACTTGAACGACAGACTCAAAACTGTTAAACTTCTAGAAGAAAACAGAGGGGGTAAGCTCTTGACGTTGATCTTGGCAATGATATTTTGGATTTTTCACTGAAAGCAAAGAAAACAAAAGCAAAAATAAACAAGTGGGACTATATCACAGTAAGAAGCTTCTACAGCAAAGGAAACCATCAACAAAAAGAAAAGGCAATCTATGTAATCAGAGAAAATATTTGTAAGTCATGATAAGGGGTTAATATCCAAAATATATAAAACTCATACAATTCAATAGCATAAAAACAGTCTAAATGTAAAAAATGGGCAAAGGAACAGAATAGATATTTCTCAAAGTAGATATACAAATGGCCAACAGGTACATGAAAAGGGGCTCTGCATCACTAATCATCAGGGAAATGTAAATCTAAAATCATAATGAGATATTACCTCCCACTTGTTAGAATGGTTATCCTCAAAAATGTATTTGATAACAAGTGTTGGTAAGGATGTGGAAAAAAGGGAACCCTTGTGTACTGTTGGGAGTGTAAAGTGGTGCAGCAGCTATGGAAAACAGCATGGAGGTTGTTAAAAAAAAATAAAAATAGAACTACTATATGATCCAGAAATCCCTTTGGGTATATATCCAAAGGAAATGAAGACAGGACATCAAAGAGACATGTGGACTCTCATGTTCATTGCTATTCACACAGTCAAGATATGCAAATAATTTAAGTGTCCATTGATAGGTGAATGGATAAAAAAGATGGGAGACACACACACATATGGCTGAATTATAATTCAAATATATAATTCAGCCATGAGAATGAAGGAAATCCTGCCATTTGTAACACACAGATGGATCTTGAGGGCATTATTCTAAGCGAAGTAAGCCAAATGGAGAAAGACAAATACTGAATTTAGATTGTTATGTGCGGAAACAAAACAAAACAAAACCAAAAACAAAAGTCGAATGCATAGAAGCAGAGAATAGAATATTGTTGCCAGGCAATAGGGGACAGGGAAATAGAGACAAGTTGGTAAAAGGGTATAAATTTTTACTTATAAAATGCATAAGGTCTAAGGATCTAATCTATAACATGGTGACTATAGTTGATAACATTTTATTGTATGAGAGTAGAACTTAAATGTACTCACCAAACAACAACAACAACAACAACAGTAACAAAAAATAACCCCCAAACATAAGTATATGAAATGATGGATGTGTTAATTAACTAAATGGGAAGAATCATTTCACAATGTGTATGTATATCATATCATCATGATGAACACTTAAATTTTCTTACAAATATATTTGTCAATTATACCTCAGTAAGTTGAAAACAGAAGATAAATTATCTAATAATGTCCTATATTGATCACATGTTGAAATTATATTTTGGATATGTTACATTAAATATATGTCATCAATCTCAAAAGAATCAGATGGGGCAAATAGGAACAAATAACAAAGAGACCCAATCCCAATTAACCAGATCAATAATTACATTAAATATAAATGGGTTAAACATTCCAATTAAAAGGTAGTGATTGTCAGACTAGAGAATCTTAATCTCATAATACCCAACTATATGCCATCTACCAGATACACTTTAAAAAATTTTTTTTAATTAAAAAACATTGAATTTTATTTAAATCCAAGTTAGTTAACATATAGTGTTACCAGATACACTTTAAAAGTGAAGACACATATTGGTTGAAAATAAAGGGATTAAAAAAATGATACCAATCAAACAGTAAGCATTAAAATGTTGGAGTGGCTTTATTGATATCACATAATGTAGACCTCAAGACAGAGTTATTACCAATGGAAAAGAGACATTGCATGATAAAGGATCAAATCATTAGGAAAACATAATTTAAGTGTGTACATGACTAATAGAGCTTAAAAATACATGAAGCAAAAACTGACAGAACTAAATACATAGCCTAGTCTACAATCGTAGGTATTTTTCAATACCTTTCTCAGCAATATATGAAACAATAGACATAGCATCATTAAGAATGTAGTATGGTTTAAAATCACAATCCATCTCGATCTAATGGACATTTTTAGAGTGCTGTACCTAAAATCTGTAAAATACACATTGAATTCAAGTATACATTGATCATCATCCAAAATATGCTTGATCAATTTTCAGAAATCTTTGGCTGACCTCAATAGAATGAAATAAAAAAACAGTAAGACATATTTAAAAACTGAAAATATTTAGAGATTAGGACATCTGTAATTAACCTGTAGGTCAAAGTAGAAAAGGCAAGGAAAGTGAGAAGAATATATTAAATTGAATAACAAAAATACAATATATTAAAATTTGTAGGCTATAGTTAAAACAGCTGTAGAGAAAAAAGTGATAGCTTTAAATGTTTATTTTAGGAAAGGAGAAAGGTTTAAATCAATGGCATAGATTTCCACCTTATGCTAGTGAAAGAAAGACAAAGAAATTTTTTTTCAAATGTTAAATGAGTTTTCATTTCTCAAAATGTTAAACACAGAGTAAGCATCTGACTGAGCAATTCCACATCTAGTCATATAATATTCCATTATATTCTATGCAATGAAAAATATTTCACAATAAAAAGAAAGAAGTACTTATGAATAGTACAACATGGATGAGCCTTGAAATATAATGCTACTTGAAAAAAGGCTGCATATTGAGTGATTCTGTCTATATGAAGGGTCTAGAATAAGCAAATTCATAGAAACACACAGTAGATTAGTGGTTACCAGGACCTGGATGGAGGGGAGAATAAGTTACTGCCAGTGGGTACAGGGTTTCTTTTGGGGTGATGAAAACGTAAAGTGAAGCTAGTGTGATGGTTGCATAACTCTGAATATACTAAAAAAAAGTCACTGAATTGTACACTTTACTAGGGAAGTTTTATGGTATGTGAATTATACCTCAATAAAGCTGTTATTTAAAAAAGATAAAAAGTAAGCATTGATGCATAAATAATTTTGCATACCATAGTGAAGGTTCTTTCATAAACCTTTTCCTTTATATGCTTATATGAAAAGTTCCATTTGTTATGACTTTCCTAAATATTAATTAAAAAGATAGAAGAAAAATTCAATATAATTCACCACATTAACAGAAAAGTGTTGAAAAGCCATATGATCATCTTAATAGATGCAGAAAAAGCATCTGACAAACTTTATATACATTCCTGAGAAAAACTCAGCAAACTAGGAATATAAAGGAACTTCTTTAACATAGTAACATATAAAGGACATCTATGAAAAAAACCCAACAACGAACATACTCAGCAGTGAAATACTGAATATGTTCCTTTTATATTTCTTTTCTATTGTGGCCATAACAAAATTGTCACAAATTAGGTGCCCTAAAATAACTCTCACTTAAAAATCATTCAGTTCTGTACATCAGCAGTCCATGCACAGTGTGGCTCAGTTCATTTTCTGCCCTGCATTTTAGCAGGCCAAATTGAAGGTGTCAGCAGGGCTGTGTTTTTTGTATTGTATTGTTTTGTTTTTCTGGAGGCTCTAACAATGAATCCACCTCTAAGACCATTCAAGTTGTTGGAAGAATTCAGTTCCACACAATTATGTAGTACTGGGGTCCCTGTTTCCTTGCTGTCACTTGGAGATTGTTCCCAGCTTGTAGAAGCCACTTGTGTTCCTTGGCTCATGCCTGCCTTCTTGCATTCTCAAAATCAGCAATGGCAAGTCAAATTCTTCTTATGCTTTGTTTCTCTAACCTCCCTTTTTTCATCATCTTTCCTTTGCTAACTTCCTCTTCTTCAGCATCTCTCTGACTGACTTTCCTGCCTTTTTCTTCTATTTTTAAGTGCTCATGTAATTACATTGGGCTTAATAGGATAATCTTCCTAATTTAAGGTTAGCTGATTAGTAACCTTAATTCCATCTTCAGAGTCCCTACACAGCAGTACCTAGATTAGTATTTGATTGTATAATCACAGAATGAGAATTTGGGGGGATATTTTTAGAATTCTTCCCACTATGTCCTCTAAGAACAAAAACAAGACAAGGATGTTCACTGTAACCACTTTTATTCAATATTGTATTGGAAATCCTACCCAGTGCACCAAGTATGAAAAAGAAATAAAAAGTATACAGATCAGAAATTACTTTATTCATGATGTCATGATCATCTCGGTTGAAAATCCAAGACATCTATTAAAAGCAGACTAGAATTAACAAGTGTGTTTATGAGAATTAATATAGGCTCAATAGGAAAATCAATTGTATTTCCATGTTAGCAACAAACAATTGAAAATTAAATATTTTAAAAGAGGGACCCATTTATAATAGTATTAAAAATTAAATACTTAAAAATAAAATGTGTATAAGACCTATATATTGAGAACTACAAAATATTCAAAATATTCTGGAGATAAGCTAAAGACAAACTAAATAATTGGAGAAATATACTATGTTCATGGACCGGTATGCGCAATGTCACTATGATGTCATTGCTTCCTAAATGGATCAATATATTGAATGCTATCCTAATCAAAATCCCAGTAGGTTTTTGTATAGAAAGTGACGAGATTATTCTAAAATTTACTTGGAAATTCTAAGGACCTATAGGAACAAAATAAATTTATAAAAATAAGAAAAGTTTGAAGAAATGCAAGGCTTATTATTAAGCTATAATAATAAAGAATAAAACTCGTAATCAAAAGACAGCCATTTTTCAAAATGGGCAAGAGACTTGAATAGACATTTCTTTAAGGAAAATATAGAAATGTCCAAAATGCACATAACAAGATGGTCAAAATCATTAGTAGGGAAATGAAAATCAAAACCACAATGATATACTACTTCACACCCACTAGAATGGCTATAATTTAAAAAAGGAAACAAATATTGGTTGGGAAATTGGGGAAATTGGAACATTGTACATCCTTGTGGGAATGTAAAATGGTACAACCACTGTGCAAAGTAGTTTGGTGGTTTCTCAAAAAATTCAATTCGTAATTTTTATATAAACTGGCAATTCCACTCCTAGGCATATACTCCAGAGAACTGAAAGCAGATACTCAAACAAATACTTGTACACAAGTTTCAAAGCAGCACTATTCAGAATAGGGAAAACATGGAAACAACCCAAAAGTCTTATTAACAGACGAATGGATGAATAAATGTGGTACATACATACAGTGAAGTATTACTCAACCATGAAAAAGAATAAAGTACTGCTACATGCTACAATGTGGGTGAATCTCAAAAATATTATGCTATAGAAAAGAAACCAGACACAAAAGTTCACATATTCTGTAACAACATTTATATGTATCCAGATTAAGTGATAGAAAGCAGAATAATGTTTGCCAGGGCTGGAAAAATGGATGGAATGGAGAAGAACTGCTTAATAGGTATAAGGTTGTCTTTTGGGGTGATGAAAATGTTATTTATTAATAATTGCTTCTATTGAGGCTATTGTTGCATACATTGTGAAATGTACTAAATACCACAGATTTGTACACTCTAAAATGATAGATTTAGAGGCCGCCTGGGTGGCTCAGTCAGTTAAGCGTCCAGCTCTTGGTTTTGGCTCAAGTCATGATCTTGCGGTTTTGTGAGTTCAAGTCCTGCATCAGGCTCTGCGCTGGCAACATGAACCCTGCTTGGGATTCTCTCTCTCCCTCTGTCTCTCTGCTCCTTCCCCACTCATGCTGTCTCTGTATCTCTCAAAATGAATAAACTTAAAAGTAATTTTAAATGATAGTTTTTGTTATATGAATTTTACATCAGTAAAAAAATGAACTGCAATCCCTACTTCATATGCTACATAAAAACTAATTGAAAATAGATTGTGGACATAAACATAAAATAAAATTTATGGAAGAAAATATAGGAAACTTTGTATATACCCTTGTGAATAGGCAAATAATTTTTAGAAGACATGGAAAGCAATAGCCATAAAAGAGAAAATTATATGTTAAACTTCATCAAATGTAAAATTTCTTACCAAAATAAATAGGCAGGTTATAGACTGAAAGAAAATAATAATTTTTTAAAAAGGTAGCCAAGACACCTTTCAACAGGTGAATGGATAAGCCAACTGTGGTATTTTCACACAATGGAATATCTCTCAATGACAAAAATAAGTAAACTAACAACCATTTAAAAGATATGGATAAGCCTTAGATGCATATTGCTAGGTGAAATAATCCAGTCTGAAAATGATTCCCATTACATGACCTTCTGGAATAGGCAAAACTATACAACCAGCAAAAGATCAGTTGTTGCCAGGGATTTGGGGGAAGGAGGGAGAGTTCAATAGTTCAAGGCAAGCAATATATTTAGAGCTGTGAAACTATTGTGTATGATACTATAATGGTGAATACATGAAATTATGCATTTACTAAAACCCATACAGCTTCACAGCACTGAGTGAAACAATGTATGCAATTAAAAGACATCATTTAGGAGGTTGGGGGATTCAGGAAGGAATGCAGATGAGACAAGAGACTCTAACTGTATTACAATGTATAAAACCACTTCCTTGCTCTGTTAGCAAGGAAATAAAAATCACAAGTGTATAGGAATATAAGTAAATGATTGAATAGGGAAATGAAGGAAGGAAAAGAGACAAATATCCCTTACAGAAGAATTCTAATTTATTTACGTAGATGATCTGTCATGAAGGAGCATAACTTCCCACTGTGCATTAAGTGATTATCTTCCAAAGAGTACAGTATGGAAGGGGAGAGGGGAGAGTAACTTTATAGAGGAGAAATCTGACAATACTATCTCAGCCATATGAGCAAGGTCAATATCAACAGTGATAAACCATATTCATAATATGTACCTTTGATATGATGTGAAGAAAATAGCAATTTACCTCTGGGGTCTTCATCTCCATACCCATATCCCCAGTCTAATCATGAGAAAAAAATTAGACAAATTCCATTAGAGGGATATCTTGCAAAACGCTTGACCAGTACTCTTCAAAACTGCAAAATTCATCAAAATAAAGGAAGTCTAAGAAATTCACAGCCAAGAGGAGCCCAAGGAGACATGACAAGTAAATGCAATGTAGTATCCTGGGTAGGATTCTGGAACAGCAATATACATTAGGTAAAACAAAAAAAAACAAAACAAAAACAAAAACAAAAAACTAAGGAAATCTGAGTCTTCTATTGACTTTAGTTAACTGTAATATAAAAATACTGGTCCATTAAATTGTAACAAATGTGCAATACCAACATAAGATGTTAATAATAGGGGAAACTGGGTGAAGGAGTATATGGAAACTCTCTGTACCATATTCTCAATTTTCTGTAAATCAAAAACTTACGTAAAAAAGAAAGTGTATTAAAAGTATATGGCAGGGGCGTCTGGGTAATTCAGTGGGTTAAGCAGCCAACTCGGCTCAGGTCATGATCTCATGATTTGGAGACTCTCAAGAGTTGGAGTCCGTATGGGTCTCTGCTGTCAGCACAGAGCCCACTTCAGATCCTCTGTCCCCCTCTCTTTCTGCCCCTTCCCTGATCTCACTGTCCTCTCAAAAATAATTTTTAAAAATCTTAAAAACTGGTTGATCTTTTCAAAGAACTAAATTAAAAAAAAAAAGGTATATGGCAGACATATTCCTATTAATGAAAGGAATCCTACTTAATGATAAATAATACTTAATGATAAATAAAAACAATAAAAAAGCAAATGACTTGAATAGATACTTCACAAAGGAAAATATATGAATGCCCAGTAAGTGCATGAGTAGTTAATATCACTAGTTATTAGGGAAATGCAAAAGTAAAACTACAATGAAAAGCCACTATTGACCCACTAGATTAACTAAAATTTAAAACACTGAAAAGACCAAATGTTGGTCAGGATGTGTGACTCCCATCCATTGTTGGTGGTATTATGAAATGGCACAACCACTTTGGGAAATATTTGACAATTTCTCATTAAATAAAGCAATTCCAAGTTTAGATATTTATCCCTCAAAATAAAATCTCATGTCTACAAAAAGGGCTTGTACATGAAAATGTATAGCACCTTCACTCATAACAGCTAAAAACTGGAAATAATCCGTATGTCCATCATTGTTTATTAGATAAATAAACAGTGTTGTATTCATAAAATGAAACACTACTAGGTAATAAAATGGAACAAACTATTGATAACCACAGTGGTATGGATGACTGAAAGAAGCCAGGACATGATGCTAAATGGAAAAAGCCAGATACAAAATAATTCGTACTGTAATGTACTTTATATGATGTTCCAGAATAGGCAAAAACAATCTATGGCAGAAAAAAAATCAGAAAAATTATTTACTCTCGGAGAGGGGTGGTATATAGCCTGGGAAGGGACATGTGAGCACTTATCTGGGTGATGCAAAGATTCTATATGTGGGCAATTGTGGATTACCTGCATACATGAATTTATCAAAAGTCATCATGTTATAAAGTGAAGATATGTGTATTTCAATATGTAAATTTACTGAAATAAAAAACTCTGAAGGGGAAAAAAAACTCTTAAGGAATAACTGGATTTTGAACTGGTAATTTTAATAAATTGAATAATTATTTTTAAAACTCTTGAATAATTTTTGTGCTTAAAAAACTATCAACAAAGACATTATAAAAAATTCAAGATTAGATAATTTTGGCAAGAGATTTTGCCAAGAACGGGAGGACAGAAATATAATGTTAGAGTCAGATGTGGAATCCAGGCAAAGTTTTTTATTTTACCTATTTATATTAAAGTTTTTATTTTGAGTGAATTTTTAAATGTATAGAAATCATGATGATAGAAATGTTTCCATATACCCTTAACCTAATGTTATATATCATAGAATCACTGTACATTTATATAAACTAACAAATTTATGTTAGTACAATATTATTACTGAAGTAGAAATTTTCTTTGACTTTTCCAATTGATTTTCTTTTTTTGTTCCAAGATCTGATTTTGGGTACTACACCATTCTATTTTATTCGTCTCCTCCAATATGTGACAGTTTCTCAGTGTTTTCTTGTTTTTCATGATTTTGATAGTTTTGAAGAATACTACTCAAGGTATTTTGTAGAATGTTCTTCAATATGAGTTTATGTGACGTTTTTTGTTCTGCATTTTCTTAGATCCTGTATTCATAGTTTTGGCACCCATTGATCATAGGGCCAAACTAACAGCCAGAGTTCTTTGCATCTCCTTTGTGATCCAGCATTCACAGGTACATGAAAATCATATTACAAACCCTCACCAGTTCTGGTCCATGCTCTCAATAACCTCCTTTATCTAACCATCACATACCAAGCCAATATTTCCGCTGCTTTAAATCACCCAGGGCCAGGAACCAGACCACACCCGTAGCTGAGAGCCAGTTGATATTATTTGAAATAGTCATTCCTAAGCGGTTTCTCCTGTCCTGTCTTGCCTGTTCCATTGAAAATACAATAAAGTTTTAGGCCATACGTTGCCCTTGCTCCTACTTCTGTCTCTTGATCAAAACTGGTGCTTTCCCATGTAGTCCTGTATGGCATGGCATAGCCCCTTCTCTTGGGAATTGTAAGTAATAAATTCTTGCACTCACATTAGCCTCTCCATGTCATTACTCAGTTACCTCCATAAATTTAAATCCCACGTGTACATTTTAATACATTTTCTCATTATTAGACAAGGGCTATGAATTAGGGGGAAGAATACTATAGAAGTAAAATGCTCTTACCACATCATTTTAGGGGCACATGATACCAACATTACTTATTATTGGTTATATTAACCTTGACTCCTTGGTTAAGGTAATGCCTGTCAGGTTTGTCTGCTGTAAAGTTAATGTTTTTCCCCTTCTATATCCTTTTTTTAAAAATTAAAAAAAATGTTTATTTATTTTTGAGAGAGACAGAGAGAGAGAGACCATGAGTGAGGGAGGGGTAGGGAGAGAGGGAGACAGAGTCTGAAGCAGGCTTCAGGCTTTGTGCTATTAGCACAGAGCCAGACACGGGGCTCCAACCCACAAACCGTGAGATCGTGACCTGAGCTGAGGTCAGATGCTCAACCGACTGAGCCACCCAGGTGCCCCAATACTTTCTCTATTCTGTTCAATAGAAGCAAATCACTAAATCTAGCATACAAGAAGTAGAATTACGTTCCACCTTTTGGTGGGAGAAATATCAAAGATTTTTTGGACGTATGTTAAAAGCACCACAATTATTAATAAACATGTTGAGGTAGATATTTCAAGGCTATGCACATACCCTATTTCTCCTTAAAGTGTTGCCCCCAAATTATAGTGCTAATTTTTATTGTGGTATTCTAATGGTGAATTTCTATTTCCCTTATCTTTCTGCATTTATTACTTGAAATTCTTTTCTAAAGATTTGCCCCTTCTCTCTTTCTCTTCCTCTTTCTCTCTGTTTTCCTTATTTATTTGCATGAATATGAATTCATGGATAATTTATTTTACTCACAGATGTATAATCAACACTATTATTATTTTGTTATTTAAATTGTTCCAGCATTGGCCATTGGGAGCCTGTGTCCTTTTGACATGCCCCCATCTCTCCATCCTCATCTTTTTTTATTTTTTTTTTTTAATTTTAATTTTTTTTAATTAAAAAAAATAACGTTTATTTGTGAGAGGGAGAGAGAGACAGAGTGTGAGCAGGGGAGGGGCAGAGAGAAGGAGACACAGAATCCAAAGCAGGTTCCAGGCTCTAAGCTGTCAGCACAGAGCCCGATGTGGGGCTCAAACTCACAAATCATGAGATCATGACCTAAGCTAAAGTCGGATGTTTAACCAACTGAGCCACCCAGGTGCATTGCTATTAGGCACACTTGCTGCTTTTCCGCTCTCTGTAGACAAAACTAGAACATAAATGTATGTATACTAACCCATGCATACACATTGCATTGGTGGTCCTCATGACCACTTTCAGGTTCAGTGTTTTGCTAGAAGGACTCACAGGCCTCTGAAATCATTATATTCATGGTTTATTACATAAAAAAGATACAAATAAAAATTATCAAAGGGAAAAAGCACATTGGATGAAGTCTGGAGGAATTCAAATGCTCGTTTCCAAGAGACTTCTCCCAATGGAATTTTACAGGATGCACTTGATTCCTCCAGCATTTAATTGTAACTGCATGTTCAAACTGTTGTCTACTAGGGAAGATTGCTTAAGCCTGGGAATCCAGAGTTTCTATTGGGAATTAGTCACATAAACACACAGTGAATGCAGTTTCTGAAGTTCCCTATGCCCAGAAGGAAAGAAAATATTCACTAGAAGTCATACTGTTTGCACAAATTATCTAAACAAATTGGTATAGGGGTTCAGGGCTTCTTTCACTTAGAAATGTAGCTGCATGAATCAATATTTCATTCCTTTTTATTGCTGAGTGGAACTTCATTTTCAGGATATACCATAGTTTGTTTATCACCTTTTGAAGGATGTCATCTAGGTTTTGTTGATTAATATAAAACTGCTATGCACATTTGTATACAAGAACATAAATTTTCAATTCTCTTGGGTAAATATCTAGGAATGGGATTGTGGGGGGTCATTTGTTTGAAAAGAAACGCCAAAATGTTTTACAAAGTGGCTGTACAATTTTGTATGTACACCAGCAGTGAATGAGACTTCCAGTTCCATTCTCAACAGCATTTAGAATTGTAAGATATTTTGACGTTAGCCATTCTATTATGTGTTTAGTAGTAGTTCATTGTAAATTTAGTTTGCGTTTCCCTAATAATCAATGATGTTAAGTGCCTTTTCATATACTTATTTGCATGTGAAGTGTCTGCTCAGATCTATTGCCTACATTTTTATTCAGTCTTTTGTTTTCTTATTGTTGTATTTTAAGAACTCTATATAGAATTCTGGGAAGTTGGAAGGGTAGAAAGCACCAGTCTCTACCTAGACCACAATTGCTTTGGAGGAATCTGTCTGATGTAACTATTTTAGAACCCTGGAGTCTATTGAAGGATTGCAACTTCTGAAGAAAGGCTCAACAGTAAATTTCATTTAATTTATGTCAATTTCAGTTTAGCACAGTAGTAGCTACCCATCCACCCATCCCCAGATCCATGGCAGGCAGCTGTGCACATGTTCCAGGAGCAGCTTGCATGCAGTTTGTGGAAGCCACAGTGGACAAAAAAGACCCTGTCACCTCCAGCATTACAGATCTATCCTCTGATACAGGTTGGAGCTCCTGATCTCAGAGGTGGGGGCAAAGAGTTGGGTGGCCTTTGTTATTTTACTTCCTTTATTGTTGCAAACCCTTCCTGCTCCAGTCAAAGTGACTTCCACAGAATTTAAAGGGTCAACGCCCTCCTCTCTTCATTTTTCTCTTATTCCTCTTTTGGGAACCAAACATTAGAAATGAATACTCAAAAGCAATTGCATATATGGGGGAGATTAGAAAGTCACCATGCATGCCCATGGATAGGCTTAAGCTCAGATAAAATCTGTGATCTTTAGCACAGACTTTGCCTACAATAAAAAAACAAAAACAAACCCCCCCAGCAAATTATAGGGGTAGGGAGAGAATCTAACTTCTAGACTTATCACAGTTTTGGATTCAAGTTCCCAGCTGTCAACAGCAACAACAACAACAAAATCACAAGGCATATAAAGAAACAGGAAAATATGGTTCCTTCAAAGGAAAATAAAGCATCAGAAACTGTCCCAGATGGCAGATCTATTAGACAAAAAATTTAAAGCAACTGTATTAAAGATCCTTAAAGAATGAAAGGAATATGTGGAGACAGTCAAGAAAATGATGTATGAAAATAAACTATCAATAAAGAGATAAAAAATCTAAAAAGAAACCAAAAAGAAGATTTCGAGCTGAAAAGTACAATACTGAAATGAAAAATTCACAAGAGAGAATGAGGGTCGTATTTGAGTAGGCAGAAGAAACAATCAGTGAGCTTGAAGATAGAATGATGGAAATTATCAAGTGTGAGGAACAGAAAGAAAAAAATTTTGAAAAGTGAATAGACCCTAAAGGACTTGTGAGCACCATCAAGTGGACTAACATCCATGTTCTGGGAGTTCCAGGAAGAAAGGAGAAGAAAGGAACAGAGATTCTTTGAAGAAATGATGGCTGAAAACTTTGCAAATTTGATGAAAGATGTGAATATAAACATCTAAGAAGCTCAGCTAACTCCAAGTAAGTTGAACTCGAAGAGATCCACAGTGAGGTACATTATAACCAAACTTTCAAAAGACAAAGACAGAGAATCTTTAAAGTAGCCAGAGAGAAATGTTGAAAGCAGTCAGAGAGAAGTGACATGTCAGATCCAAGAGCTCCTCATTGAAATTATCGGTAGATTTATCATCAGATACTTTGGAGGCCATGCCAGAAGGCATGATATATTCAATGTGCTAAAAGAAAACAAAAAACCCTATCAATTATGAATTTATATCTGCAAAACTGTCCTTCAAAAGTGAGGAGAAATTAAGACATTACCAGGCAAACAAAAACTGAGGGAATTTGCTACCATTAGGCCTGCCTTGTAATAAATGCTAAAGGGAATCCTGCAAGTTGAAATGAAAGGGCACTAGATAGTAACTTGAAGCCCTATGAAGAAATAGAGATCTCAGTAAAGATAAACAAACACCTGGGAAATTATAAAAACTAGTATTATTGTAACAATGGTTTGTAACACTTTGTTTTCTATGATTGAAAAGGATAATACATTTTAAAAATAGCAGTTTAAAAGCTAGTATTATTACAACTTTAGTTTGTAACTCCATATATTTTTCTATGTAATTTAAGAGATTAATGCATTTAAAGAATTAGTAGATTATGGTTGGGGCATACAGTGTATAAAGATATTTTTTTGTGACATCAACCACTGAAAAAGTTGTGGATGGAGTTGTAAAGGAGCACAGTTTTTGTATGTTATTGAATTTAAAACTGAAAAATTTTCCTCTTAGATTAGGAATAAGGCAAAGATGTCCACTTTAATCACTTCTATATTCAAGTACTAGGGGTCTAGCCAGAGCAATTAGACAAGAAAAATAAGTAAAAGACATCCCTGTTGGACAGGAAGAAGTAAAATTATTTACCTTTACAGATGATAGGATCCCATATGTAGAAACTCCTGAATGGTCCACAAAAGTGTTAGAACTAACAATGGTGGTAAAACTGTATATCCACATGCAAAAGAATGAACTGGACCTTTACCTAACACCATATACAAAAATTAACTCAAAATGGATCAAGAAAACAAATGTGAGAAATAAAACTACAAAACTTTTCGAAGAAAACAGAACAAAAATCATGACATTGGATCTGGCAATGATTTTTTAGATATGACACCAAGAAAAAATAGACAATTTAGACTATATGAAAATTTAAAATTTTTATTAAAAAAGAGTCAATACACAGCTTGTATAGTTACTACCTTTTATATGAAGAGGTCAGTGTTAATACTATGTAGACTGAGAAAAGTTAAGGATAGATGTTAAAATCTCTATAGTGACCATTAAAAAATTAACAGAAAGCTGTATAACTAAAAGGCAACAGATAAATTAAAATGAAAATTTTAAAGTAGTTCATTCAAAAACAGGCAAAAGGAGGAACAGAGGAACTAAAAACAGAGAGCACAAGCAGAAAGCAAAATAATGGAGTGGAATACTTAAACCATATCAATAATAACATTTAATAATTATAATAAGACACCTAGAAATACTCTGACTAAATGTAGAGATTTTCAAAATGGATAAAAAAGGAGGACCTGACTATATGTTATTTCCAAGAGAGGACATAAATAACATGTTGGATGTCATATATATTTATAAATGAATATCATACACACACACATGCACACACACAATGTTTTTGAAAGTAAAAATAGAAAAAGACACATGATGCAATAGGTGAACAAAAAACTGGAGTTCTATATTAGTATTGATAAAGTAAACTCAAGGAAAAGTATTACTCTGAGATAGTACTGCAATAAAAAAAGATATGTTATAAAAGAAGTAATTCATCAGGAAACATAATAATCACAATTGTGTATGTGTGTAACAACAGAACTTCAAATCATGAAATAACAATTGATGGAATTAAATGGAAAAATAGACAACTCCTTAATTATAGTTGGAGATTTTAACACGTTTCTGTCAGTAATTGATAGAATTGTTTAAATCAGGAAAGACATAGAAGATCTGAATAACTCTATTAACCACATTTACCTAACTGACATTAAGTGGAACAATACACAACAACTGGAGAATACACATCCTTTTCCAGTGGACATTGCTAAGTTTACCAGGATGGAATGTATGCTGGTCCATAAAACAAGTCAATAAGTCTCCAAGCATTGAAATTTCACAGAATATACTTTCTGATGAGAAAGCAAGTATATTAAAGACCAATAACAAGATATACAGAGTAATCCAATTACTTTGAAATTAAATAACACATTTTGAAATAAGCTGTGGGTCAAGGAAAAAATTTCAAGGGAAATTAGAAAACATTTCAAAGTAAATGTTAGTGAAGATGAAAAATATCAAAAATTGTGGGATGCAGATAAAGGTACTTAGAGGGAAATTTGCAGCCTTAAAGGCTTATTTTAGAAAACAAGAAAGGTCTAAAAAAATAAATAAATAAACAAAGGTCTAAAATCAGTAACCTAAGGTTCTGTCTTAAGAAGCCAGAGACAGAAGAGCAAAGTAAAACCAAACTAAGTAGAAGAAAAGAAGAACTAAAGACTGAAGTAGAAATCAATGAAATAGAAAACATAAAGACAATATAGAAATTTCATAAAGCCTCAGTTTGTTCTTAGAAAAGGTCAACAAAGTTGATAGACTCCTATCTAGACAGATTAAAAAAAAAAAGAGACCAAAATCACCAATAGGAGTAATCACTACAGACGCTAAAGAAATTAAAAGGCTAATTAGAGAATTAAAAAAATTTTTTTTAAGTTTGGTTATTTATTTATTTATTTATTTATTTATTTATTGAGAGGAAATGAGCATGAGCAGTGGATGGACAGAAAGAGAGGGAGACAGAGGATCCTAAACAGGCTTTTAGCTATCAGCGCAGAGGTAAACAAGGGGCTTGGTCTCATGAATAGTGAAATCATGACCTGAGCCAAAATCAAGAGGCAGACGTTTAACCGACTAAGTCACCCAGACACCCCAGAGAAAGTTTTAAACAACTTTAAAGCAATGCATTTGACAGCTTGGAGAAAACAGACTAATTCTTTGAAAGATAAACTTACACAAATTGACACATGATTAAATAACACTACATCTATTAAAGAAATAGAATTATTAAAAACCTTCCCACAATAAAAAGTGAAAGCCCAGATGGTTTTATTATTTAATTTTCTCAAGCATTTAAGAAAAGATATAAAACTAATCCTAACAAACAAACTCCTTAAAAAATAATGGAGTGACTACTTTCCAATTTATTTTATGAGGCCAGCACAACCCAATACAATACCTAACAAAGACCTTACAAAAAAAGAAAATTACAGCTCTATATCCCCAATAATCATAGCACAAATATCCATAACAAACAATTAGTGAGTCAAATCCAACAATACATAAAAAAGATAATACATTATCTAACAAAACATGTTAACAAAACTAACATGACAAGTTAGTTTTATTCTAGGAATAAAAGGTTAATTTATATTTGAAAATCAATGAAAGAAAGTCAGCATATTAACAGAAAAATGGGAAAACTATATTATTATTTCAATAGATACAGCAAAAACATTTGATAAACTTCATTCATTTGCTAGTAAACACTCTCAGAAACTAGAAATAGAAGGGAACTTGCTCACTCTGATAAATGGAATATATGAAAATGGCATATATGAAAAAATAACAGTACTGCTTAATGGTGAAATATTGACTGCTCTCCCAGAAATTAAGAACTAGGCAAGAATACTCATTCTCATTACTTTATATTCATTCTCTCTAAGGTCGTAGCCATTTCAGTAGGGCAATAAAAAGCAGTAAAAAGCATAAAGATCAGAAGGGAAAACCTGTTATTTTGTTGTTGTTGTTGTTGTTGTTGTTTTGGGCAGATGACATGATTGTTTATATAGAAAATCTTAAGGAATTTACAAGATAACTATTAGCAAAATTTCAGGATACAAAGTTAATATACAAAAATCTGGAAAATAAAATAAAAAGTTAATTTCACTCACAATAACATAAAAAAGTTAAAATACTTAGTAATAAATTTAATAAAAGACATGCAAGTTATTTTCATTGAAAACTATGAAACATTGCTGAGAAAAAAGGATTACATTATATGAAAATATATACCATGTTCATGGATTGGAAGACTCAATATTGTTAAAATGTCAATTCTTCCCAAACTGATTATAGATTCAACACGATGCTGGTAACAGTTCCACTATGCTTTTGGTAGAAATTGACAAACTTTTTCTAAAATTCACTTGGAAATGAAAAGGATTTAGAATATCCAAAGCATCTCAAAAAAAGAACAAAGTTAAAAGACCTAACTACTTAAGTTCAATACTACTATGAAGCTATGGTAATCCAACTGTATGGTATTGGCATAAGAATTGACATGTAAATCAGAGGACAGAATAGAGAGAATTAGGCTCACACTTGTAAGCTATTTGATTTTCGACAAAGATGCCAAAGTCATCTGATAAGTAAAGGAAAACCTTTTTAACAAATAATTTTGGAATAACTAGATATCCATATAGAAAAATTAACTTTCATGCTTATTTCATATTATAAACAAAAATTTATTTTAGATAGATTGTAGACTTGTGCATAAAAAGTAAAACTATAAAGATTTTTTTGAAATTCAAATAACTTTTATATAAATTGACAAAAATTCTTAAAACTAAAACTATAAAGATTTTAGAAGAGTATCTGTGATTTGTGAATAGACAAAGGTGTTTTGGGCAGAACACAGAAAAGCGATAACCATAAGAGAAAAAAAATGTGTAAATTGGACTTCATCATAATTAAAAATTGCTCATCAAAAAAACACTAAGAAAATAAATAATATAGCCATAGAATGAGACAAAATATTCACAAAACAATATATTTGATAATGGACTTGAATCCAGAATACAGAATAATTCCTTTCACTACATCATAAAAAACACAGACAATCCAATGAAAATAGGTAGAAGATTTGAGTAGACATTTCGTGAAGGAAGATACGCAAATGTCTGGTAAGCATATGAGAAACCAAAATCTGGGTGCTAGTTCTGTTATTGCTGCTGCAATATCTTTGTTTAAATGATTAGTGGACAGAACTAAGGAGTTATTCTTTGTTTCTTTTTGTAACATTTTATTTTATTTTTTTTTTTTTTACGTTTATTTATTTTTGAGACAGAGAGAGACAGAGCATGAACAGGGGAGGGTCAGAGAGAGAGGGAGACACAGAATCTGAAACAGGCTCCAGGCTCTGAGCTGTCTGCACAGAGCCTGATGCGGGGCTCGAACTCACGGACTGCGAGATCATGACCTGAGCCTCAGTCGGACGCCCAACCGACTGAGCCACCCACGTGCTCCTGTAAGATTTTATTTTTAAGGGTCTCCTGGGTGGCTCAGTCAGTTAAGCGTCCGACTTCAGCTCAGGTCATGATGTCATGGTTCCTGAGTTTGAGCCCTGCATCCGGTTCTGTGCTGACAGCTCAGAGCCTGGAGCCTGGTTTGAATTCTGTGTATCTCTCTCTCTCTCTCTCTCTCTCTCTCTCTGCCCTCCCCCACTTGTGCGCGCGCTCTCTCTCTCTCAAAAATAAACATTAAAAAATTTTTTAAAAAGGTTTTATTTTTAAGTAATCCCTATAGCCAAAATGGACCTCGAACTTACAACCCCCAGATAAAGAGTCACATGCTCCACTAACTGAGCCAGCCACTCACCCCAGAAGTAACTTTTTTTCTCCTCGAACTTAGAACCCTGAGATAAAGAGCTGCATGCTCTACCAACTGAGCCAGCCAGGCACCCCAGAAGTAACTTTTTTTTTTCTTAAAGCATGAATTAATATTGATAATTCTAATTCAAGTGTAACATTATAGCATTTTTCCTTAGCTAGTTATATTTGATTTCTGTATTTCTTTGCTCTTCCGGTGAAATCTTGGTTCCTAATTTTATGAATACATCTGTTCATTTGCTTAATTTTATAATTACATAAAAAGTTTCAGAATTACAATACCATGATTACTAACAATATACAAACTAAGTAAAATTTAAAATTTCTTATTTTTAAACGTTTATTTATTTTTGAGAGAGAGAATGAGAGAGAGAGCATGCACACACACTGGGGAGGGGCAGAGAGAGAGGGAGACAGAGGATACTAAGTGGGCTCTGCGCTGATGACAGAGAGCCCATTCATAGGCTTGAACTCAGGAACCACGAAGTAATGACCTGACCTTGGCTGCTTAACTGACTGAGCTACTCAGGTACCCCAAGTTTGAAATTTCTTTTTCAGTTCTTTTTGTCTTTGAGATATAGCTCACCAAGGGTGTACAGAGTACTTGGTGGAAATCTGCTTGTATCAGTTTGATTTATAGCTAGGTTAATTTATTTGTTTCTCTTTGATAATTAATGTCAAAAGAATGATAGAAATAGAAAATCATTTTGCAATTTCTAGTATAGTTAACTGATTCGAGTAAGGCGTGCCAATGTATGTCAAAACCTTTGTGAAAAAATTTGTTGGAGTGAAGATATTCATTCGGTCTCAAGGTAACTCTCCACTTACGGCATTAATTATGTGGGGTAAAATTTGCAGTCACCACTTTAACCAAGTTGATCAAACTAGGCAACACCAATAGTAGGACAAGCTGACCAGTAAGTTTTCCTGAAGAGATGCGATAAAAACTACACAAAGTCACCTATGAAGTATTCAAAATGTTTACTATGAACTTAATCATGGGGGTAATAATCAGACAAATCCAGAATGTGGGACGTCATTCTAGATTAGAAGAGACCTCAGAAACAGCAACCAGTTGAAAAGCATAAGTCTTGATTAGATCTTGGATTAAAAACAAATGTTTTACGACAATTGGGAAAATTTGAACATACATAGCATATTGTATGATGATGTAAAATTATTATTAACTTTTCAGGTAAGGTGATGATATTATAATCATGTACAGGAAATCCTTTTCTTAGATTCATGCAGGAAATTTTGGAGCTTAAGTGGTTTTGTGTCCACAATTTACTTTCAAATTGTTCAGTTATGAACACATATAGAAACAGATAAAGCCAATGTAGCAAAACACTAACTATTGGTAAATATAGATGATAGTATAGGGGTGTTTACTTTAGTATTCTTTCAAGTTTTATGTATGTGTGAAATTTTTTCAAAAAGCAATTGAAAGTAGAAAAGAAGGAACCAGGACTGTTGGGGAGGGGCAATCTGAGTTATTGTCACCAGGTGGTGCTGGTGCTTTTCAAATAAAAGCTAAATAAAGCGCTGAACAGTCTATGTTGACAATTAATTGGATATTTATTTAGGAAAAAAGTTGGGTGTGTGTGGAGGGGAACTATAAATCCAGCTTTTTAATTTTGCCAGTTTTCACTCTTGCTTGCATGATTTTATTCTACGTAACTTGAAGAATTTCTCTATACATTTTCTTTCCTCACAGTCTGCCTCTACCTGCCCCTTTCCTTTTTCAGGCCCTTATTTACTTCTTCTGCGACTACTACAATACGTCCCTCTACCAGATGCCTCTGTGACCCACATTGCTGACACACTAACCTTCCTGCAGCATATCTCTCCCCTTCATTAGCTCCCCATTTCCCTACAAATAGTTTCTACTTCTCAGCAATGTGTTAAAATTTGATTATCAGTCTGCTTCCCCAGTATATCTCTCATTATTGCCTTGCATTAACTGTACTCATGGGACACCTCAATTGCTGCCGCCCCCACCCCCCGCCTTTGTTACAAATGTCACACACTTTCTTGCCCTTGGTCCTTTTGCTTGGTATGTCTCCATACCCAAGATGCCTTTCTGCCCCCTGCCAGTCAAAGTCTGACCTTATCCTCATCAAAGTCCAGATTAAATATAATTTCCTTTATATAAACCTCCCAAACATCCTATTCAGAAATATTTTTCTTCCCACAGCATTTTGTAATTTTCTTATTGAACTTATCGTATTTTGTGTTATATAATAATTATGTGTGAACACTATATTGTAAATACTTTCAAGGTTGGTGGTTCATCTTTATAGTCTCCACATTGTTTTTAGTACTATGTGGCATTCACTGAACTTCAGTGGAATTGAATTTCAGGATTACTCGAAGTTAGTTTACAGTAGGGGTGACAGTACTGACTAATCACCACCAATTGCCGGCCTTACTCTGGCTTTCATTTCACAGATACTCAATGAGGAGCCACTATAGTGAGAAACCAATCAGGATGAAGAATGTCCATGGCGTGTCAACACCCACTAACCAAAAAATTCATTAATTCAAAGTAAAATTCCCTTCAATTTAACAATATATGTCAAAACTCAAAACTTTTGCATGCCATTTGATTCATTTATCCCACTTTTAGGTATGTGATAAGAATGCTCAAAGATTTGCTTTAAGAATATTTGGAAGGGCATGTTTATAAAAGATAAAAATTGGAAGCAGCCTAATTACTCCAACAACACAGTTGGTTAAACAAATTCTAATACGCTTGTACAATGGCTTACTATGGACCCATTAAAGATGATGTTAGATAATAATGTTTAGTGACATGGAAAGAGGTTACAATGTATTAAGTGGGAAAAAATTACAGAATAGTGTTGACATCACAATGCCTTTTAATGGAAGAAAAAATATGCATTGAAAAAAGACAAAATGATGGCAGAGATATTTCTAGGTTTGGAGACTGAATGTTTTCAAATTTCTTTGTTGCTATCTTTTTAAAAGTTTTACCGATTGAGCAGCAATGTTAAAAAAGCAATAAGGAAAGTTCGTTTTCAAGAATTACAAAACAATTATATACTAAAATTTATTCTATTGTATACATAAAATTCAGTAATACATGAAGGAATTTCAAGCTCTAACACTATTCCTTGGGCTTTGCATAGAACCAAGGGACACTGAAGGTCAAATGATGACACAAGGGAAGACAATATTAGAAGTTAGAACAGGTAAGAAACCCAGGCAGAAAAAAAGTGAGGGCTAAGGAGTATGATTACCATGCTCTGGAACAGACAGAGTCAGGAGTGCAAGTAGGAGAACATAGAAATTAAGCAGGTACCAAGATTGTAATGTAGCAGAAAGATAACTACAGTTAGAAATCTGGGTCCGGTATTCAGTATCGTTTAGTATTTTTTTTTTTTCAACGTTTATTTATTTTTGGGACAGAGAGAGACAGAGCATGAACAGGGGAGGGGCAGAGAGAGAGGGAGACACAGAATCAGAAACAGGCTCCAGGCTCTGAGCCATCAGCCCAGAGCCCGACGCGGGGCTCGAACTCACGGACCGCGAGATCGTGACCTGGCTGAAGTCGGACGCTTAACCGACTGCGCCACCCAGGCGCCCCAGTATCGTTTAGTATTATTGTCTATGAGGTATGTGATTTTGAGTAAAAAATTTATATTTTTAAGGATCAGAAAATACTTTGATGGTATTTTTATTTCCATTTTACAAGTGAGTAAAATGGCCCTCAGAAAATATAAATGAAGTCCCATATACATGTAAGCTAAGGTTTCTCAACATTAGCACTTCTGGCATTTGGGGCCAGATATACTTTTGTTATGGGGAGCTGTCCCGTATGAACAGGTAAATTAGTAGGGGACAATAAGTGATGATGCCAATTTCAGAAAAAGAAAGAAAATTGCTCAGTGAGAAGGAAAGCAAGCAAGAGTGATTCTGTAGGTCATCAAGAAACTAGAAATAATATGCCATTTTACACAAAAGCTCCCTAAACACTCAGTACATACCTTGCCAAGGAGTACTCTCCCCTGTGGGCAATTCGAGAGAACTTCAGTGTCTGTAGTTGGCAGGCATATGCCCCAAATCTATTCAAGTCGCCAAACCACCAGCAAACAGAGCATCTCATGTGAGTGATTTTATGTCCAATCTTCGTCAGAAAGGGGCCTCATATCTTTCTTGTCTATACAGAGATGGGTCCCCAGGGTGGGTGGACCTGGTTCCCAGGTTATTGTTTATATGACTCCAAGATGTAGAGATATGGAGCTGCTTATCTGCTGATTACCTCATGCTGTCCTTTGGAGTGTCAGACCCACCACTTTCTGTTCCTTCTCCCAGTCTTGGTCATCAAACCTCAACCCTTTCCACAAATAGTTGGAAAAAGGGCCAGTTTTCAATGACTTGCAGGCACACCCTCTTTCAAACATGCTCCCCTCCTTTAAAAAAAAAAACAAAACAACAACAACTTCCTAAACATTACTTGTATCAGTTGACAGTTGAAATCTTTTACAAGGGCCAGCAGCCAGCATTGTTCACCACCTTTTTCCTTCTCTCTTACCCTACTCCCCTGTCTCTCTCCACGCTTTCTTTCTTGTTACAGCCAAGGAATAAATTAAGAAGGTGGTGGGCACCTGAGTGGCTCAGTTGGTTAAGCGTCTGACTTTGACTCAGGTCATGATTTCATAGTTCCTGGGTTTGAGCCCCATGCCGGGCTCTGTGCTGACAGCTCAGAGCCTGGAGCCTGCTTTGGATTCTGTGTCTCCCTCTCTCTGTGCCCCTTCCCTGCTCATGTTCTGTCTGTTTCTTTCTCAAAAATAAATAAACATTAAAAAAAAAAGTAGTTGGAATCTTGGCATAACATTTTTCAGAAGTTGCCAAATCTGGTATCATTGGAGGGGATAAATAAGAGCTAAGGAAACCTTCTAGAAAATATATTTGCCTGGTTTTTGTTCATATTTTCCCATAAAACATGTAGTTCTAGGCAAAGAACAATCACTGACTTACACCTGTTTATTTATTTTTTATTTCTACAACTAGCACTCATTTTTCTCTTTAGTGGTACTTGTTATTATGAAGGATTTGTTATTGCTTGCTTGTTTGTTTGTTGGGTTTAAATCACTTCATAGGAGTTAGTATAATTATTACAATGCATGGGAAAAGACAAAACCATGAGGAGATTCACACCAGCACAGTATCCTCTGAATATGTCAAGTTTGGGTAGGAAAAGTCTACTGTGCCTTTGATTCCACTTTGAAAAAATATTTCCCAAGAGCCACCCCTCCCCTTACAACGTGCCTATGTATGGTATTTCAATTAAAGTAGTGGGGAAAAGAGATAATTGAGTACATGAGTAGAAGTTGCACCCATTCCTCAAGTAGTTCATTTGTATTTAGCAAAAAACAAAACAAAAGCTCCAACCCTTTATTTTTCCTCTTTCTAAACGTAATACAAGTTCATTGTGGAAAATTGAGAATATAGAGATCAATGAAATAGGAAAAAAAACTTGACCTGTAAACAATAAAAATTTATCTCTAATTCTGTAACAGAAAAAAACATTATTGCTATTTAATGTTATAACACATCCTTTCAGTGATGTTTATGTATATATGCCATTTAATTTTTTCTTTTTTCTTTTCTCACATGAGCAAAAAGTGGGTTTAGTGGTTAATTTTTTAAAAAGTTGAATGCATCGAGAATGTGTTTCCATGTCATTAACTATTATTTTTCAACATCATTTTTTAAAAAGTTTATTTATTTTGAGATGAAGAGTGAGAACCAGTGGGGAAGAGGCAGAGAGAAAGGGGGACAGAAGATCCAAAGCAGGCTGTGCACTGAAAGCAGAGGGTCCCATATGGGGCTCAAACTCATAAACCCTGAGATCATGATCTGAGCCGAAGTTGGACTCTTAACTGACCGAACCACCCAGGCATCCCTCAACATCATTTTTAATAAAAGTCCAATATTCTACTGGGTGAACAGATAGTAATTTATTTAACTAATCTCCTATTGTTAAAATAGATGTATATTTAAAAATATATATATGTATTAGTAAGCAACGTACAATAAGCATAAAGCAATATATGATATGCTTTTTAAAACACTTCTAGTGTAGGTGTATCTGTTTCCTTTTAGTCTTCATTCTAGAATCTAGTTCTGCAGTAAGACCTGACAAAATTTAAATTGTAAAACAATGGGATGTTGCCATTGATTCATTATATCTTTTACTCACTTATTCAACAAAATACTCATTGACTGCCTACTCTGTGCCAGGAACTGTGCTAGATATTCAAGATATAATGATTAAGAATGTAGAAATAGTCCTCATTCTGAAGAAGTTTAGTTTGTGTGGGAGAGACACAATAAGTAATTACAATAAAGTAATTGGATAGGTGCCATCACAGAGGAAGTACAAACATCCAAGGGAGCATAATAGAGAGGTACTCTGGGGAAGGAGTGGTTAAGTGAAAATGTTGACATTGCATGAGAATTCTCTGTGACATATTCTCATGGTTGCAAAAGGCTTCAAATATCATTTAGTTCAAACCTCCTCTGCTACTGGAATTCTCTGTCAAGTGGTGATCTCATAACACAGGACTTTGCAGTATGGTCAGTGGATTTAGATCTGCATGTGTGATTTGGGACACATTGCTTAAAATCCCTATGCCTGCTTCATCTGTAAAATGGGATAATAATAGTACCCACTTAAAGGTGTGGTTGTGATAGAAGATATAATATAGGCAAAGCACTTAAAAGAAGGTCTAGCACATAGTGTACATGCAATTCATGTGTACTCAGTTCGTGCAGTGGTCATGTTGATGGGGAACATTTGAATTGTAAGAAAGTCATTCTTCATGACAGGCTGAAATTGGGCCATTGTAGCTTTAAATTTTTTTTTTTTAATGTTTGAGAAAGAGAGAGAGAGACAGCATGAGTCACGAAAGCGCAGAGAGAGAGACACAGAATCTGAAGCAGGCTCCAGGCTCTGAGCTGTCAGGACACAGCCCAATTCGTGAATCGCAAAATCATGACCTAAAATCGTATGCTTAACCAACTGAGCCACCCAGGCGTCTCGGGCCATTTTATAGCTTTTACCTGGAAGGTGTTCTCACCTGAAAAATGGAAGAAATCTCAGGGAGGTAGATTTTGGTTCAATTTAATGAACTAGTTTTCAACATAGAGCTAAAAGAAATGGACTGCTTCAGGAGGGGTGATTAAAATAACCACACCTCTTTTTGGTTACAGAAATTTCCTTGGATAAAATTCAAAATAGCAGATATCTGAGCTTATCTGTACTACAAATGGACTCTGAAATGCATTTGGAAAGCACGTGAACACAGACACATTAAACTTTGAATTTGTACTAAGTAACACTGTAATTGGCAAGCTCAACTCTAAATTACAGATTTGCATCAGAACATGAGCGTATTATCTTGCATTTAATTCCACAAATGAATTAATATTCCCACAACATTCAGATTAAATTTGGCTCTGTAACAGAAAATTGGGAGCCACTCTCTTTTGCTGTTTTTGAATCAATCAGTATTTGTGGTGAAATTTAGATTATGGCATTGGCAATCAGAACCAGCCTTTTACCACAGACGCCTCAAATTATTTTTCCTGCAATAAAGAGACATTAAAAACAAGACAAAAGGAGCCATTTTATATATATTTTAATAACCTTGTTTCCAAGGTTTAAGTGAAATAAATAAAAATAAATATTAAAATAAATATTAAAATAAATATTTTAAGTGAAATAAATATGTTGAGAGAAATTCTTACCATGGGTTTCCTAGTATGAAAGTTTTATGACAAATTTTAAACTAATGGAAACAACTACGCTTTGGAACAGAATGTGAGTGGGAATTGATGAGTACTTATCAGTTTTGAACTGATTTACAATTCATGAAGCCTGTAGATGACAGAAAAGAATGACTACTGCCTGAGGCACTTTGGTGAAGGTCACAGGAGTAATTAATAGAGGTCAGCGGTGCATGAGGTTTCTGAATGGAGCCTAGCAGGAGCCTGCTGTTACTGCTGCAGTGGCCATTCGATAACAGGGAGGGGCTGATTGTGTGGCCAGTCTCATCTCTTCACATATAGTATTTTCATGTCCTTCAAGATATAATCTGTCTTGTACAACCGAGAAGTTTATTCTTTGAGGATGTTATTTACGTTGGATTATTTCTACCAAAGAACTATGAAGGGATTTACATTTGAAAATTAGAAGTGGTGTCATAGAATATATTGTGTTTCTTTCTCCTTTAAAAAATGTGTGGGTCTTCTGCTTTTAGATGAGTTTACCAACTTTGAAGGGGCAATTTTGGGGGACTCATTTGAATTCAGAACTGACTTCCTTAGTTTCCTCTTGAAATTACTTCCACTTCTCACTTCTCAGTGAAGGTCAGTATTATCTATTCAAGCCAGAGAGGCTCAAATCTGAGTCTCAAAACTGTAGTATCTCTGAGGCACCTAGGTGGTTCAGTCAGTTAAGTGTCTGACTTTGGCTCAGGTCATGATCTCAAAGTTCATGGGTTCAAGCTCTACCCACCCTGGTTGGGCTCTGTGTTGACAGCTCAGCGTCTGGAGCCTACTTTGGATTCTGTGTTTCCTTCTCTCTGTGCCCCTCTCCTACTCGTGCTCTGTCTCTCAAAGATAAATAAATGTTTTAAAAAAATTATGAAAAAAGAAAAAGAAAAAAAACCTGTAGTATTTCAGAATTGGAAGGGACCTTAAAGAGTCTCTAGTCCACTCACTCATTTAACCATCATCTAATTAGGCTTAACCATTATCTTAAAGGCTTAACCATCATCTAATTTGTGATTCCTCAAGTATTTGAGCATCTATTCAATACTAGTCACAGTATTTATTCTTCTGAATAATAGTTTCTGCCAGATATTGAGCATCTCTGGAAACAAAGATTTAGTCATAACAAGATACAGCCTGCCTTAGAGACAGGAACATTTTAATATGATGTAGCAAGTACTTTGCAGAGGTAATGTAGAGAACTGAGGAAAGAGAAGAAGGGTGCCTAGCCCACAAGAGGCTCCAAGAAGGGAAGATGTCTGATTTCTGAGAGTAGGGAACACTAGAACTAAGTCTTGAAGGATGAATAGGAATGATCAGGTGACTGACAAATGTGTGTTCCAGGTAAGGAAACTGTGAGGGCAAAATCCTCGAGGGAACAAGTATATCTCTCTAAATCTTGGTTTCCTTTTCAGTAATATTGTTTACTTTATAGGAATAAAGTTGTTGTGAAGAATAAATGAGAGAATATTTATCTTTATAAAAGACATAGTGCTCACCAAGTTATTATTATTATTATTATTATTACAACTACTATAGTAGATCAGTGCAGACCAGATGACCCTCCAGGCCCATAATTCTTGCCTGATAAATATACAAACATATCTATAGTAGGAATGTTCCAATCTGAAATCATTTCAGAGCCTAATGCTACTAGACACTTAAATCATAACAACTCCCCTCACTTTCTAAGAACCATATTGGTTTAGCTTCCCTTCGTGTTAGGTCAGGTCAACAGGAGTATACACCCAGGTTACCTGACAACTCTGTTTCCTCATGTAAAATAATTTACCACTCTGATATTATGACCAGTGTCTTATTAGTTTGGCAGTAACACTGATTTTAACACTTAGGTCTCATAGTCCTTCCTCAATTGACTAAAGAGAGTGGTGGGTCATCTCTTGCTTTCAAGATGTCAAATGCACTGGTCTTTGCTCAGATTTCAGCTGTCCTTCCATTGGATCCAAAGTTTGCCCTAATCTAAACTGGAAGAACCCTCAACTCTGAAAAAAATGGTCTCTGAGGCAAACAACAGAACAGCTCTTTAGCCATATTCTGAATGAGGATTTACATTTCTTTGGTTGGAAATGGTTATTCCAGGGGTGCCCGGATGGCATAGTTGATTAGGCATCTGACTTTGGCTCAGGTCATGATCTCACAGTTTATGAGTTCAAGCCCCATGCTGGGCTCTGTGGTGACAGCTCAGCACCTGGAGCCTGCTTCTGATTTTGTGTCTCCCTCTCTCTCTCTGCCCCTCCCCTGCTCATGCTCTGTCTCATAAATAAATAAACATTAAAAAATTATTTAATAAAAAAGAAATAGTTATTGCATTCCCATGGACAATCTTATGGTTTGAATTTTTCTCTGATGAAAATAGAGGTGGCCAACCATCTACCATTACAGCTTCCCTAGAGATTCATATACAGAAGCCATCTTTTATGAGAATACACATTGCTTTTTTAGGAGTTACACATTGCTGTATAACTTTGACCCTGAAAGTCCTGTTGACCCCAAGACATCCTGGTCTTGCTAAACCAGATGAACTGTGAGTGAACCAGGAAGACTCCTTTTGTCTTTCTAGCCTAAGGCCAAATCTGAATAGGCCTTCATTGCCTCTTTTTCAAAGCCCATACCCCATAGTTGACCTTTGAGGTAAGACCTCAAGGTTTTACCACAATGATGACAAGAAGAAGCAAGAGCAGGTGAATTGCTGAACCCCAGAGTAGTATTGGCTTTATCCCCCCACCTCCAGGCCTCTTCAGGAGAGGGGGAGCCTCTAAAAGCAGGACTCAGAACTATCCACACCAACATCCTGGAAGAGAATAAAGCTAAGGTAGCTAAGAACCGAGAGAAGGTGGAAAGAAAGCCATAACCCCCATAGAGCCCTTCATGCCAAAGCAAGGTCTTTTACCTTCTGACCCACTGAAAGCTGTATCTCCTAACAACATACCCTTAGAGTGTCCCGTCCAATGCTCCTTGAAGGGAGGATAAAATTGTGTTGAATGGTGGTCGAGATGGGAGAGAGTAGAGGCTGGGATGGTGCTTGAACAACCCCAGAAATTGGCTTGTGCCACAAATAACTTGTAAAGGGCAAATAAAGTCATCTTACCCACTCTTGAAATTCACAGATGAGACAGAGTTCAGCATATCATGGGAGTGAAGAGCAAGGACTTTGGAGTCAAACTACCTCAATCTGAAATCCAGGTGGCCTCATACATTTACTTAGCCTTCCTTTTGCCTTAGTTTCCTTATTTTTAAAATGGTGATTATAATAACAGTAGAGTTTAGAATGGCTAAAAATGTTGGGGGGAGGAGGACATATGGTGGTGGCACAGGTTATACAACTAGGCAAATCCAGTTACAGTTGGAGATTTCAATACTTCTCTCAGTAATCAGAAACAAGTAAAGAAAAAATTATCAGTAAGAAAATAGGAGACCCGAACAACACCTGATTGACATTCATAGAACACATAGAACACAACTAGACTCCACCAGCTGATCCAATGCCAGTTATTAGAGATTTTCTTTGTGTGTAACTTCTAACTTGATAAAAAATGAAAATGTACATAATTGCAGAACCAGTAGAACAATGATTCTTGCTAGCATATATTATATATATATATATATGTATATATATATGTATATATATATAACTCATCTCATATTTTTTCCCCTTCTGACTGCTCTATTATCTTTACATGATTTTGATACTTTCTGCTTTTGGAATGTATAGTGTGAGGGACACCTCATTCATCCCTCTCCTGCCCTGGAATGTGGATGGGCAATGGAGGATGGCAGAGATGGGAAGGAGCATCTGGAGAAGGGCACTGAATTTCCAAAAATATTTCTATGTTATTATTTGACAATAATAATGAGGTAGGAGATGACTATGGGCCTTTGGCCATGTTCTCAGGCTATTATTTGTTGTTATTTTCTTGGCTTTCACTGAACTGCTCTGATTTCATCATCATCTGTTTCTTATTCCAGCAAAGTAGGGTTAGATGATGTAATAGTTGTCTAGGACATCCAAGATTGGTTTCCCTAACTACAAAATAGGCTTTTTAGCACCAATTAAGAATAGTGGGACAAAGCAGATCCTATACACAAGGAAATGAAAGTCAAAAAAAAAAAATAAAACAATGTGAGAAGAACATGAGATAGTGCAAGCAAATGAAGAAATCTATACTGCAGTGGATGAATCATTGTCCTGACTTCCCCTGGGTGTTGCTTGCTGAAGCCCTCCTGCTGAGATGTGCTTTTTGCAAGGCAGAATTGGAGATGAGTAAATAAGAAGGTGGTTATTCACTTTTATCACCACAGCAACCCACATGTCAGTTCAAGAAAATGCTCATGAAGAAAATTCTGTGAGGTTTTGGAATCAGAACCCAAATGACTTTCAGAATTAAAAGAATCAGAATAAGGACAGCACAATCACTTATCTGATGAAACAAGAGAAGGCCTGATGGAGATCATCTTGGCGCATTAGGAAAACAACCTCAGGGCTCCTGCTGACCGGACACTTTTCCCCCGAGTACTATTAATTATAATGCATTATTAGCTAACTGCAGGCAGCGGACACCTTTTGCATGTTAACTAAAGTGCAGCAGCCATTTAGCTAGTGGGGCCTGCTCAGTCTTTAAAATTGTCTTAATCATTAGTGAATTAGTTAAACTATAACGTTAGCAGATAAAAATAATCACCCGTGTCCCTTGGGAACAAGTCTAAACTGGAACTGGTTGTCAGAGGCTCTGAATACAGACGTTCCTGACTGTGCAGATTGATGGATGACAATCAACACAGTTCCAGACAGAGCCAGCTTCACCTTGTCTCCTCAGGGTTATGCAATATCGTGAGATCATCATTATAGGGTTGATTGCTGCTTCAGAGTGTTGTGGGTGTGTGAAAGGGCAGCGGTACCATGGCCTTTATATTCAGTTCTCAATCATTCAGAGATTGATGATGCAGTTAGCAAATTTTTGAAACTCATGTTCCTTTCAGTGCTCTTTTTGGGCCATTTCACTGATTATTAATGGCTCCACCTGGGGAGGTCTGGAAATAATGCTGAAACTCAATCAAGCCTCCTTGGCAGTTCTGGAAAGAGGTTTTGAGTGTAGCTCAGAGACTGTGAAGAGAAGCTAAAATTGTGCTTTAGGATTATCTCTGGATTTTGTTGATTGGCATATTCCTTTTCTGCTGCAAATCACCTAGAATTAGCAGAATAAACAAGGCTTACATTGTTTGGCTTGGGTTCATGTTTTGATAATTGACCATAGCCAGAAAACATGAAAAAAAAAATCTCTCCTCAAGTAACCTGAGAAGTTCATTGCCTTTTATTTTATGCAAATTTTAAAGAAACATTAAATGGATGTTTAAAATTTTATATACAATAAAATTCACTCTTTTTGGTATAGTTCTATGCGTTTAGACAAATATATAGTCCAGGAACCACCACTACAATCAAGATAAAGAACAGTTCTATGACTCCCCCACGGTCCCTCACGCAGCCCCTTTACAAATTAACCCTGTTCCTTTGCAAATACTACCATAATCTGATTTCTAGCCCTATCCTTTTGTCTTCTAGATATTGTATTCGTGGAATCATAGATTATGTAGCCTTTTGAGTCTTGTTTTGTTTATTTAGCCTATTATATCTGAGATTCATCCATGTTGTTGCATGCGTTAAATTAATTAAAGGAGGCCATTAGACTGAAGTGGCTTTAATGCCTTGGCAGCCTATATGAACAGATCAAACAAAACCTAAGCCTGTAAATCCTTCAAGGGTAAGAAATCAAAATCTAAGGATGGCCAATCACAACCAGCCAACTAGGCTTTCCCAAATAAAGCAACCCTATAGCCAATCCAATAATTATTTGCTTTGTCTCTGTGTCTTCTACATGAAAGTCTTGCCCCTAGCTCCTCTTGATGGAACACTCCTAACCACATCTTTTTGGCACTTCACAATTCAAACTGATTTTTGCTTAAATAAACTCTTAAAATTTTTAATATGCCTCAGTTTAACTTTTAACACATTTTACACTCATTCTTTCTTTTTTATTGCTGAGTCGTATTCTATAGTTTCTCTATCCATTCCTCAGTTAAATGACATTTGAGCATTTCTAGTTTTTGCTGATTATGAAAAAATCCACTATAAACATTTATGCAGCATGTGTGTGTGTGTGTGTGTGTGTGTGTGTGTGTGTGTAAACATAAGTTTTTATTTCTTTTGAATAAATGTCTGAGGGTAAGATTGCTGGTTCTTATGTTAAGTATATATTTAACTCTATAAGAAACTGCCAAACTATTTTCCAAAAGGGCTCTACAATTGTGCATTCCAACCAGGAGTGAACAAGAGTTCCAGTTTTTCTGAATCCCCTCCATCAGTTGGTATTATTAAGTAGTTTTCTTGTTATTGATTTCTAGCTTAATTTTGTAATGTTTATTTTTTATTTTTCAGAGAGACAGAGAGAGAGTGTGAGCAGAGGAGGGGCAGAGAGAGAGGGGGACAGAAGATCTGAAGTGGGCTCTGCACTGACAGCAGAGAGCCCGATGTGGGGCTCAAACTCATGAACCACGAGATAGCGGCCTGAGCCGAAGTCAGACACTTAACTGAGCCACCCAGTCACCCCCAGGTAAAAATTTTAAAAACAGTTACTTGTGCTTCAAAAAAATCCTGTAATTTAAGCAGAATTCATGCCATCGTCACTTTAATTTTACGTAGGAGCAAATGATTGAAACTTTAGAAGATTATGTAACCTACCCAGAATGACTCATCTGATAACTTAATAATCAACGCTGAACATTGGAGTGCAGTTGGTTTACTGGGGTTAGTCCAGGTACCAATTATCCCCTGGATTCCTGCTCAGGGTGTGAGCTCACCTAGCACTTTCTCTGCTGAAAAGGGACAGTTCATTTGATACAAGCAACCTCAAGTTTTCTACTCTTTGTCCCCAAATATCTCCATATCTTTATTCATTTTTTATTTTTCTCTCACCTTTCTGTCTCCTCCTTTTTAATATCACTACCTGTGATTTTTGTAACAAACTTTCCCACTCTTTGCTTATCCTCCTCTTCCTCTTCCTAAAAGCCTTTCTCTATTTTTCTTTTTCTTTAGTCTATAAACACATTCACACACTTCCCATTATAATAAAACCTGATTGTTTTTCAAATTGCAGACCCATTTCTCTTCTTTTTCTCACCATCTATTTCTAAAAGAAGGTTGACTTCCCCACATTTATTTTTATCCTGTTACAAACATAATATACATGCACAATGAAGATGATTTGGACCACACACACATTGTCTGAAATCCTACCACCCAAGGATAACCACTAACCTCTGTTAACATTGTTCTGTCTCCTTCTCTCCCTCTCTCCCTCCTCACCCATCTCCCTCTCTTTCTACCCATTTTTACTTTCTTGATCTCTCTCATTTGTCTAAAACATATTGTGTATATATAATCTCATCTACTTTTGTGCTATATAGCTTTTTGAAGGTCGATTTAATATTTTAAATTAAAATGTTATTTAATTTTTATAAAAGAATGCATGCCTATGATTCAAAGGTCAATAATAGTACAAAGTTTATATTAAAAATATTTAAAAAACTACAAAACATAGTTTCTTGCCCCATTCGTCTCCACCCACAAATCTCCTTGTAGATGAACACTTGAAAAGTTTTTAAATATCCCTGAGAGCTTTAATGTTCATGTTCTAATTCATGTGCTATATTGTTCAGGGTCCCAGCAGAAAAAAGAGATGATTAAAGAAGTTTAATGAAGAGATGATTTACAAAGGAGGAGGGATGGTAAAGCACCGGGACTTGTATTAGTGGAACTAATAATAGTAGGACGCCATTACCAACTCTAGGATTTAGAGGGGCAGTGCCAAAGGAATGATTACCAGACAACAGTAAGAACAGTAGCTGGAGGAGAGGGCCCACCTTGCAGGATCTGTGACCATAGGTGGAGGAATGCAGACACTGCCCAGCCAAGGGTGGGCAGGTGGAAGCTGCAGGAACCAATAGTCTGCTTTCTACTGCTTCTGTCCTCCCATTTCCCCCAGTACGTCCCCTTAAGCAAATCCAACTAGAAGCTAAAGATAAGGAACCCAGGTGAGCAATGGTGTGAAGAGACCAGTCTCCTGAGGCACAGGTTAGAAAGGGTTACAACAGATCTGCAAGAGCACAGGGAAAATTACCAGCACTTGGCTTATGCTAATATTTTTTTGCTTTATGGATTTATGTGTTGACAACTTACTATGATAATAATTGAGCTTTTTTTCCTCACACTTGCTCACCTTCTCTGTCCATATGCCTTGTGATGTAGTACCTTGTAAATTTAACTTGGAAACAAAAATTGTAACAATATCCAGTTTTACATAATTATGGAAGCAATTATTCACTGCCAAACCAAATAGTGTACTATGATGTTTCCTTTTTATGCCATTCCCTACCCTACTCTCTTTCCAGGAATTCATAATTGCCCCATATCTTCATTTTTTAGTTTTCTATGTGTTTGTCACTTTTTTCCCTTAGTGTTCCAAATTTTTCTTCATATGGCCAAATGCATCAGAGAATCTTCTGGTTTTATTTTCCCCCGGAATGTTCTTTTCCTTACTTCACTTTGAATGAGTTGCTTTCTTGGCCCTGATGCTAGCTGTCCACCCATGACTTTTGTCCTGAGATTTATCTTTCTTTCTTCTCTTTTGCTGAATTCCATGTCTTACTCTTTCTCTTGGTTTTCTTCTTTGTTTTGTTTTGTTTTTTTTTTTTAATTTTTTTTTTTTCAACGTTTATTTATTTTTGGGACAGAGAGAGACAGAGCATGAACGGGCGAGGGGCAGAGAGAGAGGGAGACACAGAATCAGAAACAGGCTCCAGGCTCTGAGCCATCAGCCCAGAGCCCGACGCGGGGCTGGAACTCTCGGACCGCGAGATCGTGACCTGGCTGAAGTCGGACGCTTAACCGACTGCGCCACCCAGGCGCCCCTCTTCTTTGTTTTGTAGACTACACCATCTATGTGTTTCATGAGAGAAGGTGCAGAAAAGATAATATTTTGAGTCGTGCATTTCTGGAAATATCTTTATTTTACTTTCTCACTCAATGGGTAATATGTCTGGGGATGGAATTCTAGGTTGAAAATCATTGTCCTTCAGAATTTTACAGGCCTTGCTCCACAGCCTTTTAGCTTCCATAGTTGCTGTTCACATATCACATGCTGTTATGACTCTTGTTCCTTTGTGTGTGACCTGTATTTCCCTTCCAGATGCTTTAATATGTACTCTTAATCTCTGGTGTTTGGAAATTTCATGGTGAAATTTTGGGTTTTGTTGATTGTATTTGACACAAAATGAACAATCTCATCTTGTATTTCAGCTCAGCAAATTTTCAGTATAAGGTATCTTTAATAAGTTTTTCCCTCTATTTTGTTTTTTCCTCTTTTGAACTCCTGTTGTTTGGAGTCTGGATCATCTGATTCCCTAAGTTTTATTCTGCACCCTGCTCCAACCCCAACATTTAGTTCCTGAATAACTTGTAATAATTGTTTTCAAAGTTTCATGTTTTAGCTCTTATTATGGGCCAAAATATACACTTTTGTGCCCAATAACGTGCCTACTGTGCATTAAGCCAGTTCTTCTTTCCAAATACCTCTTTCATAATCAACCTTCTCAATAGATCCCAACTCTCACTATGTTGCATTGTCCCAGAGTGTTAAGATTTTAGAGGTGCCAAACAAAAAAATATTTGGGAATAATTTTTAGTTATGAAGCCTACCTTAATTAAGGTGGCATAAGAAATAGTATATTTTGGCCCAAGTTAGAATATTTTGAATTCAGGCTTTGTAGGACAAGATAATGACCACTTTTGTTTAGCAGAACTTACCTAATTATTTTCAAAGTGTATTGCTCCTGAGGGAATGACCCATAAAAGTAAAGAAAGTAAAACATCTGTGAGAAATGCCAGAGACAGACTTATGGCAAGTATCCATGCCTAATCTCTATTTACCTGTGGAAGTACTGGAATTCAAACATGAGATGGCTGTCACAGGAAAAAGTATGAAAGTACTTATGGGAAGTGAAAAATTAAGTCAAATAGAAAGTAAATCTGATTTGGAAAATTAGTTTGACAATGAAAATTGAAATTTGCCCATTAGGTTATGTTAGATATTTTCCGTGAGTTGAACAAGCTCATAAGCCAAATCCAAGTTCTAATGGTTTGATGTATATAAGGCATGTGACAAAACAGAGAAATTTTGTTATATATGTGAAAATATGTAAAATTAGTATTTCAATTCTCCTAACCCTTTCTCAGTATATCAGATTAAGCAAGTTGCCTTTAAGTGAAAGATTCAATGGTATTATTAATAGTCTTTTGTTAAAACCTTTTTGGTTTTACTGCCCACAAACTAAATGAGGAATGACTGTAACAACTGGATAACAAATCCTTACACAATATAATTTGTTTGATTTCAACAAAATTAAAGAATGTTCAACTAAGCTGTTAGCTGGTTATTAAAATTTCTTTTTGCGATCAATTTTTATGTGCTTTTTGGCTATAATTTGGAAATAGTTTATGGAATAAATGTTCTATTCCTATATTATTATTTATGAAAACAAAATTTTAATATATCAGTAATAACACAGTAATATCAGTATTTATGCTGATCACTCTTTAATTTTAGCTGTATGAAATATCCATCCATTAATATTTAACTGATTGAAAAATAACTCCTGCTCTTCACTGAGATGAAATTTAAATTAATGATTTTAAAAATTAGTAATTCTATCAAAATCTGCAACACAGGTTTTTTTTTTCATCATTTGTGTACCACTAACAACAATAAATGTTAACACAATCCAGAAAAAAATGTTAAACGTTTGGACCTTTATACACATGGAACATTTTTTTTCTTTTTAAATTTTATTTAAATTCTAGTTAGTTAACTTTCAGTGCAATATTGGTTTGAGTGATTCATCTCTTACATATAATACCTGGTGCTCAGTATAACAAGTGCCCTCCTTAATACCCATAATCCATCTAGCTCACCCCCCATCCACCTCTCTCCATCAACCCTCAGTTTGTTCTCTATCATGAAGAGTCTCTTATGGTTTGTTTTCCCCCTCTCTCTCTTTTTCCCATTCCCATGTGTTCATCTGTTTTGTTTCCTAAATTCCACATATGAGTGAAATAATATGGAATTTGCCTTTCTTTAACTGACTTGTACACTCTAGCTCCATCCATGTCCTTGCAAATGTTAAGATTCCAATTTTTTCATGGCTGAGTAATATTCCATTGTGTGTGTGTGTGTGTGTGTATATGTATATGTATATATATGTATACATATATACACCACATATTCTTTATCCATTCATCAGTTGGACACTTGGGCTTTTTCCATAGACATGGGACATTTTTGAACATAAAAATTCAAATTATAGATATTTTTGTTGCAGAAACTCACAATAGAATCATCAGAGTTATTTTAAAGCATACAAATTTATTATTTGGGATGAAATTCTTTGGAGGAAATGAGGAAATACGAGAATAGAGAAGAATGCAGTAAAATTTCCAACTGTTAATATATATGTATATATATATATATATATGTATGTATGTATATTTTAGAGAGAGAGAGGGTGTGCCTGAATGTGCATGGAGCAGAGTGGCAGAGAGATAATCTTAAGCAGTTTCCACACTCAGCATGGAGCACGATGCCGGGCTTGACCCCATGTCCCTGGGATAATGACCTGAGCTGAAATCAAGAGTCAGACACTCCACTGACTGAGCCACCCAGGCACCCCATATGTATGTGTATATATATATATTTTAATGGTTGTGGTAACCAATTACTATGGTATTTAAATTCCATTGGATAAATAGAGGAAAGAAATTTTTAAAAAATTGTTTTTAAGTTTCTTTATACTGAGAGAGAGACAGAGAGAGCAAGTGGGGGAGGGGCAGAGAGAGAGGGAGAAAGAGAATCCCAAGCAGGCTTTGCACTGTCAGCCCAGAGCCTGATGCGGGGCTTGAACTGGGAGATCATGACTTGAGCTGAAATCAAGAGTCTGATACTTAGCCAACGGAGCCACCCAGGTACCCTAAGCAGAACAATTTTTAAATATCAATATATACTATATTTTAAAAAATTACATCCTTTGCAGCTATTTAAACAAAACTTTTATATATCAACTTAAAAATGTAGTAACCACTATAGTTGTTTTCTGTTTTCTCCTTTTTACTGTATTTGTTTTCAACTTTTATCCCTTTTATGAGAAGGCAAGTAATTGAGGATATGGACCTTTTTTTCCAAATTTTGTGTCTTTCACAAAATTTTAACAAAGTGTCTTATTCATAGTGAGAGCTCAACTAAATATTTACTGAATAAAATTATTTTTATTTTATCAAAGGGAGTTATTTCTCTTCAATTATTTTTACCTAGCCTTCAGGTTAGTTTTTCCTACCAATGATAATAGAAACAACTGCCTAGCGGAAATAAAATTTGGATTTGAAAAGTAACTCACAGGGGTGCCTGGGTGGCTCAGCCTGTTGAGTGTCCGACGCTTGATTTCAGCTTGGGTCAGGGTCCCAGTGTTGTGGGATTGAGCCCTGCATCGGACTCCATGCTGAGTATGGACCTACTTAAGATTCTCTCTCTTTCTCTCTCTCTCTCTCTCTCTCTGCCTCCACCCCAGCTTGTGTGCTCTCTAAAAAACTAAAATAAAAAAATAAATAAATGAAAAAAAGTAACTCACATATTATCTTTAAAATGAGAATAGGAACAATATTGTGAGAAGGAAACAGGATATACAGAAAAACCAATATTATTTTCTTAAATGTAGTTATTTTTAATATAAAAGGAAGCAACACTAAGCATTCAGAAATGTATTCACTGACATAAAACTCTAGTGGATATATACCCCTAACTACAAGTCTCTTTTCACTATGATTCTTTCTAATGTGCACCGAATTAGAAAGCAGTAAAAACACCAGCAGATGGCTGGAGTGGTCATGGATAGAATTATAAAGAAAAATATATATTCTTTTATCCTTTACTCAACACCTCTGCTTAGGACACCCATAAACACAAGATATCGCCTAATGTTGCCTTATTTCCTGCATGTGTTTGTTTTAATAAGCTAGCCAGAAGTAGCTTATGCACGCACACAGGTTTACGTGTACATACAACAGTTTTGCAATTTTTGAGGTTTACCAAGAAGGTTTGGTCTTGTCCTGTGATTATAATCTTGCTGAATTACATTTAAATAGACAGCATTTTACTGTGTACTTGGCATTATCCAAGACATAATATTACAGTGACCTCTTAAAAAATAACATAACTTAGGCAAAATCAAACTTTAAAAATACAATAAAAACTCATAACCAACTTAGAAATGTTGTTTGGGTTTAGGACTTAGAATAGCCTAATATCTCCCCTAATTTTTACCATTCCCCTGTCATTGTAAGATTGTTGCTTGAAGTAAGAAAATACTATCTTGAATTTATAAAATTTCTTATATTCAAAAGATACATTTGGGGGAAAACTTTAAAAAAAGAAAGGGAAAAATTTGGAACTATCTTGTATACAACAAACTTTTACCTTAGCAGTATCTTTATGAATACTAATTCTAGGTAACATTTATTGAGCACCTCCTGTGTAGCAGGAACTCTACTACAATGCTCACAGCTCTCTGAGGTAGGTAATACTGCTGTGCCCATTTTACAAGAGAGGCCTCCACGTCAAGGTTCATGCATGGCAAAAGGCACAGATGGGAATATTCATACCCTGGTCTTCCTGAACTGCTTATTAGACTGTGAGCTTCTGGAGGAGGAGGCGGGCAGTGTCTTAGTGTATCTCAGCCCCATCACAGTGTTGACTGCATAGAGGAGAAAGTTAGAGAAGTCCCTTTCACTGAGGTGATGGCAGTGGGCAATAGCTAGGAGAGTGGCCAGACCAAGAGTTGCAATCATGCTTCTAACAGGCTAAGAGAAAAGTCACATTTGTTAGGACGTTAGGGTATGAAAACACTTCCACAAACGTCATAGACTACTATGAAAATTAAATGTTCAAACTCATAGCTAATTCCCTTGGATTCTATCTAGTTAATCAGGGCCAATTTTAGTATTTGTTATGAGGTATCCCATTGAAGACCTAGGAGTTTCTATTATGTGAAGCTAGTTCCTTTGTCCGGCTGCAACGCTTTTACTGCTCATTACTTGACATTAAGGTTTCTTTTCAACACACTTGTATCTCTGCAAGGAAAAAAATAAGGAAGGGAAACATTGTAAATTACTTTAGTTTCTCTGAGGCAGAAAACTTCAGGCTCTGAATTTCTGGTGTTTATGTGTCAGTTGAAATAACCAATTAGAAGTTAAAAGTGATCTTTTGGGTTCTTCATTTAAACTTAACTTTTCTTCGTAAAAGAGATCAGGAATAGCAATTTGATTAAATCACACTCATCACCTAGAAAAATGTTAAATTTCTTTCTCAGTGTAACTTTGGTCTTCTCAAAGACCACCAACAGGAGGACAGACAAGAGCCACACAAGAGCCATTCCCCTGATCCTGCCCTGTTCAGAGTCCCCATATTTTTACCTAGATTCACAAGTTAGTACAAAAATCTTTTGAAATATTTAAGCTCTCTTTAACTGTATCCTGAAGACTTAAGTAAAAATAATTTATTCCAAATTGGCCCAAAGGGAATAAAAAGCAAAGTGAAAAGAAATAATTTTATGTTGTTTGGACTGCCAAATTATGTAAAAAGTAAACAACTTAGGGAAAAAAACCAAAACCAAAAAACTAGTGTTCTGCATTTTTTTTCCCTCCACTCATAAAAAGTACTCTAAAAAAGTGCCTTTCTTTTAAGCACATTAAAGCAAACATTGAAAGGATTGACTTGGTACTCCACGTTGTGGGGAAAACAGCCTGGAGATATTTTAGCTGCCTGCTAAGCCTTTGGTATCCATCAGAACTGTATTTCCATAGTTGTGAAACTGACTGTAAGTGAAAGTCTGTTTAATCATCTGTGTATTTCCAATTTGCCTACATAGGTAAAAGCACTTAGGACAGTGCCTGGCACATAGATAGTACATAGTAAATGTTAGCAATAGCAATAGAATAGCTGAGATAGCATCCATAGATTGCCATGACAAAGAAGAAACATCAAGAGGGATGATCATCTAACCAGAAATGTAAATAGGGATTTTGATGAAGTCTGAAACTGAACATTCAGGAAGTTTCAGAAGCCCCCATTGAGGAATCCTCCAACCTCCTCTTTCACCTTGTCTTGAAACATAATTCAGAAAATCCTTTTTAACAAACAGAGCAAACCTTTATTTCAAATTTCCCTTAGGCTGCTGTAACGTATTTAGCATTTGAGGAGATACAAAAATGCCCAACTTAATCACTATTTGGATGTATTTTATAAAAACACAGCTCAGAAAACCAGGCTGTGTTCAATATTAAAAGCAAACCAAAATATAGCTCCAAGGATTGAACCAGCAAAGAATTAACATAGTTTATAATAGTAATATTAACTGATAACCCAGGCTACATGACCAATAAACTCTTTTCAAGTGTTTAATCTTACAAAAAATCAAGCCAAGGAACTAATGTTTTTCCCTGAGTTCTGAAAGATTTGGTAAGCCTACCAAAAATAAAAGTTTTTCTTTACGCACATATCTTAATATATTCACAAACCATTCCACATGAAAATACAAAATAAAACATTAAACAATATAAATTCAACACGCAAGAAAAAAAGCTGAGTGGGAGAAAAGGAAAAGTTATCAATTTTAACATGGACCTTATTGCCACTAGCCAAATCTTTAGTATGAGGTCCATAGGTAAGAAAATTCCAACATAATCATATGCAAATGTGTAAATTAGTTGCATCTTCAGGTTTCTAGCTACACGCTTAATGAAGCATTAACGTGATATATTGAAACAGCTTTCATTTCAGGAGAACCTTGTTATAAAAAATAGAACTGGGGGAATACCTGAGTGGCTAAGTCAGTTAAGCATCCGACTCTTGATTTTGGCTCATGTCACAATTTCACAGTTGTGAGATTGAGCCCCACGCTGGGCTCCGTGCTGAGTGCAGAGCCTGCTTAAGATTCTCTCTCTTTCTTCCCCTCCCCAGCACCCCCTCTTAAAAAAAAAAAAGAGTAGAGCTAGCAACATTAGAATGTACTTGCCCTTTGGGAGAGCAAAATGAGCTAGACTTTTGGTTTACTTAATTACAGAGTCTTACTATCAAAAATAGATGCTCTAACTTAAAAAAATACTTTTTTTGGTAATATTTGATGACATTACTGAGAAGAACCCAGAAACGTTCTCTAAAAAAGAAAACAATCCTTCAAGATGTAGATATAACATTCTCAAAGAACTGTCATTTAAAAACACACAACCTCCTTTCTATTCCTTTTTATGTCCCAAATCAGATAATCTTTACACAGTCTCTGAGGCTCCAAGGAATTCCATTTCCACGGCGGCTTTGGGCGCTTGGGCTGAGCCACTCTTCTTTCGGAATTCTGCCGCGATTTCCTCAAAGGACTTTCCTTTGGTTTCCGGAACTTTGAAAAATGTAAACAGAGTAAAGGCCAGGACCACTCCAGCGAAGAGGAAAAACACATAAGGTCCACAGAACTTCTGCACAGAGAACAAATAGAGTTCCAATTAGCCGTCGTTCTACTCCACTGTTCAGCAAATCTGCACAATATTAGGCTGCTTACCGCAATGTACTGGAAACACAGAGCTACAATGAAATTGCAGGTCCAGTTGCTGAATGCAGCTATTGCTAAAGCAGCAGGCCGCGGTCCTTGACTAAAGAACTCCGCCACCATGAACCAGGGGATGGGGCCTGGCCCAATTTCAAAGAAACTGACAAAGAGGAAGATGGCTACCATGCTCACGTAACTCATCCAAGCCAACTTATTCTGAGGAATAAACAAAAAGAGTGGAACTGGGATTATTGGCAGCTTCTTCCTTTAAGTAGGCTCTCATTGAGTTCAGAGGTGACATAGCTCTCTTCTAGATATGTTTATGTGCAAATAACTACAAATTATTCTAGTCTGACACAAGTTTATTCTAGTCTGAGTCGTGCTTAAATCTTTTGAACTCTGTTATAGGAAATCCTCGGGATTAGGACTCTATATGACTCTCAGTCACTCTTTTCCTGTGAAAGAGGCAAGGCAAGAATCTATTGACCTTTGCTCCTATTCATATCAATGTTGCCAGATGGAATGCATTACCCTCCATGAAGTGGTGGATGAGTGTGCTAGGTTGGAGAGGTCCTGGGACTTGTCCTAGGTCACACAGGTAGCCAAGTGGCAGAGCCAGTGTTAGAACCCGATTGGGGCTGACCCCAGAGACTATGCTCTGACCATTTTGCAACACTGCCTCCCTTGGTAACAAGTGCAATAATAAATTGCAAGTAATGTGATGTTGAAGTCTTTAAACCTAAAACACTAGTTCCCTTTTTCTTTACTTTCCTCCTTTGCATTATATGCTGTTCCTCTGGCTTTATTTCCTAAGTCAATCTCAAATGTTTTGACATGCAAAACACTTTGACCTGGAGCATAGAAGTGCTATCATATGGTAACCAAAAATCTCAGGACCAAAATCTACACTTACCAGTAGTATAAGTCCCACGGACATGAAGATAGCACAGACAAACATCCCACTCATTCCTATTAGAAACAGGGAGCGTCGCCCTGCCTTCTCCACAAGGAATACCTAGGAAGGTTTCAAAACATACTGAATTAAATGGTTTTTATGGCCAAAGAGGTCGTTTTAGTTTATACAGCTGGAAACAGGCAGTTCTGTAATCCCATTTTTACAGATGTGGAACTGAGTGGGGGTAGTGACTCTTGCCTGAGGTGGCAGAACTGGTCTCAGTGAGCAGAAGTAATTAACAGATACCAGCTTCACTCAGTCACATTGCTTTCAACAGGCGATTCTGGAGAAAGAGCCATGGCCTTACCATCACTCTACAATTATCACTTGAATACAGTATTAAGAGGCTGTACCTCTAGGATCTCTTCCAGTAGATTTCTTATACATTTAAAATGACACTACATAAAAAATGACACTAACTTAGCTTTTGATAATTATCCTGTTACAAGTACAAGGTTTTGTGCACTGCAGACACCTGAAATCATGTAACTGTTGGGTTGCCAACCATTCTTATCCAACTTTCTCACTGCTAATAAAGTCAAATTATGGCCATTCACGTGGCAACTCACAGAATTTGATCACTTTACCAATTAGTCAGATCTGCATTTTTCTGGTGTCCCTAAATGTATTTGGTGCTGGAAGTGAATTATCTATTTGAAAAGATAAGACTTCAAAGCAAAAGCTTAAAGTGCTTTCTTATCCTAATTCAGGAGATGTGTCATTGATACCTTTGGGTCTGTGGACCTTTGCAATTAATGGTTAAGATTTACAATTAGCCAAGACCAATATTTGTTAAATAGACTCGTCTTCTTGGAATACTGCCAAGGTTGGTGAATCACACACAAAAAACTATGTCATAATTTCTCACTTCGATGACTAAATTGGCTCGGCTCATAAATCTATCAGGAAATCTATAGCAATCCAATACCCTTGAGCTCTGGCTCTGAAAATACCTGAGAAACATTTATTTTCACCTATAGCAAAAGCCCCTTTCATTTCAGAGGCATTGCATCTTCAGGTTTCAAATCACTTCAGGGTAATGAGCAAAGAGCCCACGTTTACTGTTGAAAAGGTAATAGGAGAAACAAATCTTTTCCAAGTTCATAACATTTCTCTATGTAATTTGATTCTGTCAGTATAACTTTCCAAGTTGACTTGATGACACCATGTCAAAGCTATCAAGAAAATAGAAGCATTTCTTCAAGAATGAGGGCTTTTACTATGTTTCTGCTGTTTCTGAACAATTATTACTAATAGGATAATAAATTCTAAAACCACATGCCTTGGAAACTGAGTTGGACTCATTTCTTGAGGCTAGGTGAGCAGTTGGGGAGGAGTGTGGCCCAGGGTGAGACTTGGTCAGGGGTTAGAGATGTTTGCCTAACCAGAACCCTTGTCTTTGCCCAAGACAATGTGTGTCACACAGGTCCTGGATGCCTCCTTGGAGTTTAGTAGCCACTGCTTCTCCTCTAGATCCATCTGTCTCCCCATTCCCTCCACAATTCTTCCTGTTTTGTTTTCTCTCAACATTATAGGCCCTCTTCTCCCGGCCCATTAGTGTGGAAGAAAATATGGAATGTGGAAGCATAATTCAGCATGGGGTTAGGAAAATCTTTCTTTTCCCAAATACTCATTCAAGAGAAAAAAATTGTTTGATTATGTCCCTTCCAAGTCAATGAAACATTAATATCCTATCAGTGCATATTCCTACGTGCATATCTTTATTTGAAAGGATACACATTGGTTAATTTGGGGGAGAGGAATTGGGTGACTTAGGGACTATCCTTTTTGTACTTTTTCTGCCTTAAAACAACTTTCCAAAAATACATGTAATTAAAAAATTTAGCCCTGGAGGGTTAATTAGGTAGCTGATTAAAGCTTATTTTTAAAATTATGTCACTCATCTGTTCAAAATCTTTCACAGAATAAAAGGATAAACTCTCAGAGGGTATATTCAGAATAGTCAGGATACTTTTCAAGGCAACAAGCAACTCCTCCTATTCCAACTGGATTGGTGGGGAGGGGAGACAAAAATGAAATTCTGCAGTAGTTTCCTTATTAGGCATTTAGAGTTTTGGTTACTCAATTTTGACAACTTGATGCTTTACATAGCATATCCTGTTACATATAAAATGTTTTAAGCATAATCTCTATATTAAAAAAAATATTTTGAAGTGGGGCTTGTAACAAACATAGCTCAGGAGACAAAAGAATGTGAGTAGTCCCTTGGATCACATCCCAATAGCAGACCTTCATCGATTTCAAGTGGCCTTTTGGCTTGAACAGGCATTATCATGAAAGGCATGTCTACAGAACTGCTGGTATTCCCTTGTTATCTGTTCTCTTTCCTCTTTCCAAGGTCCAGCACTGTTTAATGTAGTCTGGACAAATCTGTTTTTTGATCTAGGCAACCGGGCTGTAATTTATTGACCATTCTAAGGTAATAGTTAAAAGTCCATGTGCAGAGAAAGAAAAACAACTGACTAAAGTATATTGAGTACAGACAGCATTGTGACCAACATTGAAAAGCATGAACTTTTTGAATATCCTGCATTTGAAGATAAAAATAAGCCCAATTGTCCTCATCTTAGAATGAATTACATGAGTTGGGAAGTTTGGGGAGTTTTTTGTTGTTTGTTTATGTTAATTCTTCAATTGTTTATGTTATATATCATTGTCAAGATATTGAATCAGTCCTTATATAAGGTACTTGGTCTTAAGTGGACTATATCACTTTTTCCCCTTGTCAGAAAAAAATAATAATAATATTTCAAAAATAGTAACATTTCAAATTATACCACTTCTACTTCGTCTCTCATAATATCACAGACTTTTATGCATCACCTCATCACCGGAAGTTATGGCCTTGTGAGCTCTCTGGAAACTCTGCCCAATAGCCAAATATCGTAGGAATTTGCTGAGGCTGTTTAATTCTGTTACAGACAGATATATCTATTGCAGAAGACCTTTTTTTTTTTTTTTTTTTTTTTTAAGTATTTTCCCCAGGGCATCAGGATAAAAAAAAGAATTTCAACCACGGAAAGAGAGGAGCCCAGGTAAAAGACCCGATATTGATAGAAATGACAGACTGTCACCAATCCCAATAGATTTAAGTACAGAGCAAAGGAGGACTACAGGTGTTTTTACAAGGAGGAAGTCCTCTGTGTCCCAAGTGAGTTATTAATTCACAAATGAGTGACTAACTGGCATCCCTACTCTGGGGATAACCAGTGATCCACCTGCTCGGTTATACTTGGTGGTTCATTATTTGCAGAAAGGACTCTTCTTGTGACTCACTTGGTTCTCTGCATCTATAGAACAATAAGTGATTGGTCACTTTTGGATTACAAGGTTCTCCCCTCTCCCATTTCTGAACTGAGAAGCAAGCAGCATACTTATCTAGGGTATGAACTCACAGAGATAGCAGTGAAAACCATGTTGACGGCACCAACTCCAATGGTTGCATAAACAGGTTGGCTGATTCCAGCAGTCTGAAAAATGCTGGTTGAGTAGTAAAATATCTGTAAAGTAATAACAGTTTAGCCTTAATCAAGAATCCTGGCACTAATGGCTTGAAAGCAAGAAATATTTTAAGCTGTTTAGTTTTAGTTGTTTCTATGGAACCATGGTCCCTACAATGCCCTAAAGATTTTGTCTGTCCTCTCCTTCCGGGCGATGAGAAGCCACTATCAATCTTTAGTATTTAAAACTCCTGATTGCTTAAAGTTCTCTTTAAATTTAGCTGAAAACTCTGAATCTGCATTTTCTTTTTGTATGTACTTAAAATTTTAAACTTTTTGTTAAGGTATAAAATACATACAAAAAATGTACACATAGCATAAGTATACAGATCAATTAATTTTCACAAACTGAACACACCTGTGTAAGCAGCACACATATAAAGATATAAATCATGTCTAGTCCTCCAGAAGCTCCCAGAATGTCCCCCTATTCTCCCAAGGAAATGCTTCAACTTCTAATATCATGATAAATTTCACCTAGTCTTGTACTTGCCATAACTGGAATCACACTGTGTGAATTATTTGTTATCTGGCTTCAACATTACCTTTGTGAGGATCATCCATATGGTTATGTGTGCTTGCACAGTGTTGATTATCATTGCTTAGTACTTTGTTGTATTAATATACCACTATTTATTACCCAATCTACTACTGATGGGTATTTAGGTAGTTGTCATTGGCGATTGCGAAGGGTGCTGTTGTGAACGTTCTAGTATAATCCTTTTGGTGAAAGACGTACATATTTATGCCTGGGGATAGAATTGCTGGACCATAGTGTATGCATGTGCTCACCTTTACAGATACTGGCAAACAATTTTCCAACTGACACTCTCACCCATGTGTGTAAGAATTCTGGTTGCTACCACGTTTAATCCAACATTTTTCACTAATCCTCAGTGGACATGGAGAAATCTTCACAATCTCTCTAATAGCCTTTCTTACTAATTATGTTTTTATGTTTATAGCGGTCTTGTTTAGGCCATTCTGTCATTCTGTCATCCTCTCTCACTGCTTCCCTGGTTAACCTGTCCTGCTGGCTGGCACCTCTTCCTGCGGGTGGGGCTGATAGAGGAGAACTGTACCCACTGTGTTCAGTGAGGAGCGGCTTACAGCACACTAGACACTATCCCACATTTGTAGGCTGCCCAACAGCTTCGGCTCACATTTCCTGGATGCCTCTAAGTCAGGCATGGGGATAGTAACTAAAGCAGGAAGGTTTGGAGAGATTAAGTATGGCGCCTCTGGATATATACAGGCAGAACTGAGAGAAAGCCTACAAAATTGGTCTCCAAACCCCAAAGGTTTATAGAGTATTAGATTAAAATGAACATCACTGACCCCTTAAAGGAGAACAGAGATGACAGAAGAGCAGTATTCAGCTTGTTGAGTGAGGTTCAGGCCTCCTTTTCTTCAACTGATGAGAATTACTATCTTTCCTTCTTCCAAGGCTCTGCCCATCCATCAGTCACCCTCAAAGTGTCCCCTGTGGATCTGTGATTGGCTCATTAAAGAGGAAACCCAAACAGCATTTTTAAAAGCAATAAAAGGGGTAAGTGATTTTCTGTATCTCGTTTTTTTAACAAATGCTTAATTATTTTCTTCTAGTAGTTAATTGCCAGTAGAATAATTTTAGTTTGCATAATGCAATGATTTCAGTTCAAAACCTAAAAGCTAGCTAGTTTAATATTCAGTATATTTTTCAATCATGTCTTATCTACTACCCTCACTCACCCATATCATATCAGTTCACTCTATTGTTTATTTTGTATGCTGTCTCCATAAATAGAGTGAAAGTTTCTTGGATGGCAGGAAATTTCTTTGCACCTGGCTACCTGGTATACTTCATTTAAATAGATAAAGGGAACCACAGGCTCCTTTTTCCTAAGCCATCAGAAATCCTAAATTTGGTTCTCAAGTCTAGAAGCCCCTTGTAATTCAGGTGGGTTTTTTTTTTTTCACAATTATTCTCCTTTTCCTTCTTTTGTATTAAATGTGAATTTTGCCTTTAACCTTCCATCTTAGTGGACACACAGAACCAGTGACTGTCGTTGACGTTTAAAAAAATTCTATGCCAATTTTAGAAAGCAGATGAAGCGAAACAAAGAAAATTGATGCTCACTCATTATATGTTTATTGTAGTGAAATGTGATGTCAACATTTTAAAATGTCTTTTAGCTATTTAAATTTACATCCTTTTCTTTCCCTATTTCATTCAATTTGCTTTTAGAGTTAGGGGGTATTCTTAAACTTACCGCATTGATTCCAGAAAATTGCTGGGCCATATGCAGCATCAATGCCACTATAATAGACTGTCGGTAGCTGGAATTGGTGAAGAGCTGAATTATGGAGACTTTTTGTTCACTTGATGCTTCTTCCTTTTCTTTTCTCATCTCAGTGATGTCTTTGGTGACATCATCACTTCCTCTGAGTCTTTTCAAGCCTGTCCCCCAAAATGATCAGGTTGACACAACTCAGGTCAAAACAAAAGTAAATTTACTTTTATTATGTTTTTGAAAGAGTTACAGATCTGCATAGCTCTTTCTATTGCTTTACAGCATGGGTGTTGGACATTCTTTTTGTTAAATTAAATCCTGTTTTAAAATTTTTAAAAGCACATTTGGTTTTATCTAATGACAAAGAAAACTATGATCTTTATTATCATAGAAGCGTAATGCAAGTAAAGGTCTTTTAGAAACCTCTGGTTGAGTCCAATACCCTGCATGTGGGTTTCCCATTTGGGCTTGAGTGTTTATGGGTTTGAAATGGCATGCATGAGTCATGGTGAGGTGATCTTTCACATTGTTCTTACATGTAATCACTGACTTCATTTGGAAAGCTCTGGTACCAATTTGATCAGTAAACATTCATGCTCACTGCTTTTCATTATCTGCTAGTTCCAAAACAATAGGAAGGGAAAAAAAAACCCACCCACAGACTTACTTTTCTTTGCTTTGACTTCCTCATCCAACTTGATGTAAAGGTATCTGGGGCTTTCAGGACAGAAGAGGAGCAGCAGAGACTGGAGGATGGCTGGCAGAGCAGACAAACCAAGCAGGATATGCCACTGCTCATGACTGCCCAAGATGAAGTTCAGGCCGACAATCTGAAGAGGCAGGGAGGAAACATAGCAGGTGCACAACATGTTGGGTCTGCTTTCTGCAACTATTTGTTGAAAAAGCACATTGACTGTTTAATAGTATTCCCTGGTGGGGAACCTGGGTGGCTCAGTTCGTGAAGCGTCTGACTTGGCCTCAGGTCACGATCTCATGGTTTGTGGGTTCGAGGCTGTGTCGGGCTCTGTGCTGACAGCTCAGAGCCTGGAGCCTACTTCGGATTCTGTGTCTCCCTCTCTCTCTGCCCCTTCCCCACTTGTGCTCGCTCTCTATCTCTCTCTAAAACAGATAAATAAACTTAAAAAAATAGTATTCCCTGACAACTTGCATTCAAGTATGCTCAAACAGAAACTATTAGTATTGTGTCCTACCTTAACTGAATTAGAGACTATTTGTTTTACAAAGAGTTCACTTAGGTTTGTTTTCATTAACTCATACGGGCCATTTAGGATGGGAAACAACCAAACTTTTTTTTTTTTTTTTAATATTTTTTTTTTTCAACGTTTATTTATTTTTGGGACAGAGAGAGACAGAGCATGAACGGGGGAGGGGCAGAGAGAGAGGGAGACACAGAATCGGAAACAGGCTCCAGGCTCTGAGCAGTCAGCCCAGAGCCCGACGCGGGGCTCGAACCCACGGACCGCGAGATCGTGACCTGGCTGAAGTCGGACGCTTAACCGACTGCGCCACCCAGGCGCCCCACAACCAAACTTTTAAGAACACATTTGACATCTAAAGCAACACCAAAAATCATGTGTAAACTTTGGACATTAAAAAAATTTCTTCTTAGATTACCCAGAACTTAAATAAAATGGTATTCCATAGATAGAACAATTATTATAATGGGAACCCGTTTTGTCATTCTTATTGCAGTGGTTTACCCCCTGGATAGTCGTAGGCTAGGGGCTCTGAAGACTCTGAGTCCATGGGATAGAAGGGAAGGATAAAGCTGGCTGAACGAAAAACTGCTATGATAATCATATACATATTAATTTTCCAGGTAAAATGCTCAAAACAAAGGAAACCCAAGCAGTAAAAAAAATGTGAAGTTTCCTATTCTTTGAAATCTAAACAGAATAATTTAATTCTAGAATAGCTCCAGAAGTTCAAGATCTGGCATGCTGGGTCATCTCTAGTGCCAATCCTACCAGAGATCCAAGGGGAGAATTGAGGAGTGGTGTACTAATCATTTAGCTTTGACATAAAAAGCTTAAGTCTCTACACCATCTCTACTCCGGCTGGTGGAACTGGTTTTTTCCTTTGTGTTGGTCTACAGTGAGAGTGGACTGTCAGGGAGGGAGAAGTTGGATAGAGGATGGGTGAAGTAGGGAATCAAATTTTTACCTGACTAATGAGAATGCCTGTGACAATGGCCAGCTGGTGAAGTGTGCCAAGGGCGCCCCTGAGTGTGGTCGGAGCAATTTCACCAATGTACATTGGAACCAAGCCTGAAATTAGCCCTGCATAAAACATGAACATAAATGTGAATGCAAGTGCAGCTGGGACTATCTCAATAACAGTAATTTGGTTTAAGTATGGTCAGTATCCTGACTAAAAGTCCCTTTCAGAGTCTGTTGGAAGGAAGAGCCCTCATCCCCAGTCTTAGACACAGTTGATGCAAAAAATATTTGTTGAGAAGACTCCAGATGAAGTTGTAGTTGAATATAGGAATGGAAAGAACTGATGAGTCGTGGATTTGGCAATCACTCATAGCACTGCCTTATTTAGTTAAAACCATGTTAAAATGGACTGTACATCATAAGGCCTTAAGTTGTCTTCAGAAAAGAGATGAAAAAATGCTTTAATAATATTCTTAATCCAAACTCCTGGTGTGAAAGGAAATGAGCACATATGTAGGCCAACCTTTTCACTTCAAAAAAAGTTTACCTGGGATCACAGTGCAACAGAGCATTATCATGAGAACTACAAGCCCTGAGTGTCCACAACGTGCAAGTGCCTCAAGATCACTGTTAAAGTGATGAGCAGGGGTGTGGAGAGGTGGGAGAGGTTAAGGGTTTCAGGGGCTCTTCCTCCATTTTTCCAACCAGAGCAACCCATCTTCTTTATTCTCTCCCAAAACGGGCTTCAGAAAAGATTTTGGTGCTTAAAGGAATACAAAAAATTTGAAAAGCACTAAGCAATTCTGGCTTCTATAGCTTTCTTAAATGCAGATGTCATTGGTCATGTTGCAGTAGCTGCCAGAGTATCCAGCCATTTGCTGAGTGCACAGGAAGGTCAGACACTATCAATAAGCAAGGCTGAATGAGATGTTTGGCATTTTCTTAAGAATTTAAAAATAATATTTGTTAGAGTCTTCCTCTTAGAGAGATTGTCTATAAAATGGAAATGTATGGTTTTTTTGTAAAAGATGCATTTGGAAACTTTTGATATTTCTTTTAGTGCTTTAAATCGTTCTAAGGTCTCACATGAACAGTTGCATGATTGAAATGGCATCTAAATTTTGGATGACATTTACATGTGACTCTATTGTGTGGTCTGTTGATCTTAAATAAGAAGAAAACCTTTTTTTTTTTTTTTTGGCTCTATTCCAGGCTGTACTCTCTGTGTAATACTTACCTTTATATCTCAAGAACATAATAATGTAGATAAGCTCACAGGCCTGAAGTGACACAAATTTAAAGTCCAAATGTATTTCCTATTATTTTTAGCAATTTTAATGCTCAGAACAGGACCAGGAATAATTTTAAAAGCTAGCTGGGGAGTACAAGTTACTTGGCTGTGCTAGTGTCCACAATGTTGACAGCATTTCTTTTCAATTTTGCCGAAATATTTGTGATTTTTTTCCTACTGTATGTTAAAAATTGGAGAGAGAAGAAAGAAGAATCATGATTTGGGCCTCCTCAATAGTGTTATTATTTGCATTTTACAGAAGGTTCAGTTAATATATCTAAGGCCAGGCCAAGATAGTGCCAGAATTGATACATGCTGAATCTAAATCTTGCCACATGTGGGTTGACTCTTCACCTTGATAAAGCTATCCTAACTTTTAGCTATTTATATTAACATTGAAAATAACAAAAAAATACTTTTAATTAAGTTATTAACTTATGGATATTTTAGACTTTTGTTTTACCTGATCATTGAAGACACATGAAACTATATAGTCTTTTCTCTTTGGAAGTAAATGTAAACATTTTATACATCATTTTGTGCTCTTGCACGTCCCGTCCTCCCGCGCCCCCAGCCCCAGTGAATATTAGTGCTTTGAAAGGCAGCTATGATTTGGGACAATGTAAAACCTTGGCTCCAAACCACCAGAATCAGGGCTTCACTTGCACTGAGAAGCTAAAGATTTGGCTATTGTAGAGATTAAGTGATCCTCCCTTTGTTCACACCCCTGCTGGTTAAATTTGCTTCTGAAAGTTTGAAACCTCTAAAAGTTTGAAAAGCTGTTTCCCAGAACTAGTCATTCCAGATATTCAGATGGGAGGCTCACAGGGGGAGCATCCTTCGTCCATTGTGAACTCTTCAATCTGCTGCTGCGTGACTCCCTCTCCTTATGGTCACCGTCACTGTAATGCTTCACCCAACCATGTCTGGAATCCAATGGCTAGGGAATGTGGTCTGAGAGATGGGCCCGAGTGTCAAGGTCTTTCCAGAAAGGAGAGACAGAGACATAAGTGGCCAAATAGGCCCGAAGAGCTGAGTTGGGGGTTGCGGGTGTAGAAGCATGCTACTGTCTCCCGCACAACAGAAGCGATAACGACAGCTAGCTTTTCTTGGCAGCTTGCTGTAGTCAGATCCTATGCTGAACATTTACATGTATTCTCACAAGTGCCTTACATGGTAGATATTATCTCCTTCGTTTAACAGATAATGAAACTAAGAGTTAAATAATTTATCTGAGATGATACCACTAGAAACTGCCATGAGCAAGAAGATAGCTTCACAACTCCCACTTACTGGTCCCAAACCTGCTTGACTCTGGACTTCAATTTCATGCTATTGCCTTTCCCTTTTGTGACGCCACCTTAGGCTCAAAAACTTCCCTGCATGTTACCACATCTGCCGTTAGAATTTTTCAGACACATGTGTGTGTGTGTGTGTGTGTGTGTGTGTGTGTGTGCGAGCACATGCACATGTATGACTTACCACAATAGAGTCCTGATATGCTTCTTCCTGAAATTATAAGAATGTGAGATGGTCCCAGTTTGGAAAACCCCATCAAGAGAGCTCCAGCTAATGAGAGAACATTTGCTACCAACATGGCTTTGATTCTGAAATTTTAAAAAGCAAGGATTATAAGTTCAGCATCAAAACTTGATAAAATTATTTGCCCTCAGAGTATGCTAAGGTATTTACCTAAGAGCAGTTATTTTAATTTTGCTGAAACAGCTAGTTGGGGATCTTAAACCATGACGGCTAGTTTGATTTATCTGTTGTCTAAAGCATTAACGATTAATGTTTATAATGAGAAAATCTGAGTTTCATGCACATGATCTCAACATTTTAATAGAGATGATTCAGTTGTGGTGATGACTGATTTGCTTTAAGATAATACTTCTGAAACTTTTTCAAACAATTAACGAATTAAGTTTTCTTCAAGAGGGCACCTGGCTGGCTCAGTTGGTAGAACATGTGACTCTTGATCTCAGGGTGAGGAGTTCAAGCCCTACATTGGGGGTGGAGCTTACTTTAAAAAAAAAAGAGTACAGATACAATTAAAAATAAAAATAAATAATTAAGTTTTCTTCAAGTTGATTGCTGTAAGGAATAATTGCCTGTTGATAGCTATATTCAACACTGTAGTTGTAACTTATGACTTTCTTTCTTTCTTTCTCTTTCTTTCTCTTTCTTTCTTTCTTTCTTTCTTTCTTTCTTTCTTCTTTCTTTTCTCTCCCTTCCTTCCTTCCTTCCTTCCTTCCTTCCTTCCTTTCTTTCTTAATGGTGCACATTTTTAGTTGATGTAGGTCATGTAAGGAACTTTCAAAGTTAAATTTCCTTTAACATGAATTACTTGGAAATAAAATATACTTTGACTTTAAGCCTTATCAAAGAGAATTATAATTATTCTTATTTTGACATCGTATGTCATATTTCCAGAATCAATGAATTAGTGTCAACCAATGTAAAACATGTAATCAAGTTGACAATAGTAACAAAAATATCATTTTCAAAATTAATCATATGAAAATTAACATTTGCAGACATCTGATACTTTTACTCCCATTAAATGGAAAATTGGGGCACAAAAACCTTCTTTAAAGTTCAGTAGATGATGATAAGGACAATAAAAGAATCTAAATGGGTAGGTGTGGAAATATTTGTGCCACAAACAAATGTCAGCACCTTGTTATATTCTATGTCAATGTTTCAAACTTGAATAGGTGAGCTTTTTCTAAGCAAGTATCTTTAACGCCAAGGAGATTTTTTTTTTTTCTGGAGAGTAAAACTATGTAGTCTTATTCTTCAGTGATTGCCCACAACTATAGGCTTAATAATATCCTCCAAGAGTCCACATCCTGATCTTCAGAACCTGGCAATACATTATCTTATATAATAAAAGAGATTTTGCAGGCATGATTAAATCGAGGACACTGAGATAAAGAGATTACCTTGGATTATTCTGGTGGACCCAGTGATGGAATCACTAGTATTCTTATAAGAAGACAGCAGAGGAGAAGATAATGTGATGACAGAAGTAAGATTGGAGTAATGTGCTTTGAAGATTGAGTGAGGGGCCACAAGCCAAGCAATATAGGTGACCACTGGAAGCTGGAAAAGGGCACGGAAATGAGTTTTTCCCTCAGAACATCTAGAAGGAACCAGCCCTAAAGGCATCAAAATTGGCAAAGATGAAGTCAAGCTTTCACTTTTTGCAGATGACATGATATTATACATGGAAAATCCGATAGACTCCACCAAAAGTCTGCTAGAACTGATACATATATTCAGCAAAGTTGCAGGATACAAAATCAATGTACAGAAATCAGTTGCATTCTTATACACCAATAATGAAGCAACAGAAAGACAAATAAAGAAACTGATCCCATTCACAATTGCACCAAGAAGCATAAAATACCTAGGAATAAATCTAACCAAAGATGTACAAGATCTGTATGCTGAAAACCATAGAAAGCTTATGAAGGAAATTGAAGAAGATATAAAGAAATGGATGGCACAAAAACAGACACACAGACCAATGGAATAGAATAGAAACCCCAGAACTAGACCCACAAACGTATGGCCACTCATCTTTGACAAAGCAGGAAAGAACATCCAATGGAAAAAAGACAGCCTCTTTAACAAATGGTGCTGGGAGAACTGGACAGCAACATGCAGAAGGTTGAAACTAGACCACTTTCTCACACCATTTACAAAAATAAACTCAAAATGGATAAAGGACCTGAATGTGAGACAGGAAACCATCAAAACCTTAGAGGAGAAAGCAGGAAAAGACCTCTCTGACCTTAGCCATAGCAATCTCTTACTCGACACATCCCCAAAGGCAAGGGAATTAAAAGCAAAAGTGAATTACTGGGACCTTATGAAGATAAAAAGCTTCTGCACAGCAAAGGAAACAACCAACAAAACTAAAAGGCAACCAACGGAATGGGAAAAGATATTTGCAAATGACATATCGGACAAAGGGCTAGTTTCTAAAATCTATAAAGAGCTCACCAAACTCCACACCCGAAAAACAAATAACCCAGTGAAGAAATGGGCAGAAAACATAAATAGACACTTCTCTAAAGAAGACATCCAGATGGCCAACAGGCACATGAAAAGATGTTCAGCGTCGCTCCTTATCAGGGAAATACAAATCAAAACCACACTCAGGTATCACCTCACGCCAGTCAGAGTGGCCAAAATGAACAAATCAGGAGACTATAGATGCTGGAGAGGATGTGGAGAAACGGGAACCCTCTTGCACTGTTGGTGGGAATGCAAATTGGTGCAGCTGCTCTGGAAAGCAGTGTGGAGGTTCCTCAGAAAATTAAAAATAGACCTACCCTATGACCCAGCAATAGCACTGCTAGGAATTTACCCAAGGGATACAGGAGTACTGATGCATAGGGGCACTTGTACCCCAATGTTCATAGCAGCACTCTCAACAATAGCCAAATTATGGAAAGAGCCTAAATGTCCATCAACTGATGAATGGATAAAGAAATTGTGGTTTATATACACAATGGAATACTACGTGGCAATGAGAAAAAATGAAATATGGTCTTTTGTAGCAACGTGGATGGAACTGGAGAGTGTAATGCTAAGTGAAATAAGCCATACAGAGAAAGACAGATACCATATGGTTTCACTCTTATGTGGATCCTGAGAAACTCAACAGGAACCCATGGGGGAGGGGAAGGAAAAAAAAAAAAAAGGACGTTAGAGTGGGAGAGAGCCAAAGCATAAGAGACTGTTAAAAACTGAGAACAAACTGAGGGTTGATGGGGGGTGGGAGGGAGGGGCGGGTGGGTGATGGGTATTGAGGAGGGCACCTTTTGGGATGAGCACTGGGTGTTGTATGGAAACCAATTTGTCAATAAATTTCATATATATATATAAAAAAAAAAAAGAAATGGAAAAACATTCCATGCTCATGGATTGGAAGAATAAATACTGTTAAAATGTCAGTACTACCCAAAGCTATCTACACATTCAATGCAACCCCAATCAAAATTGCACCAGCATTCTTCTCGAAGCTAGAACAAGCAATCCTAAAATTTGTATGGAAACACAAAAGGCCCCAAATAGCCAAAGTAATTTTGAAGAAGAAGACCAAAGCAGGAGGCATCACAATCCCAGACTTTAGCCTCTACTACAAAGCTGTCATCATCAAGACAGCATGGTTTTGGCACAAAAACAGACACATAGACCAATGGAATGGAATAGAAACCCCAGAACTAGACCCACAAATGTATGGCCAACTAATCTTTGACAAAGCAGGAAAGAGTATCCAATGGAAAAAAAGACAGTCTCTTTAGCAAATGGTGCTGGGAGAACTGGACAACAACATGCAGAAGAATGAAACTAGACCACTTTCTTACACCATTCACAAAAATAAACTCAAAATGGATAAAGGACCTGAATGTGAGACAGGAAACCATCAAAACACTAGAGGAGAAACCAGGAAAAGACCTCTCTGACCTCAGCCGCAGCAATTTCTTACTTGATACATCCCCAAAGGCAAGCAAATTAAAAGCAAAAATGAACTATTGGGACCTCATCAAGATAAAAAGCTTCTGCACAGCAAAGGAAACAATCAACAAAACTAAAAGGCAACCGATGGAATGGGAAAAGATATTTGCAAATGACATATCGGACAAAGGGCTAGTATCCAAAATCTATAGAGAACTCACCAAACTCCACACCTGAAAAACAAATAATCCAGTGAAGAAATGGTCAGAAAACATGAATAGACACTTCTCTAAAGAAGACATCCAGATGGCCAACAGGCACATGAAAAGATGCTCAATGTTGCTCTTCATCAGGGAAATAAAATCAAAACCACACTCAGATATCACCTCACGCCAGTCAGAGTGGCTAAAATGAACAAATCAGGAGACTATATATGCTGGAGAGGATGTGGAGAAACGGGAACCCTCTTGCACTGTTGGTGGGAGTGCAAACTGGTGCAGCCACTCTGGAAAACAGTGTGGAGGTTCCTCAAAAAATTAAAAATAGACCTACCCTATGACCCAGCAGTAGCACTGCTAGGAACTTACCCAAGGGATATAGGAGTACTGATGCATAAGGGCACTTGTACTCCAATGTTTATAGCAGCACTCTCAACAATAGCCAAATTGTGGAAATTGTGGTTTAATACTGGGGCGCTTGGGTGGCTCAGTCGGTTAAGCGTCCGACTTCAGCTCAGGTCACGATCTCGCGGTCCGTGAGTTCGAGCCCCGTGTCGGGCTTTGGGCTGCTGGCTCGGAGCCTGGAGCCTGCAACCTGCTTCCGATTCTGTGTCTCCCTCTCTCTCTGCCCCTCCCCCATTCATGCTCTGTCTCTCTCTGTCTCAAAAATAAATAAACGTTAAAAAAAATAAAAAAATAAAAAGAAATTGTGGTTTATATACACAATGGAGTACTACATGGCAATGAGAAAGAATGCAATATGGCCTTTGTAGCAACGTGGTTGGAATTGGAGAGTGTTATGCTAAGTGAAATAAGCCATACAGAGAAAGACAGATACCATATGTTTTCACTCTTATGTGGATCCTGAGAAACTTAACAGAAACCCATGGGGGAGGGGAAGGAGAAAAAAAAAAAAGAGGTTAGAGTGGGAGAGAGAGCCAAAGTATAAGAGACTCTTAAAAACTGAGAACAAACTGAGGGTTGATGGGGGGGGGGGGGGTGGGAGGGAGGGGAGGGTAGGTGATGGGCATTGAAGAGGGCACCTTTTGGGATGAACACTGTGTGTTGTATGGAAACTAATTTGACAATATATTTCATATATTAAAAAAAAACTTAATAAAAAAATAAAAAGTAAATTGAAAAAAAAATAGAAGGAACCAGCCCTGCTGACACCTTGGCTTCAGCCAAATGAAACTGAATTTGGGCTTCTAACCTCCAAAACTGTAAGAAAATTAATTTGTGTTGTTTTCAGCCACTGCTTAGGGTAACTCATTAGAGCAGTAATAGAAAAACAATATATGTGAATTGTCAACTACTCAAAGGGAAGGAAAACAGTGATTTAGAGCTGACCAACTTCAGAGCTGCAGAGCAGAACAAGACAGGGATATTTCTCTGTGAAGTGCCTTTTCTTTACACAAGGACAGAAGACAAACAAATTCAATAATTGACCTTAAGAAAATTGTTATTAGCTGGCTAGTCGTATATTCTATTAGGGAGAATATTCTATTAGGCAGAAAAACTCTTAAAAGAGATAGCCTGAAAGTACTTTTGGTGCCAGATTGCTCTTAAGTCCCTCTTCCTTAACCACCAAGGGATGCTAGAGCACTTTGTACAACTTAGAGGATTTTAACTTCTGCTCAGACGGGAGAAATGGCCAAGAATGAATAATCTAAAAATACATGACATTGTTAAATCAGGGAGAAAGAAATATATTTCTAAGTATATTTCTTTAAATTTTGCTCTAAATATTCCTGTTAGCGTAGGCGTTATCACGGTCATCCTGTCATCATTGATATCTTCATCATCATCATCATCATCATCACCATCGGCATCACAGTAAGGCTACATTCAGGGCTTGCTTACTATGTGTTGGGCATTGTGATAAACCTCTGTGTATGTTCTCATGTAATCCTCGTAATGATGCTACGAGTGAGGTATTATTTTTTTCTTACATTGTAGATGGAGGAGGAAACATCTTAGAGGACCTAAGTAACTTGTTCATTTTCACACAACTATTAAGTGACAGAGCTGGGAGTTGATCTGTGTGAAATGAGAGGTTAATGTTTGGTTTTAGTGAGTTCCATTGTTTATATAAAAGAAAGAGTGTATTCAAATGCAAGGTATGTACACCTTATGTACAACTACTTATGGTAGCATGGATTGATTGCACAGATCATGGTCTCTTCCACCATATCCTTGTAATTAAATTTTCAGAACACAGCCTCTGGAAAAATTGACCCTGAGAAGCCAAATCTATAAAACAGTGGCCACAGACATTTATTACCTATTTCACAATTACAAGGAAAGAGTTTTTAAAGCAGTAATAGAAATATACATTTTTATTTATTTATTTTTAACTGATGGAGAAATGACCTGGTCAATAAGGAAAATCATGGCATTTATCAGTGACTCTTCCTAGAAAAATAGTTTTATAGGAGAGACTGAACCCTTTGTCTTAATTTTGATGTTAAAATTATTAATTTGTGGCTGTTTTCATGGAGAATCATTTTTCTACTGAGAGCTGGAAGAAGCATCACTTTTAGTTTACCATAAGTCATTTGATAAATAATCATTTGACATGGTTTTGGGGTATGATCATTGTTGATGCTAAATTCTAAGACTTGAGAGGGCATGCATCTGTTTCCTTCAGTAGGACCTGAAATAAATGTTTTAGAGTATGTCACTGGACCTGTCAGAATCTCATCTCTAAATGAGATGACAATAAGGACTTAAATTCTCTTTCTTTCTTCTTGCTTTCTTTCTGTAAGCTTCATGCCCAACTTGGGGCTTGAACTCATGACCCTAAGATCAAGAGTCACAGGCTCCACCAACTGAGCCAGCCAAGTGCCCCTTAAATTTTTTCTTTAAGAATGGGAAGAGGTAGAAAATATCAGTAGCTGGTGAAAGAATTGTTTGGTTCATATTATAAAATTTAACTTTGGGTAATTTTATTTATTTTAGAAATAATCTAGAAAAATTTCCAATTACTGCTTAAACCAATTTGGTTCAAATTAAAATGATTTAATTTTTTTAAACAATTTAAGTCAGTTTATGAACCCTGTAACTTATGGATTCTAAGTTCAGCTAAACACGTGTAAACTGAGAAAAATGTGAGAAACTGACTCTTTTATGGTAGAGGAATGTCCCTTTCAAATAAGAACAAGAATAAAACTTAGGTTATTAGGCTATTCAGTATTTAAGAAAACTTCTTATAGTCTTGTTATATAAAATCTCCAGTGCAAGAGGAAGATATTTTCAGTAGTTTAATAACCAGAGAGACAAAATTATAATTTAAAGTAGGAATTTAAAAAACTAAATTAATTTTAATCCAGAATTACTAAAATAGATGCCTGTATCATTTACATCTTTAAAGATTTTTGCATTTTCTAAATTGTCCATATTTGCATATTAATTTTTATCATCAGAAAAAAATATAATTAATAAACAAAAGGTGGCCTCAAAAAGTAGAAAATAAATCTAAAAAAACCCAACCATTTGATTTTTCTGATTTTTCTGATTTTATTTCCTTTCTCTGGGGATGGGGGCAGAATCCCAACTTAGTATGTCACATGACTAAATGAAAGAAATTTGAGTCTGAAGGAGTTCCAGTGATGTTTTAAATCCAAAACACCTGGTAAAAACTAGAGTAAAGAAATGGAGACACTATTTGTTTCATCTCTGGTTCGGGCTTTGACATAGCAGTAGCAGCAGCTAGAAACCCAGGCCAACTGTCTTGGGCAACTGAGAGTTAGGGATATTGGTTTGACCTTAGGACTTGACTGATCCAAATGCCAAATTCTAATTTGAAAATGAAAAACTGGGGGTCTGAGAAATGGAGTGATTTGGTGAAGCAAACAATGGATTCCCTGGTTAAAAATTTCACTCTTGGCTTTTCCATAGTTCTTGAGTTAACCATTTGTGTAGTGGTTTCTTAACATATTTTTAAAACTAATGAATTTAGAGAATCAAAGCATTTCTGTGGAGATACACACCAAATTCAGTTTTGCTATGAATGCTTCCACAATTAAGCAGACTAGGGCAAGAGCTTTCTCCATTATTCAGTCTAAAACCAACCTAACTGATAGGGTCATGAATTGAAAAACAAACAAACAAACAAAAAACAACTTCAAAACTATTCCACAAAAGGAAAGATGATTTCTTCCTAAACAAAGTCTTAACAAACCCCAAATACTAGTTTCCATGTTTATGCTTATTTATGAAACCTGCCTACCTTCCAAGCTGGTCTCCAAGCCACCCACCAAAGAAGGATGCAATCATTCCACCAACTGCAAAGCTAGACACAGACAAGGACCAGAGCATGGTGATGAGGCTAGTAGATGTTGTAGTCTCTTCCTCCACCAAAGAGGTTGGTGTTGAATCCCTTAGGTATGGGATTGTGGGCAGGTCATTTGTACTGTTGATAGTATAGTTGTTGATAGCTTTTCGGTCTTCCAGTGGAATACCCAAAACATATTCATAATGGGATATTATTACCTGGGGAAATAAAATAAAGAAAAATAGCTCCAACATCTCAAATACTCTATACATTTTTTGTTTGTTTTTCCTTTAGAATGTTGGTTAGGTGTTTAAAAGTGTCATCCCAGTTATGTGTGTTATATACATGCAGTCACAGATAGATTTATTTACAGTTGACCATATCCTGTAAAACAGAGGTCGCAAATTCCAGTCCCTACAGGAACTAGGCAGCAACAAATAAGTGAAGGAGAACCTTGATAGCTAGGAGAACTGAAATACAGTCTCTACTATTGAGACTATAATAGTAAGTGGGTAAGGTTATAGCACTGGAGAGCATTTGCCTCACCTAAAGGAGGAAGCTGCAAATGTGAGACTAGTGTTTCATGACCTTTAATTCTTAAAAAGAAGCCAGAAATCTTGGGGTTCCTGGGTGGCTCAGTCAGTTAATCATCCAATTCGTGGTTTCAGCTCAGGTCATGAACTCTTGGTTCGTGAGTTCAAGCTCTGAATCGGGCTCTGCACTAGCAGTGTGGGATTCTCTCTGCTTGGGATTCTCTCTCTCTGCCCCTCCCCTGCTTTCTCTCTTTCTTTCTCTCTCAAAATAAATAAATAAATAAATAAATAAATAAAAGCCAGAAATCTGTATTTTTATATAAAATTTAAGTTTTAAATGCAAGCAGCTATTCAAATGGAAAATATTCTTCAGGCTAAAAAGACTAGGTGCTGTATCCTTGCTAGAAGTATGCTATAAACTTAGGAATAAACTTCCTGGCAGCCAGCTCAAAGAGAAGAAAACAATCCTGTATCCTGATGAATTTCAAAGATAAAACAACTCAGTGGCCCCTCAGAAGGTGTTGGGACCTGAAGGAATTTTTTTCCTCTGGGTCCCCACAGAGTTCGGTGTGTAATACAATGACCAATTCTCAGAACTAAATTTCACAGCACTATTATTTTATCATGTGTTTCTGAAGAGGCAAAGATCCTACCAAAATATAATTTAGCAAAGGCACAGCCTTCAGGCTTCCTTCTTTGTCCTTCCTCTCAGTGATGATTTGGTCACTATTGAGTGGACTGGGAGGACCTCTGACAAGGACCTGGAATACAACTGACTAGGTTGCCAGTCATAGGGTAAAGCCCTATGTGGTAAAGTCAACTGAGTGAGGGAGGGATGTGACGTCCTCTTATGATAAAAGAAGTCTGACCATGACATTACCTCATTAGCAGACCACTCTATAGGGATAATATACATAGAAAAAAGGCTAGAAGGAAACATCCAAAATGTTCTCAGCTGTTTGCTCTATGTGGTAGAATAATTATAGACGATTGTTTCTAACACTTTCTGTAACAGGTATGTCTAGCTTTTTGTTTTTCTTTTTTAATTTCTTTTGAGAGAGGGAAAAGGAGAGTGTGTGCATGTGCACGTGTGGGCAAGTGGGGGGAGAGGCAGAGAGAGAGGAGAGAGAATCCCAAGCAGGCTCTGTGCTGTCAGTGCAGAGCCCTACTCAGGTATCGATCTCATGAACCATGAGATCATGACCTGGGTTGAAATCAAGTCAAATGCTTAACCAACTGAGCTACCCAGGTGCCCCTGTATAATTTTTTATAATCATAAAAAAGTGTGACTTTAAAATACCCTAAAATAATGCCAAATGTCATCCCACTAACAAAAACAAATGAAGCTGAATGATTATTGTTCTATAATGGTGTTTAAGTGGCTTGTTAAACACAGAAAAGAGGGGCTCTAGATAAGGCACTAAGCCGGATGCCAGTCGGGGATCCTGTTTTCAAGTCTGGCTCTAGGACTTGGATTGAAGGAGGGGAAACCTTAGACTAATTTCCCCTCTCCTTCCCTGGAGAGGATGGTTTAAACAGAATGTGAAAAGATCTTCCACAAAAAAGAGGCTTGCTGATTCTGAATTATGGTGATGTTGAACCAAATTTCAAGAAGCCTGGTAAATTGGCATGAGTTGTCATCACTCAGAAAGAAAGCCATGACCCCCAGCATTATCATCTAAATCTCTCACCCTCGGCAAGACCATCACACCCATGAGAATATTATGCGGCACGTGACCAAAGCACATCTTCTGGTCCAAGGAGCAGCCCTTCCAGGGTTGTATATTCTATACATATGATCACAGGTAGATTTATTTATTGTTGACCATATCTGTGGCCAGCACACATTTTCCATGGAGCCCAACATTGTAAGAGAAGCGGATGAAATATGATTTATTCATAGAAGGCACCCAACAAATGCCTGCACTTTCACCTTCTGTCACTCCTTCCCCCCACCTTCTCTCCTCTCTTTCTTTACTCATGGAACACTTTATTGAACCCCGTTATGCCAATGACAGGAAGAGGAATGAGACATCAATCCTGACCTAAATGACCCGACAGCCTTCATTAGAGCAAGGGGGGGTGAATTCCTGGTTTCCTCACTTACAAGCCGTGGGAGCTGAGAAAAATGACAGCTCTCTCCTATTTATTCATTGGATACCAGAGTAGGGATGCACAAAATAAATGAGAAAAGTTATAGAAATTATTCAATATTAAAAAAAATACCCATCCAAATAGTTATTATGGAGAAAATCCAAATTTTTATTGGACTTCTTGACTTATTAAATAGTTTCATATTATTTTTCTTTGAATTAGCTATGGGAGACAGAAGTAGGAGGAAGGACTAGGACGTTTTTAGTGTTAAGGTTCCTAAAGGTTTTCAACTGACCTAGAATTGGGTATAATAAGGGAGAACATATGTTAAAGTGCCCGATGCACGGTGAGTTGGTGCTCAGTAAAAGTTAGTGCACTAAAATCTTTCTATTGATTCCTCTTATTCCCTGGCATTTTTCATTCATTTTTCCACTCACATATGGCGGGGGGCTCTGAATCAAGGCTGCAATAAGCTCTTCAGTTTTTAAAAACAACATCAATAGGCATGTGGTATTCTGGCTAGAGTTTTCTGTGAGCTCAGCAAACAGCAGAGTCAGAGATCAGGAGTTGTTTATTGCCCTTTCTTTCTTTGTGAGGGTGATAGAGGAGTCAAGGCCAAGTTATCAGCTCTGAAACCACGCACATGGTGCCTGACAGAATGCTGGGATTACCCTGTGTTCTCCACGTGGGCACACTTTATCTCTGTGTATGAGGAACACAGATCTTTCAGTCACTGACAGAAATCGCCAAAAAGAGAATTGAATTGTACATGTTTCACTTGCCTCTTGAGGTGCGTTGATCACGCCAATATCATATCCAAACTGGAAGGAACCTAGTGCAGCTGTGACGACAGCGAAAACCAAAGTCCCGGTGACCTGTGGGGAATGAAACACAGGGCTGGGAAACACTAGGCAATTTCAGTTACCTGCCATCCTGTCAGTCTGCAGCTTGGACTTCTGACAGGCTCCACAGGCTGGTTCTTGATCCTTGATACTCATTCACAGTATGCCTTATGTTCCCAGCAGGCGTCATTCATACAGGAATGTAAAAGCCATTCATCATGTCCTCTACACTGCTAAAGCTGAGAGAAGTTTGGGACAATTTCTTCCAAGAGAGGAACGAAACATCCTTTTACATATATATATATATATATATATATATATATGTAATATATATATGTAATACATATATATACATGTGTATATATACATGTATATATGTATATATGTATATATATACATGTATATATAATACAATATATATATGTATATGTTTATATATATACACACACAAATATGTATATATGTGTGTGTATATATATATATATATATATATATATTTAAGATTCAAAATCAGGACTGAGGACTAGAATTGCTACTGACTGAAGGCAACTGCCATGACAAAAACAGTCAGTTTATATCATTGGGAGAAGTCAAATAAGACACCAGTAACAAAGAGATAGGGGGCGCTCCTGGGCATTGCTGTTGTACAAAACCACCTCAAAACTCATTTAAGAGGCATAGGCCAGGCTTTATCACAACCACATCACCTTCCATGTAAGGATAATTTTCAAGATTTGCAACTAGTTGAACCTAGAGCTATGGATTAAAGCATGTTCTTTTCTTCCCAACTCCATGTAGCTACAAAAAACAGTGTAGAAAGGAACATTTATTCCCTTCAACTCATAATTACACGTCTGACCATCTTAGAGAAATCATATCATACATATGGAATCACGTTTCAGGATATTTGATGAAGCAGTGTGTGTGTGTGTGTGTGTGATAGAAAAAATTGTAGAAAGAACCTAAATGTCATTCAGTGGAAAATGGCTAGATAGACTCAAATACATCATAAGACCTATAACTTGCTATGCTGCAGTTAAAAAGAATAATGTGACTGTTACGTACTGACTTATTGTTAAGTGACAAGTGAAGCTGTGTAATCTCATTACTATTTTTTTAAAAAGGCTTAAACCCGAGTATTCTTTGATTTGTGCATGCCGTATGTAAGTCATAGAATATTTTCTTGAAGAAAAAATAACAAAAGGATGATCATTGAGGAGGAATATGACACTAGAGAAGAGGGTATTTTTTCTTTTATTTATACTATGAGTCATTTTATGAGGAAATAATTTCATATATAATTACACAATTTAAATGTTTAAATAAATAACATGGACTATTGTAAAAATTCCATTGAACAAATGAATGAGTCATATCAACATGGATTCCAGTTCCCACTCTGATATTTAGGGAGTATGTGACCCAAGCCACTTCTCCTATAGGATCCTCAGTTTTTCTCTAAATTGGGGGGATGATTGTAAACCCCTACTCCAGCATGAAAAATAGCTTATTAGTCAGGTCCCCTCATTCCCTAATAAAGCTAGAGATCAGAAATTTCGGTGTCCTCATCCACAAAGTATAATCACAGAACCAACCCGAGAGCCCTTGAGGTAGAGTCTAGTGGTCTTATAACCAGACCCGAGTTAGAGAGCTTGTTACAGGTATAGCTTCCTGGAGTTCACCCCAGACCTATTACTGGGTTGGACTCTCTGGGGAGAGAATTGGGAATCTGTAGGTTTGTCCTCTTTCCACTAATTCAGAATCAAGTTCAGGTGGCACCTCTGTAGACTTTTCTTCCCAGCAACCTCCTTCCCTGAAAGGACTTAAAAACTTTCCCCAAAGATATGATAATATTATATATGTATATCTTAAAAGAAGCATATATATCTCATATAATATACATTATATATTGAGATATAAACCATATGTATATTTATACATATACACAATAAAATAATTGTAAATAAATTCAAAGTAAAATGTACATGTGTGTATACATACACACAATATGCTACATGGTGTATTACCAGAGATTTTGAATTATCCTTTAGCATGTAACTAGATCTCTAATACCTAGTGCCTCAGGCAGCCAAAGCTAAAATGGGTTCCATTTACTTGGTTGGTGGTTTTTCCTCAAATCCTTTTTCCCCTTCAGCTGTTTCCAAGGACAGGGAATTTCATCCTTTCATTTTATATATAGGGAGTAACCAGCAGCAGCAGTGAGGGGCCCAGTGGGCACCTTGAGAAGGCTTCAACCCACTTCCCTGATAGTGTCTATCACTACAATCTAGACAATCTGATATTAAGTGCAATGCAAACACAGCTTCAAGGCCTGATACTGAATATTTATGCCTAGTGCATGCCTATTCATTGCTCTATGTGTATCATCTCTTTTAACTGCTCTCAGTTTTCTCTTATTTGTCTAATAAATGAAACTAGTTTATTATCTTATAGTTCTTGTAGGTCAAGAGTCTGGTATGAGTCTCACCAGACTAAAATTAAGATGTTGGCAGGTTGTGTTCCTCTCTGGAGGCTGTGGAGGAAAATTCGGGTTGATGGTAGAATTCTGTTCCCCATGGTTGTAGAATCTGTGTTTTTGTGCTGGCTGCAAAGTGAGGGCCATTCCGAGCTCTAGAGGCCACCACATTCCTTGGCTAGTGGTGCCCTTCCCCTGTCTTTGTGGCCAGAAATGGGTCAGTCAGGTCCTCACGCTAATCCTGACCACTGCCGGAAAAGTTCTTCCCTTTGAAGAATTTGTGGGGTTAGATTTGGCCTAGCTGGATAATCCAGGGAAATCTCCCTATCTTAATGACATTTGTAAAGTCCTTTTTGCCATTTAAGGTAACATATTCACATATTCTGGAGATAAGGTAATGGCCATCTTTGGAGAGCCATTTTTCTACCAACCATACTTCTCATGACAGCACCATCAGCATCCCTATTTTATAGGCAACTAGACTAGATTAAGGTCTCAGAGGCAGTAACTTGTATAATAATGACATGGATCCAGACCTTATGCTTTTAACTAATGGGCTATTTTGCATTTTTCATTGGTCAGAAATAGACATTCAAAATTCAAGACATTCAAAATTTCATCTAGTTGGTCAGATAAGGAGCAAACATCTAAAAATCTAGGATCATTATCTTTCTCAATAAAAAAATATATATCTGGGGTGCCTGGGTGGCTCAATCAGTTAATCGTCCGACTTCAGTTCAGGTCATGATCTCACAGTTTGTGGGTTCAAGCGCTACATCAAGCTCTGTGCTGAAAGCTCAGAGCCTGGATCCTGCTTTGGATTCTGTGTCTCCCTCTCGCTTGGTCCCTCCCCCACTCACACTCTGTCTCTCTCAAAAATAAAAAAAAACATTTAAAAAATATATTAAGAGTGCACATATTTATAGAATTTGCAAGTGTGACGCTGAAACCAAATCACCAATACTCCCCAATTTCAAGTTCACTTTCCCACTACCCACCACACAAATCCCCTCCTTCCTCATCTACCCACAGAAAACTTGTGAAGTTTCTGTACAAAAATACAAAAGGGCCAAAGTTACTCAACTGCTCATCTACAACTCAGATGAAGAACCTCATGGCCTTCCCACCACCAAATCCAGGGCCATGATATACTCACCCAATTTCTTCCCTTCATCTCCTTTTCTTCCTGTGGCAGAATGTCCAAGTACTTGGTGTCTTAGTGACTGCCCTTCCCACTCCATCCCTGGGCTTCTGCTCTCTGCTGGCTCTCTCTTCCTGCCCCCACCAGACAATCATACAGTTCCTCTCTTCTTATTTTAACAATCCAACTAGTCACCATGCCAATGGTGAGCAGGGGTGCTATGGAAATGGAAGTTGGTGGTGAAGGTGGTGGCAGTAGCAGATTTGGTCCCCCATAATCTCCACTGGCCCGCCCCTGCCACTCCAAACAGCGTTAGCTGCTCCTACATTATTTTGATAAAAACGAAATTTAATTTTCAGAGATCGAAGTTCTCTGGAGCTCCGGTCCCATTACTTTCTAATCACATTGTTCTAAGTCATTACTGTAGCAATTCTGGGGCTGCCCCTAAAACCAATTTCTCATTTTATAGGAATAACAACAACAAAAACAACAAAAAGGAACTGTGAAGGAAATAGTTTTTAAATATTTAGAAATCTTAGAGTGTTCTTAAAGTCCTTGTCCTCTGGTCTTCCTGGCTTCTTTTTTAGAGTTGGCTCTGGTCTTGTCATGTCAAGGGAAGCTGCAGTCTCCCCACTTTAGCTTCCTAAGATGGAAATTTCATCTAGTTGGTCAGATAAGGAATAATGTTATCAATTTGAAGCAGGTCACTTGAATTCCCAACTGAAGCGATAGTTCTAAATATAGAAGTCTCTGGAGCTGTTTGGTTTCCTTCCTTCCTTCCTTCCTTCCTTCCTTCCTTCCTTCCTTCCTTCCTTCCTCTTTTTTTCTCTCTTTCTCCCTTTCTCCCTTCCTCCTTTCCTTCCTTACATTCTTTCCTTCTCTTTCTTTGTTTTTCTCTTATTTCAGGTTTAATTACCCTCTCTGAACTTCAGTTTAAACCGGTTCTTTGCTTCCCATCTTTTCTTTTTCAGTTGTGAAATGAAAACAGATAACATTTATAGTCAATCTTCTGTGTGGTTTGGCACTAAGCTTGGTCAAAGAAAGTTTCGTTTATGAGAGGGAATACGTCTGAAGACTGCTACCTTTGAATTAGCTTGTTAACCCCATCCATTAAATCTGATGCCCAAGAAACTGACTCAAGGTTAGGTACATAGGAGCTAATGAAAACAGTGAGAACTTAGGATCTTACTCTGTACAGGTTCTAAGGTTGCCTGTTCTTTCAACAGCCTTGTAAGTAGTAATTATTATTATCCTGCCACATATGGAAAAACCAATACACAAAGGGTAAGGAATTTGTCTGAAGGCTAAATACCTACACAATGGCTGAAGATCTTCAAGCCTTTTCTCTTAGCTTCTTCATGGGCTACAAGATATCTTAAAATGACTACCTTCACTTAGAGCTTAACACTTTTAAGTTAGAGAAACTAGATTCCACATCCAATTAAAAATCTGCTGCTGGATAAATGTGGAAGTATGTAGACTAGGCAAGTGGCTGAATTCTAACATAAAACAAAATGTAATGTTTAATTTGTGGCTTAGAAATCAAAAGGGTTTGTTAAAAAACAAATAGACTTAGAATTCAGGAAACCTCAAAGAGTCCCAGCTAGGCCTTTAATAACCCTGAGCCTGTTTCTTTGCCAAAAAAGTGGGTATAATAATAGTTAATGCATAAGATTATCATAAAGATTAAACAAGATGCATAATATGGACTTTCTATAAACAATAAAAGAGCTATAAAACAACTGCATCTTTAATCACATTAGGATCTCATTTATCTCTCTTGTCAACCAATCACCTTTCAACTTTTCATACATCGCCAATAATCTTCACAGCAATACTACAAAGTGCAGAAAGTTATCTTCATTTTGCAGGTGAGGAAATCAGAGCTCACAGAAGATTAAGCAATATTCCAACTACAATACAGCTAGTAACAGATATTCTAGTGTTGGAACCCAGAGCTGGTGTTTGTAAGCTCTCACTGATAAACGCAAAAGCAGATTTTCAGCAGCTACTGATTGACTAGGTCAGGAGGAAAAGCTGATGTCTTCCCTCTAAACTGCATGACTCCAAATGCGAACCTAAAGGTGATCTTGCATCCAACTTTAGAAAGCCCCACGGGCCTCTCAAGCCATAGGATTTTCAAGCTGAAAGGGGCCTTAGAGAACAGAGGATTCTAGTCTAATTTCTTCATTTTTTACTTGAAGAAAATGAGTTCAAGTCTCTTGTCTGAGTTATATAGTGCATTATTGGGCATATCCAATGTGGGAACTCAGGTCTCCTGACCCTCAGTTCCATGTTTATCCCACTTCTTTCAAAGTCTGGGCAGATTTACAAAGCTGCAACATTGTGCTTTCCATCAGTTCGCATTATTTCTGGGTTCCATTATTAGGCAATTCCTTAGTTCTCAAGAAAAGCCCTATGACAGTTTCTCAAGCTCCCAAAGGAAATTTAATCATAGTTCAAAATGAAGCTTGAGCACTTACTACATGCCAGACACTGTGGTAAGCACATTATCTTCCCTTTTGCAGTATCTTCCAAACTCTAGTTATTTGAACACTACCTTTATTATTTTGCCAAATCTACATACCATCTGTATAGTTATTACTGTAATATTTGTCTTCATATCATCTTGAAAGTGTTAACTGCTTTAGCTTTATCCTGGGCTGTGATAGGAAATCAGGGTGTCCTAGTTATTTTTAAAATATGCAGCACATAAATACATAACTATTAGCATTAACAGTCATCTGAACTCTGTAATATTATCTCATTTAAATACCCCCAGACCATAAAAAACTATTGTTTTCCCTGCATATCCTATATCATATCCTTCTATTGTAGCCCAATATGTTTGCATTTTGTCACAATATAGAAAACCCAAGCTTGCTTAAATAACTCTGGTCTCACGGCAAGTAAGTAGCATCACCATACTCTAAATCCAAGCCTGGCTAACTGCAAAGTCTTTGCTCCCAGCCTCGTCACTTACTGACATGAAGAAGTGCTTACAGAAAGTTACATCAGGTCAGAACTTTAGGGGTCCTACTCTTCCAGGGCCACAGATTTACCCACATGTATGATTATGTGCAGGGGTGGGTGAGTTTGGTTGGGGAAAACTTATAAGGGAACAACAGCACTATGACCTTTTTCTCTTTAAGTTTTTATTTTGGAAAATATCATATCTACAGAGAAGCTGAAAAAGTAGTGCAATGACCACTCCATAACCTGTGTTCAAGGATGGTTCACATTTACACTTGTTAAACTTGCACCGTGTGTGTGCGCACGCACGCATGCACACGTACGTATGTATATCTGTTGTTTTGTTGGAATCATTTGAAAAGAATTTGCACATACTAGTGGCATTTCATTCCTAAATACTTTAGCATGTACTCGTTTAGAACAAAGACATTCTCCTACATAATTATAATACCATATCACACCCAAGAATGTAATAGATATACTAATATTATCTAATAAGCAGCCCGTTTTCAAAATTTCCCAACTGTCCCCATATTGTCCCTTACAGCTCTTTTCTTCTTTCCAGGATCTAAGATCACCTGTCCCATTTGGTTGTCAGTTCTTAGTCTCCTTTTATCTAGAACAGTCCTTCTACCTCTTGTTTTTCATTCATTGTCATTTATTAAAATTTCAGACCAATTTTCACGATTAGTTAGATTCAGGTTAACCTGCCCCTTTTTTTGCACATTCCTTCAGTAATATGGTTATGCAAAATCACTTGAGAAAAAGTTACACAGATTGGTCAGAAAACAGAGTAAATATCCTTAAAATCCTGAATAGATACATGATATAAAATCCTGAATAAAATATATATTTTAGCAGCCAGATGAACTATCAGTTGGCCAAGAGAAGTAGCTTTGATCTGTGATAGCAACACCCAACATTCCCCAAATCCTCCATATGGTCACCAACTTGAACGAATCCCCCTATTCATTTCCTCAAGCCCATTTAAAATAAACATAATGCTGTTTTACCTTATCTTTTGTCATTTTACCAGTTGGAGTCCTCCTCTGAATTCCAAGTTCTGTAGTGAGTGTGGCACACGCAGCTGGCCAGCCTCTGCCTTTCTCCAGCTTTCTACTAGTTATACATTAGAGGAGGAGGAGCAAGGCAAGGAAGCCGTGTGGCCATGTAAAAGTCCAAATCTAATCTTGGCAGAGGCTGATATTGATGAGAATGTAATCAATAAATGCTTTGTCTTAGTGACTTGTGGCTTCAATGCCTGTGCACCAGCAAAAGAAAATTGGAGTAGGTCCCTTAGGCATGAGTTACAAAGCAGAGATGGTCACACTTTAAGACATGTTAAGTACGCCAGTAATCAGAGATAGGTGAAAAAAGAAATCGTTGGGGTCCTTTGTAGAAGGTAAGATGTGCTGGGCCAACATACCATGCTGTGGGGATGACAAAGACAGGGAGAAGCGAGGACACTCCACTCTGCCCTGTAGAGAACCAGTACAGTGATGTTTGTGCTTTCCAGCTGGGTTTGTGTAGCCAGAGGCCATTGCAGTCTTGAGTGGTTCACCTGAATGAGCTTTGGAGAGCTGTGAACTTGGGTTTGAATCTCAGCATTTACTGGTGGTGTTATTAAGTGGCTGGCTCACAGTGAAAATGAAAATAAGAGAACACACGTTGTTTTCTCGTGTGGATTAAATGTCATAGGAAACTGCTTAGCATAATGCATAAGTGCTCAGCAATGTTGGCTATTATTATTATTGTTTTGGTGTATGTCAAGAGACACTTGTTGGAGTGGGGTTCTTAAATAAATCTGTCCATATGGCTTGAGTTTGTGCCCTTCTGTGTCTCCTGTATGATATTCAGTCCCTATGGGAGCCCGCATCAAAATTGGTTGAACTTGAACTGTGTTTGGTGACGATTGTCACTGGCTCCACTGAGGCTCAGCTGGAACCAGGTCTTAGGGAGGAAATGTAACAGAGAGTCCCCCAAGCCAGGGATGTTACAAAGAAACAGACAGTGATAAAGTGAAGAGGTAAAGGAGACTCTGATTTCATGTGTCTTGTATTTTGCTGTCATCCTTTTATTTCAATTACCACTCTCTGCAGGGTAACACAACTGAGTAAATAATTCAACTCAAACCACATACTTTTATTGAGCCCGGTACAGTCCCAGGCTCTGAAATACATTAGATAAATAAAACACTTGGAGCTCGTAAGGTATAAGGACAGATGAATGGAATCACAGACACGCAACACAGTTTTTTTTCTTTAGTAGAAAGGCATGAAGGAATATTATTAGCAATGATAGTTAATCTTTATTGAGTTCTTGCTTGTTGCCAGGTGCTGCTCTCAGCATTTTACATAGATTAACTCGTTCATCGTAACATAAGGCACTCTCCGTTGTTGAGCTAAGCTTTGGGGGAGCAAAGTTAGCCCAGGTAGCCACCTGCCACCACTGACGTTAGTGCGTTGCCAGAGTCTGCTTTCTGCACCAGTTTCAGCGGCTGATGCGAACGCTTCCCCGTCAGAGCCTCTACAATCAGGGGAGAATTTCTTAGCAATCATCTTCCAGTGACGTGACACCGCAATAAAGAGTCTTCGCGCGGCTGTGGAAAGTGGGTTACCTTCCAGATTTTTGCCATCCTCTGTTTTTTGAATCTTCCTTTTTAAGAGGCAGCGTTGGCCCTGAATGCTGCGTGGGGTCAGGCCTTTAACTTCGGGTGCCGGTCGGAACAGCCCGGGCCGTGGGAACAGCGCGCGCAGGGCGCTGTCCTCCTCGCCGTTGGGCACCCTCGCTAACCGGGACGCGGGGCTTTGAGCCACCCAGACCAGCTTCCTCTGGTTTAGCCAGGACCTCTCTTGTTCTGCTCTTGCTCAGAAATGAGTCATCTCCGCACCATTTAGGGAAGGGCTGAAACTATCTCCGGGGTGGGGGTGGAGGGTGGCAGTCACGGTGATTGCCTTGGTGGATTTAGCCCTCGGAGGACTGATACTCCATTTCGGCCTCTGGGGAGAGTTTGCTGGGGCGCCCACTGGAGGAGCTGCGGGTCCGATCGATCACGGAGGCGTCCTCGTGTTTCCCCGGCTGTAGGATCAAGTCAGGCTTTTTGTGCTTTGCTGTCGGGTTGGGGGCCTCTCAGAGAGGTGCTTCGGTGCCCAGAATCACCCAGAGATCTCTGCCAGGTGGGGTGAAACCAGTTCTGTGTGGTTGTTCTTTAGGCTTCACACTTTAAACCCATCGGGTCAGATTCTGATTACTTCTTGCTTAATTTAACCTTCGTAGTAGATAACCAGTATCTCTAGGTGGTGAGAGTTTCCAAGTATAGAGAAGAGCCGCTCTTTATTATTATTATTATTATTATTATTTATTATCCTTCCATTCAGCAACACGAGTGTTTAGTTTATTTCTATAAATGGGAAGAAAGAAAAGCAGCTATCCCAGCATGCTGCATTCCTCTCTCACTGGGGCAAGTGCGGGTAATGCAAAGGCATCTCTGGGGAACCAAATCAAGTAAGTTCAAACTGGGCCAAGCCAGGAGCGCAAGGGAGTGTGGGAAACTCCTGTTCCCTGAGGAAGTCTGGTGTATTTTAAGATTTCCGAGTCAGATTTGCCCTCATCGTAGCCTGCCTCTTCTCGCCCTCTCCAGATACCTCTCTGGTCCAAGCTACCAGCGTCTCTTCTGACTGTGACTATCTGGCCTCCCTGTCTCCATTCTTACCCTACAGTCCCTTTTGACAGAGCAGCCAGCAGTGATTTAAAAATTAAACCAGACCATAATACCCCTTGCTTAAACGTCTCCAGAGGTGTCCCAGTCACCTTTAGAAGGAAACCCACATTCTTTACCATGGCTGACTTGGTGTAGCATTCCCTGACACTGAGATTTGCTCCCCTACTACTCTCCTCCTCTCCTGCTCAGCCACACTGGCCTCAGACTTGTTTAATGTGTTCCAGGCTCAGCACCTTTGTACTCCATGGGTCGCTGTCTAGAGTGCTCTGCCCCAGATTTGTCTGTGGCCAGCACCTCTACATTCAGATGACAGTTCAGACTCTCCAGCCAGTCTTTTCTTTTTCTTTCTTTCTTTCTTTCTTTCTTTAAAAATTTTTAAAGTTTGTTTATTTATTTTGAGAGAGAGAGAGAGGCAGCATGCACAGGAGGGGTAGAGAGAGAAGGAGAGACAGAATCCCAAGCAGGCTCCACACCAATAGGGCAGAGCCTGATGTGGGGCTCAAACTCATGCAAGATGATCCTGAGCCCAGACCAACAGTTTGATGCTTACCTGACTGTGCCACCCAGGTGCCCCTCTCCAGCCAGTCTTCTTCTTTTTTTTTTTTTTAACACTTATTTTTGAGCGACAGAGAGAGACAGAGCATGAGCAGGGGAGGGGTAGAGAGAGAGAGAGGGAGACAGAATCCTAAGCAGGCTCCAGGCTCCAAGCTGTCAGCACAGAGCCCGATGCAGGGCTCGAACTCATGAGTTGTGAGACCATGACCTGAACCAAAGTTGGACACTTAACCAACTGAGCCACCCACGTACCCCTCCCCATCCATCCTGTCTTCTTAAGGTGAACACCACCTACCCCTTCCAACTCATTCTTGGTCCTGTTACTCTATTTTCTTCCTAGCACTTATGCTTGAAATTTTATTTACTATTATTTTATAATCAAAATATTAAACATTAAATATTTATATGTAAATTAATAAGTAATAATTATAACACTATATTATAAGTGTAATATGATTGTTATATATAATATAAATTAATAATTACATATTTAATTGTTTAAATGTTAAAATTATTTTAATTAAAATTTATTATTATTTTATTATTTATTTGTGTATTACTTATCGTGTTCCCCTTTCTCCACCATATATGGGTAGACCTTGCCCATCTTGTTATTTCTAGTGCCTGTGAGAGTGCCTGGAGTACTACTGTGAGAGTGCCTGGAGTAGAGTACTACTTCATAGTAGGCACTCAGTAAATATTTAGTAAATGGAGGAAGTTCAAGAAGAGTTGCCCCATACTTTCTTGCAATGGGGGAGAAGGCGTCTGAGGCTGGCATTGGACATTGATTGATTTAAGTGTCAATAAATTCACTATTTACACTGCATTTTGCTAGGCACCTGTTATAACAGTGAATGGAACAGACAGGTTTCTACTCTAATGGGGTTACATTCTATGAAATAAATTAAATAGTACTGATGAAGAGAACAACAGGAGATGCCCACTTTAGAAAAAGTGCTCAGAAAAATTTTTTTTGAAGAGGTGTCTTTTTAGCTGATACCTGAAGAATGGGCAGGTGGTGTGGAGGGGGCAAGTATATGCAGCAAAGCCTGAGAGAGGAAAGATCTTGGTGGAAGAATAAGAGAAGTGTAGTTAAAGCCAGAGAGCCAGAGGAACTGGAAAGAGATGTTATTGGGGAAATAGCAGCTGTACTCATGCAGGGCCTTGAAGGCCATGGGAATGAGCTTGGATTCATGCCAAGGGCAATGGGAACTCACTGGAGGGGATTAAGCATGGAAATGATATGATCCAATATATGTTTTAAGATCACTCATGCTGTTGAGTGGGGGGTGCATTGGATGGGGCGTCTGAGAAAGAGAAGAGACATGATTGCAGGGCTCTTCTAACAGTTCATCCTTGCTGTTAACCACTAGAAATAATGGTGGTAGCAGGGAAAGAGAAGTAACAAATTCAAGATGTATTTTGGTAGTTTAGCTAGACTTTTCCCTAACTGCTTGAGAGAGGAGTTAGGGGCAGAACTGAGGGTGATAGATAGGTTTCTGGCTTGTTAAACTGGGATGACTGTGATGCTATTTAAGGCTATAGGTGCTGGATTGTTTATTCATCTGAGTGATAATCCAAGTTCATCTCCCAGACCTCAAGGAGGGTCCCAATAAAATAACCAAAACAGACATATTTTGTTTTACTTTTTAAAAGTTAAACTTTTTTTCAAATAATTGTAGATTCAAATGCAGTTGTGAGAAATAATACAGACAGTTCCTATATACCTTTTACTCAGTTTCCCCCAATGTGACATCTTGTAAAATACAGTGTAATATCATAGTCGGGATATTGACATCAGTAGTCAAGATACAGAACATTCCCATCGCCACAACGATCCCTCATGTTGCCCTTTTATAGCCACACCTACTTCCCTCTTACCCCTACTGATTCCTAAACTATGGCAACCACTAATCTTTTCTCCATTTTTATAATTTGGTCATTTAAACTATGTTATATATAAATGGAATTAGCTAGTATTTGTATTAGTGTTCTCCAGAGACATAGAACCAATAGGACGTGTGTATATATATGAGAATAGGAGAGAAAGAGATTTATTTTAAGGAATTACCTCACATGATTGTGGATTTGGTGAGTCCAAATTCTGTAAGGCGAGGCTGGCAGGCTGGGGACTCAGGAAGGAGTTGCAGTTCAAGTCCAAAGGCAGTCTGCTAGAGAATTCCCTCTTGCTCAGGGGAGGTCAGGCTTTTGTTCTATGAGACCATCCACTGATGAGACCCATCCACATGCTGAAAGACAATCTACTTTACTCAAAGTCCACCAACTTAAATATAAATCCCATTCAAAACATTGTCCTGGAAACATCCAGAATAGTGCTTGACCAAATATGTGGGTACAGTGGTCCTGCCAATTTGACACATCAAACTAATCATTACAGCATGTAACCTTTGAGATTGGCTTTTTTTGCTCAGTATAATTTCTTGAGATGCATCCAAATTGTTGCATGTATCAGTAGTTTGTTGGGTTTTATTGCTGAGTAGTAAGTGTTCCATGGTGTGGATGTGCCACAGTGTATTTAACCACTTACCTTTGAGAACATCTGGGTTGTTTACAGTTTTGGACTATTCCAAATAAAACTTAAGACATTTATGTAAACAAAAAACAAAAACAAAACTTTTGTGTGTGTGAACATAAGTCTTTTCTCTGGAATAAATGTCCATGAGTACATTTGCTAGTCCATAAACTTGTTGCCTGTTTAGTTTTTAAGAAACTTCCATTTTTACTTTCCTACCAGCAATATATGGGTGATTGTTTTCCTGCAAGCTCATCATCTGATATTGTCATTATTTTTTAATTGAGACATTCTAAAGGGTGTGTAGTAATATCTCATGATGGTTTTATTTTGCATTTCTTTATTTTTTAATTAAATTAATCACTTTATTCAAAAGAACAACATATCTAGATTTCATTTCATTTCATGAGACAGCTACTTTTTTTTTTTTTTTTTTTTTTTTTTTTTAGTATAATTGACCCAAAATGTTACATTAGTTTCTGGTGTGCAAGTTAGTGATTTGACAAGTTTATATATTATGCTGTGTTCATCACAAGTGTGGCTATCATCTGTCCTGTTACATCATTATTACAATATCATTTACTGTATTCCTTATGCTCCTACTTTTTATTACTGTAACTTACTCATCTCATAAGTGGAGGTCTGTGTCTTGCTCCTCTTCACCCATTTTGCCCAACCATGCATCCCCCTCCCTTCTGGTAACCATCAGTTTCTTCTCTGTATCTATAGTTCTGACTCTGTTTTTTGTGTGTTTATTTAAAAAAATTTTTTTAATGTATATTTATTTTTGACAGAGATAGAGAGAGACAGAGCATGAGCGGGGGAGGGTCAGAGCGAGAGGGAGACACAGAATCCGAAGCAGGCTCCAGACTCTGAGCTATGGGCACAGAGCCCGAGTCCGGGTTCAAACTCACAGACCGTGAGATCATGACCTGAGCCGAAGCCGGACGCTCAACCGACTGAGCCACCCAGGTGCCCCTGTTTGCTCATTTTTTTTAGAAGATTCCATTTATGAGTAGAATGGTATAGTATTTGCCTTTCTCAGTCTGACTTATTTCACTTAGCATAATATCCTCTAGGTCCATTCATTGTTGTCTCAAATGGCATGATCTCATCCTTTTTTATGGCTGTATAGTATTACATCATGTATGTGTACCACACTTTCCTTATCTGTTTGTCTATTGGTGGACGCTTAGGTGGCTTCCATGTCTTGGGTGTTGTAAATAATGCTGCAATAAACAGAGGGGTGCATATAAGTTTTTGAGTTAGTGCTTTCTGTGGGAAAACAATAGTGGAACACTAGTATTTTCCCTGGAAAAACACTCAATAGTTGAATTGCTGGATTATATGATGTTTCTATTTTTTTTTTCAACGTTTATTTATTTTTGGGACAGAGAGAGACACAGCATGAACGGGGGAGGGGCAGAGAGAGAGGGAGACACAGAATCAGAAACAGGCTCCAGGCTCCGAGCCATCAGCCCAGAGCCCAACGCGGGGCTTGAACTCACGGACCGCGAGATCGTGACCTGGCTGAAGTCAGACGCTTAACCGACTGCGCCACCCAGGCGCCCCTATGATGTTTCTATTTTTAACTTTTTGAGGAACCTTCATTCTGTTTTCCACAGTGGGTGCACCAATTTACATTCACCCCAATAGTGCACAGGTGTTCCTTTTTCTCCACCTCTTTGTCAATGCTCGTTTCTTATCTTTTGCATTTCTTTAATGGTTAATGATGTTGAACACATTATCATTTACTTATTTGGCATCTATATATGCTTTTTGGTGAAACGTCTCTTACTGCCTTTTGTTTATTTTATAATTAAATTATTGTTTTGTGTGTTTATGTATCTGTGTGTTTTCTGTTGAGTTTTGACAGCTTCTTATGTATTTTAGCTACTACTTCTTTGTTGGATATGTGATTGACAAATATTTTCTCCTGCATTCTAGCTTGTCTTTTCATCCTCTGAACAGGATCTTTCATAGAGCAAAAGATTTTAATTTTTCCGGAAGCCAATTTATTAATTTTTCTTTTTATAGATTATGCTTTTGGTGTCATATCTTACTTTTGGATAGCCTTCATCGTGAAGATTTTCTTCTACGTCATTTTTTTTTTCTAAAAGAGTTATTACGTTACACTTTATATTTAAGTCTATGATCCACTGCGTTGTTTTTGGTATAGTGTGGGACCTAGACTGAGGTTCATTTTTGCCTATGGATGGATGTCCAATTGCTCCAGTACCATTTAATGAACAGGTTATCTTTCTTCTATTGAATTGCTTCTGCACCTTTATCAAAAATCACTTGAGCATATTTACGTGGATTTATTTCTGGGTTTTCCATTCTGTTGCATTTATGTTTGTGTCTGTCCCTCTACCAATAACAGAGTGTTGCTTACTATAGCTACATAAGTCTTGAAATCCGGTGTACTGATTCCTCCCACTTTATTCTTCTTTTTGAAAATTGTAGTTCCTTTATTTTTCCACATGAAATTTAGAATTTCATATAAATTAACAAAAACCTCTTGCTGAGATTTTGCTGGGAATTTATTTTAATTCCATTAAACTTGCATATCATTTTGGGAACAATTGACATTTTACCATATTGAAACTTCCAGTCCATGAACATGCTCTTCATTTATTTGGATCTTCTTTGATTTCTCTTATAAAAGTTTTATGACTTTCAGCATACAAATCTTATTCATGTTTTGTCAGATTCATGTGCTGAAAAAATTTTAAATATTTATTTTTGTGAGAGTGAGAGAGACAGACGGACAGACAGAGCATGAGTGGGAGAAGAGCAGAAAGTGAGGGAAAAACAGAATCCAAAGCAGGCTCTAGGCTTGGAGCCGTCAGTACAGCTCAAACCCACAAACCGCGAGATCATGACCTGAGCTGAAGTCTGATGCTTAACCTACTGCGCCACCCAGGTGCCCCTGTTTTGTCAGATTTAAACTTAACTCTTTTATTTTTCTCAGTGATTTAAATAATGTTGTATTTTTAATTTTAGTGTCTATGTGTTCCTTGCTAGAATATAGAAGTATAATTAATTTTTGTGTGTGTTCATTGTATATCCTACAACCGTGCTGAACTCACTTATTCTAAGAGTTTTTAGTAGATTTCTTGGACTTTTCTATGTAGACAGTCATGTCACCTGAAAATAGGGAGAGCATTATTTGTTATGTTATGACCTATATGCCTTTTATTTCCTGTTCTTAACTTATGACACTGGTAACAACTTCTAGCACTGTGATGAGTAAGAGTGACATAAGTGAATATCCTTGCCTTGTTCTTGATCACAGGGGAAAGCATTAACCTCTCACAATTAAGGATAGTGTTAGTTCTGGGTTTTCTGTAGCTGCTCTTTATCATGAGAAAGTTCCTCTCTATAACTATTTTTCTAGGACTTAAAAAAAATTATGAATCAGTATTGAATTTTGTCAAATGCTTTTTTTTGTATCATTTGATACGATCATATGATTTTTTTTTCTTTAGCCTGTTAATATGATGGCTACATACCATCTTTGTTTTTTTAGTGTTTATTTATTTTTGAGAGAGAGAGACAGGGAGAGAGCAAGAGAGTGTGAGAGCACAAATGGGGGAGGGGCAGAGAGAGAGGAGGACACAGTTTCTGAATTGGGCTCTGTGCTGACAGCAGAGAGCCTGATGTGGAGCTCAAACTCATGAACCATGAGGCCATGACCTGAGCCAAAGTTGGATGCTTAATCCACTGAGCCACCCAGACATCCCTGTCTGGTTTCGATATCAGGGTAATATTAGCTTTATAAAATGAATTTAGAAGTCATCTCCTTTCTTTAGTTTTCTGTAAAGGATTGTGTACAAATGATGTTTGGTAAGATTCTGCAATGAAACAGTGTAGGTCTGGAGATTTCTTTTGGGGAGGTTTCAAATTATAGATTCAATTTCCTCAGTAGTTACAAGACTATTCAAATGATCTATTTCATATTGGATGAGGTGTGGCAATTTGTGCTTTTTAAGGAAGTGGTATATTTCATCTAACTTGTCAAATTTGTGTCTTTCCTAGTATTCCCTTTTCATTCTTTTTATGTCTGCATGGTTTATAGTGATATACCTTGTTTCATTCCTGATATTGATAATTTTTGTCTTCTCTCTCTCTCTTTCTTTTTGTCAGTCTTGATACAGGTTTGTAAACTTTATTGATTTTTGCAAAGAATAAGATTTTTATTTCATTGATTTTTCTCTGTTATTTCTCTGTTTTCAATTTTATTGATTTCTACTCTTATCTTTATTAGTTTCTTCCTTCTGCTTGCTTTGGGTTTATTCTGTAATTCAGTTTCTAGGTTCTTGAGATGGGAGATTAACTGGTTGATTTGAGAATTTTCTTCCTTTCTAATGTATTAATTTAGTGCTATAATATTCCTTCTCAGCATTGCTTTAACAGTGTTTTACAAATTTTAACATGTTGCATTTCAATATTCATTCTGTTCAATTTTTTTTTATTTCCCCTGAGACTTCCTCTTTGATCTCTGGATTATTTTAGAAGTATAAAAGAAGTGTTTGCACTCAACAACTGTTGAGAATTTTTCTGTTTCTGTTATTGATTTCTAGGTTGATTCCACGGTGGTTAGGAAAAACACTGTACAATTTCAGTTCTTTTAAATTTGTTAAGGATTGTGTTGTGGCTCAGGATATGGTCTGTCTTGATATATATTCCATGGACTCTTAGAAAGTATATCTCTTCTGTTGCTGTTGAGTGGAATGTTCGGTCAGTGTTGATTAGGGTCTGTTGTTTGATGGTATTGTTGAGTTCTTCTAGATATGTGTCTAGTTGTTCTATCAATTGTTGTGAGAAGGGTATTAGAGTCTGCAACCATAATTATGGATTTATCTATTACTTCCAAGTAAAGGTAGAAGTCCATGTTGCCCATTCTTCTTACAATGATACTCAAGGTAGTGGGAGAGTTCTTCATTTATACTGGGCGGGGGTGAGATTTCCTGCTCCCCATGTGGTCTCCACTGATGCCATGGTGGGGATGACTTCATTCCTGATGGGCAAGGTAAAATTCCTGTCTCTCCACTAGGCCTCCTCTGGCAATACCCCAGCAGGAAGGGAGAGGGGAACTTCATTAATTCAAGTATGGAGGAAAGTCTAGAGTCTTCACGATTACCACTGATGCTGCTGGAGGGGAGTCTCAGTACAGCATGGATAAAAGTCATGCTTCTTATTTGGCCTTCTTTGACATCACCCAGGTAGAGATGTTGGGATTTTTTGTTAGTGCCTCCCAAGGATAGAAGTCTAGGTTCCCTACTCAATCTTTGTCAGCTTAATTTGGGTCAGGGCCAGTTTTGTCTGTGATGATTGGATGGAATAAAGCAGTTATTATCCAAAAGTGTTTTTTTTTTTTTTTTTTTTTTTTTTTTTTTTTTTTGCCTTAGTAAGTTTTCCTTTTCCTTTGGCTAGGGAGAGCAGATTTTTGAAGAACTTTTTTTTTTTTTTTTGCTTATTTGTACCCATTGGCATTTCTGGGTTCTTCATTCCAAATTGGGGATATATGAAGCAGTGGAATTCACCACTACCATTTTTCAAATTTTGAGGTTTCTAGCCAGTTAGCTCTCTACTCTCCACCCTCTATAGTTTTCTTCTGTTTGTTTTATATTAATGTCCAGGGTTTTAGTTGTATTTAGCAGGGGGGAATAGGGAAGAGTTTGTCTACTTCATCTTCATGGTAGCTGAGGCCTTGTTCCATTTTCAAAAGACTTTAGGGAAAGAAAACTAATGAATTATAAAACAATCACAAGAACAAATAAACAAAAGATGAAGTCAAACCAAACTAAAACAAAACAAAAAAATTTATGGCATTTAACTTAACTTTCTCCTACTGAAACTTCAGGTGTCCCCACTCATTTTGTTTTTTCTTATCTCATCAATACTAGAGTTGAGAAGTTATTGTTTTTCATCTCCTGTACTTTGGTTCATCGTATGTAATGGTGAGATACGGGGAAAAGAAAATGGGCTAAAAAGGTAAATAAATGTGGGCTCAAAACTCTCTCTGAGCTCTAAACAAAAGGGTATTAACTGCCTACTCACTATCTTCACATAAGTGTCTAATAGGTACAATCTAAATGTTATCATAATTAAACAGAAATCTTGATTTCTTTTTTTAAAAATATTTTTTAGTGTTTATTTGTTTTTGAGAGAGAGGGAGAGAGGGAGAGAGAGAGAGAGAGAGAGAGAGTATGAGCAGGGGAGGGGCTGAGAGAGAGGGAGATACAGAATCTGAAGCAGGCTCCAGGCTCTGAGCTGTCAGCACAGAGCCCAACGCGGGGCTTAAACTCACTAATCATGAGATCATGACCTGAGCCAAAGTTGGGAGCTCAACTGACTGAGCCACCCAGGTGCCCCAGAAAACTTTCTTACCTTCCCACCCTCGAATATGCCATTTGCTGCTAATGTAGCTTTAGGCCTCAATATCCACTTCTGTGAGACTGATATGATAATGTCTACTTTTTGGATTAGTTATAACAGTTAGAGAGTATGTGTAAATAAAGAGGACATGGCAAATACTAGCTGCTCAGTACTGATAGTGATTATTATTGTTATTGTACATGCATATGAATCTTTCTATACAAGTGAAATTTCATCATATCCTCCTTTATCTCCATACAACTGATTCCAACAGTTGGCCCTTCTGTAGTTTGCCCTCCCTGTTAGAGTGGAAGACTATGTCCCTGTTCGTCTCTAAAGGCAATGCCTACACTCCTGTTCTAGACCTTCTTTAATCTCTTAAGGACCTCATTCCTGCAATTATCCACTTTCTCTTCTTGCAGTTGAGAGAAATCATTACTTTCCCCATTTCTACCAAATTATTTACCTCAGCAATATAAAGCACATTAACATGGCCCATCTGGGGGGAAATGCTCTCTTAATGTCTAGACGTTTGCTGCATTTCTCTGCTTCCCTTAATGGCAGAACTCTTCCAAAAAGTTGTCAGTGCTATCTTCACTATTCACCAGTCTTTTCTCTTCAATCTGCTTTAAAGGGGCTTTTGTCCTTCACCACACCTCTGAAATAGCTCTTTATGAGTTTCCCAACAATCTACATCTCCCTAAGGATAATGGACAATTCTTTGTCCATTGGACCACTCTCCTTTTTATTGAAACGTTTTCTTCTCTTAACCTCATAACAACTGGATCACTTGAACTCATTTTCTGACTCCTTCTTCCTTTCCAGACTTCTTAATGGTGTTATAGTTCAGGGCTTAGTCCTTGTCCTATTTCTCTTTTTACCCACATTCATTCTGTATATAATCCCATTGGATCTAACGGCTGGTATCCAAAAGAATGTTCTGTGATGATACAAATGTTCTGTATCTGTGCTGTCCCATATAGTTGTCACTAGCTACATGTGGCTATTTGAATTTAAATTAATTAAAATAAAAAATTCAGTTGCTCAGTCATACTAGTTACATTTCAAGTACTCAATATCCATGAATAGCTAATGAATATTATATTGTACAACACAGAAGTACAATATCTATCTCTAGCATTGCACTTCTCTCTCCAAGCTTCAGACAATACTCAACATCTCCACTTAAATGTCGAAGAGTTTTTATCTTAAGTCAATCCTGTGTAAATGGAACTCCTACTTTCTCTAATTTTTACCCTTAAATTTGCTACCCCACAAGCCTTTTCTTGTTCAGTAAATGGCATCAAAAATTGTTACAAGCCAGGGGTCATTTTTTGTCTTTTAAGTCCTATAGCCAGTTCATTGGAAAGCTCTGCCCATTATGCCTTCCAAATATACCCCAAATCTGACCACATCTCACCATTTCTACCACCATCACTCTAGTCCAAGGGAGCACCCTCTTTGGCCTTGACTATTGCAATAGCCTCCTAACTACTCTCCCTGTCTCAATTCTTGCTCCTCTGCAGTTCATTTTTCTTGTAGTAGACAGAAATATCTTTAAAAAAATTTTTTTTTCAACGTTTATTTATTTTTGGGACAGAGAGAGACAGAGCATGAATGGGGGAGGGGCAGAGAGAGAGGGAGACACAGAATCGGAAACAGGTTCCAGGCTCTGAGCCATCAGCCTGACGCGGGGCTCGAACTCACGGACCGCGAGATCGTGACCTGGCTGAAGTCGGACGCTTAACCGACTGCGCCACCCAGGCGCCCCCAGAAATATCTTTAAAACATAAATATATCTTAAAAAAGTAAAAAACCAGGAGACATTTCCCTGTTTAAAATGCAATTTCTTTCCATTTAAATGAGAATAAGTCAAAACTCCTAACCTTACCTAAAAAGCCTGCATGATTTGATCTTTTGCTTATTTTTTTAACATCTGCCCTTCCACCTTCATTTCTTTTCTTTTTACACTAACCACCATGTTATTTGAGCCCATTAAGCTAGCTCCTTTCTATCTGGAACACTTTTCCCAGGATGGATGCCTCCTTCTTATAATTTAGGTCTCAATTCAAATATGTCCCTCTCATCGTCACCTGTTTCTACCTTCACCCCCCGACCTACTCCTACCATCCTTCTTCCTGACCACCCTGGCTAAAATACATCTTCCCTCCATTCACTTATTATCATTATTACCCTATTGTAATTTGTTCACTGCATTTGTTAATGCCTAAACCCAACTTATGTATTTGTTTCCATGTTTATTTTCATTATCTCCCTAAAGACCATACAAAGTCCTTGAGGAACAGACTCTATCACGCCACTGTTGTATTCTCAACTCCCCAAATAGTTTTAGTACACACACACACACACACACAGTAGGTGCTCCTAAAAGACTGGATTTTAGGATATTTGTTGATTAATATCAAATATAAATATTTGTTGATTAATAATTAGGCAATATACACAATTTGCCAGAATCTTTTTCTACCATACATCTGGAGTAGACTGCCTAGGTTTGAACCACAGTTTCATTGTTTAGGTATGTGACCTTGGGAAAGTTACTTAAACCTTCTGTGTCATAGTTTTCTCATCTGTAAAATGCGGCACATAATAGTGCTTCTCTCATAGGTGTGTAAGGATTAAAGAAGTTATTACATGTACTTGGAATGTTTGGAACAGTACCAAGCCCATAATAACTATTTGCTGCTATTATTATTAATTACTGAATATATGCTAAATTTCATTAAAGGGCACCTTCATTTTGAAGATTTTCAATAAGGACATTGGGTTTCAAGGGATGATGATGATACTTCAAGAATTCCCTGACTCTGATCAAAACATGCCAACTGTAGTGATTATTATATATTTTATTTATTTAATAAATATTTATTCTCTTTTTAATCAATGATGTTTAGAATTAGTCCCAGGAAGCATGTCAAAAAGATCATCTCTTGCCCACTTAGAGAGAAAGGGAAGAATATTTAACTAATTAGTATGGCCTTCCCACTAGGGGATTCCTGATGGGCATCTTTAAACCTTGGAAGAGCCCACAGGACATTAGCATCATCTCATTGCATTGTTTGTCTGGCAATGAAAGATCTTGATATTATCATTAACCTTTAGAAAATCAGTAAGGCAAGAGGCAATTTCACAAAAGAACTAAGAATTAGAAAAGTAATCAATAACCAAATTCCTATCACCTCTTTCTAAACTATTGAATGTCTACCATAGTTCAAAAATGTTACACATTGTCACTTCATCCCTGTAACACCATTTGAATAGGACACTATTTTCATTTAACAGTGAGAAGACTAAGGCTCAGAGCACTGAAGGATCTATCCCAAGCTTCCATGGCTAATCAATGGCAAAGCTGCTCAAAAAAACGTTTATAGATTATCTTTTATGTTCCAGGACTGGAGGGAGCAGTGAACTAATCAGATAAGATTCCTGTCTTCCTAGAATTTACATTCTTATAGGGATTGGGATCCAAGTTTTGGAACCTATCTTGAGAGCACCTCAAATTTGTGAAAATGACAACCTGTAGGGGATGAGGTAGGAAATTGACAAATGTGTTAACAAATACATCAAAACACTGAACAACCACCGTAGCAGTCACAAATATTTAATGGACACTTGATGGAAAACATACTCTTTCTTTTAGTTCTACCCACAATCCAAATAGAAAGTCATATATTGCATGGATAATCTCCATATAATAAGAGTATGATATTTTTCCTTGTGAAAACATAAAATGAGGACTTCATTGAATGTATTAAGTTTGAGCATTGAAACTAAAAGGTACTAAAGAATTTGGGTAAACAATTTAGAGATAATTTAGAGGCCACAAAAATATTACAGATTCAAGCCTTAATTAAACTTTGTGTATGCAAACAATGTAAGGCAGTTGGGCCAATAATATTAGACCCTTATATCTTAGAGTAGGCCTTTGGGATAAATAAGTCGGTGAGCACAGAAGCCTGAGCTCTGATGTGATAGACTCAAGGGAGAATGATGAAGAATAGATATTTCTCTGATAGACAGTAGTATGAGTTTGGGTTGTGTGGGGCAATGTGTAGAAAATGAAAGAGGGAGAACACCAAAAAGAATGGAGTCCAGGTCTCTAGGAAGGGCTGCTGAGGTTGGTGTATTGTTCCCGTTTGGATGCTGTGGGATTCAAATTGACCTCTTGGACTTTCCCTGGAAATGAGTCACAGCAGGGGTCCAGAGAGGTCAAGTTGTGGTCCAAGTGTGGTCATGGTCTCTATCTTCAGCCATACCCATGACTAGGGGAGACTGTTAGGACCTAAAGGGTAGTGTCCCATGCTGGGACTAAAAGGAAAGAATCTGGGGCAGATTGTTGGTGCCAGTTCTGTCTGTGGCAGCCAATAAATTGGCCGGTTTCCTATATTCCTTATCTTCTCCTTCCTTTAATTTTACCTATAATTGAGTCGATTCAATAGATTTAATATAGGTGGATGAGAAAGAATGAATGGATTCTTCTGGCTAGCTCAGTGGTAACCTGGAGAGACTCAGACAATCTAAAGTGACAAATCCACATGTACACAGAGGCCCGTGGGACCTCTTGACCCCATCGCAAAGACAGACCTATGGCCACCAAGTGCAGGGCAGAGGAAGTAGCCCTGGTCACTGGGGCTGTGACTTTAAGACTTCATGGACAGATGCAGTGACCTTAATAGCCTTACAATGACCTGCATTGGGAGTCACAGACACCAGATAGTTCTACCCAGTGGCTTGTACAAGTCTAGGCACCTTTCCCACTTTTCTGCTCTTTCTTCTAGTCTGGAGCTTGTGATATTTGGCAATGAGGACAGCTCTCATGAAAAGAGCAAGAGGTCTACTGAGAGGGCAGTCCCCTGGATTTGTGCCATTCATGTCACGAAGGTTTGACAATCTGTGGCTAATTCCTTTGACAGATGCACATCTACAGCAATTTTTCAGCAAGCACTGTCCCAAATTAATTAATCATTGGGTAATTCAGTCTAAATTGAATGGTGCTGCTGCATGCAGAAAAGTTTTTGTTTGCAATTTTTAAGTCATCTCAGTTTAAATTAAGTCTATTAAAATTCTCTGTTCCTAACCAGTTTTCAATCAAGGATGCCTATATGGCCACAACACTCCGCAGGGCATCTTTCTGTTATGAATTTGTGTCTCTTTAATGTTCGTGGGTTAATCATTTTCAGACAGTGTTTGTGCTATTTTCTACCATTGCCTTCGGTACCATTTGCTGCTAATTTGTGGGGTGCTAAGGAAGGCTTACGAAGTTGACATAAAAAAGTGGGAGCAAAGATCATGAGGTCATCATGGAGGTTTCACAAACAATGTTGTTCCGTGTTGTTGACCAATAGGTCACCAATAAAAGGAGCAGTGTCAGGGAGAAACGGTTCTCGTGACAGTTGTTTACCAGACACAGAGGAGTTCCAGGAATGTACTGTCATAAGCAGATGGTGCAATTCGGTGGTGGGCAAGTTGTTGACCCAGGCACTCCTTTGTCTTGTAGATCTCTAAGAGACACAGCGAGTTTCAGTTTATTAGCCCTGTTCTCCTCAGAAAATCCCCAGTGCTTACCAACACCAAACGTGGGCTTCTGGAGTCTCTTTAGAGACATCTGAGAGTCAGTGGCAAGACTGGCAAATGTGAAAGCAAATAGAATGTCTCTCTCTTGCAACTTGAAGTCACCTCCTCTCTTTGAGCATGGCAAGCAGATTTGGTGAAGCACTTTTCGGTGGTTGATTGGAGGAGGGAGCAGTGTTTATTTTTCTTCAGTGACTCAACTGAGCATACCGGAATTGAAGGTCAGAGCCTCAGTGGCTCTGTGCAGTAGATGACTCAGTTTCCCCAGCCCTGGAAGCAACCCTTTGGGCCTCTAGGGATGTTCAAGGTGGCCTGAGAATGGAGCCCTCCTTTTTTGGCAGCTATGGTCTCCCCTTAGCGGAGGAGTCTGCCCCGAGGCCACGTCACTGCCTTTCTTCTCACCTTCCCTCCCCCTTTTTCTTCTCTCTTCCCAAACTCTCCTCAAGTGGCCTATGCTAATGTGAAGGGGAAAATTGGTTTGCTACAGCAAGAGCACAGGTGCCCGTCTCTCTTACCCTGACCGAACTGCCAGACTCTAGCCGAACCTTATAGGTGGGCTCGGTTGCCACACACAAAGCCATTGCCGTTATTTTACCACTGATGGGAGCAGGGTGAAGAAAGTCAGGGGAGCAGCTTGTTGGAGAGGAAAGAGTGCCGTCTTAGGAGTCTGGAGATGAGCCTTCTTGTTCCATTGCTGCTGCGGCCCTTCAGACCGCCTTGAGCCACTCAATTATGGTCTCTGAAGGGTGAGGCTCTAAGTCCCTTGTAGGGATGCAATTTTGTCCTTTCAAGACATGTAAGATCACAGCAGAGATAAGGGGTAGATTCCTTGTGATGGCTTCACACTGAAGGGCAAAGAGACCATCTGAGTGTTCCCACAGGTAAGGGTCTTGAGTGCCACATGCTGTTCTAGTTCAATTCTGGTGATTATAGCTCCCACCAAGAGGCAGCCCTACCGCTAGAATGTCCCTGGTCCTTTTGTCCTCATCAGTTAGCACTCGACCTGACTCAACCATTGTCCTTATGGATTTCTTGCCAGTGAGAACTCACTTAGCATTTTAATTCACTAATTTGCTGCTGCAGAGCCAGCCATGCCTAGGAGATAACCACTCCAGATGCCGCGGCACCGAAAGTTCGCTGTCGGAAGAGTTTATTGGGTAATGAAATTTAAAAAATCTCAAACGCCAGATGTACAAGGTAATGTTTTTTTTTTCCGATTGTCATTGTTAACTTCCACAAAGATTGTGGCTGGAACATTTGTGGGAATGTAGGAGTACAAAATAGATCAGGGAAGAAATTATGGGATTGCCACAGAAGCCACTGCTTGATTGGTAAGGCTAAATGCGAGTCCAAAGACAAACATTCTTATAAAGTATCTCTCATTAAGGTAGAGTTATATTCATTTTTTCTTAACCATCAAAGCTTAAGGAATGAAGCAGGCAAATGCATGCATATAATGCAGGAATATAAACCTAAGAGCACCAGATGGAAATGTGCAAAAAACAATAGAAAGTCAATAAAAAGTAATTTGGTTTTTTTTAAGGAGGAAAGGGGAAAAATATCATTTTGGGTATTGAGTGGCACAGGCACCTTCTTCTTTCCATCTATAAATAGATAAAAAAGTAACAATGGTATTCTTTTTATGTAGTTATTCCTCTAAACTTTTGAATCTTATGGTCATTATAAGAACAACTACACACAAAATTTCCAAAGGGTTTTTTTTATCTATGACCTGATGTGATCAACATAGCACAGTTGTGAGGCGGGCAGAAATGGTCTCATTATCCCCATGTTAGAAATAAGCACACACAGAGCACCTGGGTGGCTCAGTCAGTTAAGTGTTGATTTTGGCTCGGGTCATGATCCCATACTTCATGAGATCAAGCCCTGGTAGGGCTCTGTGCTGAGTGTAGAGCATGCTTGGGACTCTCTCTTCCTCTCTCTTCCCCTCTCTTGCTTGTACTTTCTCTCTCTCTCAAAAGAAATAAATGAACTTAAAAGGAAAAGGAAAGAAATAACACAGAGGCTTGAAGACGTGTGTTTACCTAGGGTCACATATTGTATTGGCTTTGGATTCTGTTCTTCGTGCAGTTTAGGAGTAAAGTTCCACTTCTCAGCTTTCCCCTTGTCATTTGATTTTCACATATCCTTTTGGTTAAAGGCCAAGGAACATCCTTCTCCTGGGTGGTCACTGGCATTGAATCAGTCTTGACTCTAATGTCTCAGGAACCAAATGCTCTTTGAAGAGGTGCTATCAGGTGTTCTTTATTTTAAAGAAGGGTCTTCTTCCCACAGTAACTGTTATTGCTGTGGTTTGATAGAAAGAGCACTGGACCAGTCACCAAAAAATCAGGCTTCTTATTTAAGTTCTACCATTGTCTACCTTAAGATCTTAAGTTATTTCCCTTCTACACATTTCAACATCCCCAGTTACCAAATGAGGGGATTAAATAGAATGAGTTCTAAATTAAAATTAAACTCAGGGAGAAAAAATTTTTAATATGGTGGAAAAATAACTGTAATAAATAATTAACCAATAATTAGGACATAGAACAGACAAACCCAAAAAAGCAAACCAAAAGACCAGTAAATGAAGAGAAAAAAAAATTAAAAGGAATGTAAAAGCAGATTAGAGCATATAGATAAAATGCAAATAAAAAGAGGAAAAAGTTAAAAATAAATAACATACAGCAGTACATGCAGAAATTGAATCATAAAAATATTCAAAGAAGCAGAACAAAGTAAAAAGAATTTAAAGTCACAAAGATGTAGAAATCAAGACAGTTGCCAAATAAGAGGGAAAGGCACAAAAAAAAGCACCCCCCCAAAGTAAATAGCTAAGTCAAAAGAAATTAGAAGGTGGGTATAAAAAAGAGAAGTACTAAAAATAAATAAATAGTAATAAAACATTTTTATCTCAACTGAAATCTAAGAGACGATAAAAAGGATGGTAAAAATAGGTGGAGGTTTGAAAATCTGAGACAGAATGAGGGTAAGAATGGCAAAAGAAGTAGGCAGCTCTGGGCTGTCTGGGGAGGGTGCCCCCAGCAATGAGGGCTATCTGGGGAGTCTCACTGCAGTAAAGTGGCAGGTCTGTGGCTCAGAGAGCCACTTCCAAGCGACTTCCAGCAGCCTCTAGGCAGGCCTCTCTTCCCAAAGCCCTACTTGGGACAGAAGCTGGTACCTGAGGCCTGCATAACATAAAAAAGGGGTGGCTTTTGGACACACTTTCCATGTCTAGACACGCTGGGAGCATAAAGAATTGTTCAGAGGGGAAGAAGAAAAAACTCAGAAGTGTATTTCTCAAGGCATGGGATTGGGGGCTGTTCAGGACCTGGGGCATCACAATGACAGATTCCTACTCACAGCAGGGTAGGTGATCCAGAAGTCTGCCTTCGTTATAGGCACACAGGTAATTCTTACTATCAGGAGAATTTGGGCCACAGGACAGCTTCATGCTTCAAAGCTGGGGTGCAGTGAAGAAATCTGGGGGCTTAGTCCTACCGGCAGAAAGCACAAGAATATGCAGAATTACATGCACAAAATGATCTGTTTGAGGGGCTCCCACTATCAACACACACAGGAATCACTGGCCTTCCTAACTGATGTGATTCATTCCCTGAGCATTGCCCATGGGGCCAGGCAGCTGCCTGAATCAGGATCTGGAAGGCTCTGCTGCCTGTGTCAGGGGATGGGCGTGGGGTAAAGAGGGTAGGTTACATATTCATGTCGTCAGGTGATTGATTGCTTTTCCTGCTCCACCAGCACCGTGTGCTTGTGCAGACCTACTTGTCCTTTCTGTGCCCACATGCTCCTCATTCCTCTGTGCCTTTGCTCAAGCCTCTCCCTTCCTTTTCCTGTCTCATAGCCTGGTAAGGGCCACCTCCTCCTGGCTGCACTTCATAACCCTTCTCTTCTGTCCTCCAGCAATCCCTGCATTCCTCTATCAAATACTAGGCTCTGCTGTTTTAGTATTGTCTCTGTGCATGTTGGTATTCCTCCCCACTCTTCCCATCTCCCCCGAAGCAAAAGGTGACTTTGGATCCTTGAGAGCAGGGACCATTTCTTCCTTAGCCGTTTCTGTCTTGGCATCCAGTGTTGGGCCTGTGGTGTAATAAGCAACTGACAAATAAATAGCTACTTTGCTTTTATTCACACAGATGGTATGAGCTGGGTTTGCTTTAGTGGCTTGTCAAAAGTCTGATCATAGATGTTGCAAATACTTGAGAAATTAAGATGGCTTATAAACCGGCAAAAATGTAAAAATACTATGATGATATTTTTGTAGTTCTCTGATACCTGAAGGTGATCAGGGCAGCCTTATTAAGATGAACTGAACCAGTGACCATTAACATATCCACATCAAACGTTGCCATAAAACACAACAAAGATTCAAACGGGGTTCTTAGGGAAAACGTTTACAGTTACATTTCCCAAATTCTGGATCAGGGACCTCAGCAGGGCTTAGGGTGTGGAACTATAACAAGGGGTCCAGTAACCCTCGTGGATACCATACGTTGTTTGCAGATTAAATACATGACTCACGTGTCTTAGTACTTTTCTCCAAATGAATGTGGCTTATAAAATGCAGTTTCATTTGAAAGTGTTCTTGGACTTCTTGCCGCCTTTTTCATAGGTGGTTATGATGGGAGGTCATCATATTTGGGATTGGGAACAACAGGCTGATAAGGTGGCTAGGATGCTGTTGGCTGGTATCCTCTGTGTTTTGCAACGTCTTCTGCCTCGCAGCATGTCCGCTGAGTGATGAAACTGCAGCCAGTGGAAGTGGCTGGAATTGTGCATGAGTTTAAGCACCATTTGCCTTGATAAAGCCAGCCACATAAGTCTAAATCACAGACACCACGTGGGACATCTGCTTTGTTCCTGGTCCTGGATGATGCTGGTTCCACCCACTTTTTAAAAAATACTCATCCCACCAATTTTTGAGATTGTTAGTACATGCTATCCTGGAGAAAAAGGTCTGGACTTTTATAAGCACTCTGGAGCAGTCATTCCCACACATTTTTTTTTTTAATTTCACTAAGCAGCAAAATTTCAAAAATAAAACCAAAGACTCCTCAATCCAAACCCCAAATCTTGTTAAGACTGACAAAAAAGCTGCCAACCTTTAATTTTGCCAAATAGAACCATGGGTAAAAACAAAAACTACCCCCCCCCCCAAATCTCACAAATCATCTCTACTCCCTCCCCTCAAACCCAAACTAGAACATCTTATAAAATGAACGACTATATATTATCAGCGTCAGCTCTCAAATACATCTCATCACTATATGATGAAAGCATGCCATCTCCAGATAAGAGTGTCTTTGAATGAGCTTTATGGAAAACTCACTATGTTGTCCTTTCTGATCATTTTGTCTTGCACTGATGGTAACTTTGGCATGCTCTGTTTTTCTTTTTTCCTAAGGAGGAAGGATGAGATGGGGGGAAGTCTCAGGTTAATCTGAAGGCTATGCTGATTCTTTCTGCTCCAGGGATGGCTTCTCGTTCTAAATTCTTTCATCTTCCCACGGCCATCTATTTTTGAGCTTAGTAACACAAGATAACCTGATCACAGAGATCACGGAGCACTAGGTGTAGGGCTGAAAAATCTGATCAGACCATAATGCTGCTAAACTGTGTTTCCATGAAATCCTCTGGTAAATTCACTTTGAATTCTGGAAACCAACATGACCATTCTAGGGGGAGAGGTGACCATCCATCACATTGTTGTCACAGAACGTGGAATTAATTGCTTATGGAAATATAAAAACATAGTCAAGCTGGTGATACTCCATTTTAAAGAAAACCAAACCCTAAAATGATTTTTCACATAAATTGTGGAAAGCTCATTTTGAAATAACACCTAAGAAACCTTAGCATCTGTTTCACATTCTCCACCCGTACCCAGAACCAGTGCCTTGTCTCTTTTGTAAAGAACTTCAGGAATCTGCAACTAAGCACCATGGAATCCCAAAACGGCGCTGGTCCTGGAAAAGGTTGATTAAGACCTTGACCCTGGCTATTTAGCATGAATTACACATTATCTTTCAGCTTGACAGGTTTGTGAAAAGACACAGAAAATAATAAAAGAACAAATAATTATTTCATTGTTATATTGCTTCATATTATGTCATTTCATTATCTTCTTCCTTTATTTTTAAATATGTTTCTTTTATTAAGTGAGCAGGAAAATACATAATTGAACAAATCGAAACTACAAGTGTGCCCTTTACAAGATTGAGTGAAACAATAAATTCATCAGAAGGCATGTTTCAATTTCCTAAATGAAGCTTCATGCAACAACATTCAGTGGCGCTGAATATATACAGATGTTAGAGCCTGACCAGGCAAGCTTCAGAATTATCATCACTTGGACAAATGATAAGAGCCAAATGTCATTAGGTTTTCTTGAAGCTGCCTTGGGCAGGAGATACTTTTCCTGTTGTTTATTTCTTGTTTTAGAAAAAAAATGTCATTTTTAAACATTTAGACCAGAAAACAAAATGCAGAATCCTCTTCCCACTTCCAATAACTCTGCAATACCAAGAGTTTAAAACGGATCGTTATGTGTATAAACGTAAGGGTTTTGAAATGCTGCTTTTCTTCAGGTTCTATACAACAGTCTCTCCTCCAGCCCTGCGACTTGGTCTGTTAAGATGAGTAATGGAAAAAGACAGTACAGCCAGGATCATAGTGGTTTCCATCTACAATAGCCTCCCAGGAAAGAAAATCCATGGGGTTTTCTATTTTCGACATGAAAGCAAACTGATCCTTTTATGATATAAGCTTTGGACATAGCTTTTTGTTCTGATATTGAAATGAAAATGACCATATAGTTCTATAACCTTTTTTGATTCCCAAACTCTGTTGTTTACTTTCATTCACTCATTAATTCATCCAATAAATATGTGTACTGTTTGTCAGCTAGCTATTCTTCAAAGCACTGGAGATAGGCCAATGAACAAGGCAGATGCTGATAAGTGCTGTGAAAAGCAATAGGGCCGAAAATGAGCGGGCGATTAGAGATTACATAGGTCTCTGACAGTAAAGGAGTATTTGTGCAGGGACCTAAAGGAAAGGAGGGGCAAATCACGCAGAGGTGTGGGGGAAGAGGTTTCCAGACAGAAGCAGCAGCCAGGACAAAGATCCTGAGACAAGAGCACGCTCTGAGGGTGTTCTGGATAAAGCAAGGGCAGGGTGGTGGAGCAAATGAACTAGGGAAATAGGTGAGGTCAGAGAAGTGGTAGCAGTGGTTGGAGATGGGGCAAAGGGTGCGTCAGATTTATTAGGGGCTTTAGCGCTATTGGAAGGACACTGCCACTTTGAGGGAGGTGGAAAGGCATTACAGACACGAGGAGAAAAGTGGCAGCACCTGTACATGTTTTATGTCATTCCAGGCAAGATGTGGCATGGACTCCTATATCCATGGATTGTGGATACATTCTGAAGCTAGGGAAAACTATATATTCCCCTCCCCCCAATGGATTGTATGTGGTATGTGAAGGAGAAAATTTAAGGGCAACTATACAATTTTCCAGTCTGGAAGAATGGAGTTGTTTACTGACACAGAACATACTGTATGGGGAGCAGATTAGTGGGTGGGGTGCACATGAGGTGAGTTTTGGACATGTTGAGTTGGAGATGCCAACTACAGACCCAGATGAAGATATCAAGTAGCAAGTTAGACATAGACCTCTGGCATTCAGGAAAGCGGTGAGGGCTGGAGTTGGAAATGTGGGTGTTTCAGTGCACTGATGGTGTCTAGGGCCCCAACACCGGAAACAGACCAGTGCTGGGCACTCCAAGGACTTGGCAAAGGAGACCAAGAAGCAGTGGCCAGAGGCATGAGAGAACATGAGGGATATTCCAGAGCTGAGAAAGTATTTCAGGAAAGAAGGTGTTATTAACTGTGTTAAAGACTGCAGAGAAGTCAAAAGCATGAAGCCAGAGACCTAACCTTTGCAGTTGACAGCATGGAGATACATTTTTCTTAGCAATAGCTACTACCGTGGGGACGAGAGCCTGATTTAATTTGGTTCAAGAGACCAAAGGACAAGAGGACTGAAGACAGTAAGTTTACATAATTCCCTCTGAGGAGTTTTTCTGTGACAGGGAGCAGATAAATAAGACGGTGGTTCGACAGGGTTAAGGGGGCCAAGGTGTTTTATAAGACAAGAGGTAGCAGCATGAATGTAGTGAAATCCTCCAATAGGTTGGGGGAAAATGGCGATGCAGGAAAGGGAGGGAGTTCTGTGGGCAGTGACCTTTATTTGGTGAGGTTGGAGGGGACCGACCCAGAGCAAATACGAGGAGCTGCCTGCTATGAATTAAGGAGGCGGTGGAGTGGTCATGTGTTTCACGACACAAGACCAGGAAGCAGAGAAACCAGGGTATTTATAGGATTGTCTAAGTGGATATTGAATCTCCAAAAGTTGGAGACAGTGATGGTGAGCCAAACCTGAAAATACTTAAGCAATGAGAGGGAGTGAAGGAAGGTAAATAGGGACTTTGTAGGTTGATTGCAAGAGCTTCAAAGCACCGGGTGCTTATGAGGGATGGGTCACAGTCTGGAAGGGGCAATGAGGGACAAGCAGGCATCCTCCTACTATTAATGTTTTATTACTCACATTTTGACAGTGATCATATAATATATTCCAAGGCGTGGCATTGACTCTATGGGAAAACCCTGGCTTAGAATCTACCAGATCATTTCTAAATACTGCTCAGAACAACTAGAGACAACAAACTGAAGGCTTTTTGTATGTAGGAAAAGAAATACTGGAAAGTAACCCAAAGGTTCAGACTAGAAAATACACCAAGAATACTTTCTTTTTTACCCTAACACAGGTGAGACTTACCCAGTTTCAGCATATTTTTGACAATCTAAAACACTTTAGAAAACCGGAGATTTAAACCATGTAGACATTTGTAGGCGTAGCAAAATGATAGTCTCCCTTCCCAATCCTGTAAATCTGGCATCTCTACGGTTATGGTGACATTGTAAATAAGACAGCTACAACGCCCCAAAATAGTTTCACAACATCCAATTTTAAAGTTCATCCAAGCTGTCATTTTTTTTTTTCCCCTGCTGTGATTTCTTGATGTCACCTAACATTTGAAATTCTGATTCAGGGTCATAACTAAGGTTTTAAAACAAAGCATAATACAATATTACTATTCCTTAACACTAACCCCAGGGGAAGAGACTGAGAGGAAGGGGCAGCTGGGGCATGGATAGTTGTCATGTAAATAACGAACCATTGCTGGCAGGTGAAGACTCACCTCTCCACGAGCCTTTGCTCTGCCTCAATAGCACAATGCAATGCGGTGATGATAAACACAAACCATCGAAACCAAACCCTGTCATGCAAGGTAAGTTAGTTTGAAGGTATCTACACAAAGCCCCAAATCTGTAATCTTTAGAACATTTCTATTTTTAACTGTGTGTGTGTGTGTGTGTGTGTGTGTGTGTTTTCAGTCTTCATCCAAATGTTTGGCCTCACGGACACAGAGTCTAAGATTTTGATCCAGATTTAAAATATCTCAAAAACATATCCAGGGATTTTTGTTTCAAAAAATGCTTTTATGGGGATTCTAGTTTTGGTGCATTCGGGCACTTCCTGAAATGGCAGACCTGGAAGGATAAAGTTCACAGCAGAGAGTTATGGTCTCATACTGTTTAACACTGCAATTTTTAAAAAATATTCTAGTCGTCTGTGGAAAAAATTCCCACAAGAATGAGATGGCATGAAAATCAAACAACACTAGAAAATGCTTAGTAGAAATGTACAAATGGTCGGTTTTGAACCTGAAAGTTCTCAAGGGATTTTCTTCTTTGCTGAGGCTTCTGAAAAGAGCTCAGTTTATACCGTTTTGAGACCCATGAAAGCACAGCACACCTTTGGATTTCTGATGCCACTATGCTGATCAGAGCCAAAATGTAGTGGCATTTGAGAAATATTGGCTGGTAAGTGAAATCATATTTAGACTTTTGGGTTTTATGTTGTAACTACGTAGTTTCAAGGGAGAAGCCAGTTATAGATTGGTTTGTTGTGCTTTGTTTGATTTGGTGACATTGAAATTTGGAGGCATGAATTAAAAGGTAATTAATAATTCACAGAAACTGTTGAGATGGCCAGAACATACTTTCAGAAAAGGATTTTGGAATATCAGGGGCTTGGTAAGATGATTCAGGATTGTTATCAGTGTATTGTGGATATTCTGTTCTCCTCCATTGGGTTAAAGAGTTTTATTTTCTTTCCTAAAAATAATGTGGCACATCTTCCATCTTAAAGCAATCAGCACAAATGCAAGTGATGCCTGTTCAAGCGGACTTTCAAAGACAGCACACACTAGTAACACAAAGAGCTCTTTCACATTTCAAGAATACAGTGACGGGAACTGGTACACATAATAGTAGAGAAAAAATTTTTTTTTTTAACTTCATGGAATGGGAGGTCAGGCTTCAGGCACTTCTTTGTCTGGCAATGGACAAAACCAAAAGGGCTCTGACCTGAATCTCGCATCTCTTTCTAATCTACCGCACATGAGGGACCAGAGACACCAATTACCGATGAGTCACAAGAGCAGACAGAAAACTGTTAGTAGGTCGTGACAACCAGGAACGAAGATGCTTTGGAAAAACATGTGCTGGATGCCAAGTATGTAAGAAGTGTATCTTAGAAAGCGATGCCATTGTGTTAAGAAAAATGGAATTCCTGTCCAAGTGGCCTTGTGGGATTTCATCTGTGCCATCATCTATACTGGTCAAGCAGCTCTGGGTCTTGAAGCATTGTTTAAAAGTCTTCAAGAAAAATCATGAGGTGTATATAAACAGAACCATAAATTTTATGTGGAACTTGGTGCAAGCTGTCTTCATTTCTTGTGTGCACTGGCAGTGGTCGGAGTGCAACTGGCCTTGGGAGGACTCTCACCATTTGAACTGAGATCCTAGTGGTCATCTGTTTCTACCACCCACTGGAAGCAAGAATCCATACTACGGTTCCCCGGACTGGCACCCTAGAATGATGGCCACCTGCTAGAACCTGGGTCAAGACTATGACACGGGCAGGCTCAGTGGATTTATGCATGATTATCAATTTAGAGCAACAAGAACCAAAAAGATCTAGTGAAACTTACTTTGGGGGGAAGGCTCAGTTTCTCTTTGTAAAATAAAAATAAAATGAGCCAATTCTACTGACAAAATCCCCTATGGGAAGAACTAAAACTAAAAATGGAAACTAACTGGTTTCAAAAGTAAAGAAATTTTTATTAAAATGGAATTAACATGAATGAAAAGCACAATCCACCCCCCCCCAAAAAAAAAAGAAAAAAGAAAGGGGGAAAAATGGGGCAAAAAAGGAGGCGGGGGCGGGGCGGGGGGAAGAAAACAAACCAGAAAGCTGAGGATTGTTATGAGCCATGAGAACAATAGTCTGAAATACTCCGCATGGCACACTGGGTCTCCACGGGTCAGGGCTACGGCCTGTCCTGATGGAAGAAAATATATTCTTGAAGATAAAAGCTTCCAGGAGTGATTTAGGTATCTGTTAAGAAACACAGCTTTGGTAGGGGACCTTTTAAATTTAGTTTTGCCTTGTACTCAGTGTAAAATATTTGTACAAAAATATAGAAGGCATGGCTTGATGTTTAACGTCTGTGTTTTATTGTTGTTGGCACCAGAAAAAGCTCATGTTCTATGTTATGTCACTGTACATACTGTAAACAAGACTGCATTAATATTGTTTTATGAGTTTTTGTTTCAATGACTCTAGATTTTAAAAAATACATTCACAAACTACCTTATGTTTAAACACAATGATTCCCTTTTATTTCTTAACTGTACCCAAAATCCCACAATAAAAAAATCATTTAAAGCTGTGTGTTTCAAACTCATCACTTAGAAATAAAAACAAAACATAACATAAAAACAAAGATCAGTTTGCAACATAATTTAAAGAAGCTCCTGGTTCAAAATACCACAGCAGCAATATAAAGAGCTGGTGGCAATCGCATTTGGGGGTGAGACCCAAATCAATATATTTTGTCCACGTTGGCATCCAATTACAGTAGTTGTTAAATTCAATCCACAAAGTTATTGCTGAATTTGTTGCATGGAATTTGTGCAGATAGATTGTTCAGCAGCAGAACCACAGCAGTAAAAATGAGAACAGGGGGGATTTCATTGCTTTTGAGAGCTAAAGGGACCATGGTGAGGACATCTTGGTGATCACCTGAAGATAATCCTCAATTCCATTCTTGTGTGTTACCTGTTTAGAATAAATGCAAATGATAACCACCTTTACAGGAGGGGAAGAATCATTTACTTCAGAAACTGGAATAATTCCCCATGCCCTTACCCTGTTTGCCTAAACCACCAGATTGAGACGGCTCCATTTTCCTAACGTGTATTTCGTTCTCATTAATAGTACATCAGCTGCTAATGTATTTAGGCAAAATCAGTAGGATCACAGACTTTAAAAAGAAAATCTGTTTACATTAATTGTTTTCTTCAGAAATAAGCCACATTTGTTTTTGTTGTTGTTGGATTTTTTTTTTTTTTAATTTTTCCAGAAGAACAATTTGGTCAACTACTGTTTTGTTTAAAAAAATATTAAATACACCTGAGATTGCCAGTTGAGCTCTCTATATGTCTCCTGGAGATAACACTGCTGTGATGAACAGTGAAACAAAACAAACAAAACGAGGTAGGTTAAAACAGGAAGCGCAACACAGATCGTTTTGCAACACCTCGATACCACAGGCGGCCATGCTTGTAGCTTTGGAAAAAAAAAAACCCCAGACAGTCACGTAAAAGTTCAAATCATCCGAGTAAGAGTTTATAAGGACACAAGTCAACCTGAACTAAATACATACATATCTCTGCACAAATGTTGTTTACCGTATGTTGGGTAATCTGGAGGAAGGTAAAATGATTAGGGTCTCAGAAATCTGGCCAAAGCCTTGTTTTTAAGTTCTATCAACTCTGAACCAGTGGTGCCCGCTGTGTCTCAGGCAGGCTTGGTAGTCTTGTCCCTTCTCTCACCAACCCAGAGAGAACACAGGCAGCTCAGAAACATTTATTGTTATTATTTTTTTTCAGTCATAGTTTTCATTTTCAGAAAGTGGCACCCTCAGGAGAAAGCTGGGAATGACCAGGGCTTGGATGTCATTCACTCCCCAATTCCCAGAAAGAACTCGACAAAGTCTCCCTCCTAATGAAGCCCAAAGCAAGTGACCTCTTAGCTGGAGGCTTTATGCATTAAAAAAAAAAGAATGTGTATATATATATGTATATATATATGTGTGTGTATATACATATATATATATATATATATATACATTTTTTTAGCTTGTTTCCCAGAAGCTCTTTTTGTCTGACCCCAACAGTCATCCCATCTTTTGCCCTGATCTGTTGCATAATAGCTGAGGGAAAGTTGTGTTACGGAGTCCCTCAATCGTTAGAGCCAACTTGACTCAATGGCACTACTATCCCGTTCCACACATTCCATTCTGTACAGGGCCATATAAAAACAGGGCCTGTCAGACTCACAAAAATGGTAGTTGATTTTATTAGTCTAAGGCTAGTAGTTTAGCCATTTAAAATCTATTTCCCCAAAGAGGAGAAAACTAGTATTTTTCTTCTCTTAAAAATTCATTAGCCAGTTGCTATCAAAAAGCAACCTTTTGGGTTGGTGAAGGCAAAAGAGTTCTAAAATTACCCCACTATGCAATTATGGCCTTCAGTGTAAGGAGATAAGGTACATTTATTGTGCTGTCTCTCACCATTTGAAATTGGAAATTTTACAACATCTCGTATACTTAAAGCTAGCAGGCAGAAGGAATTAAAAAACAGACTCGTTTTCTCGGTATGCATTCTCTCCCCATTCTTACAAAGTAAGGGGGTAAAGAAAAAAGGTAACAAAACAAAACAAAACAAAACTCAAAATCCACCATAACACAGCTGAATCATAAGAGCACACAATATTTGTTTCTATCCCTAACTCCGAAGGGCACCATGGTCCATCTCTGTCCACAGACAACGCAGCATTCTTGGGGATCTCCTGGAAATTCCTGCCACCTTTTTCTCTCCTTCTCAACCAGGCTGCAACACTGAAAGATGGACTGTGGGTGTACTGGGACGGGCGGAGAGAGAGGAAAAGGGGGAAAGCGGGATGTTCAACCAAGCCTTCTGATTCTGCCTCTAGACTGGCATAAGTCCACATGAGTTATGTTCTTTTTAATTAGAAATAACGCCATGAAGATAAGTGCCAAGTGCTCTTCTGTTACCAGTTCATCATGGAATTTCTGTTGAGGGTCATGAAAAACACTTGGCTACTTCCTCCAGATCGCACGGATGCAAAAAATACCTGTTTGAAATTAAAAAGAAGTTAGTTCAACTGCATGGTTTCTTTTCCTCTTTTCTTCAACCGTCCATCCATTTTCTCTCACATGTCCTATCCTTGCCATGTGTCAGCTCTTAAGACTCAATGGCTGGTGTTTATAAAGTGCCTTTTAATACAGTGCATCCTCTGTAAACACTCCTGACTTTATTACTATGATTGTTACTATTATTTATTGTGGTACTGGCCTTTGGGAACATGGGAGGGGCTATATATTGATTTGCAACATCCCCTAGGATGCTTATGTTTTAAAAGGGAGTTTCGTGCTAGGGAATGTGCTAGACTTCTGGCCTAGGACACAACAGGTCTTTTGTTAATTTCTGGAAAGCCATAGAGGCTTTCTCCCATACTGATAAGAGGGCAGACTTTGGGACTGAAGAGAATCTTTTCAAATTCCCAAAGTCAGTGGGGGGGGGGTGGAATTTTGGGGTCTACTGACTACTAATACAACCTCAGTTCTCAATTTTTAAAGTTACAAAAAAAATTATGTCATCAGATAGGACAAGGTGTTTAATGCCTATTCATTTGGTATGCCAAAAGTTAACTCTTGGCTTGTCAGCTGGTGCAGGCATATCCTAGGCCAAAGGAGATAATGGCATTAATAGAACCACAGTCCATTAGGTCTGGGTCTGTGAAATCATTTTATCAAACAACTAAGAGAAGTGAGCAAAATTTGGGTTATTGCTTGCTTGAATGTCAGTGAACCACTGCCCGAGCTAAATACTATTCCGGGCTGTGGCCTAGCCCTTCAATCAGCCAACGCCAAACTTTGGTCCAAGGCATTTACTTTTGTCACTAGTGTAAAGTCTCTGCTACCTCATTTCCACAACTCCTTCAGAAGAATGTTGTCTCTCCCAACAACGACTTCTTACAAAGTTCTGTGGAAATGCTTGGCATTCAGCTAAAGCTACGTATGTAAGTACAGCTACTGTTAGGGTCAATGAATCAAAATGTGGAAGTACAGAGGACCCATGGAAACACAATGGGGGAAAGAAAGGGCTGCTGTTCTCTCTAGGTTGTGTGCACCCTCGGCTGTAAACCTTGGGCCCGAGATACTGGTGTGGTCCCAGCCGGCTCCTGAGGGCATGGGCATGGCTTGAAATCGGCTTGCTGGGGTGGGTCTTCTATGAACTGGAGTGTGGTGGTCTATGCCCAGATCACTCCTAGTCTTATGATCCCCAGAGACTGGATTGGGCTGGAGTTTTGCCAGGGGTCAGGTCTGCTTCCTGACGTACTCTGATAAGGCCCTGGAACCATCCGTGCCACCCACAGCTACTGTCTATCCAGACCACACCAGGTCAGACCAAGAGATGTACATCTGTTCAACCCATCACATTCTTTACTACAAGTGTTTATTCCTGCTGTTTGGGGGACAGCATTTCTAAGTTGGCCATAGTCACAAAGGATGAATTCACAAATGAGCACAGCTTAGCTACTAACACTAAATACTCTGGGTTGGTCTACACGGAGGGCAAAGGAGAAGCAGTGTTGCCGAAGAATACCCTTCTGAGGCCACTGATCATGCCAGACGGACCCCACCAATTTCACTGCAAAACAGTCCCCCTGTGACACTTTGGAAGAAACATGGCTGGAATGACACAGGACATGGCACTAGTTGAGTTTGTGATGGTGCATTTGTTAAGGAATGGGTGACAACTTTTGAAAGTTTATATTTCTATATGTCCAATGTTTTACATTTAAAAGTGGATATAATGTGATGGGTTAGGTTCCCATGGTGACTTTGTGACAAGTCTAAAAGTGGAGTGTGAAGCTGACCCTGTGTGAATGATTAACGATGGGCCAAGCCTCCCAAGTGCTTGGGAGAATTTGGGATGTCTGCTGAGTCATCGCAAGGCCTGTGGGCCACAAAAGTTACTACGGGTTTACAAGAAATTTTTGGAAGTTTTAATGTCTTTTTTAATATGTGAATACTATATTTTGAGGGTTCACGTGAGTCAAACCAAATAATGCCATTTGAAGATAATATTGATTGTTTAACACAGATGTGATTCAAATCAGTATAAAGGAAAATGAAGGTTTCACAGATACCTGGTGGTCTCTTAAAATGCAAACACTAATGCAAATGTTGAAACGGATTTACCTTATCATTTCTTTCACATAGAAACTTTAACCTTTGAGCTCGCTTATGCATAAATACTCCATCCAAATGTCCTGTTTCCACTGACCGGATCTCAATAGCTTTCTCGCCCCAGCCCATTATCTGATTGGAATGAATGTAGGCTGTCAAAAGGAATTTCCAAAACTGCATTAAAAACATTAGATGGGCAATAACTCACAGCATCTGTTCACATCTTAACCACAAAAATGACAAACGACTTGAGATAAACAGACAAAGCAAGTCTTACAAGTGTTATTCACAGACTTTTTTTTTTTTTTTGTGGGATCAAATGGTTGTTTCACATTTCTTGACTTTCGTTTCATTTGGGGGGTGTAACTGCTGAAGGAGATAAGGAATGGTTAACCTACCCACAGACGTGGGCATTTCTCCCCATTGGAGCACCACATCCTTAGTTATCCGGCCATAGGTGTTTACATACACCCCCTCATCCTCATAGCAAACAAGCATTTCCATTCCATCTGTTTTAGGCAAGATGACAATGGCATGAGGAGTGATATTGCCCTGAATCTAGGAGACAAAGAAAGGCCAGGTATTATTTTTTTTAAAAAATAAGACAGCACCTTGACTATTAATCTCTAAGAATTGTACAAAAGGATCCCTCCCCCACCCCCATTTTCATTCTAGAGACTGGCATTTTGCCCTGCTTTGCTTAATTTAACCACTGATCTGTCAGATACCCCAGCATACAAATACAAACTTAGGCACTAGGTTGAGAATCCAATTCACTTGTTCCTAAAACAAACGACTACAACTGTGGAACACCTACTATGTGCCAAGCACTGGGCTCTTTACATGCATAATTCTTAGTCCTTAGGACAGCTCCCCGTGGTAGATATCTTTTTGGATGAGGCACCTGCATGTCAGAGGGGTTATGTAAATTGATCGTAGTTGCATTGATATTTGGTGGTAGAATTGGGATTTGAGCTCCTGTCTCATGGACATTAAAACTCATGTGTTTTCCATCTACTTCTAAAAAAGATGAGGGGAATGAAAATCAACTGAATCTAATGGGAACAGCCTAAATGGGGTCAAAGGGTGGGACCCAAACAGACGCCTACAAATAGGCTATGAGCGTACAACACAGAATGTTTTTCTGGGTGCCTACATAATGCAAATTAATGGCTTGTTTAGAAAAAAAATTTCCCCGAGCCAAGATGTCATGGTAGTCCAGTAGTTGCCTGCCTGGGTAGATGAGAGGATCAAGGATGCTCACAGTGAGGCCCCAGTCACCTCAATGAGAACATGAGCCGTGAGTCCTGTGTGCGTTTGCACATACCTGTGTGAAAAGCTCTGACACAGCAATGAACGCTGTGTGCGTGTGTGTGAGGCAGTGTGTGCGCGTTAGGCACTGAAACAACTTTTTTCAATTGTTGTGCTTCTTTGCAGTAAAGTCTTTAAACTCTCAAAATACCAATCAGCAACAGATCAGGCCTCAGACTTTCCTGACAGCGTCTACGGTACGTTAGCCTTGGGATTACGTACAGGAAACATAACTTGCACCGCACCAATCCTAATAAGTGGAACCATGTGCGGCATTTCTGTTTAAAAGTCAGGTTTGGGGCAATGTGTCAGTATTGCAATATTAATACTACAATTTGCAGGGGCTTATGGCAAGTACCGTAGAGGTATTGCCTCATTTAATACTGACGATAACCCTCTGGAATAGGTCCTTTAATCCCCGTTTTACAGATACGGAAGTCAAGGCTTGGAGGGACTGTCTAATGTGCCCATTACTGCACAATGAGTACATGCTAATGCCGGGGTTGCACTCCAGTGTCTGATTCCTCTATACGACGCTCCCCTCAAGTTGAAGAGAGCAACAAAGACAGCACAAAGGGGCCACTGACTTCCCATGTAAAATGAGCCCATCTCCCTTCAAAAACTGAAAATAGGAACTCATCTACTACACTTTTGCTTCAAAAACACAATTTATGCCCCTGAAGGAAAAATATCATATGCATTTTCATCTAAAGTCCAACGAGACGACATGTCTAATACATGGCAAAGAATTGCTGTTATGCGTTACTCAGTTTCAAGCAGTCATAAAAATTAAATTCACATGTTTTGTGTATTAAAAGCATTGTCTATTTAGTGGAGGCTAAAAGTCCATCTGCTTAACCGATTAGTAAAAATTAGCAGGACTTCTGCTAAAAATTTGCAAGAGCAAATCTCTTTCCGCATGCACGTTGTTGTACACAGAACCTGGACAGCGGGCTCCCAGGAACTTACATGAGATGGGATGTAGATATCATAAGAGTTTCCTGAATCAACATCAATTACATGGAAACCAGTGTGTGAACCAAAAATAACCTTTAATCTTTGACCTTCTTCTACCGTGAGATCAACAAGCAGTGGCTTGTGCTGGAGATCTGCAAAAGACTTTAAAAAGCACCCCATGAGTGTCCACATCGTTCAAAGAGGTTATCTGAAATTTTTTTTCTTTTAGCCACAGCCTGGTGGAAGTTAATATCTGATTTTCTTACACTGAAAGTCCCGGAGATCTCTCTTTCAGCTTTAGGTCTATTCATATTCTGGCTCTAGGAGGAAGGGTCTAGCATCCTTTTGTGCCCCCTTCTCTACCCCTTGTCCTCTAGGGCAGAGAAGTGGTTTACCGTTGTCAGTTCTGATAGTGTCATTATACTTTAAAACTTGGCATCTGGGTGCTGCTGTTTCTTCCTGTTTATTTCTGGCCTTTTCCCTCTGGGGAAGGTACAGTGACTTCTCTCTGACTCCTTTTCTCCTCATGGAACAGCCGGGCCCAGGCATGGCCATTACCCTTTCAGAGATAGCCTGCGGTAGACAGCTGGGCAGCTCTGTGCCTAGTCTGTTGAGGATTAACGGGCATGCTCTGGTTCTGGTTTTCCCTCAGTGAGTGAGTGAGCATCAGACTGGCACCTTCTTTAAACTTACTGTTGACATCTGAGACTTAGATTTGGGCAATAGAGAAGGCAGGGGAGGCTGGAACATCATAAGACTCATGACTTACGTTGGCTAGTTGGGCTTAACTAGGAAGGAAAAAAGAGAGCCCCAGCCAAGTTTATCAAGGTCCCATGTGTTTGAATCCAGAGCCCAAGCCCCAACAAGCTGTCAAGCTTTCCTCTGTTTTCTTTTGCCATTATTCCTGCACAGCCGACCTTTATTGGGTCTTGATATCTGGGAGAGACTTTGTGAAACCACGAGTGCCTTAGCTATATGGCCATCGCCACCCAAACGGAGCGCCCTTTCTTCATCTTTTGCTAAAGGAGTCTCTGACTAGGGGAGGCCCTGGCCTCATCTCCTGCCAGCTCCAGTCCTCCCTGCTCCAGTCCTTGTCTTTGCACTGGCCTCCTTACGGGCTGGGTGCCACAGGTGTCATTTTGGCTGGTAAACCGACAGCAATAACTTCCCAACCTGACTGGGAATGGGAACTTTGACTGAAAAGCATTCACGGACAGAGATTTTGGCAGAACAGCAGCATTGCTCTGGCTTAGTTAGGAGTTATCCCTTAAGTGTTATTACTAACTTAATACATTCCAAAAATTTCTCTCCATGAAAGTGGAGGGGAGCCTATTTCCTTTGATGTACCTGCCTTCCTGAACACCTCGCAAACGAGCCCCTTGCACTAACGGAACAGGACAGGAGTGGGGTGATTCTTCCCCAAAGGGCGCCTCCTAATGTTTCCAAGGCAGCTTCTGCCCTTACATGGCATAAGTGGCAAGAAGGAGTACATAAAGGGTCAACGGGAGACAACAGTCACAAGGATAGGGAGAAAAAGTGAGGGCCAATGCGCTAGAAAGAAAGTGAGAGACATAGGCAGACAGAGACAAGGAGCAGAAGATAAATTCATGTGGGCTGTGGATAGACTCTGCAGCTCTGTAAACACCAGAGTGCTAGCAAGTACTGGTCCTTCCAGCATCTGGGGGGAGGGGTCAGCTTTCATGAGCTGGGGTCCACGACACTAGCATATCCTCATCACACCCTTGCTGAGTGCCATGAAGATTGATCCAACCATGGTGGGTACAGACTCAGATAAGGTCAAAAATGAAAAAGCAGAATGCAGAGAAACCAAGCCATTTGTATGTAACCACATTCAGTATTCATTTCAGAGAAGTCCGGTAACATTGGGGATATATGCTCATTATGTGAGTTTTAGGGATTTTACCCCAAAAGGCTTATAAGGATGAGAAGATTTGGAGACATGGTTCATCCTTGAGATTTGGTGCTGCCATTGGTCTGCCTTTTTCAGATGACATATCAGAGAGCACCCTAGTTAGGTGGCTTAATAATGAAGTTCAATGCCTAATATGACAACTAATGCTTTGCTCAGTAACCATCCCATACTAAATGTCCCTAGGAGATGATAATTTATAGACCTGAAATGAGGGAGGGCACACCCCAGTTTTTTCCCCTTTCATCTATCCCCCCACCTCCCAGTTAATTTTAATTTGACTAACTTTATAGCATTGATTGGTGCTTAGTCTTTGCTTTTGGAATAATAAATCTATATAAGAGTTCCTATACTTTTAAAAGGGGTTTATTATATATAGAAAAATTGGTACTGGTCTATGTGTGAGACAGATCACTTTGTTAACTGGTAGGAACCCAAAATCTAAAAAATCCCTTCTTTAGATAATCACATGCCCACTTACCTTAAATGCCATGAACTTATGATACGGTTTCGGAGCCCAAGCATATATCTCCACAGCATTCTTTAAGGCAATCACTAGGAATTTAATCCTTTCATATTTAACTGTAATAGAAAAACTATGAATTAAAAGAGTATATCAACTTATTCAGGTTTTTGCATTACTGACTGCGTAAGCCACGATATGGGAGTATACATTATAATTGAGGGTGATGCTCTTGGTGTGAGATCTGCTCATAGATACAGATTGAACTTTCTTTATTTTTTTTCTTTAAAAAAATTTTTTTTTTAGCATTTATTTATTATTGAGAGAGAGAGAGAGAGAGCGAGCGAGTGAGCATAAGCATGGGAGGGGCAGAGAGAGGGGGAGACACAGAATCTGAAGCAGGCTCCAGGCTCTGAGCAAGCTGTCAGCACAGAGCCTGATGCGGGGCTCGAACTCATGAACTGTGAGATCATGACCTGAGCTGAAGTCGGACACTCAACCAACTGAGCCACCCAGGTGCCCCTGAACTTTCTTTAAAGCACTTGGTCTGCAGATGCTTGGGGTCTTTGGCTTTACACTGAAAGCTCTTCATCTGAAGGCTTAGGACTCTCTTTAATCACTAGGTCTAGATGTGAATTACTCATTGTAAGAAGAATCTGCATAATAGCCTTCCTGTTCCCTTGCCTGGCGTTCATAGTCACCCAAACGGAAGATGCCGAGAGCTGGTATGGCCAAATGGTAGAAAAATTATCAAATGGGTAGAGACATAAAGTGTGCCATTTGCTTATTATTCAAATTTGAATTCCAATTATTAGGAATTTATAAGTGATGAGTGCCTTTATAAAAAAGGCCCTAGAAAGATCCCTCTCTCCAGACACTACATGAGGTTGTGGTGAAAAGACAGCTGTCTATGAATGAGGAAGCAGGCCCTCACCAGACCCTGAGTCTACCAGCACCTTGCTCTTGGACTTCCCAGACTCCAGAATTGTGAGAAATAGACTCTTATTGTTCATGGTATTCTGCGGTAGCAACCTGAATAGGCTAACACAGTACTCTCAGCAGTTATTTACTTTATTGAATACCCGGATGAACAGAATACTTGTGTCCTAAAGAAACTGGACAGCCCAGGGCAACGAACTTAATTCTTGCTCTCTGAGCTCTCCCTTCTGTTTACATATTCTGTCTTTAATATACTTTCAACTACTTCTTCAGCCACTTATTTCCATATTTCTAAATAACATGTTTATAATTTTACTGATTTTTTTTTCATTATAGATATTATCTATCGACTTGAGAGTATGGAAAGGATTTAGCTGATTAGAACTGTCTCCTCTCTGCACTTCTGTCTGTCAAACACACACATTTCTTCCTCACCCACACCAGTGATACAGTTATATTTTAAATTTTTGGTGAAATCAAGATCCCATGTTGAAATTATTATTGTTCACAGCTAACACATAATAGTATGCCACAACCACATTTCCTTTTTGGTTTTCCGTCATTTTTTCCCACTTCCTTATTGTCTATGTATCTATCTCTGACCACGTAGACTTTCTGCTGGTACTGTAAAGGCCTTCGGTACAAACATGGCAGGGAATCTATTAGTCACATTTTATTTTTCCTGGAGGCATCCCTTTTGCAATGCTCCTTGTTCTACTCTGCTTGGACTGACTTCTCTCTAGGCCTCTGTAGAGTTGTCATCTAAATTTCTTTCCCCCTCATTCTGGGTATTTTCTTCACCTTTTACCTGGATTCCTAGGTTTATTCCTTTATTTTGGTGGAATGCATCGGTCAGTAGTTTCCTGAGAAATAGGGTATGGAACATAAATGTTTGGAGAACCTGCACATCTGAAGGTGTCTTCATGCAACATTCAAAATTGACTGGCAGTTTGATGGCATGGTGGTTAAGTTCTATGTGTCAACCTGACTGGCCACAAAGTACCCGGATATTTGGCCAAACATTGTTCTGGGTGTGTCTGTGAGGGTTTTTCTGAATCATATTAACATCTGAGTGGGTACACTGAGTAAACCAGGCTGCTCTCCCAATATGGATGCGCCTCATCCAATCAATTACAGACCTCAATAGAATAAAAAGATTGAGTGAGAGGACACCTCCTGTCTATTGAGTTGGGAAACTGGTCTTTTCCAGACTTCAGATTGGGATTTAAACACTGGCTCTCCTGGGTCTCCAGATTGCTGACTACAGATCTTCGGACTTCTCAGCCTCCATAATTGGGTGAGGCAATTTCTTATAATAAACCTCTCTCTCTCTCTCTCTCTCTCTATATATATATATACACATATACACATATACACACACACACACATATACACATATATACACACATACATACTTGTGTATATATGTTTATGTTTATATACCTCTTTATATATATATACATACATATATATGTATATATATATATACACGTGTGTGTACATGTGTATCCTATTAGTTCTGTTTCTCTGGAGAACCCTATTTAATACAGATGGTTTATAAAATACTAGTTGAAGGCTTTGTTCCATCTTCTAGTATTGCTGCTAAATCTCAAGTCACCTAATTCTGTGCCTATTATATATAAACTATTTATTTTTTAATTATAATCTGGAAGCTTTAAGGACCTCCTCATTTCCTGGGTACTAAAATGCCATGTTAATATATCTTCCTGTGAATCTTTTTTTTTCATTCACTATACCAGGTACTCAGTGAATCCTTTAAAAAAATTTTTTTTAATGTTTATTTAATTTTGAGAGAGAGAGGGAGAGAGAGATAGAGAGCAAGAGAGAGAGTGAGTTGCTCGAGCAGGGGAGAGGCAGAGATAGAGGGAGACACAGAATCTGAATCAGGCTCCAGGCTCTGAGCTGTCAGCACAGAGCCTGACATGGGGCTTGAACTCACAAACTGCGAGATCATGATCTGAGCTGAAGGCAGATGGTTAACCAACTGAGCCACCCAGGTGCCCTTATGTGAATCTTTTAAATTTGGGATTTCAAGTCCTTATTCTAGAAATTTTCTTATATTTCTTTTTTGATACTTTCCTCCCTTTCCATTTCTTTTCTTTTTCTTAAAACTCATGTTATTTAGATTTTGAAGCACTTGGATTGATCCTTTTACTTTCTTACCTTTTCTTGCCCGTTCTTTATGTCCTGCTTTCTAGGAGACCTCTCATCTTTATCTTCCGATACATTTCTTACACTTTTTATCCCTACCAGCATATTTTAATCTCTAAGATTTTTTCTTGGTCTCTGAATGACCTCCCCTGACCCTGCTCCAATGTTCTGTTTAATGATCCTTATGCTTCTGTTCTGGAAAGAGTTTTTCTAATTTCCCTGAGGTTATTAAAGTTTCTTTAAAATTTTTTTCACTCCTCATTATCTTTGTTTTGTCTACCGTCCTTTCTTTCTGTTTAATTTTCCTTCCTGTTAGCGGATGTCCCCACATCAGGTAGTGGGCTTACTCACTGCCAGGCTTCATGTGTGGGTGGTTAGATAGCAAGCTTTTTCATGGCACTCCAAATGTTAGTACCTGAACATCTTTTCTTTCCGGCTGTTTAGTTTCTCCAAAAACAAATCTTTCAGACTCTTGCTTGGGAATATAAGTATGGTCGCCGACACTTTGGGAGCTAAACAGGGCTAGAAGGGGTGCGTCTGTGTGTGTGCGTGCGTGTGTATCTGTCTGTCTTTCCTGGCAATGCCGTATTCCCACAGTTCAGATTGGTTGTGGCAACTTCTCATCCTCTGTTGCAGTGGCGGAGGACTTGTGGTCATCACCCATCCAACAATCCTATTTGCAGTTCCTCCTTCCACCTCTATCTCAGATACACCTGGGGCCTCAGACCCTGGGCCTTCCTGGGTTCTGTTATGTGGTTGGATTGATGTTGATGCTGTTCCTCACTGCAGATGTAGACTTCAGCATTTCCTGGTCATCTAGGTTAGGTCCTCGTCATTCAACTGTTCTTGTTCGATTCTGTTGATATCTCTTGTTTGCTGGTCTCTCTTCTTCTGGTCCCGTGTCCTTGTGGGTTTATGGCATTTTTATTCCTTCATTGTTATTTTAATGAGTATTTGGAAGGGAGTGGACATAAATGTTTAAACTGGAGCACAGGACTTTATTCTGAATGTACTCTTTGAACTTGATCAATCTGATGTTTTTGGAAATAATGCAAGTATACCTTAAGTTCCAACAACATCTTAAACTGGTAACAAATGCGTCATCAATACCTGACTGGAAAAAAATGGAATGATTCTGATTGAGTAAACAAGTCCACGTCTTGACACTTACCAACTTTGTAATGTATGCAGCCTTCCAAGTCCCCAACTGTGATCCAGCCTTGTTTCTTTTCTACTTCTGGGTCGTTGTGCAGTATTCTGTTTCTTAGCCATGAAAGATAGTAAACTCGTAGCTTATTCTTTTTTCCTGTTGAAATAACAGAGCTCTAATTTCACACCCCTATGACAGCATTTTCTCTCAGTCCTTCCCCATCTCTATTTTATTTAATTCATTTATTTTATTTACAATTGTGTATGGTGTAAAGGCACAATAACCAGTGTCCCCAGCATCGTCATGCATTGCCTATGCCAAGACTTATGATTAAAACACCTCCAAGTGTTTTGGACAAATAACCATTTTATAATTTGTCTTTACCTTCAGGTTGTTTCTTATCTGAGCAAGCTGCTCTTACTCTCTCTTCTCAATGCAAAGGGCAGTGTCAAGACCTAACTGTGTAACAGAATAGTTGATCAGAGTTCCAGAACATTCTAGATCTAATTACACGAAGGAGCGTTGATAACTGGACATTTTACTATGCTTATGTGTGACTGCACGTAACCTTCTTTCCCTCACCTTCTAACCTAACAACATATGTTAACGGAGAGCTTCTTATTCGCCTCCTCTATTACTTTAAAGATGACAGCTGGTGGTAGTTTTATTTTACCTAACAACAACAACAAAAGAATTGTATACAGAGACAAGAGAAACAATTAATGAAGGCGACCTGGGCTCACAAGATAACCCTGGACACGTTTATGATTCTGAGATCACTTACTAAACAAAAATAGGAGAGAATGAGATGTGTACTTGGAAAATACAACATTCCCGTTGGTAAAGCGCTCCTGGGGTAAGGAATTCTGTGATAAGAAAACATCTTAAAAATGTTGAGGGTTACACAAGGAGCAAAATTTAATATACCCTATGAGATCATCTGAGTACCAGATAAGAACACGTGCCTTGGGGAGGCTCTTCCTAAGTGATCAGACATTTAGGCCTGTGGGCTCTACTTCTTGGGTACTTATTTTCCCTTGATTTCTCTTAGGCATCAAAAGATGTTTTATATTTTACAGATGTGATATATATAAGAAGAAGAACATTTATTTATTTTTTTAACTTAAATAAATAAAAAATATTTATTTTTAAGAAAGAGAATTGGGGGAGGGGCAGAGAGAGAGGCAGGCAGAGGATCAGAAGCAGGCTCCATGATGAAAGTAGTGAGCCTGACGCAGGGCTCAAATTCACGAACTGTGAGGTCATAACCTGAGCCTAAGTCTACTGCTCAACCTACTGAGCCACCCAGGCGCCCCCAAAATTTATTTATCTATTATTTTTATTTTTTAAGTGTATTTATTTATTTTGAGAGAGAGAGCGAGCGAGACTGTGTGCATGAGTAAGGGAGGGGCAGAAAGAGAGAGAGAGAGAGAGAGAGAGAGGGAGAGAGAGAATCCCAAGCAGACTCTGTGATATCAGCACAGAGCTCAATGCTGGGTTCGATCTCATGAACCTTGAGTTCATGACCTGAGCCGAAATTAAGAGTCAGACGCTTAACAGACTAAGCTGCCCAGGAGTTCCAGAAGAAGAAAATGTACTGAAGCATTGCACACTGGATTTGACAGGAGAGTGCTTTCATAAATGAAGGAAGTCACTGTGCAGTTGCTATTCCTGTTTATAGACAGAGGCCCAGAATTGATCCCAACAGCTAGGATGGGCAGAAAGGCCAGTGCTTCCTCCTTTCTGTGCCAATGCAGATCGGAGGGCAGTTCAAGAATCATTTGGTCCTATTTTTGTTTTCCACTTTCCCCATCTACACTTCATGATAAGAGGAGACGGTTACGTTTTTTAAGAAAGGGGATACGTCACTAACAACATAATGAAGCCAGAATGTGAACTTTCTGGTATCATTTCCACTTTCGGTAGGTGAGTGACAGTTGTACGGTTTTAAATTTGATTTGCCGGTGTAGCAGTCAAGAAAGCCATTAGCAAGAACAAAAGACTACATTGAATTAAACTCGAATGATAATACAAGAACAATTTACTCAGTTAACTCTTATTTGGAGAGAATAAAAAGAGATGAAACTTTTGTGGAATGGCAAAAGAAAGAGGGAATTGTAGCATCAAGTGAAGGTAGTTTTTCAAAATGGAAATACAGCTCAAGAGTTAAACTTTATTCAAGGTTGAACCCAGTAGCCCTGTGTATTCTCTTTGTGAAATGATGGCTGAGTATAGAGCCCTGGTTCTCAAGCTTCCTGGCCCATTAGAAACAACTTAGGAACTATGAAAGCTATTGATACCTGGGCCCTTCTCCCAGGCATTCTGACCCCACTGGTCTGGGCTTCTCCCATCCATTCAAGTGGTTCTAATGCACAGAGGTGCAGTGGTTTCATACTGGGTGGGATGGGAAGGCAGGGGAAAAGGGATATTGATTAAACTTCTTCAAAGATCATCAGAAAGAGCTTTCAATAAATACAGGCTCCTTGAGGTTACATTTTTAACCTTGTCAAAAGGTTAACTTGTTACATTTTTAACTTCACTTCTGTGTAGGCTTTTTTTTTATTTTTTTGAGTTATTTTTGGGAACCAGAAAGCTGCAGAGTATAGCAGGAATGATTCCCACATCTGAATCTCTTTGCAGACTCAATCACCCAATGGGCCAGCTGCATTTGCTGGCATCAGTGGAATATAAGCTAGAACAGTTCTTGAGAGAAAAGAGACCAGAGACATTTCTGCTTATAAAATTTCCCACCCTGAGAAGCCTACATTTTGATATTCTCCACCTGAGAGTAGGTAGCAATGACTGGAGCTCAGACATCTTCAAAAGAGCCTTGCTGAGCCCTGGCAGAGGTTAAAGGCCTATAAACATACAGCCTTTGTGGTACTTCTCCTTGATTCAGAGATCGTGCAGAGGTGTGAGGCTTCCCTTTGGAGGTCAGTATCTCCGGAGTTACAAAACCTGAGTGATCTCTCTGGCTATCCTGCTATAATTTCTTATGTCACTGTTAGCTGGGAAGGGCAGAGCTTACTGTTTTTTTCAGAACCGAGGGGATGGCCTTTCCTACCTGTGCAGACTCAGAGGACTTGGTCATTCCGGTGACATCCCAGTAACATACCTGATATCGTCACCAGGACATTCAGCCCTTCTAGCACGTCCATCTGCTGAAATCGCCTCCGGTTGATCAGATTATAGACTTTGCCTTGCCCGCTTCGGTCCAAAAGCATCAGGCCATTTTCCGTTCCCACCAGGAGGTTTACACCTGCAAATATAAGAAGCACCCCAAGACTGACTTTTTATTGCTTTAACCTTCTGCATCTGGGGTCCCTGTAAAACCTAAGAAACTGTGCCTTGTTAATATAAACTAATGGGCAAGTAGGTACCGCGGGAGGGAGTGAAGAAGTGGAAGCCCTGCCATAGTAATTAAATCACTGCCCCTCTGGCAATGAAATTACTTCTCTTTCATAAAGTGGTAGCAGCATTTATTACATCTGGCCATTTACTACCTAGTATAGAGTCCTTCTTAAGAGATGCTCTGGGCACAGCTGTGACACTAGCATCATTACCTTTATTCCTTTCCTGTAACACCCATCCCTTTCTGGGCTCTTTCTATAAATCCCACCTCAAGACTTCTCCAAGGTGCAGCCCCGCCCCTGCCCACGCAGTGATCTCTAGCCTGCCCACCTTCACCATACAGCAGAGGGCCCCATTTCCATCCCCCACTGGAAGAAAAGCCCTTTCTCCTTCTCACACAAAAGCTTACGCCCTCAAGGTTCTGCTGTCTGTTAGGGAAATGACAAACCAATGCAAGTGAGGTGTTAAGAGCCTGAGAGTTGCAGAAAGATTGGCTGTAAGGGACCACTCAGGTATCTAAATCTAGCCCAGCCTGTCTCCCATGCAATCATCCCTATTAGAAAAGCTCTAGCAGGTAAGTGGTCTCGTCTGGATAGTTGGCATCCTAAAAATTTATCCCTAGAAAGTAACTCCCACCTGCCCCTGTAACACACCACACACACACACACACACACACACACACACACCCCAACACACTGAGGGTCCACTGTGTACTGAACTATATTCACAAACAGGTAACTCTGTGACTTCTCTTGCTTTTTGTACATGTATTTTTTTGAGTAACATACATGTCTATTCTGTCCACAAATTATTCAATATCAAACATGGTCATCTTGTCTTCTGTCTCTTTTCCAGAGGACAGTGCCTTATTCCCTCAACACATCTCCCAAGAAATGGTTTCCAGGCTTCATCTACTTCCCCAAACATCTCAAATGCTTTTGTCCTTATAAGATTGTGGTGCCCCAAACTAGGCCTAGTATTTTAGATGGATACAGATGGGTCATGTCCTTCCTTCATCCGTATGTGATGGTTGCAGTAACACAGACCAGGACTTTGACAGAATTTCATCCCAACTATACTGAGTTTGAGGTCAGCTAAAACCCGTGCATCACTTTTTTATAAGAACCGTAGGTTGATGTTTTGAACTAAAAGGGAAGGTTCATCATCTGTTGTCCTTTTCCAGTTTTCTCTTGCTACTACTAGCCTTCAGCAATTCACTAAAACATTCTAGGCTGGTTTGTCTGCTGTGAATAGGGGTCATATCTAATTCCCCTTGCCGGGTATTGCATAGATCATACAAGGCAGAATGGGGGACACATCACACAGTGCTGGGCAAATAGTGTGTGGTACATGGTAGCTGGTTCAGCAGCCGACTTTAGCTATCACTATTATGTGTCAAGGTCATTTCTGAATCTGATCCTGTTATCTTGGGCATTAGGTTATCAGCTTTTTTTTTCATGTTTATTTATTTTGAGAGAGAGAGTGTGTGTGCAAGCACGAGAGTGGGAGAGGAACAGAGAGAGAGAGAGAGAGAGAGAGAGAGAGAGAATCCCAAGCAGAGCCTGACATGCGGATCGATCCCACAAACGGTGAGATCATGACTTGAGTCGAAATCAAGAGTCTGATGCTTAACCAACTGGGTCACCCAGGCGGCCCTATCAGTTCTTGCTACATGTAAAATTGCTCTTGATTTCTCCTGAGGCCAAGATGGTCTCAAGTCAAGACTCAACACCCCTGATTCAACCACTGCTCTTCGGATAGTAAGCTCCAGAGGTTTTTAATGTTTGAGGGTCGATGTGTTAACGAGTGGTAAAAAGAAGAACTTACCCCAGAGAGCTGCACAAAGTATTTCTGAATTGAATCGTTTCTTGTATTTTCTGATTTCTGGTGTGTCACTGTGAGGTCGAATGTTGGTTGGGTTTACATTTACCACTGAAATCTTTCTTGCTTCGTTGAGTTTGGCCTGTTCTTGCCTAAGAAGTTCGCTAGTAAACAGAGCTTTGAGAAAGAGAATCAGAGAAGTCAGTGGCATCTTAAAAAACAACCAGTGGAGGTACGGAGAAGGGGCTTCAAAACACTATGATTTCTCCTCGTTTAGTGTGCATTATGGGAAAGGCACAGAAATTCTGAAACTATGTACATTTTATACTTTTTTTTTTTTTAGTAGACTACAGTATAAGTCATTCACAGAAGCAGGATTTTAACCATTAGTAAAACAGACTTAAAGATACTACTTGGGTAGTTTAGAGAATACATACACACCACCCCCATCTCATAGAACACGGCAGGAAAGATTTACTTTTTAAAATTCCGTATCATCAACTGACAGACTAGCCTAAGCCTCCCCTGATGATTAGTGAGCTGCATAAGTCCAGAAAGCAAGGCTCTCCTCTAAATCAGCCAGATCTGTGCGGTAGGAAGCACACACCTAGAGCTCAACACAACCCAACGCGCACTGATTAAGTGTCTACTGCGTGCACAACATTGTACCCAGAAATTGCTTTTGAGAAGTATGTGGTAAGTTTGGAGATCTCTGAGGAACAGCTTTTCCCAGGGCCCCTGGATACCTCTGGGTTCCTACCAGAAGCAAAATAGAAGAGATGAAAAAAAAAATGGGAGACAAAGATATTTGTTTTAGAAATCCTACAAAAATAATAATGATAAAAACAAAACAAACAAACAAAAGAACCAACCTCCCTTTAAGACAGGGCCTAAGCAGGAAATGGCTTAAGTACTAAACCAATAATTCATTTCTTTATCACGTCACACCAGGAAGGAAAACCAAGCTGTTTCTAAAACATCTGGGCAGTTTCGCTTACCCGCGGCTGATGATTCTTCATCCTCTTCATCTTCATCGGTGGGAGATGTCTGGTAAACTCTGGGGTCCACAAAGGGGGTGAAGGAGGCCTTCGTGGTGCTCCCCATGCCATACTAATGGAAAGGCAAGAGGATTAAGAAGAACAGATAAGTACTACAGGAATGAACAATGCCAAGAATACTTTGCGTGGGCTTTAGAATGGTTACAGATTCTTCAATCTATTTAGCTTGTTCACACTCTGACCCTTGGAGTCAAGGTGTGCCTCTCTCTCCAGCTTCTCCTGGTGCTGGCTACTCACTGGCCATTCTGCCTTTGCAGGGCTCCATTAATTGTCAGATTGCAAGAGTTGCTGGGGGCAAATTATATTTTGGACCACATGGTAAGATGACCGTGATGACAGAGCTTATCTCTCCCTTGAAGTACAAACAATCGCATATTGACCAAATGGTCTTAAGAAAAGCTGACACAATAAACTAAGTAAGCATGCCCACATAGCAGCATTTCATCCTGAACATCCGGTCCACCAAAGTCTCCCTCTTGGAGCCTTTGGGCCCTTGTAAGCTGACCTGGTGATGCAGGTGGATTGGTGTCGGCTCAAGAAGCCTTAAAATCTTTAATGCAGGGACAATTTCATCCAGGGATTGAATATTTTTCCCTCCCAGAATGGTCGCTTTAAAAGGATATTCCTATTTTCATGCCTTATTTAGGGACTTCATGAAGATACTAGATTGCAGGCAATGCACAGAATTGCTTAAAAAATAAATCTCAATAAAGACATGAAGGCAGACTCGACTAGGGAACAGCGAACTAAATATCAGGGCTTCACCTGGTGAAATTCCATATTTCAGCTCTGCCAAAGAAGGTACAATAACCACTTCCTCATCTTGTCTGTCATCTCTATTCCTTCTACTATGCTCAAGTCCTCTTAATATCACAAACAGACCTGCATTCAATATCAGAAAATCTCCTTTCAGACAAATGTCTTTAACTGAGTTTTCACTTTCTAGCTTTATTTTCAGGTTTCCATTTAAAAATAAAAACATCTCAGGACCCCTAAACACGTACGGAGGAAACCGCAAAGATCCAATTGATTTTCCCTCCACCTTATGAAATTAAAATGATTTCACCCTCTACAAGGTAAGACTCCTTCCAAATGAAGAGCTTTCACATACATTCTCTCCTTTGATCTTTAGAAGAAGTCTGCGAAGGAGGTGGGGCAGGTACTAACATTCCCACTTAGAGCTGGAGCAGCAGCAGAATTTGAACCGGAGTCCAATCCCATGGGGTTCTTCTAGGTTCCGTTAGACATGTTCAGGCAGAGGAAACCTGACCACACTGTGGGAAGCCACAAGAGGATATGCGGCCTCCCAAGGCACCTCTGTTTTTTCCCTTGAGGTAGAATCCAAAGGGTGTATCATAAAAAGTTAATGTGTGGACAGCATCAAAAACACCAGGGCATATGCTTCATGATTTCCTTCGGGGCCTCCGTGTGATTCATGAAACATGACCAAGCCCCATGGACTCATCCACTGGTCGGGCTTGGATAACTACACCTACGAGCACTGCCTAACAGACTGTATTTATTCAGGCTGTCTCCAGGGACTGTTTCTATACAGGCAAGCTAAATATCCCATTTCTCCCTTTCCCACACAATTTGGAGTTTAGGAAGATGGATGACAGCCTATCTATCTATTGATTTTTATCTTTCATTTAACAAAGAATTTCAACCTCATTTTAAGTCAAACCTAGTTTGACTAAATCAATATAAACATGAACCTCAACCGTTGGCCATGGGACCTCTATAGGCTAAAGTTTCTCTCACTGGCCTGGGAGATAGGAAATCCAAGTTCTAGTCCTAGATCTGTCACCAGCTAGCTGTGTGCCATGGGCAAGTCACTTAACCTCTCTGAGCCTCAGTACTGTCATTTGTAAAAATAGGCATTGGGCCAGATGGTATCAGATCTTTTTACCCCTCAGCTTCCATGATTTTCGTCCATTAAAGTATTTATGTAAATAGTTATATAGCAACCGAACCAACACATCTCAGGGAGCTTACAAAGCCTTATTCCTGAAGACAGCAGGGTTTCGACACCCCCTGCACCCCCAGGAGAACAGAGCTGTCACGCCTGTTGCCCAGCACCTACCTCAGTCCCGGACTCCATCTCCTGCGGATGGGTGGAGACGCGTCCCAGGCCCTCGGTTGGTGTCCCGGCCGGGGAATGGCTCTGCTGCACCAGGTCTGGGAGGTTGATGTGGCCGGCAAAGCCATTGCTGTCACTGTGGCCAGACCGCTTCTTCTCTCCAGACGTCTGAGGGGGCACAACACATGGGGAGCATCAGAGAGGGATTAGAGAGGGAGGGTGAAGGCCACCGAGTGGTGTCACCCCTCACACAGCACAGGCACAGTCCCCAAACGGACCTGCTGGGGTGTGCGGAAGATAACACTTACATTTATATTTTACTAAGAAAATAAAAAAGAAGTTAAACTTTGTTCACGCTTAGTATATGGACTGACCCTGCAGCCTTTTGCTTCTGCATGAGGGCAGTCAGGGTCACACAGGAAGTGGGAGTTCCCATGGGAAGGCAGGCGGAGGGGCTGAGCTCCTGAGGTCTGCATTTGCACAGTTCTCCCCTGCAGTATTTGTGTCTGTGTGTGCCTGTGGGTGCACCGTTGACTGGATTTGCAGGTATATTATCAGGTTACAATGATGCGAACCCCTAAGACACATACGTGACCTAAAATACTGCTGAAACACAGAGGCTGGGATGAGATAATACTAATAACCCACATACCATGTACGCCAAGAAAACGCAGAGATGCCATCTGCCCAGATCATAGGGCTCTTTGTCAGTCATGAGGTCAAAACAATGATTAATTCACCAGATCGAACAGGAGTTACAAAAAAAATGTACTGAAATAAACCACAGATTATTTGAAGCTACAGGTGTGTGTCTGCTACTGAATCTGAATACTGAATCTCTTACAAGCAAGTATGGTGCCTTGCAGTAAAAAACGGAAGTCATCATGACTAACAAGGAATAGTTAATAACAGTATTTGAACTATTTTGTATAGCATCCCTTTTTAACGTCTTTTCAAGGTATTTTGTAATATATATAATATGAGAAGTAGGACAAATGCATGAGTTATAAATAAATACACTGCAATTAAGTGGCATGCTCTCAAATTTTTACTGATAGGATTGTATGACCTAACAAGTTTGGAAACCACTGCTCTGCGAAACAAAGCCTCCTCTCAAAGATCCCAGGGAAGAAATACAGGATTAAAAGACAGTTCTGCTTCCTAAAAGCCAGTAGCCACACTGCAGGCCTGGCCAGTATTGTGCTTTCTGATTTAACATTTATGCGACTAGCTCACTGAGGTTTCTTAGAGCAGATCTGATTAAGCAATGATTCCCTTCTTTGCCTTTTCTTTCTTTCATCCATTTACCCAGCATTCCTGAGTGACTACTAAGTGTGAGGCATTTTGTTGAACATGGAGGGATCGGCCAGGATCAAAGCAGGTAGACATACTCCCTGCCTTCCCTGGGGCTGGCTGGCTTGGGCTCACTGGCCTGGCTTCCCCCTTCCAGAGCCTGTCCTTGTCTTACAATGACCACTCTGCACCTGCTTCTGGCTAGAAGTGAAAGGAGGCAATTTTGGGGGTAGATGAAACAGATTCCCAAGTTCCTGAAGGGGTGCATGTAACGGATGTTACCGGGGAACTTAAGAAATAACTGTAAAGCTGCGGTTCCCTCTATTTCTTGGCAACATGCTCCTGGCCTGCGAACTGCCCAGGAGAGGGGCATTTTCTGGATTCATTTTGTCCACACAGTCTTCATGCATCCACAGCTTGTACTAGTGCCTGTTCTCAGGATCGAACATTTTGTCTTCTCAATGACATTTACAGGGTTCAGTCCTAATTTATCTCACTGTCTCCTATTTTATGTGTACTGGGCAGCTTTTCCTTTCTTCTAAGTTCTGTTCAAATACTGAAAGGCTTTTTAACATTTCCCCCCAATCTCCCAGTAGCATAAATCACACATGGCCTCTTTAGAGTTTTACCGGCTCTCTATTCTATCCCCAGCATTCTGCCTCGAGCCAAAAGCTGAGGCAGACGCACTGGTTATCAAAGACCTGAAGAGGCTAACGAGGGAAACAGCCCAGACAGTGAGAAGCTTGAAGGAATCCAGTGGTGACCGACCCCTGAATCTCCCCACTCTGAGTCATCGGCCTTCTGTCCATTCAACCAGCTCCTTTGAATTAAATACCTTCTGTGTGCCAGGCACTTTGCTAGGAATACAGAGATAAATGAACAACAGCCTGGCCCTCTAGGACCTCCGTAACAGAGCCCAACAATTTCTACAGTCTTCACGCCCTCACCGTTCCCATGGGGGTGGGCACTAAGATTTCCCTGAGTAACAACTTGTGCCTGGGACCATGCCCAACCTTTAGGTATGGTATTCCCCCCAGTCCTTCAAATACCACCACAGGCTAGCTCCCATTATCCTCACTTTACACATGGAAAAACTGCAGTGCAGAGAATTCAGCTGACTTGCTCCGAGTGACACAGGTTGTAAGTGCTGAAATCAGGGGCTGTCTGTTGGGATAGCCCAGGTGCTCTGGGCTGCTGCCGTGATAGGTGGCTCTGCTCTCGGCCGTAGCTGATTGGAGCTGCAGTGGACGCCTGTTGTAAGCGGATTCTTTTTCCTATCACTTCCCATTACCAGCTGGTCAGTAGGAAAGGTGCTATGGACAGAGGCCCATGGAGTCCCAAGAGAGGCTTCAAGGAGTAAAGGAAGGCTGAATCAGACCCACGGGGATCTGCTGGGTGAAGAATGGGCAGCAGGGGAAGTTGGGAAAGGAGAATAGCTCTTCTGACAGATGGGTCCCTATAGACAATGTGGTAGATGACAGCTGGTGTGGTTTGTTCTAGAACTAGAGTAGGGAAAGGTCCTCTGGGACCATAGGTTAGGGGGAGGTAGAACCAGAGGGCCAGGGTGTGCATTGATAGGACAAATGTGTGTGTCTTGGCAGGACTGTGGGCAGTAGAGCCAGTATTTTCCTCTAGAACCATCTTGTCCACTCCCATGAGAATGCTGTCTTGAGTGAGTTCTCTTTGATGTTCATCTTGGGGAACTGAACTATAGCACCCTATAAACTAAGCTCTATTATGAGTTTTCATTTTATTTTCTTATTTTTTTGTCAGGGACATACTTTTATTTGCATTTGCCTTTGTGATACCTGTACTTTTAATGATTCCAACTCAAGGTTGTTGTGTTAAAAGCCCACCTTTGGGAAAGGTGGCATTTAGAAACTGAGGGACAAAAAGGTTTTGGGGCCCTCATTATATCAAATTCATAGAAGACACTGGTGAGTGCTATTTTCAAAGTGACTGGCTGTGGTCACAGAATACTGGGGTGCTTTAAATAACACAGAGCCATTTGGATATGTCTGGCAACTGAACTGAAAATGCGCCTCCCAATATCTTCTTCAAGGTACTGACTCTGTCATAACGACTCTAGCAAATTATAAACTGCATTAGAAAGCAGAGTCAGAGAGTCACTCACTCAGAACATTTCCCCTCAGGTTTTCCAAGCAGCAAGTTAGAATGACAGCAGCCTTCTATACCGCCATCGGAATTATCCATTCACCACATTGGGAGATTTATATACCAGCACTACACAATGTCAGCTTGTGCAGCCAAGTCCATTTCTTATTTCAGGCTTACAGGATAGGGCTCTTCAAAGCCTACTTCAAAGATTCGGCAGGGCCATATCATGAAATTCTAGCAAGTTGCTTTGTGAACTACTTTTCCAGTTACTGACCTTCTGCCAATTATTACTTCAAAGGCCTTATTCATCTCAAAACTACACTTCCTTTCTTTCCTGGGAGAGCAAAGCCTGCTATTATGGTTTCCCAAACTATCCTGGCTGTAGAATGACAGATGATATGCATTGTTTCAGAGGCAAGGGTAGGAAGGGATAACAAGTAAAAGGAGAGTGAAATGAAATAAATTACAGTTGACCCTTGAACACATAGGGGTTAGGGGCATGGTCCCCCAGTGCAGTTGAAAATCTGAGTAGAACTTCTTACTCCCCAAAAGCTTAACTACTAATAGCCCACTGTTGACTGGAAGCCTTATCAATAACATAAACAGTCGATTCACACATATTTTGTATATGTATTATACACTATGTTTTTATCATAAAGTAAGCTAGAGAAAAGAAAATGTTATTAAGAAAATCATAAGGAGGAGAAAATAGATTTATAGTATTGGACTGTGTTGAAAAAAACCCACATATAAGTGGATTCACACAGTTCACACTCGTGTTGTTTGGGTCATCTTATGAGTCATACACTATTATTTACGAAATTTTATAGATGATAACACAGACCCAGGGATGGACATCAAGTAACTCTTGCCCAATGTTACCAGCTATTGTTTTCCTTCCAAGCAGAGACTTGTCAAATTTACATGGTGATGATGAAGTGTGAAAGAAGAGAAGACAAATTCTGATTTGTCAAGGCCCTTCTGGCTGGCACAGATGCAGTGAGGAAGTGCATGTGAAGCGAGCACATGCCCCCCACTCAAATGAAGTGATGTTCCTCGAGTTTAAACACATAAAATCAGGAGTACCTGGGTGGCTCAGTCGGTTAAGGGTCTGACTTGGTTTCGGCTCAGGCCATGATCTCATGGTTTGTGAGTCTGAGCCCTACGTCGGGCTCCACGCTGAATGTGGAGCTTGCCTGGGATTCTCTCTCTCCCCCTCTCTGCCCCTCCCCCACTCGCTTTCTCTGTCTCTCTCTCGAAATAAGTAAATGAGCTTAAAAAAATAAAAATACAGATAAAAAACCAAAATCACCCAAAGCAATAGGTACGTTTTTAAGTAGATCTGCATATTTCTTTTTTTTTTTTTAAATCAAAATAGCTCAATAGCCTTTTAATGTTGGTTTAATCAGATAAGATGATATCACCATTTCTTGGAACTTCTAACCATTTTCTATACATACAATCCACAAGGATAAAGCCATGGGGAAAAGAGGCATAACAAGGCCTCAGATGCTACTGAGTGAGGCCATGCATTCCCGTTTCGCTGCCGTAGGAAACATCTGGGTTTGCCAGTTTTATATCCTCAAGCTCAAATTCTATACTCTGATTTGCATAGCTCCTACTGAAGAATTCGGACTAATGTAATTAAGTCACACTGCGGAAGCTTAGAAGGATACAGGAAAGAAGGCGGTGGACAACTGAAATCACTCAGCCATTTAGAAGCGCGTGTTTCTTCTGGCTCCCCACCCCCATTCACTATGCTGAAAATACACGCTGCCAGCATTCTCTGCGAAAGCTCTGATATAAATACCACTTAAGGAAGCACTTCCTCTTCACAGTTTTTATACCAACTTACCTCTCTTATCATCAAGGTGCCTTCTCTTGAAATACTGCTGCCGAAAGTGTCTGCGTGAGAAGTCTCCAGCCCGTGCGTGCTGACCATTCCCACATTGTACTGCTCGGTGCTCCCGGGGGCTCCTGTTGGTCTGAGATGGGAAGGAACGGTATTAACAGCAATGTGTGTTTAGGGAATGCCTGTTTCCTGTTTATGTTAATTTTTCAAATTGGGGTAAAATATATGCAACTTAAAATTCACCCATTTTAATCATTTCTAAGGGTACATACAATCAGTGGCCTTAAGTACGTTGTATTTAATTTTTAATGTGGTGCTGATGCCTGAACAGGTGTCCTGCTTCTGCAGCATCCTCTCTCGACCTATTCTCCATGCAGCAGTCCTAGAGAGCAAGCTTCAGACTGTCCGAGGAAAAAAACACTGCCGTCGATGTCAGAGCCCCTCAAAGGCTCTGCAAGGCCTCCAAGCCTTCTCTACTCCTTCTCTGACCAGCAGGCACCCTGACCTGCGCTTTGCTCATGCTGTTGCCTCTGCTGGAAAACTCTCTCCCACTCTGGCTCTTGGCTGGTTGCCTCTCTTAAGTAACAATATTTCATCTTAAGTGATACTTTCCTTGAGATGCCTTCTCTTACCACCTAGGTTTTATCCCACCAACCCCTCTTTTTTCTTTCTCTTCATCCTTTGTCTTATTGGTTCTTATCACAATTTATGATTCTTTCTCTTTTTGAGTCTCTTGGAACTTTCTCCCCCTGTCTCATTAGAACATATGCTTATGAAGGCAGTCTTGTCTCTGTTCATTACTGTATACCTAGCGTAGAGCTGGCCACAGAGTAGGAGTGCAACATACATTCATTTGATAAATGGTTTTACACTATTTATGGAGAAGAAATATCAATTAAGGGCATTCTGGCTTACTAGGACATCCATTAGGTAGGCTGTTTAAAAATATGCAGCACTTTTTAAAACCTCTGTAATTACTCCACACTGTGGTATATCTATTTTTAGTTTGTTTCTTGTTCTTGTGTTTAATATCTAACGGAGAAGGTAACAGGACCTTCACATACACCCCGAGAGCAGAGACTCACGTTTTCTATGTGCCCCGTAACACAGACCACAACATCAAGGGAAAACGAGAACCAGGTAGGTGATGTGATTTGTCTACAGGATTTTAGTTTCCATGCAATCCTCATTGATACCCTGTATCAGCAGCTGCCTCTTTTTTAAAGTGGGTTTATCAAAAATAAAAAAGGTATCAAGGCTTCTCTGCTTAAATATATTAATTGTATCTTTTACTATTTTTTTTTTCCTCTTAACTGTTTCTTATGTATTTGAAAAAGACATTTCTGGTCTCTTGGATCCTATCAAAGCCCAAGTACTTGATGAAATACTCAATTCAAGAAAGAAGAAACATGACAGACTTATGACATCTCTGGGACAGAGAAAGCATATGTTAAGGATCCAAACAAAGAGGTGATAAAATGGGAAAGGGAGTCCAGACCAAAGAAAAGTGCATAGCAAGATGCTTACTTCAAAACTACAAAACTGGAACAGTGGATTGAATGAATCTAAAGATGAGTTAGAACTGACGTATTTGGGAAGAAAAAGAAGCAATATTTCATTCCCAGAAAGGAGCCATTTATAGCGATCCAGAGACATGGAATAAGAAACTGCTGCAATGAATGCCTGACATATTGCTAGAGTGGCAAATCAGAATAGTTCTCAAAACTATGATATCTTCACTCATTTATTTGAAATTTTATTTTACCTTGTGTTTGTGTGTGTGTGTGTATATGTGGCAAAAATATGGAATGTAAGGCAGCTAAATATATATATATTTATATATTATAATATTTATATATTATTATATATAATATATATTATATATTTATATATTATAATATTTATATATTATTATATATAATATATATTATATATTTATATATCATAATATTTATATATTACATATAAAATACATACAATATATTATATTATATATTTATATATTTTATATATATTTATATATGTATATATATGTATATGTATATGTGTGTGTGTGTATATATATATGTATATATATTTAGCTGACTTACATTCTTGTTTGGGACAAGACGGTGTGATACAAATAAGTCCATAAATGGAGCATTTATCAAAAGCTAAAGCCTTCTGGGAAGGGAGGCACTTTCCTTCTTTGTCACTCAGACATCCTTGGCCACTGTCAGAAGTGTAGGTACACCGATGGTGACCACCGCCAGGCTGACACTGTCCAACTGAGTTCCCTTTCACCATTAAAGTTCATGGGAGTGACAAGATCAAAGATATGTCGGCCCCACTTATTTTTTTCACCTTGATGATGTTTGATTCCCCCCAGTTTCATCAGAAACATGTCAATATGAGTGAAATTTTCAAAAGAAAGGTATTTTCTAGAGCTAATTCCATTAAGACAGTTCCTTGATTAATTTCCCATATATCTCAGCTAAAACCTTCCTCAATTTATTTATTTTCAGTATTGTTTTACTAAAATTATCATCATAGGTTCCAATTCTTCCCTATGTAAATTTTACGACAAAGATTTAATCAGCCAATCAAGATGTTTATCCCTGTCACCTTTCAAAGGCTTCTGTGGTCACTACTTCTACCAAGTCCAATTTCAATGTATTAGTTTTAAAGGTGTAAATTGTATTAAGGTTTGGTTCATCTGTCAAGTTTTAGTCAGTAGCAAGTTTTACAGTGTAGAGTGTTAGCCACTTCAGTTTTACCTCCTGCATATTTTTAGTGAGATTATTTTTTTTCTGGGTTAATTTTTATACTTAAATTTTTATGAGTCAGAACTGCTTCATCTATGATAAACTTTTATGGTGAGCAGTTCAGGCTGTTTTGAGTTTTTAAAAATACTACTTCTACTAGTAATATTCCTTATATTGAATAAAAGATAATAATCTGTATTTCTCCCTTGGCCAATTTTATCTAGAATGGTGAGCAATTTCTCTTAGTAAGGTTAAGGTTGTCTAAGGATTGGTCTGTTTTATTCTGAATCTTTTGTACATTCTGGATACCTTGTTTTAATTGACCACACCATTAATTTTTCTGTTATCAATAGCGGCTTTTGATTATGGAAAATTCCTACAAACTTCTGCATGTTCTGAATCACTTTTCTACAGAATTCTTTTTTTTTTAATTTTTGAGTTTATTTATTTAAGTAATCTCTGCACCCAGTGTAGGGCTTGAGCTCACAACCTTGAGATCAAGGGTTGCATGCTCTTGCAACTGAGCCAGCCAGATGCCCCAGAATTCTTTTTAAAAGGCATAGTGACTGCAGCAATTTCTTACTTGACACATCTCCAAAGGCAAGGGAATTAAAAGCAGAAATGAACTATTGGGACCTCATCAAGATAAAAAGCTTCTGCACTGCAAAGGAAACAATCAACAAAACTAAAAGGCAACCGATGGAATGGGAAAAGATATTTGCAAATGACATATCGGACAAAGGGCTAGTATCCAAAATCTATAGAGAACTCACCAAACTCCACACCTGAAAAACAAATAATCCAGTGAAGAAATGGTCAGAAAACATGAATAGACACTTCTCTAAAGAAGACATCCAGATGGCCAACAGGCACATGAAAAGATGCTCAATGTTGCTCCTCATCAGGGAAATAAAATCAAAACCACACTCAGATATCACCTCACGCCAGTCAGAGTGGCTAAAATGAACAAATCAGGAGACTATAGATGCTGGCGAGGATGTGGAGAAATGGGAACCCTCTTGCACTGTTGGGGGGAATGTAAACTGGTTCAGCCGCTCTGGAAAACAGTGTGGAGGTTCCACAAAAAATTAAAAACAGATCTACCCTATGACCCAGCAATAGCACTGCTAGGAATTTACCCAAGGGATATAGGAGTGCTGAGGCATAGGGGCACTTGTACCCCGATGTTTATAGCAGCGCTTTCAACAATAGGCAAATTATGGAAAGAGCCTAAATGTCCATCCTGATGAATGGATAAAGAAATTGTGGTTTATATACACAATGGAATACTACTTGGCAATGAGAAAGAATGAAATATGGCCTTTTGTAGCAATGTGGATGGAACTGAAGAGTGTTATGCTAAGTGAAATAAGTCATACAGAGAAAGACAGATACCATATGTTTTCACTCTTACGCGGATCCTGAGAAACTTTCAGAAGACCATGGGGGAGGGGAAGGGGAAAAAAAAGTTACAGAGAGGGAAGGAGGGAAACCATAAGAGACTCTTAAAAACTAAGAATAAACTGAGGGTTGATGGGGGGTGGGAGGGAGGGGAAAGTGGGTGATGGGCATTGAGGAGGGCATCTATTGGGATGAGCACTGGTTATTGTATGGAAGCCAATTTGACAATAAATTTCATATTAAAAAATGATCCATAGCATAGGAGGAAATAAAAATGGATTATGGAGTAAAAAAAAACCAAAATAATAAAAACCAAAAAACAAAACAAAACAAAAAAGGCATAGTGAGTGCCTTCCTCCACATACTACAACTCTTCAAACTGTTGCTCTCTATACTTGACTTCAAGCATCTCAAGGAAACTCAAGTCATTTCTTAGCTCTCAAGTACAATGATTGCTCTTCGATACTTTGAGCGTTTGGCCTCTTGTCTGTCTACTATGACTGACCCTCCAGTCCATCCTTCTCTGCTCCCCTGACCATGTCACTCTTCTGCTTTCAATTTATAAGAGTTTCCAATTAACCATAAGATAAACCTGTGGCTTACAAGCCTTCCTGTATCTGGTCCTTGTGTATTTCTCTAGCCTCATGGTTTCAACAAAACCTACCTTCTATTTCTAACTCTAACAACATATGATTTCTAGCAGTTTCCTGCACACATCATGCTACCAACACCCTTGGGCAACTTTAGTCTATCTTCTGTCCATGAATACTTCCCTTACATTCCCTGCCTCCCTCTAGGTATTCCATCCTTTACACTGCAGTCCAGGCACTCTCAAACCCCACCTCAGCCCCACTGGGATGGTTCAGTAGGTGGCTCTCCATTCTGCTTCCACAGTATCCCCTGTTCACTTCTAACCATGCACTCAATGCACAGTCCTGCAGTTATCATATCTCAGAAATGTTGGTATCTTCAGTGCCAAGCACTGTGCCTGGCATGCAGGTGAGATCCAGTGAATGTTTTATAAGTCCACAAAGGCTTTGTTTAATAACCCCAGTAAACATTTCGTTCAAGTTTATTATCCAAATATACCTCTTTTGTGAAGTGATGAACAGTCAGCTATGAGAAGAATTATTACCATGCTTAAAGTGTCCTGAATACCTAATGTTGAATTTTGTCTTTTTAAAATTGACAAAATAACTTTAGCATTGGGTCCACTTTATACACAGGATGTGCCAAAAACAATTTTATTATAATTGTTATTAGAGGATAATGAAAACATTTGTTCAGCTATGTCACAGAACTTTATAGCATGAAGAGTGAACTTTGATGTATGCAAATTAAAAAAATCATTTAGGAGGTTGGAGGATCTAAGGAAAGAATGTAGACTGTGAAGAGAGACAGAGACAGAGACAGAGAGAGAGAGAGAGAGAGAGAGAGAGAGAGAGATACGGAGCATGGGCAGGGGAGGAGCAGAGAGTGAGACACAGAATCCAAAGCAGGTTCCAAGCTCCGAGCTGTCAGCACAAAGCCTGATGCGGGGCTGGAACCTACAAACTGTGAAATCATGACCTGAGCTGAAGTTGGATGCTTAACTTACTGAGCCACCCAGGTGCCCCACAAATGTATTTTAAAAACGTGAGTGGGAGATGGAAAAAGGTTGACCTAAGTAACTCTGGAAATAAATGGAGTCCCCTAAGATTAAAGGTAAAAGAAGCAGCTTGTAAGCACTGTACTCTGACTGATAAAGTTGTTTCCCATAGGTATACTGGTTAACCATTCTGATCCTGCTCTACATGTGTACTGGAAATGAACAACTAAGCAAGAATTGGCAGATTGTGACAGCCAGGTTTCCCACTGTTGGAGTGGAAATTGACAGGTAAGGAAGGAGAAGGGGCTAGAAGGATCCATGTGGTAATGAATCAGAGTTGGAGATATCAGGATAAACTTTTATTTAATGTAGATACAGATGGATATATATATAGAAATATTTATAGATATGTGTGCATAATGGGTTAATATACACAATATATATTTCCTTGCTCTGTCAGTTGAGAGGGCCTAAAAGAACTGACTCACTAGTAGCAATGAGCACACCTAGTGCCCAAATCTTGGTTCTAGTATCAGTTTTTAATAAAGGGAATCAAGGCTTCTAGGAGGAACGGGTGATTCCAGGACTAGAACAGGAAATACATGAGGTAAGCCTGGAACATCTTGTAGTGTCAGAAAGTAAAGAAGTGCTTGGTGGGGGGTAGGTCAGCCACAGGCGTACAGGAGCCAATGGAAAGAGCTTCCAATGGTTGAAGGTGGAACAATTTAAGCAGCAAAATGAAATAGTGGATTATAATCCGAAGTACTAAATAAATATCCATGAACCTATACTGATATAAATAAATGACCGAATAAATTAATAAATGGAGAAGAGATAAATTCCTGCAGAATAATTTCAAATAAATTATGTAAATACTCTACCCTAAAGGAACATAACTCCCTACTCCTTAAGTGCAGGCTGTGTGCACTGGCTTCCTTCCAAAGAGTACAGGATGGAAGGGGGGGATTACATTACAGTAGAGAAACCTGACAAGCAGTACCTCAGCCAGATGATCAAGGTCAGTGTCAACAGTCTTCAGTCACACTGGTAGTACATACCCTTGATATGAAGTGATAAAAGTCACATGTGACCTCTGTGATCTTTCTCCTCCAAATCCATAACCTTGGTCTAATCATGACAAGAACATCAGATAAATTCCAGTAGACGGGAATTCTATGATATTCCTAATCAGTATTCCTCAAAACTGCGAACTTCATTAAAAAGAAGGTAAGTCTGAGACACTGTCACAGACAACAGAAGCCTAAGCAGATATGGTAACTAAATAACTAAATGTAACAAGATGGGATCTTGATACTGAAAAAGGACTTTAGGTAAGTAAAAACTAAGCAAATCTGAATAAACTTACTAAAATGTATCAATACTGGTTTATTAAGTGTAACATATATACATACTAATGCATAATGCTTATAATAGGGATAACCGTGTGCAGGGGGCAGGAGGAGTAACATGGGAACTTTGTACCATCTAAACTTTTTTGTGAATTTAAAACTGTTCTAAAAAAATAAAGTTATTAATAGTAAAAAAATGAAAAAAAGCAATGATTTAAAGAAAAAACACTAAGGCAAAAACAGCTAAAACATTTTATAGTTAAGGTAATCCTTTGTTCTAAAAATTATTTCCGAGGCACAGTCTGGGTGGGAACAATGAGTTGTCCAAATTCCTATAAAGACTATAACAAAACAAAACACTTCTACTGATTAGAAGGTAAACTATAGGAAACTTATAGTGATTAGGCCACAGTTTTAGAACAATAATTTTCTCTAATTGGATTTGTCAAAGTGTTCCTGCAGGTACTGATTTAATTCAATTCAATACACATTTATCGAACATCTGCTATATGAAAGGCTCTTGGTTTGGCATTGGGTGGTGGCTATAAAAGTTGAGGAAGACATGGCTCCTGAAACTAAAGAGATTAGCATCCAGAAGAGCTTAAAAACGTAACATGAATCCTCAAAAACAAGGCAGGATGTAAATGGGAATGCAAACTAGGGGGAGAGAGAGGTCACTCCAAGAAAAGGCACAGCACTGGAAAAGTGCAAGGCATTTATTTGCAAGAATTGATAGGTCAGTTCTGCTGGAGCATATGTTGAGGGAATCATGAGCCGCAGGGATGAAGAGGGTCATAGGGCACTAGGATACAGCATGACCAGAGCCACGCTTCTGCAACACTAATAAGACCAGAGCTTGAAAAATGGATGGAAAGGCAGAGAGGACCACAGGCGAGGAAGGGGAGCATTACAACAGCCTGGCAGGGCAATGGGGTCAGAAGCTCGGCTTTCCAGTGAAAACAGAATGAAGAAAACACACGGCATGTGGCTTTCATTGTCCAGACTGCATTTTACAAGACTGTACACAGCTCAGGGACTATTCTAGCAGCAGGTAGTCATAACGGTTAAGACTGTGCCTCACATGTACTGTTCTGAAGCAGGTGCACGTACTTGAGGGAAGGTGCTGATACAAAAGGGTGTTTTTTCAGCTTGCTCGAGCTGATGCAAATTCACTTAACATACCTTTCCTTCCCTTCTTCCTGTTCTATACAGCTCTTATTTTTTCCTGACTATAAAAATAGTACATGCTCATCATAAAACTGGGGGTCTACATAAAATAAAACCCACTCACAATTGTATAATCCAGTGATAATCACTTTTATAATTTTAGTCTATTTCCCTCCACCCATTACTTTTCTATGCATGAAGCATTGGAAAATAGTGCAGTTGGTTAGTTAGAGAAATAATCTTAATTATGTGCACTCTTAATAGGTGCGATCTTCTACTATAAATATGAAACCAGCACTGTACATAGAAAACAGTTGTTGTTTTGAACACTAGGATCTACAGCTGCTTGTCTGAATGGCTGGACTCCATTTCTGAGAAGCTCTTTTGTATACATTTCATGGCAGTGAACTGTGTTGCAATCCCAGATATATATGTGTATATATATGGCTCTAAAAATATATAGCACAGAATGTAAAGGCTTATCTTAACAAGATAAATCTTAACAGAAAATAAAACTTATAAGAATGTACATAAGAAGTATTCTAACTCTGAAATACCCTATTCCAAAAGACACAATTGTTTTATAATGAAAATTTTTAATAGTGTGAAGTATACAACTATCATGCTATAGCACAACAGGCTGCTTATATTTTATATTCACGAAAATGCATATATTTACCAAACTGGAATAAACACATATAGACACACCCACACACGTATATCCTGCCTTGTCTCTGATTGTAGCTCATATACAAATAAATATTTTTAAATGTTCTTCTTTGAATGTGCACTTCAATCTGTCTAAAATTTACCAATTCTTCAAGAGCCATGCCAACTTTTGCCTCCATTATAAGCATTCAATGATAGCCTATTTATTATTTCTGGATGATAGCAATAGATCCTCTGAATTGCTTTACCAGTGTCTAGCCTGTTCTCTTTACAAATCATTTTGCTGAAATGATTTCTCTCAAACATAGTACTGATCATGTCATTTCCCAGCTCAAGAGGCCTTCTTACCAGTTCCCAATGGCCACATGGTGAAGCACATACTTCTTGGTCTGGTTTCACTAGTCCAGACCACCCCCCAACCCTGCCCAGCACACCCTAAATTCCTACCAAAGTCAACCTTCTGTGCCTTTACTTCAATTTCCTCCTGCCTGCGATTCCCATATTACCCCATGTTCTCTTCTGTCTTGACAACAGTTATTTGTGAACATGTCTTTCTTCTGGATTGGGCTATAAACTCTATGAAGCCTGGACTTGCAATTTCAGTTCAGTGCAACCGAATATAAATCAAAGCCACTGAAGACCACCTCTATTCCAGACATCGCGCAAGGTGTTAGGAGTAGAGAGATGAATGAGACGCAATCTTCACCCTCAGGGATCTCACAACCCAGAGAGGGAGACCATGTAATAAATAGCCTGATTCAAGCACTACCCGAAACTGCAGGGATATACTCAAGATCCAGCGGCCACACAGCGGAAGATACAGGCTCTATCTGTGCAGGCTGGGCTGCGAGTAGGTGATTTCCAAAGGGACAGGAGAGTGCCAGACAGCAGAGAGGAAGTGCATCATGGCCTATTCAAGCAACTCTAGAAAGGTGGGTATTTCTGCGGTGAGGGAAGAAATGGATGTGCCCTTAGTGGTAGCAGGTTGAACACTGTCAATAGCCTTGCAAAATATGACAGGGCTTAAAAACCAAACGGACTGAACATCTCCTCCAAGGCTGTCTTTGGTCATTCTTCCAAATATTTATATTAATCTGAAGTTTCCATTTATAATTTTGTTTCTCTCCAACTAGCCTACAAACTTTTAGAAGGCAGAATTTGCATCTGCACTTGCTGAATGTTTCAAAGCCCTCAGTATGGTATGTAACACAGAGTGGAAATTTTATCAATATTTTAAATACATAATCCACCCTCATCCTGGTTGTTGTAAGCTCAGTGTTTAAAGGGAATTCAAAACATCTGTTAGAAGAATTAACCAATGCTGAGTCAAGACAAAAACTGAAAGGACCAGCATATTTTTCAAAAATGGTTTAGAATAGTGATTTCGCCTCTAGAACAATTTTATTTGCTGTTAAAAAAGCAATTTAATGCAATTTGTTGCAAATGTCATATTTTAGCATATTTATGGTTGTCAATAACTGTGTAATCAACAGTAACCCAACAAGTACAAATTTTCAGCTGTGATAATTGGATTTGCCTCTCAGAATTGCTTGTATATAATGATTGTTAATCAATGGATGACGTTCCCTACAGACTGGCCAGCCCTGTCTCTCCAATCTCTGCTGGACAGGACAGTAACCGGTGGCCCGAAATGGCATCTTATCTACAGGGAGTGAGTGTGGTGTGATGGCCAATACTAGTAAGTGGGCTAAAGAAATGGAGGTGAATGAAGAGTGAAGTTGGAATAATCAGCGTCCCACTCTGTTAGATTTATACCAAATCAGAGTGACAGCACCTTGTGTTTATTCGGGGGAGAAAGCAAGAAATGTATGTGAGTGTGACTGTATGAATCCGTTTGCTTAAACTGGAGAAGCAACAGGGCAAAAGGAATTTTCTCATAGGACCCTATCCAATGAGAAAAAGAAAAGTGAGCCTTTCCTTCACTTAACCAAAGAAAAGACGTAAAGGCTATAAATAATAAGGGAGATATAGGTAGGCATACATACAAGTATAAATAGCCAAAAGAAGACTGCAAAGAAATGGACAGATGTATGTGGCAAAGTCATAGGCCACAGAGAAAAGGATCACATGAGAGAGACAGTGAAGAACAAGAAAATCACTACAGGGATATATTTAAGTCAGACACTCAGAAGGTTCTCTGCAGGATTATTTGACCCCTGATTCTTTTGCTGGGATGCTAACCCACACTGCCACACACTTTTGTGTTCCTCATTCCTCCTCTTGTCGAGGTGATGGTGAGGAAGGAACACATGTCTATGCTGTTAAATTTTAACTCCTAAACGTCATTGCCCATAATTCCATGCTTTCAGTTCTTTTCATTTTTTATAATTTTTTAAATGTTTATTTACTTTTGGGAGAGAGAGAGAGAGAGAGAGAGAGAGAAGCAGAGCACGAGCAGGGTAAGGGCAGAGAGAGAGGGAGACACAGAATGGGAAGCAGACTCCAGGCTCTGAGCTGTCAGCACAGAGCCCGATGTGGGACTCAAACCCACGAACTGTGAGATCATGACCTGAGCTGAAGTCGGCCACTTAACAGACTGAACCACCCAGGCACCCCTCCACTCTTTCAGTTCTAAGGGGGACAGGCAAGTGCCAACGGTCTGGTTGTCATCATTTTCCCTGGAGATGAAAAGAACCAAGAAAAGTGTCACCAAAGAGAGAGTCAGTCCAATGAATGTACCTAGATAAAGCATATGCAGGTACAAATGCTACTATGTATTATTCTAAGTGACCGTGTCTGTGGAGAGAGGTACTTACAGAACTATGCTCTAATAAACACTCCAATCCCAAAAGTCAGTTGATCCTGCCAGAGACCCATAAACGATCCTATATTTAATTCCTATTTCTTGTCCTTTCATTTTGGAGACCTAGCCCTCCCCGGCCGACATCAGAAAATCAGCCCTCTTACATCAGTCTGGGTATGTCACTGACAGCCACTGTCCCGTCATGGGCCTCGCTCTCTCCATCTTCCTCCTCTTCATCACTACTTTCCGACTCCTCGCTAGAGGAGGAGTAATCAGTCACCTTCTTCAGCGGGCGGTTTGTTTCTTCAATCCGGAGTTCTCTTAATTCTTTGGCTAATGCCGTCAGATCCTACAAAAGAAAAGTTTGTTCAGCATGTAGGAATTGTAGATACAACAAAGTCACATCTCTCAGCAAGTCAGTGCTCCAGCTTAAGCAACAAGAAAAGAAAGCTCTATATAGAACGGTTACAAACATAGTTGCTGCATGGAACTCAGAAAACGATGTTTGTAGCACAGAGAAACTAGAAAAGAAAGATGAAATAAATTTAGACTTTGCTCAAAACCAATTGCTAGACTGAGACGGCTCAGTTCTGAATATACGCGTGTATATATGTGTGTGTGCGTTGTGTGTATACACATATATACAAACATTGGGTTCTCATTTTATTTTGGGAAGGTGAAGTCGGTCACCCTCAGAGTTTATGGGAAAACACAGGGGATTAGCAATTGTTCCCCAGTATTTTGGGTCTCCTGCCCAAGCCACGGTCATGGCCTCTCCCCTCTTTGATTGCTACTGTACCAAAAATCTAGCATCAGTCACAGAACAGAGCAATTCCCAAGGTTCCAGCTACTACAATGGCTCATTTGGTGGGTCATCATTCCCTGGAGAGCAGAGGCACCACATCAAATAATGGCCCACCCCAAAGCCTAGTGCCACTGAAATTTATAGCCACGGAGCTGAATTAATCAAGAGGAACAACAACAACAAAATCGAAAAGAAAAAAGAGAAAGGAAAAAAAAAAAACCAAGGAAATTCTCTTCCAGAACGATAGGTGTTTCATTTTCTTTTGTTTAAAATTACAGTCACCTGGCAGAAACCCTTATGAGGAATACCAAAGTGCATGTGCAAACACCAAAAGAGAAGAGATCGTTTTTCAGTTTTCCATGAGTATGATGCAATCTTTAGCCTTATGGATGTGATGATGTGGTATTTAATCACCAGGCACATTGCAGGCAGTGTGCTGAATCTCTGACTACCTTTTATTTCACATGCTTTCAGAGCAATGCAGAGGGAAGCAGTTCTGCAAAAGCATGGCCGCTCTAATTTGCATGGGTTAAACTGCCCATGGCACGTAGCATGCAAATGAGGAAAAAGCAATTTGATATCAGTCTTACCATTTCTCCCTATATTAGTGACCCATGTGGGAATCAGAGCATTCAGTGAGAGACAGGGGATTAGGGAGAAAGAAACTCATTGAAAGATACTAAATCCCACAGTTTTCTTATGGCCATATTCTCTCTTTATTTCAATTCAGAAATGTATTTGTCCAATTCACCTGATGTAAGATTAGAGCAATGTAGGTGATCTAAATGACCCCTGATAATCTATCCTAATTGGTCAGAAGAAAAACTGAGATAAATGTGTATCGTTAAATTATAAATATAATTTTATTTTGAGGAGATAACAAATCATCATGTTTCTTTACTGTCACCTGTATATCAGGCATTACTATGTTGGTTAAATGCTTCAGGTGTTTTATTTGGTGTAGAATTTAGGAAGGTCAAGGTGCTAAGTGAAGGTCCAGGGTCATTTCTTTCTCATTTCATAATAAAATCAAAGGAAAGCACGACTTTTAAATTTGTTCTGAAGTCACTTGAATTGAAGCACTTGGAAAAGGGTAGTTTCTGAAAATTCAAATTGTGCATTTTCCACCCAAACATGCTTGCTGGGCTTTTACACACATGCACACACGCATGGCCTCAATCTCAGTGGATATATTTACCCCATCTGTGAAAGTGAAAATAGAATTCTATTAAAAAGACTCAAAGGTGTTTAAATATAACGTATACCATTAAAGAAGAAAATTACCACAGAGACAGAATTTTATGCAAATCTACTTGTTTCTTTGGCAATGGGCCAAAACAGGAAAAGCCAATATTCAGATTTCAGCTTATACTCCTCATTTCCTCTTGACATTGCCAATGTTTACCTTTATCAATTGAGAAGAAAGTGAAGGGTAATGCAATACTTGAGCACAGTGGGAAATATAGTTTGGATATTTGTTAAAGCTATGAACAGAAAAGGTATTACAATCTTCCAAACCAGTAAAATAATAACAAAATTTATTTTCTATTTTGTCTTCTATATTTTAGGAGCATGTTAGGTCTCATCAAAGAATATAAGGCATTTAAAATGTTACTTATCATTAAAAAAAGCATTTTATTATAATTTAAAGAGAGAATATGGTTTAAAATAATTTATTTCTAATGTCAATAATTCTGAGTAAAATATAATAATATTAGCTATGATTTATTTAAATTTATAATACGTTTTCCCCGTGGATTCATTTTCCTTATCTTTGACATTTCATGACAAGATAAAAGAGATTTTTAAAAAGTCAAAACTATTTAGAAATATTTAGCTTGTCCAAAGCCCATTGAATTAAAGAAACTCTCATTTGTAAAAATGACCTAAATTTTTCTAAACACTGTATCTAGGAAAAGTTTAAAGTTCTGACCTGCTTTACAACTTCACTTTTAATTAGAATTTTTTTTGTTTCTTCATTATTAAAAAGTTATCTTTCTTGAAACACTGGAAGTAATTGCAAATTCCTTTTAAGTTTACTTGGTAACAGCTTGGACGGTGAGACGTATATGAGACTCCCGAGGTAACAATAATGAGTAACTCGAAGGTAATACCCCAGTCAAAGAAAATTAATCTTCCATTGCCAATAGTCTACACGCTTAGCTGCAGTTTTGTTCCTTATCCATCCACTCTGGAAAAATTTACAATAGCAAAGTTATAGAAAATAGACACAATCTAAAATTGACACCATTGGGTTCAGATCCATTTTCATACATTTTATTTTCTGACAATACCAATTTTCTCCATATAATGAGTTTTTGTGGTAATTTATTGCTTGGCTGTCTCAAGCCTGAAGCTAAAAAAAAAATTTCAAAAAAGAGAAAAAAAGTGCTATTTAGTATGGAAATATTTGAGAAATGCACAACTAAAAAACAAATACGGCAAAATGGTAAGATTTTTTTGACTATGGAGTAAATGTGAAGATAGGAGACTCTTACCCAAAGGCTTGTTTGATGTAACACTTTTTAGAATTAACTTGATATATATTTTTTCATTAAAAAAAACTCTTATTTAATCTGACAATTATGTAGACTTTACCTCAAAAGGTGCTCTTTTGGGTCTCTTTTTAGAAACAATGTAGTTTATTCAGACTTTAGTTCAATTTTTTGAATTATTAAAATAAAGGTTAAAAGTTTTTAGGCTGGTCTTTTTTTTTACATATGAAAATAATTTATCTCCTTTTTAGGAAATCTTAAGAAGTGACATTGGGGAAGTTACTTAACTCCAGCATCCTCATCTGAGAAAAAAAGCTTTTAGATCACTAGCTACGGTTCAAGTTTTGTCCTGTCTATGGGTGTGCGATGGGAGTTTTCAGATTCTTACACAATAACAAAAATATAGTGCTAAAGCCAGTATTTGCTTATGTATCAATCTTCATGTCATATGTTTAACTGCTAGAGTGAAAAGAATATTTTCAATGATTGTATTAAATAATCACAGACTATATTGCACAATCTTATATCCCATTAGAAAGGAATGCTAAATTAATGGACACTCTCTGAGACTGATTTTCATGAAAAATCAAACTGTTAAATTAACAATAAGAAGCAACATGTTTTCCAAGAGTTTTGAAACTTCTCATTTCAATCCTGGGTTATCTAAATGGCAAATCAGTCACAATGGAAGGAAGCCATATTGAACCCTGTGACTGAAGATGGGAGAAAGGTTTAATTCAAGGTTTCTCAGCTGTGGCACTATTGATGTTTGGGGCCAGATCCTTCTATACTATGGGTGGCTCTCTTGGCATGGTAGGATGTATAACAGCATCTTTGTGCTCTACCCACAGGCTACCAGTAGCACTGCCCCCCACTTCCAAGTTGTGATGAACAAAACCACCCCAAACTTTGCCAAATATCTCCTAAGGGGAAAGAAGGGGATGGAAGGAAAAAGAGAGGTGGAATCGTCCCTGGGGGAGAACTACTGAGTTAGGCAGAACCAAGTAATCCTGTATTTTTAGTGGTTTGGATCAGTGATATTCAAGGGATAGGGTTAACAGAATCACCTGGAGGATATTTTCCAATCACACATGGTCCGAGATTTTGGTGTGCCACTTACATCACCTCAATTACTTATACTTCTGTTGCTATCTCTCATCTGTGTCCAGGGTATGAGAGTAAAGCAAAATAAATAAAGCAATTTTTAAAAAGCCTAAAATATCCTGGGTTAACCAGATGAAATCCATTTTCCTCACAACAACCACCTTCAAGCTGAAATCTTGTGAGATTTCCCTTGAGTTGCGCACACACACAACCCTTTTTCTGGCAGCCATAGCACCAGAATATCGCTTTCTGTCTTCAACCATGTGGGAAAAAACTGACAAAAGGTGTAATAATTGCTGTCCTTCTGACTATGATGAGGGAAAGTTCAGGGCTGTGGTACAAAGCAATGAAAAACGTTCCTCATTTTGCTCTCTTATAAATGCCGTCCACACACTGTAGACACATAGAGTCTCATTCTTTTATGAGCAGTAATCTTTTACCTAAGAAATAACATTCTAAACCACTCTGAATGGTAAGGCAGTCCTAATTCTGAAAAAGAGAGGCTCTTTGGTAAAGGTCAGAAGCATAGGATCCGGCTTCTCCCACCTGCCAAAATGGCGCCATGCCGCGGGCTCAAACTAGCATGAGGACTGCCTCTTGGCTTTCTCAAAATGTTCTCGCACACGTGATCTTGAGTGATCCTAATCAATCTTACGACCGAGGCAGAGCAGGTGCCTTCATCCCCATCTTACACATGAAGAAACTGTGGCCCAAAAAGGTTAGGAAACTGGTCCTGGCCAGTTATTTACTCGGGGGAGCTAGAATTTGAATGCAGTTTGCTGATTCCAAAGCCAGCGCTTTTTCCATGTCGTTTCACAAAAATAGTGCTCAGCAGAGCTACAGCCTTAAAGCCATAATAGTAGTCTTCAGATTCCATGCACTCAGGACTCTTTGCAAGGCCTGTCTCTGAAAACAAACAACAGCACAACTCCACTGTGCTGTATTCATGCAGGTCTGACAAACAGCAGGAAGGCAGTCATCCTTCTTAGCAAGCTACCTAAGATTGACAAAGCCATATATTTTTCTAATGGAAAAATGTCTCCGCAGATAAGGAAATAAAGTCACTTAACTCGCCAGGATTCATTAACTAAAGTTGATGTTGCTGCCGATGCTGTAGTTAATGTCCCACAAAATTAATCTAACAATACCCAGTAACTCCTTGTCACAAATCACACATTATAAATTTGGAGTGCTTTAGAATGATGTCTCTTTCTCTGTTAGTAAAACCGCCATCCCCTCGCGAGGCTGGTGAGCACAGGTTAAGAGCTCAGGCTTTGCTATTGGAAGATGCTGGAATGAAAAACTGCCAATAACAAAGCACTAATGTTTATCTTTAGCTAGATTGGAACATTGGAAAAGTGACATTTTGGCTTCGAAGGAAGGTCTCTGGAGCTTTACCCGAGTGTCTGAGGGCCTCAGGCTGGCTGCCATTGAAGGGGCTTGCCTTCCAGCAGACCACTCCAGAGGAGTGGGCTTTAAATCTGTGATCCAACAGGCCACTTTTCTGAATGTCAACATCAGGAAATCACCTGTATATTTACATCTTGTGACAGCATGACCAAGAAAAGGTAATACTAACCTCATCTATAGCTTTCTTATAGCTCTGAAAAAGGAGGAACCCAATCCAGAAGAATCCACAGGAGGGGGAAAAGCCAGAAGAAAGAGAGCAGGTTAGACACAAAATGGGAATTGTTAGTACACAACTGACAAATGCAATAGCAGAAAGGGCGTCAACCCCAAATGGGGCAAATTCCCTTCATTATTACTCTCACTACGCTTCCTTACTTAAATACGTAAAAACCAGAGTAAACCAAAAAGCCTTAGCATTCATTTCAAAGAAAAGGTTCTCAGAAATTTTAAGTAAAGTATGTGGATGGATAATAACTCATCCCAAGTTAATTTCCAACTTTCAAATATCAGCCTCCACGCTCTTATTTCTTTTGCTAAAACTATCTGGGGTCTGTCATGTCACAGCAATGAAGCTAGACCCATGGTCAAACCATGCTTATCATGTTTTGGTCCAGAAAAATAAGGTCCTAAAGGCATGAAAAACAGCATAAATTACATTAATTCATATGGAAAATAATATGGGGAGAGGGCAGAGTAGACAACAGAAACCCAAAGAAAGTGCCCACATCCCTTCAACTGCTAGCTTGAACATCTTTTTGCCAAAGCTGCTGAGTAGAAATTATGTTATGATAGGAGTTATTTCCCGCCTTTTTTATTCTCTAAAATAGTGCTAATGATTGGCAGAAAGCCTAATGGCAGATAGGCAATCTGAGATCTGTCCAGTTCTTTCCTAATCAGGTATTACTTTCTTCTGGATACTTCTAGCATCCATTCTTCTTATTAATCTCATTAAGTTTTGTTTCATAGTCATGGGTGTATCCCCAACTACTGTGTCCTGTGGCTTTTCTGGTAATTTAAAAGAGTTCAAAAGCACTCACAGCTGGTCGACTAGGTCGGGTAATGTCCCTGGATTCTTCTGGCTTCACCTTGGAAGGCTCATGGGGGAGCACAGGTGATCCTTCCGACTTACTGTTGGCTAGGTAGAAAGACAGGGATCAAGAAAAATAATGACCATCAAAAGTGTTGACTCAAGTTCTAGAGTTCTGTGGTGAGTCATCCTTCGGGATTACTCAGGGGATACATCATTCATTTAGGCAAATCCTCAAACACATCCATGAAAAAATTGTTAATATTCAGGCAAACACACTTAGGCTTGTAACCTGGAAGTCACTAATAATAGTAAGAAAAACTAGCACGTACCAGCACCACCACCATTTACTGAGTGCTAAATGTGTGTCAGGCTTAATGCTAAAAGCCTTCTATGTCAACTGTCTCATCGAATTCTTGCTGCAACCCAATGTATGGCCCTCTTTTCCCATTTCACTGTTCAAAACAGACTTAGAGAGATGGCATACTAGCCTAAGGTCATGCTGAAATTATGGGCAGAGTTGGTATTCTGTCTGGCTTACCCAAGTCCTATTCTCGGTAGTACACTAGACCAGATTCTGTGTTAGCATTCTATGGTTGGTTTCTTCTTGTACCACTTACCCGTCAGAGTAGGTTATTTTGAGGGAGTGTTGTGGGAAAAAAATAGAAACCTATTTTATGTGATGGAATGCTTTTTAAATGGGGGGCAGGGGTTGTCTGGGTCCTTTAAGGAAGAAAGAATGAGGTGGGGACAGGAAGGAGAGTATTGGTGACAAAGGGGAAGAGCCCCAGAATGGAGGATCGGGGAGGTCCACCAACAGCTACGGAGTGAAGAGTATCTCTCAGATTTTTTTATAGGTACAGAAAAAACAATCTGGCATCAGAGAGATTCTTTTACTGTAAAGTGGTCTTTCATGGGCAGAAACACATCAGGGATACAACAGTGTTTTTAACCCAGAGGAACTAGGGGCCAAAGGAAAGAAGATAAGAATTAAACCCAAACCAGATCAGAGAATTACAGTGATACGCATAACTTTAGTTTTCTTTAGTTTTCTCTAAGGATATTAAGATGCTTGTGAATAGAAAAAAGATAAATGAATGGCACTTTTTTCAATTAAGTAAATTTATATTTGAAGTAAAGCAACAGAAGTACACATAGCTATGTGCTGCACCACTGAGGTCTGAAGAATGCATATGGAGGCAGCCATATCCCGGTCCAGAGACATGAGCACTGCACGCCAGATTTCAACCTTTCCAAAATGGAAATACAGTGACTCTACTTATTTAAAACCTTAAAAAGCTAATATGTGGCAACCTATGATTGTGGCTAATGAAGAGGCTAAGAAAAAGGGCTGGTGGTTTTTCTCAGAGCACAGTAATTTGTTAATATTTATCAAATTGCACCTAAAAAAGTTCTGGTGTTTATTACTTGGAAGCAAAATTATCTTCTGAAGGTTATTCAGAAAGAGTAAATTTTGATTAGCTAGAAGCAATGTGTTGTCATGTGTAATTAGCTGGACATGCTAATGTTTTTCACAAGCTTCCTCATTAATGAAAACTAAACAGTGATAAATGACTTGAATAAATGGTCAGAGAGGCTCATTTTTTATCCCTCTTTGGTAGGAATAACTAGAAGAGTGAAATATACTTTCTAAGTCAAAGAGTTTATTTCTTCTTTAAAATGTGTATGTGTTCTACGTTAGTCTTTACCGAATCCCACTTTGAGAGATCCTTCGTATCATGAAATATATTCACACGCAAAGGGAAGACTGGCATAATGGGAAGAGGATACTTGGGGGTACATGAAACTCTAAACAGACAACAAATGGAAATGGGAATTCAGGTGACTCAAAAGTAATTATATTTTCAAATAAGACCAATAGTCTATGATCATCCCGGAAAACAACGTGATCTGCAATTCGAAAAGATTTAGTCCACACTGTGACGTCACAATGTATATGACTGGGGATGGCGGTTCACTCATCTAAGGAGACTGAGGCTCCGGAAAGTCAGGACTCTGTGGCATCACACAGCGGTGGCCATGCCAGGAGCAGGAATCACAAAAGTCAGGAAGTAAATGGATTCCATGCCCCCGGCTCTCTCCTCCAGGCAATGTTGTTGGGAAAGGTGGGGGAAGGTTTACCTCGAACTCTGGTTCGCTCGCTGGACCCCGCTTGCGATCCAGGCTGAGAGCCTCCTTGGGAGCTGGGCTGGGAGCTGGGGGTGCTGGAGCTGGAGGAACTGCCGCTGCTGGTCCTCTGCAAGGGGCTCTCCAAGACAGGCTCCGTTCTCCGGAGGTCAGGGTTGCTGTGTGGAAGGCAGAACGCGGTGACTACACCCTGGACACCTTGCCATCCACAGACACAGTACAGTCCAGTCCCACCCCCGGTGCAAAGGAGCAAAGAGAGCACATGTGTGACACTGCACAGAAGGGGTCAACGGAAATGACAGTCATGTCGTCCTCTGTGGAGCTCCCAGCCAGATACTGCTGGATGAGATGAACTCTTGACCCCAGCTCCTGGGTCATTACACTAAAATATTAGCTCTGAAATGGTGCTCGTCAAAGGAGGCTTTCTTTGAAACCCTTATTCCTGTGTTCATTGTAAAAAAAACAAACAAAAAAACCCCAAAAAAACCCAAAAACCAAAAAACCTTGAAAAATATTAAAAGATAAAAGAAGGAAGCAACACATTCAATCTCTGACCCAAGAGACATCCAACTATATTTTACTATTTGGTAGAGTATCTTCTAGACTTTTGTATATACAGAAGCATGCTGTATGTTCGGTTTTGCAGCTTTTTTCCACCCTCCCTTAGCACTGCTTTGGGAGCAGCTTCTTATGCTTACAAAAATAATAATGGCTGCATAATAATCCAGTATATGGATGAATTAGTTTAACTATTCCTCTACCGCTGGATATTAAGCTACTTCCAATACATTGCCGTGACACACGACATTGAAATAAGTATCTCCAGGCACCTGTACATCCCAGTCACATCTCTTTCCTGGAACTGGGATTGTTGGGTGGAAGGACATGAACAGGGATGAGTGTGTTGCATATGTGTTTGTATGTGGGTGTGTAATGTTATTACTGGTTTTTGCTGAAGTGTATGAAACAGACCATCTTACTGAATTCTTACCATGCTTTAGGATGAGCAGTTTGCTACTTTGTAAAAAAAAAAAATCTATCTTGTTGTTGTAATGTTGTTTTAAAACATTACTCTTGAGGTAGAATAATTCTTATTCACATTCATTTGCAATTTATAATTCTTCCGTGAATTGCTTAATCAAATTCTCTGCTTACGTAGTTAGTGGTATATTTGCATTTTAAATTTCTTTCAGGAAGTCTTTATATACTTTGGCTATTATCAAAAGGAGGTGTGTTTTAAAATAATTATTGGGCGCTAATTCAAGAATAAATACTTTTATAAAATCTTATTATTATTCACCTTTATATGTAAACTGCCCCCAAAATAGTGGTATTTATTTGCTCACTCAGTTGGTCTATACCAAGCACTGGGTCAGGCATTTGAGATATGGTAATGAACAAGACACAGTCTTGTCATCTGCCGGTTTAGACGGACGCACACAGCCAATTTCCCCCATGCTTTGCCTGCAGTGAGCACAGGGCAGCATGGGAGCATGGACAGAGCCACGTAAGCCACTTTTGGTGATCATAGAAGCTGTCCTAAGAGAGTGGTGGGAAACAGCTGCTGAGGTTTTTATGATTTTGTTATAAAAATAAGCAGCATCCTCAAAGTTTCCACAAAGCTCTTCCTTTTTAATTTATACCTTAGAGGCCTTTTCATTTATATAATTCTGGGCCTAAATTAGTGCATGGATAATTTAGTGAAACCTGCAACTCAAAGCTCAAATCCACTGCCATCCACCTGCCGAGGGCCCCTACATGTTTCCAATGTCTTCAGTTCTCCAAACAGAACTGCACACCTTAGTGTGATCACAGACTACGATTTTAATGCAATAATTCATGTTAAAATGCAATTTTAAGTCTTCATTTTGCTCCCCTCATTTCAAGACTGTCAAGTGCACACTAAACTGTGTGGGGTGTCCCATGTTTCATGTACAAAAGTGGAAATAATATGGTCTCTTCCCTTGAGATGCTTGCATTTTAGTGTACCAAAAATCTGGCCACAGAATGACATCATTATAGCAGCAACTGGACCAAATAATTTCTGTTTTGAAAACTTAAGAACTTTGCTTTTGGTGATGTATCTTCCAAAAACATTTGATCAAGTGAGAAAATGTTTTAAATATTGGGTTATTGTAAGACATGGCTGGTGGCTCTGGAAAACATATGTGAAAATAAATATGTCCTCATAACTTAGTAATTTTTATCACATAAATATAGAATTTATGACAATATTTATCTTAAGGTTTTATGGTAAAGGAGTTGCTAAGTCAACCCAACAGTATGATCGACTGAAGCAGAAGTGATTATCAAAGTTAAGGAAAATGTTTAAATTCTCAATATTTTTATAGAACTCCTTTGCATAGTAATTATTTTTGTGAAAACTGCTAGCACTTAACTGGCTAAAATAGTTTTGGATCCATACTGGAACTAGCCCTGATTTGGAGAATACCTAAAATGATAAATGTATAATACTTATGCAGTATCCTACCTTTTGAATTTTCCTTAAAGAAACAATCTTATCTCCTTTTATTCCCAATAATAAATTATTTCCCATGGTCTTGTTTGATTAAACAGTGATGGTCAGGAATTATTTATACATAATTAATAAAGTCCAAAGGTTTGTTTTTTTTTTTTTTCCTAAAAATTGCATTGCTAGCCAACTGTATCACAGATTAAAGGTAATGGACATGCTAAGGCTTCTTGGTAGTTGCTTTCGTTTTGTAGAATGGTAATGTAGTGTTTTTTATTTTTAAATACAAAGAACACTTTGTTATTGTGAGTCTATTTATCTATATAACTATTATCTATAGTTATCTATGTAACTATATAACTAGATGAATAACTATTCATCTAGTTATTGTGAGAAGGGTGGCTGTGAGCTCTGAGATATTTTTCTCTGGTGACTGTGGTGTGGTAGCAGGATCCAGCTACTTGCTTGAACACAGCACTCCTTTGGTAATTTAACCAATACCTTTCTGTGAAACAGCTGCTTTGTGAGACTCGTTGGACCAGTATGAGGGATGGAGGACAGCACAGGTCACAGGTGTGAGAGGCAGCAGAATTCTAGACGTGAGAAACAGGCAGCGGAGACAACAGTGAAGAAGGCAAATCTCTGCATGCTACGCGTGAAAGAGCCCGTAAGTATTGTCGGAGTTTGGGGAACGATGAATGCAGCCTGGGGTCGTTGAGGTGGTGTCAAGAAGGAGACAGGACTTGACTGGGACTTTGAGGAATAAGCAGGAAGTCTGGGGGAGCGCCTGAGTGAAGACGCAGGGGCTGTGATTTTTCTGGGGCTAGCTGGTGTAGAGAGGACACCCACCCTGATGGAGTACTAAGTCTGTGTTAGGATAGCCTGGAAGAGTGGGTCATCAGAAGAAATGGATGCTTTATGCAGCAGTGCCTGTAAAGCTTGGTAGAGCACACAGGTCTCCTAGGGCAGGCTTATGGATGACTGGGGAGGAGACATGCAGGCTGACCAGGTGGGAGGCTGCTGCCATATTGATGATATAAGGCCTGGGCCCAGGCTGTCAGAGAGGGGCCTGGTCATTGGCAGAACCAGCTGGCAAGTGCACGTGTTTCGGATGGAGCTCAGAGCCTCTTTTGGCATGAAATTAATTGAATCCCATGGGTATTAAATCCGTGACCTGGGCCTCATTAGCACAGGCCCTTCTTACTGGAGCGAACCAGCATGGGTGCTGATCTTAATAGGTTGCTATTTTTGCTGCTGGAGACTGAAAGAAGTATTTAGTGTCTATACAAACACACATAGAAAGAGGGGAAACTTCAAAATGCTTTTTCTATGTTATTTTTTTTTTTTGGAAAATATAAGTATTTAAAACAATTTTATTAAAAAATTTTAAAAACATTCTAATTTATTTTTGAGAGAGAGAGAGAGAGACAGAGAGGAGGGGCAGAGGGAGAGGAGGAGGGAGAATCTCAAGCAAGCTCCGCACTGTGAGCACAGAGCCTGATGAGGGGCTCAAACTCATGATCTGTGAGATCATGACCTGAGCTGAAATTCAAGAGTCGGACACATAACCAACTGAGCCACCCAGGCGCCCCAGAAAATATAAGTATTTTGATAAAATGTCATACCATTCATATTTTTCTTTTCCTTATTGTATAGTAATCTGGTCTGGCCTTGGGGCCAAGAAGTCTGAGATAAATGCTTTTAGAGGGAATTTCAGAAGAATTCTATGAAATAATAGATCTCTCTTGTTCACATATCAACTGAAACTACTCAGATCCAAATGTGTAAAAACTTGAAAACATTCATATATACTTCTTCAAATGCTAACTTTTGGTTCAGACATTTGCCATCCCACAGACAATGCCATGGGGCCTGTAAAACACACAGTAAAGTGAAAATGTGGCAATTATTTCATTTACTTGAATCATATAAAAAGTCAAAACAGAAAATTAGGATTACAAAGTGATTTCTTGGCCCAAATACTTGGGCCAAGTCTGTAATTAACTGGCTGACTGCCAAAATTCACTTTACTTTGTTCTGTGATGACACAGCCAATGAGAACAAATGAGCCATAGGAAGAGAGGTTTGGGATGGGACAGAGAATTATTTTTTTAAATTAAGCATTTAGTCATTGGGTTTTGACTCGGTGCTTCTGGCTTACTTTAAATCTTTTCATATTCTGAATGTACTTGTTTGATAAAATTTTAATTTGCTTTAAAAGAACACATGAATCAAAGTTAAATATTAAGGTACCTGGAATTTTTTAAAACGGTATTTTAAAAAATGAACAAACCAAATCTTGATTTAAACTCAACTAATCACTCTGACACCATAAGGCATCTGGGAGCCCACACAGCAGGTAGGAACTGCGTACAGATCTGCATATGCATGAGACAGAAGGGCAGGAACAGGTGTGTGGGGTTATGGTGATGGGGTGGAAACTGTCAAAAGCACCTAATGATATCAGTACCAGCTTGAGTAGGAAAGTTTGGGGGCTATAAATAGGTTCTATGGGACAACAACCACTAAAAGCTAGTCAATACCACAAGATGAGAATCAATAACCACAGGATTAAGAGGAGCTATTAACATTCTCACTCAATTACATGGTGGGAAAAATGGAGGCAAAATGGAGGCAAAATGAACAAATCAAGAACCCTCTTTCCTTCGGGAACACAATGCAGCAACACCAGCTGTGTTTATTGCAAAACAGGTAAGCATGGCATGGTATTTAGGAGTGTGGACTTTGGTGCCACAGAATGGTTGTGGACAATGGTTCAAATGGTGGCTCTATCACTTAATAATCTTGTCACCTTAAACAATTTAGTTAACTTGTGTTTGTCTCAGTTTCCCTTCTATAAAATAGAAGTGATTATAGCCACTACCTCACAGAGTTGCTATATGGCTTAAAGTTTATTTATTTTGAGAGTGAGAGCATGCACATGCATGAGCAGGAGAGGGGCAGAGAGAGAGAGAGAGAGAGAGAGAGAAAATCCCAAGCCGGCTCCGTGCTGTCAGTGCACCAGATGCAGAGCTCGATCTCAGGAATGGCAAGATCATGACCTGAGCTGAAATCAAGAGTCAGACACTTAACCAACTGAGCCACCCAGGCGCCTGTTAAATGGTTTAAATTAGTTACTATTTGAGATGCACACTGAAGAGTGCCTCACAAATAAAGATGTTCCAGATGTGTTTCTTAAAGAAATAAATAAAAAATTGCCCCAAACCAATCAGAAGGCAGGGATGCAAGGGGGTTGCCCAGTAACACTTTCCTGACCAGCTAATGTCAGCACAGCTGTATTCCTTGACACACACAACGATTCTAAGACATGTTCTTTACAGGGCTCTTTTTGATTTGGTGTAGTGTGTGTAGATAGGGGAAGTGACATAATAGGGAGTTTTTTTCTGGGAGAAGGAAGGCTTTTGAAAATAGTAAAGCTCTGCTTTTTCCTCACGTTGGAGGCATGCTTCCATCTCCCATTTTAACTCACCTCCAGAATCTTCCATTCAGGGTGCCAAGTAGCTTACTGACTTACACATACTGTTTCCTACATTCTCAGAAATTAGCATACATTCTGCAGTTACTATGGAATATACAATATCTTGCACCTAGTGCTTGGAGTTCATTAGTACTTAAATTCAGGAAGCAAAAACTGAGCTCTTTAACCATTAGGCTCTATTTTCTAGTCTTCCTTTTTCCTGCTGGCTTAGCACAAAAGTGGTTTACTTCTCACTCAGATCAAACTGGTCTCCTTGGTGGTTCTTCCTCAAGTGGGGACTTGGGGACTCAGATTCCTTCCATGTTCAGACATTATTGTCTTAAATTTGTGGTCCCTACATTTGCTACAAAAGAAGGGAGCCTCTGCTTGGGGACTCAGGTTCCTTCCATGTTCAGACATTATTGCCTTAAATTTGTGGTCCCTACATTTGCTACAAAAGAAGGGAGCCTCTGCTTGGGGACTCAGGCTCCTTCCATGTTCAGACATTATTGCCTTATATTTGTGGTCCCTACATTTGCTACAAAAGAAGGGAGCCTCTGCCTTCTTCCAATAATTCACATATTTACCTCAAAGCAAAGGAAGAAAGCAAGGCAAGAAATAGAATTTTGCCCCTAATAATGCCTATAGCTCCAAAGGGTAGCAGGTATGGTATATCCTCTGACCCATGGGCCCTAGACTCAGGTGGTCTTGGTTGAGTCACTGACTCCCAAGGTCCCATGCAGCCCTGAACACAGCAGGTCCTCAATATACATTTGCTGAATTTAGCAAATGAAAATAATAACAACAAAACATCCTGAATTTGTCCTTTATTAGATGTGTGATTTTTCTTGGGATCCATTCTTACTTTGTTAATTTTCTACTTTCCCTTGAGGATCAATTTAAGGAGAAGGGCCGGGAGGATAAAAAGGAATACTGACCAACAACAAGAAGTATAGTTCATAAACATGGTAAAGGATGAATTCTTTAAAAGCAACCCTTTGTCATGGCTTCGTGGATGGCCAGTTGCCTGAAGAGTGGTACAAAAAGAACTATGAGAACTTCATTAAGACCAATATAAGATAGGAGAGTCTGTTTTACAGTAATGCCCCCAGCCAATCACATCTCCCATCGTCCGTGCCCTGTGTATTTCCTTTAGCGCACTGACTCAGGGCTTGCCCACATGACTTGTGGTTGCCAATGGGACATCAACACAGATGATGCAAGCAAAGGCTTGAAAAGTGCTCCTGTACTGGGGCCCTCCCTCTCGGGAGGCTGTCCTGAGTTTGCCAAACAGTAAAGAAGACCAGGATGAAGGTCCACATGAAGGTACAGCTGACCCATCGGCTCAGCGCAGCTGCATAAGTAGCCCAAGTGAGATCAGCCGAAAAACTTATTAGCCAACCCAGAGAATCGCAAGAAATAATAAATTGTTCCTATTTCAGACTACTAACTTTTAGGATGTTTTCTTATGAAGCAAAGGCAACCGAAACCAATAAACCAAAATCCTGAAGTAATAAACAGTAAATAACCAAAGAGTAAATAAACCAAATCTGAAGCTTTAAAAAATGCAATCCAATCTAGACTGGCAAAGTCTGATTCACATCTTAAGTGTTGGTCATTTGGTGATAGCAAGAAGTAGGGGGTCCGGGATGATTACTCTGGTTGGCAGAGATGGGGATCTCCACCCCCTCCCTCACAGTCCCTGATTTTCATTGTAGGTAAATAATTATTACCTCTTAGCTCACTCCCTCCCTCCCTTCTCTGTAAGCAGAAAAATGTTAGCTGTCTCACAAAGTTTGCATTCTTTGGACAAAGTACAAATTTAAGTGGGTCCGAGGGAAAAGCTCATGTTTTACAAGCCACTGACCATCAAAAGCCAACTATCTTAGGCCCTAGTGTCATTAAAATAACACTTCAGAGGGAACAAAGAGCTGCTTTTTATTTGATTATATAATGATAGTTCTCTTTCTTTTCGGTTGATAGAAATGAAAAAGATTTTAGTTGAAATGACGCTTGATCTACAGCCGCTAAAATTCTAAGCAACTGATCCCATGACCAGAGCCTCGAGGGCAGGGTCCAAGGGACCAAGAAGCACGGATAATTGGGGGCTTATTGCTGCTCGAAGAGGGGGACTGACAAAGTTCACGCCCGCAATCCCAGGGCTGATGCTCCTTTGGCTCCCGGTCACAGTACACTCTGGTCTTCCTCAGCGCTGCTTAGCAACGCCAGCTCAGGCTGGAGCTGACAAGTCACTGGGAAAAAAATGGCTCATTCAGAGCTTCCTGCTATTGGCAATCCCACTCAGAATGGGCTAACTTCTTCGCCCTGAAGGGATTACTGTTCTTAGTACAGTTCCATCTTATTTTTGGACTGACCTCTTTCTAAAGCTCTTCATGTGAAGAGGAAAATTAAAGCTTCACTATCAAAAGCATTCCCTATATTAAAGATACGTACAAATAATCATAACTTTCATTTCCAGTCTCTCGTTCTTACTAGCTAGGGAGAGTCCTTCTCTCGTGAACACAGTGAAGAAGAACATAACGGCCTGCCCAAGCTCATCCTTTTTATAGTCTCAGCAGAAACCATTTGCTATTTCAGTTGATCCTAAAAAGTGGTGTATTCATCATGAAAAACCTGAGGGAAGCTCGACGAACTGGAGAAGCAAATGGCATAGAATCAGCTCAGATACAGTACAGATATTGCTTACTTTCCAGATTCTCTTGAGACCTCTACACCAACCGGTAGGTGAATGCAGTTTCCTCACTGTAGGAATATCCACTGTTGATGGAAAATTCTAGGAGAGCACAGAGTAGCGGTGGAAGCATAATTGTATCTCAGTGACCCTCCATAATGCCAAAGAGGTGATTTTTTACTAAGAAATAGTTCTTTTGTAATTTGTCAAGCTAGGGACCTCTGCAGCTGGCCACTGATACATTTCTTTGGCAATTACTTTGTAATGTCTTAATGGCTCCGAGGGTATATTTCTTGACCTGATGCTAAAAATCACCTCAAACCAGGCTGTCTTGTTCTGCTGACTTCATGAAATGGCCTCTTAAGTAATGGTTTGGGGTATTCCAACCAGACTTATATTTGCAATTTTACTCTCAAATTTTAAAAATGAGGTACACTTGGTTGGCTTCTGGGATGCCTCACTCACTCATTTATTCATGAGCCCTCACTCTGCACTGATTTCTGTGAAAGGTGACTGAAGAAATAAAAGGTGTATCTTCCGGCCCCACAGAAGCTTACAGTCCAAGTGCCCAGTCAACATGCCTCTGAAGTGAAACAAGGACAAAACCAATTTTTAGGAAAGCAATAATGACAGTGGCAGGTGGGGTTTTTTCCTCTACCTTAACCATCTTCCTTCCCTTACCTTGCTCTGATGGGTTGAGATCCCAGTCTGGGTCCCAGAGCACTACCATTTCCAGGAGAATTCTTTCTGGCTAATGCTGGGGATATAGAAGTTGTTCTTTGAGGCACCTGAAAGAAAACCGGAATTCAGAAATATTTTCCATAAAATAGCTCCCATAGGCTCTTACTTGAAAAGCAGCCTAACCCTTTCCTAAAATTTACCAGGAGTTACAGAAACAGGCAAGCAATAGTGTTCATTTTTCAAAGAAATATTTAACTCCCTAAACACAATCAGACAAAAGACACTGGCTGAGGCACATTCAGCCATCACGAAGGAGTACGGTAACTATAAAAACAAATTAAAAAGGAGACCAAGCTAATTATTTTGATTCACTGGGCTAAAATAACCGACCTCCTTTGCTTGTGTAAGAGTGGTGAATATCAGATATTTCTTTGGGGGTACCATCAACTTAGCTGATCATTGGAAATTTCATCAGATGAGAGTAATCCAGAGAAGCTGAGCTACGTCACAACTGATAAACAGGCAAGGAAATGATGACATCTGGGGAGAAACTAGGGTATCAGGCTAGAACTTGGGACGTAAGCCACATGTTGCTGAGCTCAGAGAAACTGCTTCAATAGATTCTATATGTTTCAATTTCCTAATCAACTTGCAATCACTAATTAGAAACAAACCCCTAGACACTGTGCTTTGGAAGGTCAATTTGCAAATGTAACACAAAACAGGATTAATATTGAAAATACTGGCAGGGTCTTCAAAAAGACTATGTGTGTATCATCAGACACAGAGTAGGAACATGTATCATTATTAGCTTATCTGACGAGGCCTAAGGTGGAATTCATGTATGTCTCATTTCATTAAACATTTTTAATGAAATCAAATATTGTAAGTGTACTAAAGGGGTCCAACATGAGGGAGGAGAATAATACTGTATGAAAGTAAGCAGGAAATGAAAATGTAGATATCCCGTGATAGCTAATTGGGTTAAACATTTGTCAGGTACTTCCGTTTCATTCACTTCTTGGGGCTCTTTTAAAGTGGGTTTGTGGGTTTTTTTTTTAATGTTTTTATTTATTTTCTAGAGACAGAAAGACAGAGTGTGAATGGGGGTAAGGCAGAGAGAGAGGGAGACACAGAATCCAAAGCAGGCTCCCAACTCCGAGCTGTCAGCACAGAGCCCGACACGGGGCTTGAACTCACGAACTGCAAGATCATGACCTGAGTCAATGTCGGATGCCTAACCGACTGAGCCACCCAGCTGCCCCTAAAGTGATTTGTGTCTTGCACTAGGTATTTTAAAAATGTGCTTTGTTATAACATTATTGGTTAATACATTAAGTGATATTTAAGATTAATATAAATTTTGTTGGTTATTATGATGCATTTTAAGATAAAGACCTAGGAAGATTAGTCAGTGAAGTGAAGCAGAATGGCCAAATCAGAGTTTCCACCCACTCAAATTAAATATTCCTTTTTCTTTTTGTAAACTTAAATAGTTGTAGAGAAGAAAGAATCTAACAAATTATTAAAACTAAAACCTTTGTATAGATGTAAAATTTTCTCCCAGAGTTATAAATGTATGCCTACATGCTTTCAGAGAGTGGACCACTCACTTCCATTTTCAGTTTTTCTGGCTCTCGTGACACTTCTCTGCCTGTCCTATTTTCCATATTGGACTTTGCTCCCTAACTAACCTTTTCTGATGGCATCTCGGCTTCCACAAAAAGAGAGCACCAACAAAAAAGCCATGATCAGCTATTTTCATTTCCAAAACAACGGAAATCCTGTTATAATATCCTTTTGAGTAGAAGATGAGGAAGAATATTTGAAGATCATTGGGTAAAAAGTATTATTTCTTCCTGGAATCAACAATGGCACTGATCTTTGGAAATTGTGGGACATTCCATTTGTCATAGATCCTATGCTAAGTTCAAAAGAAAGGGGAATCTTGGACCAGGAAAAATCTAAGGCAAACATTTCTCCAGTATTTTGAAATATTTCCAAGATGTCTGTAGTGAGATACATGACCACATTACATAACAACTTTTGGAATGAGTAACAACTGGTTTAGGTAAAAACAAAAGAAACCAATCCCAGGGTTATTCTGTCCGGTGGATGGCTAGTCATTTCACCCTACAGTTTTATCCTCAGGAATTAAATTATGACCCAGGCTAGAAGGAACTTGCCTTAAACAGCCAATTTTAAGAGCAATACTATCTTCTGAACACCTGCAATCTGATTTCACTTTGTGTTCTTATTAAAAGTAGGAATAGGGGCGCCTGGGTGGCGCAGTCGGTTAAGTGTCTGACTTCAGCCAGGTTACGATCTCGCGGTCCGTGAGTTCGAGCCCCGCGTCAGGCTCTGGGCTGATGGCTCAGAGCCTGGAGCCTGTTTCCGATTCTGTGTCTCCCTCTCTCTCTGCCCCTCCCCCGTTCATGCTCTGTCTCTCTCTGTCCCAAAAAAATAAATAAAAAACGTTGAAAAAAAATTAAAAAAAAAAAGTAGGAATAAATCAATTTTCTACTTTTTATCTGCAAGTTTTCAATTAGTCTAGATGTAGATTCAGTCACCAGTGAAAATATCCATTTTTCTATTTCTCCTTTTTAAAGAAAGCTATATACCCAATGTGGGACTTGAACTCATGACTCTGAGATTAAGAGTTGCCTGCTCTACTGATTGAGTCAACCAAGTGCCCTTATTATTCTATTTCTTAATATGGATAGTAAAATAATAGTTTGGAATGCTTGAGATTGAGAGTTCTAATTCTGGATACAGGATAGATGTTTCCAGGTCACTCAATCTATATGAGCCTCCATTTCTTGGGAAATGAAGGTCAGAAGTGATAAATGATAATCCAAGTCTTAGCTTGGGAATGAGGAGGGATGAAAACAAACATGGGCGGTGCTTTGACATTCTCGTGCTCCTCATTACCATAAAAGGTCTGGAATAGAGGTAATAATACCAATAAAAAACAATGATGACCATGACACTAATGATGATAAAAGCAGGCCACACTGTTACCTTTGGTGGAATGTCTTCTTCCTGTCGTAACCAAGAGCTTCGGTCAAACTTCTCAATGCGGGTGGGGAGAGGAGGGTTTTCAGAGGTGGGATCCGAGTTCTGGCGTGGCATCTCAACACGGTGAGAGGTCACGTTCAGAGCCTCCTGAAACCCAGAGAGGCCCTTCGTGGGCTGCTCATGCACTGACTGGGAGGCGGTCAAGGCAGGTCCCTGGGATTTCACAGCTACAAGATGAGGAATCTAAGCATCGAACCAACATTAGAGCAACAGGATTAGAAGAAAGAGTAGATAAGCTAGTACCTCATTCAGTGGAAGGGAAAATAAAATCTTAGGGAGGACAAAGAGGCCATCATAGTTATCTCCAGCATACTTTCAGAAGCTTTTCCAAATTTCCCATTTACAGACATATGTAGGGCTGAACCAGGGTGCTCGCAAAAATTAAGTGATTTACTCGGGATTGCTAAGAAGTCAGTGAAATGAGTGTGGTGACAATGAGAGCAATTTTCAGTGAACATTTACTGACCAGCAAGATAACGTATTTAAATATTTTTCTTCTAACATGATAAACTTCCTCCTTCAACACCCTTAACCTGACATTAGAGAGTACTCTGTAAAACAAGAAATGCTCTGAATATCTTACTTCTTAAGAACTCACTAAATTCACCATGAGGTAGACAAAATTATGTCATCATTTTACACATGTGAATGGAAGGTCTAGAGAGGTTAGATAACAACCTAGATCTCACAGCTTATAGGTGCTGGAGCCTGGATTGGAACTCACACATACCTCATGGTCCACACACCTAACTCTGCATTATTCTGTTTTCTGGTAAGCTGGTTCTTACCACCCACGATACTATGTATCTCTCCACACCAAGATGTTTTTTTTCCGAGTTGTAAGTCACACAATTTGGCATGCATTGATATTGTTCATGCAGGGAAGACATGCCATCTTCTGGTAGAAATGTGGCTCTTTAAGACAAATCATTAAACTCAAGAGTTCGCAGTGCTCTTGACCATTAGAACTGCTCACATTTTATTGCTACTGCTTCTGTAAGCCTGTCTACTTCTCCACCACAAAGGTGAATTCCCTGGAGATGGGAGCCATGTCCAACATGGTATCTCTGAGTCTAGCACTGTGCCTGGCATATGGAATGTGGTCAATAAATCTTGGCTGGGAAAACACCTACAGTACTTCCTAAATTCAATAAACACTAATCTAAAATCTGATTTGTGCAAGGGGCCTATCAGGCCCTCTCAGTGCCAGACCCCTGGGGGGCATTTCCAAAGTCCTCTTCCATTAGCCTAGCCCCATTCCTTTCGCCCTTGAGGTCTTACCCCTGGAGCAGGCCTGCCCTAGCCTCTTCAGACCATCTTTGGTCTGAAATCGGAAATATTATTAATTATAGTTCAGTGAAAATTCTCAAAGTCTAGTTCAGGTGAATGTTATGCTTCAACCAGAATAGAACTGTAAGCAAATTTTTCTTAATGTTAATTAGCATGAAATATAATAAACAATAATATTAAAACAAAGCATATTTTACAAATAGAGCACAAAACCACAAACCTACTTCAAAAGAGTTTTCAAAGACGTGTGGGTGAAACCAGCTGCATTATCACCTTTGTTTTTCATAAAATTCCATTCTTTACTTCACTTCCTATTTCATTTTTAGTATTTAAAATTTAAGAAGCCTCCTAAAACCTCCAGAAACATCTCCCGAAGTGGAGTACCTTTTTTTCTTTTTTAAATAGCTTACAACAGTGGCTCTCGAGTCCTAGACTGCATAGGAGCACCCTGGGGGCTTGTTAAACCACAGACTACCAGGCCCCCACAGAAGGTCTGAGCAGTAGGTCTGAGGCGGACCCAGGAAACTGCATTTCTACCAACTTCTTGGGTGACGCTGATGCTAATGGTCCGGTTTCCCTTTGGGAAACACTGGCTTGGAAGACACAATTTTATCCAAGTTCATTTACTTTTTCTGGTTAAAGATCATACCAAAATCCCAATGAACAAAAGATAATATAATAGTTTATATATAACATATATATATGCATATATATGTATATATATATATTTGTGTGTGTGTATACATATACATATATACACGACTATTAGCTTGGTAATTATAACTACAAGTATGCTTGTTCCTACCTTGCAGACACTTCCATGGGTCTCCAGTGAGGCCAATTTACCAAGAAATGACTTTGTGGTTGGCTCAAAGTTAAGGATGGGTTTTTTTTTTTTCTTTCTCACCCCTTCCCCGTCCCTCGAATCCAGTGGGGTCTCCTCTATTTCTATAGATTCTGTATTAAGGGCCATTGTTTGACTGGTCCGATGTGTGAATCCAAGTTACAATCCCCTGTTGTTTTCGTAGGCTTAACTGTACACCCTATTGAAATGGCTAATGGAACAAAGGGGAGAGGTACCTGGGGATCGACTGGTCTGAGCATGGGAGGTGTCCGAGCAGGCTGAACCCCACTGATACTGAAGGACTCCGACCTTGGAGGCAGGTTGGGGTCAGATATTCTGTTGGCAACCTTGTGAGGCATGGCAGGTGAACTCTGCCGGTTGAGCCTTGACCGCTCTTCTACCTGGAAGCACAAAACAAAACAAAACAAAGAAAAACAAAACAAACAAGAAAAAAAAGGTGCTTCAATGGATAAATGGATAGAAACTCATTTGCTTCCTAATAAGGATTATCTGTAGTCACCTGCACAGCCATTTTTGTGTCCCTCTGATCAATTTGTTTTAAGGAACCCAAACTCTTCATACCTGTTCTGCATCAAGAACTTCTTAAAAAAAGCTATTTTCTGTCACAGTAAACCCTAGCCCCAAAAACACAGAACACATAAGCCATCTGATACCCAGTTATCTTGTGCTGTTTCAGTTAACTGGGAATTTGGGACCCACTTAAGAGTTTATCTTGCACTGACTGGATATTGTCTTACTGACTGGTCGGTTGCAAAGTCATGGCGTCAGTGAGGGAGACACTGGTGGGCATTAAGATTGCTTGGGAACGGGTGCGTGGGTGGCTCAGTCATTTGAGTTTCCGACTTTGGCCTCACGGTTTGTGAGTTCGAGGCCAGCATCAGCATTGAACCCTGTGCTGACAGCTCAGAGCCTGGAGCCTGCTTCAGATTCTGTGTCTCCCTCTCTTTCTGCCACTCCCCCACTCTCTCTCTCTCTCTCTCTCCCTCTAAAAAACAATAAACATTAAAAAAAAAAAAGATTGCTTGGGAACAGCAGAAAACTGCTTTCTCATGGGACAGGAAGGGAAGACCACTAATGGTGCGTTTCCTCACATGCCCTACTGATAAAGCAAGGGGGTGCTTCAAGCGCTCCCTTAATGAGCTGGACTGTCTTCAGCAGACTTCCTGTATTGTTTCTGTCTTTTAGGATCCTTCCCTTTCACTTGTCTCTCTGCTCCCTAAAATATGTCGTTCCATTTCCATCCAGAACTTCACTGCCTTACTCTCCACCCTCCTCCCTGTTTGTCCACGTGTGGCATTCATTCTTGCTTCTCCCCTTCTTCTCTCCCCGCCTCCAACCCTTTCGCTTCTGTGGCCGCTTCATTTCCCTTTCTTGCTGAGTCTCTCCCAACCCAAAGCAGATAACTAATCAGAAGTGTTTCATAGGAAAGGCTCACAGTCCCAGGGAATGCCCTTTTTACAGGTAAGATTCCCCTCGGTACATGTCTGCAGCAGACTGTCACAGAGGATATTTCCGAATGGAAATTTAGATAAACAAGATGTTGGGGCAGCTGGTGGCTCAGTTGGTTAAGTGTCTGATTCTTGGTTTCAGCGCAGCTCACGATCTCACAGTTTCATGAGTTCGTGTGGGGCTCTGCGCTGACAGCACAGAGCCTGCTTGGGAGTCTCATTCTCTCTTTTTCTGTCCTTCCTCCGCTTGTTGCTGTCTCTGTCTCTCTCAAAATAAACAATCTTAAAAACAAAAAGATAAACAAGATGTTAAGAACTTTGACGACTTTAAGAGGTCCAGGACTTTTCTTTCCGATCCATCCTATCCTGTCCTTTATTTCTTTAGGGTCAATTTGACAGCTGTATTTTCCAAACCTCCGGGGCAGTGCACCCACCCTGATGACTCTTCAGTGTGAGCATTAACTCTCTTCTGCTGACTCACTGATGAGTATTCCAAGTGTCTGTCACAGAACCCACATGCAGGTCAAGATATATTTGCATGGAGCTCTTTATTCATTTCACTGCCTGATTTGAAATTAAAATTTTTTCACAAGAGCTATTCTTCTCCTTCCTTCTTATTTCATTAGGAATCTTTCTAGAGGCAGACTCAGTCTCATATACTGAATAAGTCTTTTTTTTTTAAACTGTCATATAATTGCAAACATTTTAACATAAGAAGATATGCTGCAGAACAGAAGACCATCCCCCACCTCTACTTGGGGATAACTTAACATGTCCTCTCCCACCATGGCTATGCAGGGTACATACAACTGGCATCCAGCTGACTTTGTTTTTGCAATTCCATGTCCCAAGAGCTTTACCACATACCAAACAATGTTAGCTATAAAAAGCCAGACGTATAAACCAGAACATGTATACTTTGTGTATGCGTGCATACAAAGCATTGCACCAGCAATAATTATTTGGCTATTGCACTGAGCAAAAGAAAAGAATAAAGCCAGTTTTGAGCTGAGGTCATAAAGAAGACAAAGTCCCATGAAGACAGTGGTAGATAAACTAAGAGGAAGGCATTCAATGTATTGCTTTTCTAAATACTAGACTCCTTGAAAAAGAAAGTGACTATTCCAGGCCACTGAAATTGGTCAAATATTAGCCATCTTCTTATTTCCACGGAAGATCACTAACAGATAAATCACGTGTACAAGCATCCCTCACCATCCAAACTCCCCCAGTCTAAGCAGGTCATTGCAGTCTGAGCTCAGGAACCCAAGAGATTCAGATGCATTTTCAGAGAAATACCTGGCTATCCAATCGATAGCCACCTGTTACCCAACAGTCAGGAACCAAATATATTCAGAGAGTGGGGAATACTTGCCATTATTTTTTTTTTAACTGTAAAATACACTCCTTATTAAACACACACTTAGAGACAGCACATTAAAAACAGCAATTGAAAAAGTCTGCCTTGAGGGGATGGAGATGAAAAAGACTCCATCTTGAGCAAAGAAACCTTTTTTGAGATAAAGAATTTTTTTGGCCAACAGCCCGCAGCAAACTTCCAGTAAAGGAGGTATTTTCACCACAGGCCATATGGGCCATAGAGCTGCCATGGGACATGAACAGGGCAGAAAGTGAGGTGCTGATTTTCATAGGAAGTTAATGGGTTTGATTGGTCGTGTATAAATATTACTAATGTACTTCTAGCAAAATCTGGTTTACACACTAAATCCTACCATTTGTATGTGTCAGGTTGTACCATTCTAGAAAATATGGCATAATTAATTTATGGTTATATTTTGCAAATTATTTCAGGATGATTCAAAATCTGGTGAAATTTCTTGGGTTGGAACTTGTCCAACGAAATTTGAAAATCTATGAGAAAGGTGTAACAATGAGCCATCTGGCTATATACTTTGTCTCAAGAGAACCTTGTCCCAAAGTTTTTAGGAAGATAATGTTGCCCACTGCTTTTGCACCAAAGGAACAACATGAATATTGGAGCAAAGATATCAAATCAAACATCCTAATATCAGACAAAGGAGAAGTTGGGTAGTGTACTTGGGTGCAGGCCCTTCCTGATCATTTTGATACTGGGCAAAGGGCTGTCTCCTGATTCACTACATCTTACTTTTCACTAATCGAAAAGGAGATAGATATGTGAGTGAGACAAATAAAGAAGGTGTTTTTTTTTCCACACAGAATAAGGATATTTGTGATTAAACAATGGGGTACAATGGAGATTTATTTCGATCTGCCTTGCATGATATCAAAAATCTATTAGCTGAGCCTCTGCTCCAAGGAGATGTAAAATGTCAGAAGTACCACCAAAAAAGAATGCTCTAGTAGCGACAGATATAGAAGGTCAAGGTGCCGGACCATGACAACAAAAGATATGTTACAAAGGATTTCATACTTGTAGGGATTATCAATGAATATAGAAAACAAGATTAGGAGAGGCTGATCAGTTTTAGGATAAACATGATTTGTTTCTTATTAAAAGGACTGTTTGAACATCAAAACTAAATTTGGGGAGGTTCAGCTCATCTCTGCAGAGATGCTGTACTATACTGGATGGCTCAGTCAGTTAAGCGCCCAGCTCAGGTCAGGATCTCACAGTTCATGAGTTTGAGCCATGAGTCAAGCTCCACGGTGACAGTGTGGAGCCTGCTTGAGATCCTCTCCCTCCCTCACTCCCTCTCTCTCTGCTGCTCCCCTGCTTGTGCTCTCTCTCTCTCTGAAAATAAATAAACTTAAATAAAAGAGAAATGCTATGCTATGTTTTATAGCATTATAGGGAGAAATAAAACCATAATTATAGTCTCAGAAATAAAACTCTGCTCCAGGCAGCACTGTGTTGTCCATTGGGTTCAATGGGAGTGATGTCTAAGGCCTCTGAGATGCATAAAGGCTATATGAACACAGAAGACCTGAAAATAAATTTGTTGATTGTAGGATTTCAAAAAATTTCTCAAAATAAATAAAAATATGTTTAAGCATGTATAAAAGGAAATACATCGATGTCAATTGTTGAAGCGTTTTGTACGTTGACAACAATTCATAGCTTACAGTGTCTCACTTAGCAAAAATGAATGATACCTGCCGAGAGAAAAATTTCAAAACAAAATTATAGAAGTAATCTTTTAGATGTTGACAGCAAAAATATATTTACTATGTCACATGGGTGCATTTTTATAATATTTTATATGATGCAGCTTCTGTGGGGTCTACGGAGGCCTGGAAGGCCTTACTTAGAAGCTTATACATGGTGAATTGAACATAATCATACGGGAATTCCTTTTTTTCAAACTGAACAAAACAGTTTGATGTTTTTGTCTTTACTGGAAATGTTGGAGAAAGAGAAAGAAGTCAACAAATAACTTTTAAGTTTAGATACCCCGGCCCTGTATTCACTGGTCCCATAAAGAGTTGAGTCATATTGTCTTTGGCAAAAACCACAGGAGCAAGATGGTTACTGAGCGAGACTGGGGATAGCCCTTCTCTGAGCCCCCTCTGAGGATAGAGGAGACTCTCATTCATATGAAATGTTTAAAATGCGGTCTCATCTGAAGACAAGAGCCGGGACTACTCTTCCACTATCTACTCTTAACCAGTGACTCCAAAGAAAAGTATAGGTCTTCATGGGGATGGAGCGTTTAACTTAAAAATAATAAGGCAAATATTATAAGCTGAGAGGGAATGAAGAAGTGTGCATGTATCACTGGGGAGAAGGAGGGTGGAGGAGATGGGGACGCATGTGGGCTGCCCGTGTGAAGTACACACTGGAAACAACAGAGGCAAACACTTACTCCTTGTGGGTGACAGTGACCTTGGAAACAAAGTATGACTGTGTTGAATGCTATCTTTCATTTGTATCTGCATAGTGCTTATGGTTTCAATGGCACATTCATACACACAACGGCCCAGGGGCCTTCCCGAAGGCAGGAAGTGCAGATGGGGAAATTGCACCCCAGGAAAGCTCCAAGGTTTGTTTCATGTCACCCAGCCAGGAGGTGGAAGAACTTGAACTTGACCTCCTTATGCCAAATCTTAAGAGAGAGAAGCAGAAACTGAGGAAAGAAGGGAGCAGAGTTATAAACTCTCTAAATGGTCATTTGAAACCTCATATATAAAATAACATACAAAAAGGAAAAAAAGAAAACCCACATCACTATTGAGTAGGGAAAACCAAGTAGAGGAGTTCTCATATAGAGGATTTCAGAGTCCAATGGGCCGATGAAATATAAAGGGATATCTTGGTCCATTGTTTGCCAAATAAAACCATGGCCAGATGACTGGAATGCATCACAGAGTAAGAACATGATAGAGTATTGAAAAAAATTAAATACAATTTCATACAGCATTCATGTAGAGACAGCATTCTGTCACTTTTGTGTGTTGATGAAAATTTGAAGAAAAAGTTGGGGAGGGGCACACACAGTTACTGCCAGGCCCAATCACATGCCAGTTTAAGGAAAGGAATCTGCTCCATTGTTTAAAAAAAAAAAAAAAGGTATTATAAGAAAATAAATCTCTATCTTTCAAAAAGTGGAAATGAGAAAGAAAAAGACCTTCAAATTTTGCTGACATTTAACAGAATATCATACTGATGTTTTTACAGAACAAATCTGATTTTCTTCCCAATCCAGAAATGGCAGAGAATTTGAAAGGAGTAAAAATGTCCTCACCCTTCCTTTCAATAGAGACATAAGTGTTCCTCCCTGGCTGAAATCTGAAAATCACAGTCAATGTAACAATCAGAACAATGTAACAATCAGGAGAGAGGGAAGGGGCATCTGGGTGGTTCAGTCGGTTAAATGTCTGACTTTGGCTCAGGTCATAATCTCACGGTCTGTGAGTTCAAGCCCCGCATCGGGTTCTGTGCTGACAGCTCAGAGCCTGGAGCCTGCTTCGAATTTTTTGTCTCCCTCTCTCTCTCTCTCTGCCCTTTCCCTGCTCACACTCTATCTCTCTCTCTCAAAAATAAGTAAACATTAAAAAAAATTTAAGGCGAGAGGGAAGAGCTCAACAAGATTTGCAAATGATCGAGTATTTTTATTTTTCTTATTACACCCAACAGATTAATGAGAAGGCTAATGAGAAATGCAATGATGACTTACGTTTTACAAAATGAAACAAAAAAATCACAGAGGGTGAGGCATTATAACATTACACTAGCTAATGAAAAACTGTTGATTTGAAAAAAGGAAGAGAAAGAAGGGATGAAAAAGTAACCAAAGAAGGAAAAACCATTCTGGTGAGGAGGTATAGACATGGGTTAGAAAACAAGCACTGGCATAAGTTACAGAGGCTGCCAGGGGAGAAGACAGCTGGGGGTGTCTTCAAGGGCACAGGGGCAAAAAAGGCCTAGACCCTGCATCACAGGGGACCGTGGCAAGGATAATTCCAATTTTATACCCTGGTAGAGGATGCATTAGAAAAAGAAAGGGTGCCTTTTATTCTAACTGCAAAGGAGAGTTTAACCTAGGTTATTTTTCTTGGTTGATAATTAAGATACTGCTAGGCTAGAAATTCCATCCATATCCAAAATTTTGAAAATATTTTACTGTTCAGCTACTTTCAGCCCCATCTACGTCACTACTATAAGGACAAAAGTCTTTAAATAATGCTCTAGAAGAGAAGTTCATGCATTGCTACGAGAAGCATTAAAAGGTCAGGAAGATAAGGATCCTCATACCCGTGTTTATTCCCATTTTAAGAAGTGGGTGTTAAGAAAATGATGAAACAAACCAAAGCACACAATTATTTGTTCTTATTTGTATACTAGTTGCTCCAATCCCAAACTTAGCACTGTCATTTATTCTGTGATCTAAATGTTTCATCTTCTTCTAAAATGTGAACACCCACTCTAAGACTTGGGAATTGTTTCATGGAATAGATTGGTTAGTTGGAAGCTGGATTATGTTAACCACACCCAGAAGTACTGGACTAAATATGAGCCCCAGAAGCATGTTCCCACATATGTCTAGAACTGCATGAAGCCCAAAGAAGAGCGCCAGCTGCCTGGAAACCAGGGACCTTGGAAGATGTCACCCACCAGAAGTGGCTCAGATTTATGACGGCCAGGGAACCTCACATCGGGAGTGCTTGCCGACATAGCCGGGTTGTTTGCATGCCCAACTACTGTGTTTCTTTCACTGCTAGAAGCCTGGCTAGGAAGCACAAGGGAATTAGGAGGTCTAGAAAACCACCTTGATGACATCTGCAAAGATTGGCGCCCAGGAGTGTCATGGCTTCTGAAAGCTCGGGAGCTGTGAACTAGTTCTGAACAGAGAGGATAGGCCAGGAAACTCAGTGAGGAAGACAAAGAATAACTAGATAACAATGAGGTCAAAGCAGTTAAGTTCACATCGGAACGTGCTGGGCAGAGGCGGAAGGTAGGACGTGGGAACTGCTCCAAGCTTTTCCCCCTTCTCTGGTACATTTGTGCATGAGGGAGCTGCATGGGGGAAAGAAGGAATTCTGGGATGCTTCGCAAACAATCACGGTCTTCTCCAACGGGATCTGTAGGTGTCCCTCTCCTAAACTCATGCTGGGGGCTGGGAACACTGAGGACCATGTAGTCACACATCAAGGAAACATCATTTAGCGATGCAGCACTTCTTAGAGGCGTCGAGGTACTTGGAAGGATGCGTGAATTCATGCCCCTCCTGCCCCAAGGTCCACAGGAGTCTCCAAGGCCCTCCTTACTTGCAGTGATGGACAACCTAGGGTTTGTCACTTTGAAGATGTTGGGAGAGGACACACAAATGACCTTAGATCCTAACTCTTGAGTCGGACTACATCCTTGGGAGCGAGATCGCCTGGGGGATCTCACTATGATCCTTGAGGCTTCCTGAACCTTCCGTTGTTCTTCAAGACCAACTCTGTTAGGACAAGCTGGTCCATCTTTCTTCTGCGAGTGATGCTCCAATAGGAGTCTTGCTCTGGAATCATTAATTTCGGCAGGTGATACTGGCATTAGCTTAGTGAAGCCTAGTTTTTCAGCCTTCTGAACACCTGCCATGATCAGGAGCTGTGAGTCTGGCTTAGCTGAGGGTTTCAACTTGGCAGGACTAGAAAATGGGTTAGCAGTGGAGGAAGGTGGCACATCTCTACCAGCCGGGATGCATGTCAGCTGCTGTTGAACAGCATGGTGATTCTGCTTAGCTGGAAGGATAGGTGGGTTATTAAAGAGTCGGTGCTGGACCTGGGAGTTGGATCACAAAATTGAGTTATTGATCTAAGAGAAAGAGGCAGCTGTTACAGACATAGGTAAATACAGATCGTATTAACAGACTCTAAAAGAAAGTGATCCAAAACATTCTCTATGTGAGATCAAATGATTTTCTCTACAGGTTCAGATTTCTTAAATTTTAAAAGAAAAAAAATGTAATTTCTGTAAGAGTAGCACATGGTCATTATAAAAGACTTACACAATATATAAGAATACAAAAAAGTTGGAAGAAAAATCCCCGCAGCGTCTACTTCCCTTAAACAATCATCATTAACATTAGGGCAATGTCATTTCAAGCATTTTCTTTACATATATGAAAGAGAATAAGAAAACGAAAAGACAGAAATATTTTTAGAAAAGGAGGATCTTGGGGCGCCTGGGTGGCGCAGTCGGTTAAGCGTCCGACTTCAGCCAGGTCACGATCTCGCGGTCTGGGAGTTCGAGCCCCGCGTCGGGCTCTGGGCTGATGGCTCAGAGCCTGGAGCCTGTTTCCGATTCTGTGTCTCCCTCTCTCTCTGCCCCTCCCCTGTTCATGCTCTGTCTCTCTCTGTCCCCAAAATAAATAAACGTTGAAAAAAAATTTAAAAAAAAAAAAAAAAAAAAAAAAAAAAAAAAAAAAAAAAAAAAGAAAAGGAGGATCTTATGTAAGAAATCCAGTTCTGGTGAGACTGTGGTCTAGATAACTTGAAAAAGCTCTGGCTATAAATACCTGAAGATACTAGAACGAAATATGAAGTGACATAAACACCATGCTCATAAGAAACTACAGGAAATCACTGGGAGCCACAAGCAATGACAGAACCGAAAGCCAGAGTGTTATGTGTGTGAGATGACACAGTGACTCCTGGGAGGGATGTTGATCCTGGCTGGAGTTATTATTTTGTTTCTTTGCTTTACCCATTTAGTTATCACCTCCCCCCCACACCCCACCCCCACCACGCAAATAGTTTTTAATTAGATTTTTAAAATAGCTCATCACAGAGCCAAGTTCCTGAAAATCCATCCTTAGTCGGGTAGTTGAGCAAATGAAGAACCATTGCCCTGGAAGTATTTGCAAAAGCAATACAAATGACCTCTGATCCTAGAAGGGACAACCACAACCACAGGTCTGAGACCAACGGTGTGTCCATTTGTACCATAACAGCAAAGGAAGGTTAGCAACGATGCTGAGGATAACTTTGAGGGTCTAGGCATGGACAAGAAATGATTCTACCTAAAATTCCTTAAATCTTTATTAAATCATATTCTTTCATGGGAAAGTCACTTAATTCCTCATGCCACAAACTCATTTGGACTTCTGTGAGAAATATGGTTTTTCTACTTCCTGTTGTTGATCACAAAAATCCCCTGTATCCGAGAAGATTAAAAAACAAATACAAAACACGCCAAAACCCCCAAAAACGGCCTGGAAAACAAAAAACCACTAATGGATTAAGGTGTCTTGCCAATTCTCTACAGAAGTAATATTATGGCCCTTTCAGAAGCAAAGCATGCATTTCTCGTGATGAATTGTTTTCCAACTGTATAGGGCTAGTTCAATTCTCTATTTCTACCGGATGAACTCACTGTAGCCAATAGCCTGGTCAATAGGACATGGTGACACTTGCTAACGTACTTACCTCCTTGGCCCATGCTGGTTTCTCACTAGGACTCATCCCTTCTTTGTAATGGTACAGTGGCTTCTTCTCCACAGGCCTCTGCTCCTGCCGCTGGTGCTGAAGAGACACCAAATAGTCTCTCTCTTGCTTCAGCTGTCTCTGTAGTCTTTCTGCTTGTCTCTGTTCTTCCAACTGTTTGCGCTTATATTCCTATCCAGATCAGAAAAGAGGAGCGAAGAAAAGGCCAAATCACCATATGGAAACCATCGGCCAGCACTGGAAAAGCATGCAATGGAGCCGGAAGAGATGGTAACAAGGGGCCTTAATGCTAACAGGGAGGCGCCACAGAGGTAGGCCACAGCCAGGGGTTAGCACTTAGTGAAAACACTGTTGCTTTCATGGAAATCCCTACAGAACACCACCCATTGCAAAGTGACTTGCCCCTGAAACATGACCAAGAAAGTGGCAATAATGAGGACATTTGGATGGTCAGCACACAACCCCTAGAAGGAGTCATCCACTTCCTGATTTAGTAATTAAACCATTCAAACATGTCCAATTAAGTACAAAACTAAATAAGCAGTTACAGATAATTGCTTAAATCATCTTCTGTTTAACAAAACTTGGACCAACAAAGGCCATTAGCAAGTGTATGCACAGGCTAAAAAATATCACAATGCCGCTGAATAAGAAGTTCAGTTAAAAAATATATATCAAGAAGCTCATTTGGAGAGCAGTGCAATAATAATAAAAAAGTACTTCAAGTGGAAGCCGTGTGAGCAGGGAACACAAAATGTTCCCATCATAAGGGTAAAACTAATAGTCTGCAAATGAAATATGACTGCAGAGCTGAGTGGGCTCTTACAGAAGAGGTGCATTTTGCTGTGATTGTATTCCAGCATGTTGCAAATGACCTTAAAAATTACTCCGCAATAAACACAGTGGCTCTCAAAAAACAGTCTGAACTTGTAATAAGACAGGATTCATGCTAAAGTTTCACAAAGAGGCGGAGTTAATAAGGAACACATAACATGTGTCTCAAATGTATGAAGACGGCAAACTAGGTCAGGAGATGTATTAAGTTTCCATGAGACTTTCTGAGGTCCACGAGGCTTGGAGGATCCCCTCTTGTGGACTGGCATGTTAGGGGGACACACACAGGGACACACGCACACACACGGTGAACACAGAGCGGGTTGCTGGCCCTTGGCTTCCCCATTACCAGAAGTAGAGCTTGTTCATGCAGTAGCTGCTGTTGCAAGATCTCTAACTGTCTCTGCTCCTCCTCTAACTGTCGCCTGATGTACTCCTGGAGAGGTAGGCAGCAGAGAATTCAGAGGAACACAAAGAGAGAAAGAGAGAGAAAGAACCGGTAATTTCAAAGGTGACAAGAGCTGCCGAGTAAAGTGTGGAAGGAAGGAGTGAAAAAAATACCCAGACGCCTCCTCACCAAACAGGAAAAGTACCGAAGCCAAAGCATTTCAATGCAGTCAAAAGCACAAGCCCTCTACCTACAGCAGCCGACAGAGATGGCTCAGTGCTTTGTCCTTACGATTTGGTTTTAATCGGCTACATCTTAAAGCTTTTCATTACAGGTTCCCTCTTTATGGGCTACCCGGAATTAACAACGCTATAAAGTTCAAAGGCAACTGTGCAAGCAGCAGGAATAAAATAATTGTTGAATGCCATCGTGCACAGTCTTTGTAACGGAACCATCCCGCAGAGCGCCACCGTGCTGCTGTCAGAATGCGATTCTAACAAAGAGAGAGGCCCTGCATCCATGGCTCCGTCATGGAGATGGGAGATTGCAGGAGTGGAAAAGCCCTTCTAAAGCAATGAAAGATGTGGCTCGTTCATTACGCCGTGGCGCTACCTTCAAAGTACATACCCAGGGCTGGGAGAACCCTAAGATCAAGGTATGTCAGGGGACTCTGGCCTGGGTAGGAAGCGAGGCTCAATGAGTGGGCATTGCCAAGGCTGTGCATTTGACTTCTTGAATAGGTGAGAAGAGCAGCTCGAGAAAGAGTAAAAACCTGCTTAAACTGAGCAGTCCTAAGAGAAGGTGACCCACACCCCAGGGACGGCGGGTGCCGGAGCTCACACAGGGGCCATCTGTGGGCTCCGTCCCCGCTGTACCTGCTCGTGCTCCGCGCGCCGCCTCTCCTCCTCCCGGCGCATCTGCTCTTCGTAGTGCCGGCGCTGCTCTCTCTCCTGCTGCTTCCGCAGCTCCTTCTCTCGCCGTTGTTGCTGTGGGGCCACAAGCGGACAACCATGAAGGAAAGGGGCCTGGTGCTGAGCCGTCGGGACAGCAGCAGCGAGGGCTGCAGAGCCGCAGACGTGCCCTCTTCTCCGGAGATGCCTACGTGCCCAAAAGCTCTTCTGTCCCGTGCTATTGGGGGACTCGCTGGCAGGGATGGGCTGATAGCAATTCAGTGTCACGCCCAATACCCTGTCATTTCCGATGCAAGTACTCTCCAGATTTTAGTCCTCCCAAGAAGTTCCTGTTAAGTGCATTCTCCCTATTGGCTAATGATGGTTTTCAAACCAGGGGTAGGAAACATCAATGCAAAGTAAGTTACTCATTACATATCATCAAACTGTTTAGGAGATTCTGTAGGTTTTAAGGGGCACCTGGGTGGCTCAGTTGGTTGAGCTTCCCACTCTTGATTTCGGCTGAGGTCATGATCTCACAGTTTGTGAGATTGAGCCCCACATTGGAACCTGTGCTGACAGTGTGGAGGCTGTTTGGGATTCTCTCTCTCTCTCTCTCTCTCTCTCTGCCTCTCCCCAGCTCCCTCTCTCTAAATAAATAAACTTAAAAAAAAAACACATTTGCAACGGTCATGTCATTCAATTCTTTTGACACCACGTAGAGCAATTATTTCGTAGATAAAAGAAAGCAAAATCCAAAGAAATAAAGTGACATATTCAAGGCCATACAGTAATTAATGGCTGAGAGTACAACAAAATTCATTGATTCTGACCCTGTCCATTACTCTCTCCGATACATCATGCTGCCTGTATTTATTTTCTGAAGAATTCACTTGTAAGTGTCAATTTCAATGTCTCACTCAATAAGACCTTTAAATTCATCATCATCTCATACAATCACCATGCCTCTGAATATGGACAGTGTGGTAAGCATCTTTCATGCTTTATCATATCTAATCTTCACAAAAATCTGCTGAGGTAGGTATTATTATCATCCCCATTTTATATGAGAAAACCGAAGCTCAGAGACATTAAGCGATTGTTGAAGGTCATCCTCACGTTCAAGGTCATGCCCAGTAAGTGGTGGAGTTTGATTTCAAAGCCAGGCAATATGACTCCACAGTCTGAACTCAATCACTGCAGAAGATGAGGACGCAACAGGGGGTGACAGAAAGATGACAGATGAATCCAGCTCTTCATTACATTCTCAGAAAAGGAGAACATCTTAGGAACAGTTACAGGAACCAGCGTTTGCCAATGGGACAGTATCGTTCCCTAATCCCTGGAGTATCTGGAATGTGTAGGGGCACGTGGGAGTTTTTCTACTTGTCTCTATGACCAGAGGACATGACTGGCGCTTAGCATGAAGTGTCAGGGATGCTAAAACTCCTGCAATGTACAGGACAGTCACACATTACAAAGTATTTTCCTATACCACATGCCATCCGTGCTCCTTTTGAGAAATGCTGTAGCCCTTGGTATTGGATCTCTGTACTGGCATTGGGAGTTCTTCTTCCTCAAATATGAGGTTTGAGGGAACCGATTGGAGGGGGGCGTCCGATTCTCTTTTAACATTTTTTTTCCTCTTTTAACATTCTTAACAACACGTCACTGCCTGCTGAGAAAATATGAGGTATCTAAAACAGAATGGATTGTGACTATATCACACTGACAAGCTAGCTTCATACAACCAGGGAAAGAGCCTTCTAATACAAAAGCTCTCTGTCACAGCCACAGCTCACCCAAGCAGACATTCAGACCTCCAAAGAAGCCCACAAATGAGGAGGCCTTCCTAATGTGGCCTCCTCCTGCAATCCGTTGAAACTGCTGTCTTCCAATGATCTCTGAGGTTTGGAGATAAGCTACATTTTTTGAGACTCAACATCTGTCACTTCTAGATCAACAATTATCTGTTCTCCTCAGATTGTAGGTGATAGGGAGCCATTGGAGGACTTCCTGCAGTCAAATGCCATAACCAAACTTGCATTTTCAAGGGGCTTCCTAACAGTCATGGGAGGAAGCATAACTAGAAGCTGGAATACAGTGCTAGGCCATTCTGTGGGTGCAGACAGAAAATAACAGGGCACCGATGAATTAAGCAAAGGCAATTGGAGAGTCCATGCTCATAATCGCTGCTGAGAATGGAGACGCAGCCAAAAGGAAGACAGACTAAAAGCTATCCAGGTTTCCAACTCTTCTAACAGGACTGGAGTGGATGCCAAGTTAGAAGTAGAAATTAGAATTAGGCCAAAACAGAATAGGCAGGATTTGGGGACTATGGGGCTTGTGAGGGTGAGTAGAGTTCCTGGCCAAGGAGCAGAGCAGATGGTTTGAAACAGAGAGGAAAGGCAGGTTTAGGGAAAGGAATGAGGGGTGTGTTGGGGGATAGGGATGAGTCAAGCTCCAGACATGTAATTATTTGTTTTACAGAAAAATAATACAGGAAGATGCGAGTAGAAAACATCATCATAGGAACTGACTGAATAATTTGGATTACAGACCCAAAACAGAGATCTTTCCAACACTCAACCCAAGTGAACCAATGCCAACACAGAGGATAAAATAATTATGTGTACAGATCTGGCTCCTGGCAGGAACTAGCCCTAATTTAGCTAACATTTCAAGATTTTTACTCCCACCATCAGTCTCTTTCTTGACAAAAAAAAATAATCAAGGCTTTTGAAGATTTAGCTGATTTTTATGTGAAGGATTTGTACATTTTCAACCCCTTCGCCAGGAATCAATACTGTTTTATAATTACATGCCACTCAGGTCCTTGTGTGAGGTGTACAAAGTATTGATTGCAACTCAAGAGGGTCTGGGCTTCCCAAGTACTCTGTAGTTTCTGAGAAAGACACTCAGAAGTGACTAATAATTAATAATGATCTCATTCAGATCAGCTGCCGCTAACGCATGGAGGCATCTGCCAGAGCTTTGGTTCCCGTGGCGAGGTTGGAAAAATAAATCATTCCCTAACCTTCTGAGGGCACCTTGCCAATTTCCAGCTGCTGTGTTCCAATGTCAATGCCTTTCCCGGAAAAATCTTTGCTTTCTTTCCTCCTGGGCATGGAGCTGTTTTTGGGTACATACCAAAACATGTCACAGAAAGACCAAGTCCCCGACCTCAAGCAGATACCTCTACAAAACCCTGAAGACTCTTATTAGAAGCAGTTTCTTGAGGGAAGGCTTATGCTTGATTCCCTCTGGACCCACAGCCTCTTATGTGGGGCTAGGCAAGTGGCAGGTACACAGAAGATTCTTTGAACGGAACCAAGTAAGAAAGATGGGACAAAGAAGACAACACAATATCTTAAATTCCTTGGGGGCATCGTCTGTCTCATTAATCCTTAGAGTTTGTATCACATTTTGTGTTAAATTATGTTTATCTGAGTATGTCTTACCTACTCTACAATCTAAGATGAAAGCTATTTGCGGGCAGGGTCTCTGTTCCACTCCACTTTTTATCTCCTACTAAATCCCATATTGGGCCCCATACCATTGATATCTGTTGCAATGAATACTGTAAACTGAGTACCAAGAGAAGAGGAGAAAGCCTGGTGGAGCCTCAAACCACTCCTCCACCCTTCTATGCCATTCTCAGACCAGAATGTTCTTTTATGCTGAGCATAGACAAGACCTGAGAGTGTTTATCTAAACAGAGAGCCACCAACAACTAGCACTGGCATGGTACCTATCTGCCATCTTAAAGAAAGGCGGGAAATTAAAATAAGGGAATAAGAGTCTATGCATCTCTAAGTTGCCTTTTTTAAAATTGTCTTTTATTTATTTATTTATTTATTTATTTATTTTTAAATTCAAGTTAGTTAACATATAGTGTAACAATAGCTTCAGGAGGAGAATTTAGTGATTCATCACTTAAGTATAATACCCAGTACTCGTCCCAACAAGTGCCTTCCTTAATGCCCATCACCCATTTAGCTCATCCCCCCACCCATCCACAACAACCCTCAGGTTGTTTTCTGTATTTAAGAGTCTCTTATGGTTTGCCTCCTTCTCTCCTTTTATCTTATTTTTGCTTCCCTTCCCCTGTGTTCATCAGTTGTGTTTCTTATATTCCACATATGAGTGATATCATATGATATTTGTCCTTCTCTGCCTGACTTATATACTCTATACATCCATGTTGTTGCAGATGAAAAGATGCTCACCATCGCTGATCATCAGGGAAATATAAATCAAAACTGCAATAAGCATTTCTAAATTTCATTCAAACTATGCATAAAGATGACAGTGGTCCTGCTGTCAAAAAGGAATGGCTTAAACCAACTGTCCTAACACTTTTGGCCGACATCCTACCTTTACTGAACTGCCTAGAAGCATGTTTTCATCCACATTTTCTTCACAAATCGTATCACTTAAAATTAGACATTCTGTGGGGTCTTACAAGTGTCTTAATTTTTTTCCCCTGGGTAGGGGATGATTGATAATATCCACTCTGAAAATTTCTGAGGCTAAAATCAATATTGCCCTGCTCTATGGAGTAGGTCATGGGGGTCTTGTTGCCCCACTGTCTTCTACGGATGTTCTCAAAGAATAATTTTGGTTTGGGCAGCTTTGGTTCTCCCCTTGGGTGTTCCCCTCAGGTCACCTCCAGGTGGAGGCTGTGTGGCTGTACTTCAAGTATGTGAACTAGTTAATTTATTTGAATGAAATAATCTTGTTTCCTTGCTCAGGGAACCCTCAAAGGTTATACATTTATTCCAGACTGATTTTGCAGAATTTTGGCTCCTCAAATTCTTGCAAGAGAATATCACCTTAACTCTTACATGTTCGATTCCTATCGAAGTTGTAACAAATAATCCTCATGGCTGATTGTCACCAAAGTTCTGGTGTTGATCTTTCTTTCCTTTTGTTTCTTTAAATGTTCCTTTTAGATTAAGTTTAACCAGCAGAAACGTGTTACCTCCACCAGGGTGCTCTGGCTCTTGTAGAAGTGACTTTTTGATGAGCTGTCAGACCATAAATTGCATTTTATTTTATTTTTATTTTTTTTAATGTTTATTTATCATATTTGAGAGAGAGAGAGAGAGAGAGAGAGAGTGGGGGAGTGACACAGAGAGAAGGAGACACAGAATCTAAAGCAGACTCCAGGCTCTGAGCTGTCAGCACAGAGCCTGATGCGGGGCTTGAACTCACCAACCGTGAGATCGTGACCTGAGCCGAAGCCTGATGCCCTACCGACTGAGCCACCCATGTGCTCCCTATTTTAATTTTTTTTAAGTTTATTTATTTATTTTGAGAGAGAGTGAGCATGTTAGTGGGGGAGGGCAGAAAGAGAGACAGGGAGAGAGAGAGCCCCAAGCAGGCTTTGTGCTGTCAGCGTGTGGCTTGATTCCACAAACCATGAGATTATGACCTGAGTTGAAACCAAGAGTGGGACACTTAACAGACAGAGCCACCCAGGCTCCCCATAACTTGCAGTTAAAGTGTTATCAGAACAGCTGAAAAAAGCTAACCGCTGTGTTTATGCTAGGAATATCACCTCACACATCATTCATGGCACTACTCCAACCACTACTAGGCAAGGGTAGAGGTTCCAAGTTATCTCAGAAAGCTTACTTGAGTAACAAGTTTACTCTGATCTGATGGACAACATGAATCTCAAATCACTTGTTTGCCTCTCTTCTTAGTTGCTAGGGTCAGACTCTCAGAGTCGGACTGGTGGCCCCCTCAGGCACCTGCACCTGGCATTCTGTGAACTGACCCTACCCTGGCTTTGTCTTGTTTTTTCTCTTCTGCTTTAAAGTCCCTTCTGCTTAATTTTCTCATTTACTTTATTCTTAGTTGCTATATTAATCTCTGTAAGCCACCTTTCATCCTTTTTTTTTGGAGCAAAGAAGAATCATAAAGAAGGGTATACACAAACAAACGAGGAACAGATCTTGGATCTCCAGGGATTTTGAAACTTCAAAGCTTCCCTTGGAAAGATCAAAATGAGATAAACAAGAAGTCGTAGACTTGTAATTTGGTTCTTCGCTTATGAAGATGGCATGTGTGTTGATGACCCCTGAGCAAGTGGTTAAAGTTGTTTTTACAACATGGCAGTCAGTTTGCTCTGATCCTGCCACAACCTCTCAATGAAGAGCTGTTGAGGCAAGCAATGGTAACACACACGCCGGCTGGGACCGAAAGGGTAACAACACAGTCTCCTTTCTAATCTAAAAGATCTTACCTTGCACCAGAGCAAACATGGCTAAATAAAGCCCACCCACCATTCAAGGGTATGGAATCTTTTAGAAAAAAAAGCACAGGATTACAATCTGTATGTATGGCATCATTTTTACCTAAAAAAGTACTGTATTGTAGATTATTGTAATCAGAGCCTCACATTAGCTCTGTCAGGTAAGTGAGGCAAATGTCGTTTTCTTTATTTTCCTTTTCAGACTCTCAGGAAGGTTCATTACCTTGTCACTGGCCACGTGGTAAGTTCAGGGAAAATCATGAAATGAATACAGGTCATCATATTGGGCACTGTCTGTAGGCGTCAAGTGTTTGCTTGGTTGGGTGCTCGGCGTGTTTCAACTCATTTGATTCCACAGCGTGACTACAGACTTTATTATTATTATTCCTAAGTGACAGATAAGCAAATTGAGGGGCAGCAAAGTAAACTGTTCCACGTCACACAGCTGGGAAATGGCAGAGCTTGGAATCAAGCCCAGGTCAGTCTGACTCCATGCTCTTTCCATGAGTCCATCTGACCCCATGCCCAGCTTCTGTTACCTGGAAGAGTATTCCAGCAACTGGAGATGTAGTGGGATGTACAGTTTAGAGTGTGCAGGGAGGGATGGAGCAAAAGATACCTCATCTATCCTACCACCAGCAGCACTTTCTTCAATATCCTTCAGGATTTCCAGATAGGAAACGTGGCTGCTTTTTTCTACTTACTGAATGTTCAGATTGAAATTGAATCTTGTTCTCATGACATTCTGGTAGATTTGGGGCTCTGGGTCTATCTTTTATATACATCACATTTCCCAGTGGAAAGACTCAGAGGTAACACCTACATTTGGGAATTAATATCCCGTAGCTGCAGTGACATGTCACTGGAGGATGAGGGGGTAGGCAAGAAAGGCCACAGGGCTTGGGGAAAGAACACTGGATCAGAAATAGTAAGACTAGATTCTGGTGTTGCTCTGCCACCAAAGCAAACATTTAGACCACAGTCTCAAGAAATATTTGTTTAACAAATGAGTGAATGCTATATGACCTTGAATAAGTCACCTTAACTCAACCTTGAACATGGGAGCAGATTAGGTGATCTCACAGGTTTGTTCATCCGACTCTAAGCAAGGATGTGCTGCATTGCTAAGCAATCTACTAACAATTCAGAATGAGAAGTGAAACAGAGTAGAATTCTGATTTACTCTTGGACAGCTCCACTTGCTTTCAACCCGGGTGACCTCCTGGAAGAGGTGAGAGGGGACCCCATTGAGCGTGGAAGACCCGAGTCAGCCTCCAGAAACAGGCCAGCAGCTGGCACGGGATCAAGTCAGGCTCAGTGGCAAGTACCTTCAACCATCTCCTCGACAAAGAAGCTCTCTGTTCAAAGACACTCGGAATGAAAGGACCCAGTGTGGTCTTTTGAATCCACTGCACAGCCCCCTCACTTAAATAGGACTGTTCTGTACAAGCCATACAGCAGCTGTATCGTGAGGAGAGGTGTTCAAGCATTTGGGCATTCTATTCACCCATTTTAACTTTTGCTAAAATTTCGGTTTTGGAAAGACCAACCACTTGCAGCGCAAGGGCATGATACCTTGCAACTAACACCAGGATTCTGAACAAACACCATGTAGTGCCTTCTATGATGCCAGGCAGCGTCCCAAGCCCTTCACTCATACTGACTCGTTAGTCGTCACCACTGCCCTGTGGGGCATGTTCTGCTGTCACCATCCCCATCTGACCGATGAGGAAACTGTGGCAAACACAGGTCAAGATCCTGCCCAAGTTCACCTGCTAAGTGCAAAGCCAGGACTATACTCTATGTCTGGCTCTTGCCATGCTCCCTCTAAGGATTCAAAAGAAGCTGTCCGAGACATCTACACATATGAAGTGAAAGATGCTGTCTTATGCTTTTACAAGTGGCCATTTCCCCTTCTTTTTATCCTCCCTTCCTTACCCATCTTTTCCTCACAGAATACAGAGAACCAATGAGAAAGCTAGACCAGCCAGATAGGCCACGTTCTTTTCTTTTTACACTTACTTCATACTACTAAAGTTAAACCATCCAACCTACCCATTCAGAGCTTTCCCGGAAGATTAACTTCCTAAGTGAAGCTCTTCCTTTGGGTTCCCAGGCCGACTTTTGATCGGTAGGCAGCCCTACGGCTAAGCACCATCTGAGTACCTATGTGTTAAGCAGGTCTTCACGCGTGTAGCCCAAGGAATGAAAGTTTGAAACAAAGCTGCGAGAAGGCTTAATGACAAATTCTGGTCCTGCCTCTTCTACGGGTGCTATTCAGCATGGTCATGCTCCTTATTATCTCCAAGCTGCAGTTTTCCCCCGGCAGGAAGGGCCACCGAGGTTTTCCTGGGTATCATATAGAGAAGCCAGAATGACATCCTGAGGACCTATGACTCTGTAGGTTAGTGTAAAAGTCAAGTGCAGTTGTGACTCCAAATTCCTTCTGCCATCCTTTGGAAGCCTTAAATGAGACTCTCAGATGGGAGAGTGGTATCCTATGAAAAGAAGCCCATTATGGCCCAGTTTATTAACACAGTGCCTACAGAGAGGGCCACTCCAGCACATCTGGGATAGTACAGAAGATGCTAAATTTCATCTTACATGGAAAGGCTGCAGGAACCAGTGACAGTGGGAGAAGAAGATTATCACTGTCACAGACATTTCTGGGGCTGGAGGGGAAGGTCATTTAGTTTTCTTTGGCATCACTTGTATTAATGCAGGAATATCACAAGGACTTGAATCAATAACAGGATGAATTTTTTAACATTAGGAGCCGCTCAGAAATAGGACATCCTTCCTCAAGCCTCTAAACATATAAGCAGAGATCATATGTTAAACAGGTTAAATGACTGAGGCATCTTATCAAAGGGATTCTTCAGGAGAAGGATTGGCTGAGATCACTTTCAAGGTCCCTTATGTTCTCCAGCCTCTATGATTCCACAAAACTGCTCACTGAAGAACAAAAAAGGGAAATGAAAACAATCCAATCTAAAAGTCATGCTGAAATTATATTGTCTGGGCAACTATTGCCGTAAAAGTTCTATGGCTAGGGACCACTGAGAATACTGATGGTACAATACAGAGATGCAGGCCAGATGTAATAAAAGAGGTTCCACAAAGATCCCAGATACTGGAAGGCAGTCTGTAATGCCCATTCCATGCTGTCACTGAAAAGCCATCCCTGCCATCCACCTAAGGTGCTCTAGGTACGCTGATGGTCAGGAACTGGCTAACGCAGGCTTTTTTCCAGCATGAAATGCTGTAAGTGTAAAATACTGGCATATGGGGGCCCCTGGGTGTCTCAGTCAGCGAAGCATCTGACTTCAGCTCAGGTCATGATCTCATGGTTTGTGAGTTTGAGGCCCGCATCGGACTCTGTGCTGAGAGTGTGGAGCCTGCCCAGGATTCTCTCTCTCCTCCCTCTCTCTATGCCCCTCCCCAACTTGCCCTTGCTCTCTCTGTCTCTGTCTCAAAATAAATAAACTTTACAAAATAATAAAAAAATAAAATAACATACTAGTATATCTTTCCATTCCTTGGAAATGTAAAAAGGGGTCTGAAAAAATAGGATTTCAAATATTAGTAACACTTTAAGCTGCCATTCAGGAATTTCAGCCCAACTGCTTTGCCCTACTGGCAAGCCCCTCCCATCACAGTGTCCAAGGGCCCAAGCAGCATGGCAGGTAAGTCAGAACAAGGAGCCCTTCTGGGATCCACCGAGAGGCAGTGTTCCATATGGCCGTGCCGACCACATGGCCTCCTGAAGCACCGGTGTGACTTACACACGCATGCGACCACAGACCACCGTCAGAGACCCGTGGGCAGGCCCCACCTAGGACAATGGGCACCCAGTTTGCCTGCCTGGCTCCCAGCTGATTCACAATCTCTGTTCAGTTATTGCAATAAAAGAACAAAAGCCCAGCTAGAAAGCATTCAGTCTTCGTGCTGATGCTAATGACATTCAGGGATAAAGGGCTGCTTTGCCTCCCAACTGAGGCCACTCGCAAGACACATTAGGATGCCTATGGTTAATGACTAAGTGAATTAAAGGCCGTTTCTCAGCAGTGCCAATGAATTAATACCCCAGGCCCTGAATGGGGGAGTTATCTTGTTCATGGTGCTTTCTTCCGGTCGAGGGCCTGGGAGTATGGTCCGGTGGGTGGGAATGTGCACTTGTGAAAAGCCGCCCTGATTTCCCTGTCTCCCGCTTCTGTGCGGTGAGCTTGCTCCGGCCACCTTCGACTGCAAGCACCTTGAAAAGATGACTCAGGGTAGCAATGGCAAGGCAGACCATGGGAAACAAAGATTTTTCCCTCTCTCTGCAACTCTCTTCTTGAACTTACTTAGGTACTTGCTCGGTGCCAGGTACTGTTCTAAGTGCTTTCTGTGTATTAACTCATTCAATCCTCAAAATTATCACTATCCCCTTTTATAAACAGACAACCTGAGGCAGAAAAAATTCATGTCTCTTCCAAGATCACAAAGGCAGTAAGTGGTAGAGACAGATTCAAACCCAGGCAGTTGATTACAGTACCTTTGACTGCCTTGGTCCTACCTTCTCGGTGAAAGGGTTCACTCCTAAGGTACAGTGCCCTTGATGCCCAGAAGCTTACTATTGAGACACAACAAGATTTCTATCTTAGGGGTTTGTTTTAGGTACTGGTAGGACATAAAATTTGATGTAGCCATTTGGTGGCAATGATGGGATCATAATTACACAGTGTTGGAAATGACAGCAAGAAATACTGATAAGAGAATATATCGAAAAGCAGAATTTCTCCAGGGGAAGGTTCCTGGAGGCTTGGCTGGTAAGAGACTTCTCTAGGTGGCAGTTCATCCTACTAAATGAGGTACATCCGGAAGGACAGAGAATGGGTTGCCTCCCTGTGCCGGCAAGGCCAGGGCCGTTGGCTAAGGCATCAGCAGACAGATGTGCCAGCAAGAGACAATGAGAGCTGTGCTCTCAGGAAGGGATGGAAAAGTCCACGGGTTACAGTAAATAGAGAAGGTGCCTTAGAGAATTCAGGAAGGCAGACAATGGGAAATGCTATCTATATAGAAAATCCTAACAACAATTTTGAAATCATCCATTGCAAAATAACAATAAAACCGTTGCCAATAATGTCAATCATTCTTGTGTCAGGATTGTGTCAAGCCTTCTGTACACGATTCCCTTTACTTCTCACAACAGTCCTGCAAAGTAAATAGTATATTTTTTAAGTTTATTTATTTTGAGAGAGAGAGAGAGAGAGAGAGAGCATGTACACTCATATGACGGGGGAAGTGCAGAGAGAAAGGACAGAGAGAGAGAGAATTCCAAGCAGGCTCCACACTGTTGGCACAGAGCCAGAAGGAAGGCTCGAAATCATGACCTGAGCGCAGATCAAGAGTCAGATCAGCTTAAGGACTAAGCTACCCAGGTGCCCTAGTAAATGGTATTTTGATTGTGTATATACAGAAGCTGAGGTTCCGAGAGGGTAAGTAATTTACTCAAGGCCACATAGCTTGAATTACGCCTTTATTTCTACAGCTTCAAAGCTGGTATAGTTTGCCTCTGTACTAAGCTATCCAGTCATTTAAAAACTATTGACATTTTTTTCTCCTAATGACATAAATGAATTCCTACTAGTATAACACATACTCTTCTCAAGACATGAATAAAAGCTTACCTGTTGGTACATTTATTTTAATAAATTCAAGAGGATTTTACTACTGTACATAAAAGCATTTAAACTTTTGGAAATTACACCTCTGACTTCAGCCAAAGGCACCCACTCCAATAATAATAACTAATATTTATTGAGTGCTGCTGTAAGTGTTAGTCACATTCTAAGCTTTTCCAGGAACTAACTCATTGAATCCTCATGATGGCCCTGGAAGGTAATCCTACTATTCTTTCTAGTTTTACAAATGGGGAAACTGAGGCACAGTTAAGTTAAAAACTTGTACTTAATAAGGAAGGTAACTGTTAGACAAAATACTGCTATCAACAGAATCTCCCCCAAGTGCTCTGTTGCCCGTGGGGATTTTCAGAGCTTTATTGTGATGTCCTGCATATACTGGCTCTTAAAGATGTGTGCAGCTCCCCCTGGGCCCTGCCCCTTTGCTTTGGTTTAAGAACATCTGAGAGAAACAACATAGGATCCAAAGAATAACCTCACATACCAGGGGCTTCTCTGGGCTCAGGCTGCAGCTGCTACAGCTTCTCTGAGACTAGCCTGCTTGCCCTGAAGGAAAGCAGATGATAAGGGAGAACGTGAGCAAAAGTTGAGCACAAATGGGGGCGCCTGGGTGGCTCAGTCGGTTAAGCGTCCAACTCTTGATTTCGGCTCAGGTCATGATCTCACGGTTCCTGAGTTTGAGCCCCACATTGGACTTCACAGTGTGGAGCCTGCCTGGGATTCTCTCTCTCCCTCTCTCTCTCTCTCTTTCTGCCTCCTCCTCCTCCTTGCACTCTCTCTTTCTCTCTCTCTCTCTCAAAAATAAATAAATAAACATTAAAAAAAGCTGGCCACAAATGGATGAACACAAAATTGTTTAGAGTTCTCTAAGCAGAAGCACGAGGTGGGGCTCATTAGCCATATTTAAACTACACTGGACAGGCCCTTCAAAAGAGAGATCTGTCCAGCTTTGGGCAGTTGACAAAGTTCTTTCGCGTCCGTCTTCCTGGTTAATTCCCAACATGACTTAGGTAGGGGACAAGCTTGGTTGGGGACCTCTGTGAGAGCCCAGGAATGTGAGCCAAGGTGGGGAGACTCAAAGAGTGGCCAGGGTGTGCAGGAGGCACACGGCAGTGCTCAGACCCAAACTGATGTCTTCGCACCCCAAATTCAGATCCCACTTGCTGAGCAGATTGCTTCCCTTTCTCCCAAACAGGAAATGAATGCACTTATCTTACTCGACCTCGGGGCGGCATTCTGCACAGCAGTCCCCTTTAACTTGTTCATTGCACTTGAATACTTGATTTTCTTTGCAATAACATCAAATTCTATGGGTGTTCCTTCTACATCTCTATCAGTCTTTGCTGGCTTCTCCTCTCTTGCTCGATGTTCTCAGAGTTCAGGCCCACACCCTCCTCTCTTCTTGATGTATACTTCCAGTACCATAAGCCGTGATGCCCCCTTTTCCCCATCCCACCCTCTCTTCTCTGGCTGCCTCCGTATAATCCAACTGCCTGCTTGGCATCACCACTGGCCACCTCACAGACATCTTCAATTCACCACATTGCAAGCTCATCTTATCCTCTTGGTCCCAAACCCAGTCTTCCAGCCAGATGCTCCAGTCCACACTGGGAACCATCTATGACATCTACTCAGGCACCACATTTACAGATGTATTCTGCATGTTATACAGCCCGCATCTCTTTCCAGTGTGTCCCCTTTCCTCAATCCCCCTTCCACCGCCACTCACAGAAACACCACCCTCTCTGACCTGGACCAACTTGGCTCTCTCGTCCACTCTTGCCTCTTCCAATCACTCAACCTTGCAGCAGCCACAGTTTCCTTTTAAAAATGCCGATCTGATTACATTCCCTTGGTTAACACATGTCAGTGGTTTCCCACTATTTTCAGGGTAAAATTTAAAAATCCTTAACTGGGCCTGGGAAGCTGTCTAGATGAGTGTGCCTTGGCCTACCTGCCTGGCATCTCTGCGTGCCCCTCCCACCCAAGTCCTTCAGCTGGAATCCCCAGCAGGCCTCCCAGCCAGGCTGGGCTGCTGTCTCCACCCCACACCTCTCTGGTTGATTACTTAGCCGCCCTTCCTCTCCACCACAGCAGTCTGGCAATGATAATGAGTGGTTATTTAGGTGACTATCTGCCCCGTGCCTGTTTCCCTCAGAGATCTGGTGAGCACCAGGGCAGACTGTATTCCTGGGGTCCAGCATAGCAGAGGTGTGAATTCATGAAATTTGTTGAATGACTGCCCGTCGGAATAGGAAACATGTTTTAATTCTACCATACCCAGTTGAGCCTAACGTCTTCAAAAGCCCAGCCACTGATATTAAAAAGTTAGAGGCTTATAGGGAATTCACCTGTCAAGACTGTTAGGCTCTCATTTTTTAGATCAGCGCTCCACTCTTACTGGCCAATAAGATACTTAGTGGTATTTCTTAAAAGATTTTTTTCAGGCAATAGAACCAAAGCAGTATAACATCTTTCAGCTAAGACTGGTTGTTTCTATAACTGGCTGATGTTATGATGGTCTTGAAGGGCACTAAATAAGACGTAGGTGACTTGAAAGACTTAACGCAATTCTCTGAAGAATGAAACTTACCACCATTGAGCAATTTGGTGCCCGTGGGGTCAATCTGATTATTCTTGTGACTTAAAGATATTCTTCTCCAAACGAAGGCATAGAATGCTCTCAGCGGGTTGGAAAAAAAATGATAAATCACTAAAACCATTCCAAAACTCTTGAGCACAGTTAAGTATCACCACAAATCTGGCCAAGGTTAGTCTGAAAAGATGACCATAGTAAGTGCTGTAGCACTTTAAGGTCATGATTCTTGGCCCCTAACTCTGTGATGGAGAATAAAACAAGAGGGATTTTGTGTAGGCCAAGTGATAGAAAGAAATTTTTATTGAACTAAATAAAAATAAAGGAGGTCTTCTATGTACTTTTCTCACTAGTGATGGATTCATTCACCTTAGCTAGGTTCAGCCAATTTCCTGGAAATTAGTTATACATTGTGCTTTATCACTGGTCCAAAGCTGAAAGTCTTATACCCAACCGATCGTTGGTCCAAAGTCACGTCCTTTTCATGAGGCTGATAAATGACTACATTCAGTGTACAAAGTCCTTCTAAGAATATGCAGATACTGATATAGAACCTATTCAAATCCACATGGTTACCCATAAATAGCAAAGGACACACAGGGCTTCCTTGGAAACTAAAACTCTGGTAGGAGGTGACATCTGAGATCCCCGGGGAATATAAAGGGTACAACCTACACAGCCCTGCGTCACCAGAAGGTCATCTGATGGCCCTTTATTTGAGAATCGAATTGCATTTCCAGGATGCCAACAAAAGCCCGCCCGACCCACAATGAAGCTAAATCTGCAAGTCTAACTGTGGGCTTTCACTGCCTCTACATAGTCCAAGCTCCTACTCAAGGCACCAGAAACACAAGTTGTCACCACGGGCCAGGGCGGCAGACCTGGATGGGGATCCAGCAGGAGCAGGACGCAGGAGAGGAGCCCCTGGCGGCAGAGACAGTTATTACTTAGGAGTTCAGAATTTACAGCCACCTCAGTAGTTAGTATTTCTTTTCTTTGTGTTGAGGAATAGGTGCAAGATGAAGGATCAAAAGATAAAGCTGGTGTAATCTCTTAATGCCCTGTGGTCACAAGTGTTCTTGCTTCTGAGGAGAAGCCAGGGCTCACGTGCGTTGGTGCGCAAAGCAAAGCGTTCTTGGGCACACTGTTGCCTTTGGTGCAAGCGGGGACTCGGAGCGTGTGTTCTGTGGGTACATGTGCCCCACTGAGTCTGAACTCTGACCTGCCTCCAATATAGAGGCTCCAGAAAGTGCCACACAAGAAGAGACACGAGGAGGCCTTGGCCATAGTTCTGACGGGGCACACCAGAGCCAGAACCCATTTTATTTATTTATTTAAAAAAAAATTTTTTTTTTCAACGTTTATTTATTTTTGGGACAGAGAGAGACAGAGCATGAACGGGGGAGGGGCAGAGAGAGAGGGAGACACAGAGTCGGAAACAGGCTCCAGGCTCCGAGCCATCAGCCCAGAGCCTGACGCGGGGCTCGAACTCACGGACCGCGAGATCGTGACCTGGCTGAAGTCGGACGCTTAACCGACTGCGCCACCCAGGCGCCCCCAGAACCCATTTTAAAGAAGAGCACCTGCTGGCTGGGTACAGCTTGTTTGCCTTTGCTCAAAAGTCCTTAGGTTTTCAGAGTAAAAGGCCACAGGACCATGGGCCAGAAAAATATGCCTGGCTAATCAGTGGAGAGGCAGAATGGATGCAGTGACAGCTCTTTGGCTCTGGAGTCCGATCCCCTGGGATTGAAACCTAGTTTTCCTCCCAAGTGTGACCCTGTAGCAAGTTATTAACCTCTCTGAAAAAAAATATTTTTTAAGTTTATTTGCTTATTTTGAGAGAGACAGAGATAGCATGAATGGGAGAGGGGGAGGGGCACAAAGAGAGAGAGAGAGAGAGAGAGAGAGAGAGAGAGAGAGAAACCCACGCAGGCTCCGTGCTGTCTGCTTAGAGCCCAATGTGGGGCTCTAACTCACAGAATGTGAGATCATGGCCTGAGCTGAAACTGAGAGTCGGATGCTCAACCAACTGAACCACGCAGGTGCCCCATAACCTCTCTGAAATTCAGCTGCATTATCTTCAGACTGGGGGTTATTGTGAGGATTAAATGAGACAATTCATGTAAAGTGCAGAACAGAGTACCTGTCATATGGTAAATGCTTTGGAAAGCGTTAGAAATCATTATTTTAGCAACTTGATGGAAAAAAACGTTTAAAGCTCAAATAAATCATATCAGGTAAGAAGGGAAGAAAATACAGATAAAAACAAAACAAAATAACACAACGCATCCTCTGAAAAGACTTTGCATTAATTGAGGATCCAGGCTCAAGGGTCAAAAGTTGTTAAAATTTAAAAAAAAAAAAGGAAGAAAGTGCACATAAGTGTGTGTGTATGCACAGGCACATGGGCATTCTTGAGTATTTTAAATGTTTTATGGGAGGACAGTGGAGATTTTCTAGGGTTTACATGGTGTCATTCACTTGAAATTAAGTGTAACAAGTCATTAGGCAAGGAGCCCACTAACTAAGGCATATGGTCAAGGTTTCCAGGGTGTAAACGCCTCAGTGAGGTGGTGCCCTTCAGAAATGCCCTTGGAAGGAATAAACCATAAGGAAGGGAGCAGGAGAGGCGGGACGTGGGGGCAGTGCCCGACAGGGTACTGTTTAGGTGAGGGGAGAGGTTTGGCCAGAGTCTACACGAGTAAACATGGGCTCCAGCACGCAGAGGCATTTGGTTCTCAGAACTGGCAGACTGGTGGATATGGCACAGCTCTGGATTGGGGGCTAGAATGAGAGGTCCCGACTGACCTGGCTGGGCTGAAGGTGACACCAGGTCTTAGCTGCAAGGGATTTCAATTCGTGCCCAGGAGAGTAACCAGAGGGGGTACAGGCACCTGCACAGCTATACTCCGCGCTTCGCTTCTGAGAGCTGCTTAATTAACACCCACACCTCCCTTTCCCCTGCCTCTGCCTGCTCCTTCCAAGGTCTCCTTTCCATGGCACCGCAGGGTCTCCGTCTACTACAGTGTCGTTTTTAGAATAGAAGGTGGTGAACTTCAAACTTCTCTTGCACGGAGCATTCTTCACACTGACAAGAAGACAGACTTATAAACTGAAATTGGAACGTGCTTCACTTGCCCACTGATGCTTGCAGAAGCCTGCAAGGTCCTACTGTGAGGGTCGCAGTTCAAGGCTTCAATGACTTATTTCGGGGCTTGTGTGGACATTGAGATCAGATCTCAATGGGTGTGAACACTGTGCACTTAGCGGCTCTGTGATATTGGGCCAATTATTTCAATCTCTTCCTGAACTTCAATTTCCTCTTGGTTAAATGGGGATTGTATGCATTCGGCACGAGAAGCAATGGATATACGCAAAGAGATAATGATAGTAGATGAGATCCTGGATATAAGCAAATAACCTCACCCAGGAGCTGGCGCACAGAAGTCGCTTCATAATTGCAACTGTTGGGTATTATTGTGGCCGGTCTGTGTATGAACATTCCAGGGATATATGAGGTTGATAGGATTTTACTGCAAACTGAAACGGAGGCCCTCACCGATTTAAACCAGGGAGGCTGGACCTGGATGTGCCAATTAAAAAGCAATCTGCTCCTGGTGCCTGCAATCCACCAGCCTCGAACTGCCGTGGCCACCTGACAGAGCAAGTGAATTACTGTAAACCGTTAATGAGGAGCAAGACGGCGTTTGGGAAAACTGTAAAATTGCTGCCCCATTATCGTGCAGTCGGTCAACCTTTCATCTGCCATCAGACTTTTCCAACAGCTATGCTCTCAGTTTCCTAACTATCTAGAGGCTTTGATGTAGCCCATAAAGGAAGGAGGCTTAACAAACTTCTGTAAGACCACAAGGGTGAGAGCCTCACCCAGGACAAGGCATGCAGGAAGGTGTGGCTGCTGGTATGGTTTCCCACACAGATGACAGCAATGCCTGCTGGTGAAGGCAAGTGTGGCCAGCAAGCTGGAGGACGGGTCCTGGATACTAAAGGTGTGCAAAAGGACTTGTGAAGTGCTTTCCACAGTGTCCAGAGGGGTGACGAAGGGGTATCTACAGGAGGACCCTGCGTTTCCATACCTGACATTTCACTTGCCTGCCTGGTCACTGCGGTCTACTTAACACCTATATTGTACCTCTCCATATTGACTCATTTATTCCTATATTAGTTCATTCATTCCATGAATACTCACGAGGCATCTACCATGTGCAAGGCCCTGTTCTAGGCGCTAGAGATACATGATGGAGAGATGCATCGGGGACGAAAGAGACAAAATCCCCTGTCCTTGGGAGCTCAGATTCCAGCGTAAGACGTGAAAAGGTACATAAAGAGTACGTGTGAAGGTGGTAAGAGCTATGTAAAAATAATAAAGCCGGGAAGGGCAACAGGACATACTAGAGGGAGGGGGTGCAAATTTAAGTAAGGTGGTCAAGGAGGCTGCACTGAGGAGGTGATATCTAAGTAAGACTTGAAGAGGCTGAGGTCTTTAGCTGCTTTCCTGAAGTGACCACACCAAGGTCACTTCTCATCAAGGTCACGCCCTGGCCCCCTGCCAGGCAAGGGAAGTCCTTGACTGGTAACAGCATTCAGGCCTCATCCTCCTTTGCAAGTTAAGGTGTGTGCTCCCAGTGGGCCACGGCCCCACACAAGGATGGGACACTCAGGAAGCGATCTGACCAAGAGGCGTGGGCTTCCACGGTGGCCCAGGCAGGTGCTCACCTCCTCCAGCCGCCGCCGCTGCTCCTTCTGCTCCTCTATGCGCTTCTGGCGCTCGGCCAGCAGCTGCCTCTTGTGTTCCTCGTTCTCCCGCTGCTGCTGTTCCAGCTGCTGCCGCCGCAGGGCCTCCGAACGCTCCTTGTTGGCCAGCTGGAGCCTCAGGAAGTCCCGCCGCAGTGTGGACTCCCCTGGCAGGTTCAGAATGGAGCTGTGGGCAGGAGGGAGAGATCAGGATCCTGCGTGCGGCAAGGGTCATTATTACCCGGGTCCTGGGGAGGACAGCGGGCAAACAACTCCCCTGTATGCGGGGAAGGGAGCCGCATGTGCCAGTGGGGGCTCTTAGACCCTCTGTTAATTACAGTACTCATCCCCAGGGAAACTGAGTCAAGGCTCAGCCTCCTCTTCAGTGTGACTACTGCATACGCGTTCTGTCTCCATCCCTAGATGGAGATGTCATCACCTCTCTCCAGCACTGTCCACGCTGCTCCCTCACCCTCGTGACATGCAAAGATCTGCTTCTAAAGGTTTTAATGAGTGTGCAAGCCTTAGGCCCTGGATCGGCTGGTTTTCATGTTTAAGAAAGGCACAAAAAAATCCAGCAAATGAAATGAACAACCGGGAGCTGCAGGGAACCTATTCTACTAAGATGAGTACATCACCCCCACCCCCCCCCCACCTCCTCTGTGACTCCCTGCACCAAACCCCAGGAGGCAAAGGACAGGCTGCTCATGTGAAGACATGATGAGCCAGGGAGGGAGAACATTTGAGTCAAGGTCAACACAGAGTAGAATAGGAACCCAAGCCTGCCAAAGTCAGAGAGTTCAGGGCTTGTCTCGCTGCACCAGGATTAAAGAGAAGTGACATGGTTTGTTCTGGAGCAGATGGTGTAGACTTCAACCCAGCTCACTGATTCCTAGATTCTGTTTAAGCACCATGGGCTTCAGTTTCCTCATCTGTAAAACGGTGGTTGTGCATCATGTGTATGTGTGTGTGGGGGTGTGTGTGCGCGCGCGCACATGTAAGAAAGAAAGTAGAAAGAAAAAGAGGATAGAAAACACCATAAAGCAACTCTCCCCACAGCCCTGGTCTAGGGCTGTCCTATTCACATCTAACTGCCTGTGAACAACTCAAAGTTAGACTCTTTGGTTGCACACAGCAGCCTAACAGGGAGGTGGGGAAGGCTCTTATTTGTTCATGCAAATCTTTTCATCTTTCTGGCAACTTCCACTTGCGATCAATCCATTAAATAACTATTGACCCTTTCTAGGTAGCAGGCACCGTGATAGGTTCCAATGGATATAGCAGTTACTCAATGAATGTTCTCTCTAGTTATCTTGTTGTGGGGAAGAGAGACAGACAAATAATTAGATAAGATACAAATAACAATTTCACGTAGGAGCAGGGCTCTATATAAGACAAAAGATGTAATGGCTTAAGAGTGGCAATGGCAGGAGGATGGGGCGAGAATTAAGGGTTCTGCTCAAGACGGGGGTGATCAGGGAAGAACTTTCTGAGAAGGTGCCAGATGAGCCAACACTCAAATGATGACGGGTTGGTGCCACAAAGAGGTAGGGGAAGAACCTTTCAGGCAGAAAGAAAAGCAAATGTAGAAGCCTGTGGCAGGGACAGGTGCGGCATCTTTGAGGAACCAAACTCCATGGGACTTCCCAGAGCACAGTGAAGGAGAAAGGTGGTCCAAGAGGAGGCCAGAGAGACTGGGCAGACCCAGGAAGGCACATGGCATGGAAGCCAGCAATGGAAAGGTTATAGTCAGGGTAGTGACGTGATGGGATTTGTTGGCTGCTGAATGGACTTCTGTCTGCAGGGCGTGGGAGGTGAGGGCAAGCAGGGCCACCAGCTGGGCTGGCACTGAAGTGGCTCTGTGGGGGTGGGGCGGTGAGGATGGAGGCAGAGAAGCACTTGCTGGGAGAGCTGATGAAGCCTGTTGATGGATCTGGTGTGTGGAGTGGGCAATGCTTGCAGGTTTTGTCTGGCACCTGGACAGTGGTGGTGACGCAAACGGGAGCAGATTTGGTGGCAGTTGACGAGGGGATTATTCTGTTTTGGAGAGCGGTTAGCATGCCGCGTGACTGCCATCAATGCCAAAAAATGACATGAAAAGGCTTTGTTCATGATGTCCCACAGACGGTGCTTGGATTCTACTAACAAAACTCCTCTAAAACTTACAGCTTTTGTGTAGGACTCTGAACCAAACCCCAAGCAAGCGAGCTTATCCACACAGGCCACAAGCTCCATGCAAAAAGGGAGGACTTGGGGAGCCCGGCCTCACCATGCACACGAGGATGCACTGGTGTTGAATCAATTGATGTTGAATCAATTAACTGATGTTGAATTAATGTCAGGCGATTTGAGCTATAGTAGCAGCTCAGTCATAAACGTGGTGTGTGACCTGCTTGCCATCTTTGAGCTCTCACCTCATTTTTAAAATGAGATAACCACTGTCCCTTTCGAGTTTTCAGGATTTCACAAAGATTAATTACATGTGCCCATAAAACAGGACTTGGAACATAATCTTCAGTGTGGTATAATGACACGTTACAATTATAGAAGCGTTAAGGCATGGCTAGGTCAGCCCGCTAAGTGACTCAGTTTAGCAAGTACTAGTTAAAATGTGGCTTCTCGGTTCTCTAGAGAGTGATCAGGAGGGCTGACGTGACATCTGGGTGAGCTTTGGAAAAATAAAAAATAGTGCACAACCTCTCTGAATGCAGGGCATTTGGTCCTTTGCCTTTGATCGTCACTACTTGACAGACATTATCTCTATGTAGCTAAACTGGGGGTAGCCCATGTAACGTATCAGATGGAAGGAAAAACTTTCCTTCAGTCTCTGACCTTGAAAATTCCTGTAGCAGGTGAAGAAAAAAAACTGGATGGCCCAGTAAGTCCCTCCTTCTTCCTGTAGTTCAGCAATAATTCAGCTTGGGAGATCTGAGTTAACTCAAAAAAAGAAGCCACTGGTTCATTCTAACAGCAGTGGCTGAGCTGGCCTCTTTCCTGGTCAGGTAGCTCTGCCCCAGCAGTATGGCAATTATGCCTCCCGGATCATTGGAGTCCTCTCCTTGGATGGCTAGAGGATGGAGCCCCATATACCCCACTGAGCTTTCTTCTTTTGCATTTTCCCCGATAAATCTCACTTCCCACCACCATGGTGTGTGTGCCTGTCCCCCTCAACTCACCAAACTGCTGCCAGCTGAATTGTCTCACAGAACAGAAATCCCGGCAATGTGAGTACACTAACCTTAATCATTCATAAACACACTGGAAGAAAGTCGGAATCAGTGTCAAGTGAAATTCAAAATGCAGGGATGGTAATGATAAAAGCAGCATTGGTTCTGGGATCCAACATGTGACAGCTGAGGTGGGCATGAATGTTTCTATGTAGGGTTCCCCTCTCGAGCATGATTCGATTTCCTGGAAATTATTTCCTCTCAGATTAGACTGTGGTGAAAATACCAAGACATGTGACAAGGACAGTGGCTGCCCAAATGGGCTTCTTAAAGAAAGGTATGATGTAACGAAGTGAATAATTCAAGTCCCAAAATACCACTGAGGTCTGAAAGTCGCAGTTTTAGGTACTTTGAGTCTTGTATTACCCAGATAATTGCCTCTACCCATTCTACACGTTACATACGTGAGGAAACAAGGTCTTAGAACAGAGACCATAAATCTTAGGGGACAAGATAAAGAATATGCTGATTTCCACATTTTTGTAAGAGTCTGCCCGGGGAAATTTTCCCAAATTAATGAGTATGTTCATGGGCAATAAATTAAATGAGACCACCTTGCTGGATTCTTAAAAATGAACCTATAAATCAAAAGGAAGCATGTTTCACACAAGCACAACTCAGAATGTGAAAGTAACACTTAGCTTTTGCTCTCCTACCTGGGCTCTCCTGAGTCATTCTCCTCCTCTTCTTCCTCACTTCCGCTGTACTCATACTCTGTCTCATCTAAAGAGAGACTCACAGAATGTTAGTGCACAAAAAGATGCTGCAGCTCGGTCAATCTCCCCCCCCCCCCATCCTTGTTTTATATATAAGTAATCTGAGGCCCAAAGAGCTGTCATTAATGCTGACCTGGGATAGGCTCCAGGCCTCCTGACTTGTGATTTAATAGTTCCCATCAGCTGGATTCAAGTGCATGGAATTAACATTCAAAACTGTCCCAGCTGACTCTAGATACCTGTCCCTAATGGCTAGTGTTCACATGAAAGTCAAGACAAGGAACTGCAAAATAACTTTTCAGTTTGTGTTAATTCCCCATTATGGGACCACCTAAACCAACTTTTATTGGCCCAGTATTAACTTATTAATCATTTTTTTAAGTAGGAGTTTTATTATGACTTACATGGACCCACAAACTGTCTTTAGGTATGTTGATAAACACCAGAAAGAAACTTGACAATGTGTGCTATTAAAAATATAGAGTTGGGGTGCCTGGATGACTCAGTCAGTTGAGCATCTGACTCTTGATTTCAGCTCTGGTCATGATCCCAGGGTTGTGGGACCAAGCCCCTTTCTCCCTCTGTCCCTCTCCTGCTCACACACACGTGTGTGCGCGTGCTCTCTCTCTCTCTCTCTCTCTCTCTCTCAAAAAAAAAAAAAAAAAGACATAAATGGACCATTGGGGACATTCATTCAATTGCCCATTGGGGACATCCATTTAATTCAGTAATATGTTAAGCAAGTTAATATGCAATAATAAATACGATTGAGTCTGCTTTGGAGGAGATCAGAATCTAATGGGCAAGATGGACAAGTAGGTAATCAGATCCTCCATGATTATGAAGAAATTAATCTTTATTGGGTATCTCCCATGCCAGTCACCCTGCTAGATACTTTACCTATGTTCTTTCATTTATTTTGCATAACAATACTTTAACACATTTTCAAGTGAAGACACTATCACAAGAGGTTAAGTGACCGAACCAATGACTTATTAATAAAAGGTCAGTCAATCTGGGCTTTGAATTTAGAATTCAATCCAGAACTTTTCCAACTTTGAAACTAGTATTCTTTCCAACATATTATATGCTAAAGAGAAGTGCATAAAAAGATCAGTGAGATATCAGAGAAAGAAGCAAAGCCCATCGGTCATAATGAGGGAGAGGGGGGCAGCAAAGCCTTTGAAGAGGAAATGAGTCGCACGTTGTAATTGTTGGTGGCCCCCTTCCAGGCAGATGGCAGCTGAAAGTGGTGGGAAAAGGACATTCCAAGCAACATAACCACGTGGGTAAGGGTGACAGTATTAAAGGGTATGACATGTTCACAATGAGTTGTTGGTGGCTAGATGTTGGGTGTGAGAAAAGCAGACAGAATGAGTAAGGCCAGCAAGTCTGATATGACTTTCTGAACCTTATATAAAAGTGCTTGCTGAAGACTTTTCTGCGGGGTTTGGAGTATCTTGGAAGAGCTTTTACTTTTAAGCAAGGCAGGGCGTCACATTACTGTTATCCTTTCATAGCTGTGGGTTAGTAATTATAACTTTGAAGGCATTTGTGTACCCCTAAAAAGGAACTAAAACTGCAATTTGGTTGGGCTACCACCAGGAGGCAGCACACATGAAAAGAACTAAACCCTTTGCCTTCCATACTCTTCAGCCATTAAAGGGCTAATGAAAAGGAGCCAAAAGCATGATGATGTCAAGTGCATTTTTTTAAAATCACAAGTTAGTTTCAAGTATTTAGATATGTATGAAGTTTTCAGGCTACTTATTTTTGAGTATTATGTCACCAAAATGTAAAGGACTTCCATAAAGTGTTTCAATATTCCACACTGAAAGTGTACTTTTCCAAATTTACCTGAAATAAATCAATGGAAGAAGAGTAGGAAGTAAACTGCAGAAATTTTATCTAGAGAAGGAAATTCTAGCAAGGAAAAGAAACACACAATTAATGCAGTTATTTCTACTCTCGATGGGAAAACCTGCATTTGTCAGGCCCTTCAACTGTAATACTTCACCAAAATCTGGTCTTATTGTTTTTATATTACTGGCATAAATTAGCATATGTCAACATATCTTAAGGAAAAAAATAATATTGGCTTAAAAAAATCATAAATCAATTCTCATAAAATTGTTTGATTGTACCAAAAGCTGGTCTTAGAACCACTAAGAGAGTATGAAAGTATTACAGGAAGCAAATGAAGTAATTTGATGAAACTGAGCAAATGGAATGAAACCTCATTTGATCAATACTCCTTCTGGGGAGCAGACAAAAATGAAGGCTTCTGATGGCTTTGAGCCTAAACAGAATTAGGTTTCTTAAATTGCCATGTAACTGTGGAGCATACCTCCTACCAGGAATCTTACTCTTCTACTCTGCAGAGAAGGAACACATTAAAAATAGTCTTATTTGGGGGCACCTGGCTGGCTCAGTTGGTTAAGTGTCCAACTCCTGATTTTGGCTCAGGTCATGATCCCAGGATTGTGGGATCAAGCCCCTCATCAGGCTCTATGCTGAGCAAGGAACCTGCATGAGATTCTCTCTCTCTCCCTCTGTCCCACTGTCCCTCTCCTCCCTTTCTTAAAATAAAAAAAATAGTCTTATTTTCATAGAATGGGGTGTTTCGAGTCACATTTTAGAGTTTGTGCCCTCCAAATGTGAAAGCAACCCAAGGCACAAGCTTTACCCATTCTACTCACAGGTCAAAGGTAAAGAGGTCATGAGTTCTCAGGAAGTGATTCTGAATAGTACTGAAAAATTGTAGGTCAAAAAAGAACTGTCTATATGAGAATAGCTAATATTTATTAAGTATGACTATATGCTAGACATTGTATTAAATATTTCAATGCATTATCTCACTTAACCTTTGTAACAATGCCAGGCAATACTAATTACTATTATATCCCCTCTCCTATTTTAAAGATGAGAAAACTGGGATGAAGTTCACATAACTCTTCAGGGGGTCAGAATTTGTTGGAGAGCTAGAATTTGAACTAGTCTGAGTCTGGAAAAGACAGGCCCATAGAAAAATAAATTTCCCTCTTAGAGAAATTGGCCTTTAATGGTTGCATGTCTGACACACCTCTCTAAAATGTCCCCATTACAATTTTAACTTCCTGGAGTGGAAGGCCACTATTAATAAACAGCAGTTGAAAAATCAGTCCTGGAGCTTTTTGACCTTGACTTACCTATTTCTCTCATGCCTGGTTCCTCCAGCTTGGGCTGCCCTCCCAGCCCCTTGGGTTCTGACAAACACCCCATCCCCTTCCACCCACTCACAACTGGAGATGGGCCTCCTTTTTTATTGTTTTGTTTTGCTCGGAATTTTTATTTATTTATTTTTCAGTGCTATAATAATTTTGTATTCAATCAAAATAGGCAATGAAGCTTTATTTCCTATTCAGCACTTCAAGTGAAAATAGTTTGATACTCAAACATTCAGCAATGTATCTTTGTTTTAAATCGAAGGATAGTTGACATACAATATTTCATTAGTTTCAGGTGATGGGCCTCCTTTTTGGCTTCGCCTCATAACCTCCTACTCTGGAGTTTAACCTGATCGCACATTTCCCTGACTCCCTGAGGCCAGCAGCCAAGAAGGAAGGCTTCCCTTGAGTCTTCACTGAGGATTTCCCCTCCTGCCTCAGCCCCCTGCTGCTCCTACCTCTACGGTCTTGACTCCTGCAATGCTTACCACCCACCCCACACACCTGCTTGCACCTCGCCACATTACAGATGGTAGCTGCAGAGGCAAAGAAGGGAAATTCAAATAAAAGGAGAGCACACTCTGTCCTGTGGGGCCCACCACCCTCCAATGCTCCACCTGGCTTGGAAGAACAGAGGAGAATGGTGTTGAGGATGGAAAATAGGAAAATCATGTCGCCAGTTGTGTCCCACCATCGGTGCCTGGTCTTCTCCTTTACTCTCCATGGCTGCACGCTCAGGGCTCACCTTACCAGCCCTATACTGCCTCCTCACCGTCAGCCCTCCCCTTTCCTCCACTGACCCTCCTGCCTCCACTCGGGGAGGACTCACTCTGTCTGTCCTCTGGATCTTTCCCTTTCCTCCCCATACTTCAACCTTCCCCAACTCCCCATCCAACCAGGCACAAAGCTTGCCCCAGACCACGTGAATTTTCTGCTTAGTCAGAATGTTAGTTAAGGAAGTCCAAGTCTCTATTTGAACAACCAGGATACGGCCCCAGGACCCCAAGTTTGAACTCATGTTCTTTCCATCGATGCCATGAAAAGATAGTGTGGTAGAACAGCCAGAGCCATAAGAGATAAGAGTTTTTCAATCTATAAAATAAAGAAGTACATTAAATGATCCTCTAGCTCAAAATTCAATGTTCCAAATAGCAAGTCTGGCATCTCTGTGACTATAAGAAAATTCATTCTGACTTCTGAGCTAAATTCTAAATGAGCCTCAGAGCACAAAAACTTAAATGCTGAAGAGTGCCAGTATACAAAAATGTCAACCAAATGATTTTTTTTTTAGGTTGTCTTCTGTAGATTTTTAGCCTTCAAAACATGAATATTCATTTGAACTAAGAAAATCACTTGTCATATTAAACCACTTCATAGTATTACTCAACATGTCTCTTTGTTAGTGCCTGGAAGAGGTAATATTCCTTACAGTTCTATCCTTTCATGAAGATTCCATTTCACAGGCTCAATCCATTGATGCCTACAGGCTATGAGCTCAGAGGCAGGCCTTCACACTAAAGAATAATGCAGGTCCATCTGAAACCCCCATGGTCACCTCCAAATATATCAAGAGCCCATGACTCGCTCCGTCTTTTGTTTCCTTTGCTGAAATACAAATGTGCTTCTAACCTTTTTCTCCTCGCTTTTTCTTTGTTCTGTCAATATGGTCCTTGAGTTGAATGCGGACCTGTCGTTCATTAGGTTGGTCTCGTATAAATGGATGCTTCATCAATTGTTCTGTTGCTGGTCGCTGGCTGTGATTCTTTACCAAGCAGCTCTCAATAAATGACTGGAATTTTTTTGACCTGCCAAACAAAAGAGATGAACCCACAGATAAAAAGACCATCCAAAGGAAAAGCAAAATTCTATTTCTCCAAAATGCTAGAATAAAAAAAAAAAGAAGAAAATAGGTTCAATTAGCCAACATAGGAATCAACCAATCACAAAGTAGGTCTAGACCTTTATTAGGCACATGGGGTTCAAAGACATCATCACCATCAACACACAGTTCAGGCAATGTATGGGAGTTACGTGCATAAAAGCATTTTTGCACAGTTTGTATGTAATATCACACAAGAGACCAAAAGGAATGAGAGAAGAGAAAGACCTTGGTGAAAAGTGTATCTGGAAGGTCTATTGTAGTGAAGGAACAAGAGCTGAGACATCAAGAATGAATAGGAAACCGGGGCGCCTGGGTGGCTCATTCAGTTGAGCATCTGACTTTGGCTCAGGTTATGATCTCACAGTTCGTGGGTTCGAGTCCCATGTCGGGCTCTGCGCTGACAGCTCAGAGCCTGGAACATGCTTTAGATTCTGTGTCTCCCTCTCTCTCTGTCCCTCCCCCACTCAAGCTCTTTTCTCTCTCTCTCTCAAAAATAAATAAACATTAAAAAAAAAGAATGAAGAGGAAGTCACTTTCAGGAGAGAGTTCAGGGAGGCAAGAAATAGTGAAAAACCAAGGACAGGGCTGAGCACACTATATGTCAGGGGAACTGAGATGAGTTGTCTAAATGATGCAGAAAATGCAAGCTGGGGGGAGGACATAAAATCAAGCTTGTATAGATAAAGAGGAGTACATTTGTAGAAATGAGAAAGATTCTTATGTGGTAAAGTGAGCTTGGTTAGGCAAATTTTTTAAATGGTAATTTCAAAATTACTTTTGAACTTTGCTCTCCAATTAATAAGAACAGGATCTATGTGTATGTTTGTTATCAACCCAAGGACTTGGAAACTTAGGAACTAAGTTCATATCCAGAAACGAATTTACCTCCCGCTAGACAGGCACTGTTTCCTCAAAGATAAACCCCGTGCCTCACACAGGGGAGGGAAGAACTGGTGAGGGATAATATACCAAGGAATAGGGCAGCAAGTCCACAATGTGGGAGAAATTAACAGTGGACTTCAGCTATGATTCATAAATTGGGCATGTATGTTCTTGCTGCATTCCAAGAAATTGTCCAGCCTCATAAATAATTACTTCACAACTATATAGCATGCCTTTCTGATGTGCTACATTGGCATCTTGGCACATGATGGGCAGAGACCTTAGTGGAACTCTGGTCACCCTCTTTGTGGTCCCCACCCTGCTCAGAGCAGGTGGGAATCCATTTTGTGCTCTCCGTCGCCCTCCTGTGGAGTGCTGTGGAATAACAGGAGCGGATCCCAGGAGCAAGCTTTCCTGTCTCCCAGCGGACCTTACACACAGAATTCAGGCTTGAAAGCTGTCTTCACCACACAGAACACAATGGTGAACATGTTATTCAAGATCCAAACACAAGAGGGCACTGGCATATGCACCACTCTGCATTTCTGCCTAGGTCAAAGCAGTTTCTCGTTCCATGTTTTTGAAGGACTGCATTATTAATATTTTTTTCTCCCTGCATTTCTAAGCTAAGTTCATGCTTTTACATTATTTTACATAGAAGCATATGTACCCTGCTATGCTTGGGGTCACCGCAGGATCAATCGGGATCGGCCACCCGGTGGCCTGTGGAAGATAGTGACAACAGCATGGATACTCTATGTACCTCCTTGTATGTCCTTCAGCCTGTAGCCCTGCTTCCTCCACACTGTTGTTCTCCAAGACCACTGGTGTGCTGTTGGTATCCTGAGCACACTTACCTGCCCTCACATGTCTGATGAATGAATGAATGCAGGAATGGTTATCACATGTAAGTTCCGGACAAATGCTGTAAAATCGCTACCATCAAATCTGTGCATGTGAGGCACAGAGAGGGAGGTTTGGAGAGGAGATAGTATTGAATATGCTTTCTTTTTCAGGTCCATGAGACAAATCTGTAGAGGCACAATTGTGATATCATCTAAGGAGAGACTTTGCAAAAAACAAAACAAAACAAAACAAAACAAAACAAAACAAAACAAAACCATCATGGGATAATGGACTGTCCTAAGGAATAAATAGAAGAGAATGAGGTTGACCTGCATAAAGAGATAGACAAATCCCACATGGCGCTTTTCTAGGTAGAAAATCAGTATTAAAAACATGAAAACAAAAACAAATTAAGACGGGGAGCTGTTAAATATTCATGATAAATGCAAATGAAAGCTGTTTTTTCTGCTTGCAACTAGAAGGAAGTGCTTTTTATAAAGTGCTCAGCTATTAATTAGAGGGTGATAAAGAAATCACACCCAGTTTAAAAATGAGATGCAGACTCGATAAACTGTATGTTCCATTCCCCAGTACTGACACCCAAAAAATGTCGGTGGCATCTCTAGGGTAAGAGAGTGTTCAAAGAGTTCCGCGGAAGCAGCTGGGGTTCACAGGCCACTTTCCAGGATCTCTTCCGGTGGGAAGGAACCTTCAGGAGAATAACCTTGAGCCCAAAGATTGGGCCAAGATGTGTAGAACTGCAACCCTGGCAATGTATCTGACTTCTTCTTCAAATGGAACAGTTTGTAGAGAAAATAATGCTTACTTAAAATAAATCTTCAAAGGAAAGATTCATTGTCTCTTATTTAAGTTAGTGTGACCAAAGAATCAATATGCTTAATTACACATTTAATTAAAAGTAAAAACCCTTCCCTATGTTGAACACCACTTGACTGTTTGCTGAGCGGTCTAATGGGTTTAAAGTACATTTATATAACTTTATTGTTTGAATCTCTGCTGCCGGTAATTTAGTTCTGTCTATTAAAAAAAATGCCCGAGATTAGTAATACTAATTTCCCCAGGGGTGGCCTGGAGAGATAAATGTTAATGTTTGGTGCTTACAGTCTGAGGCCCTGGTTCTAATACCAGCATCACCAAACACTTTATCTTCCCAGATTTTTTCTGTTTATATATTCAATTGTGTTAGAGGAATTAAAAACGCCTGAAAGATTATTACATTAATCACTGTAACCAGTCAGGCTGAAGTTTCTGATAATTGCAGGACTCCTTAAATGCCATTTGAGCTTTAGAATTTGCATTTTCCCAGAACTACCCTTTCTCCCTAATTTGGGCTCCATCGCTTACTAACTGTGAGACTTTGGGCAGATTATTTAACGTCTCTGTGCCTCAGTTGCCCTGGCTGCAAACGGTGGGATCGTTAGAATTTATCTCAAATGACTGTTGTGATGATCTGATAAATTGCTTCACATAAAATACTTAGCACGGTGTCTGACATGTCATAAACGCCGTATGTATGTTTGCTGTTATTGTTACTACTATTACTTTCATTGTGTTTTCAATGTCCTGCCACCTCTGAACATCACCAGGCTTAACCAACAGCAGTATCTGCCCTCAGAGATGGGGGCAGAAACAGAAGTTGAACTGAATAGGTCAGTGTTCTTAAAGGGAATTAATTTCACATATATTTGGATTAGATATGCTCACAGAGTCAACGAGACCACTATCTCCAAGGAGACTGTGCAAAAAAGGTTAATTGTAAAAGCTGTGGAACAATTTTTGTTTTGATTTCAATGAAGCCTGAAGTCACATTGTCTACTAGCAAATTCAGTTAATTTGAAGTATTTTCTGATATTTGCTTTCTATTATGATTTTATTTAGAACACACATACACAAATAACTTTGTCAGTTCTTAAAGAACAAAAATGCCTGACAATCCACCAAGAATCAGAGCTGTTGTTTCATAAAATAACAGTAGTGACTATAAGGGGTTCAGGGCTGTGGCTCCAGCAATGAAAACTCTGGGACTCTGGATAAGCCAGTTAATATCACCAGGCCTCTAGTCTTCATCTGGGGCACAAATGGGCCGGACCAAGGAACCTCATGTCTCTCCCCAGTGATAAGCAGTTACGATTTTCCTAATGATCTCAATGAAACACTTCTTTGCCTGTGTGCAATCTTTGCACTTGAAGAGCAAGGAAAAAGAAAAAGACCAGTTGTCTGTTACAGGAATGAAATCATCCCCATCTTTCTCCAGAAACTCCTGCAGGAAACTGCAGCACTGAGTAGGGCAGGGGAGCTGGCCTGAGCACGGTGGGAAGATAAGGGAGGAGGAAATGTGTTGAAGGAGATGGTTCACCCACGTGGGTAGAATCTGACCACGTACAGAGACAGGAGGAAATGGGAGTCCCAACTTATTACGCATTTGCTGGTGGTGACATGGAGACAGCGGCCGAGAGATGCCTGGTCTCCTCTAATTCAGCTGAGGTTATAATCCTCCCTGAGATCTAATTATCGAATGGCTGGACTGGAGCCCTGACTGCATGACCTCTTTGCCATGGAGGCCTCTCCTCATCTCACTGACGTGGGAGGGAAGGGCCGGGTTCTAGCAAGTGGACTGCTCTCCTTTACCCCCACAATGGAAGGGGCAAAGAACCCTGCTACTGCCCTTCTTTCCTTAATATTAAGGCACAGGAAAAAACTGTTCAACTAAGAGACCAGTATCTCATTCTCTATTACTCTAAGTTGGAACTTCAGAGGCCAGATGGTGCAGGTGGGAAAATGGGGGTTACAAACTTAGAAAATTAGAAGACTGTACAGCCTTGCACAAGGCTCATAACCTACCCAAGCCGTAGTGTTACAGCAAGAGAAGGATGACTCAGAGCATCTGCCTGGCAGGGTTGTGGGTAAAATTAAATTTATATAGGTCTTAAATTTACACACACACACACACACACACACACACACACACACACACAAATTACTGAGTCTACAGCATGCATATATGCCTTATATGTCCTGTATGTTGTAGATTCAGCAAGTTAGGTGGAAATGACCCTCAACTGAATGCATATAATAAAGAGTTTATGGCCCATCTCTACCACAATGGCACCCCCACACCCACTTTGGTAGTATTTTGATATACACGCTGCGAACGGTGCACTTCATCTGATAATTCATTAGGCAGAGAATAAAAGAACATTTTGGAGTTTTGTTTCTTTTGACGGGTGGGGAGAGGGATCCTCTCCCTTGAAATATAAAAGGAAAATAAATAAAATTTTCACTTCCTCCCAAGCACTAGGGCGTATTAAAACCCTAACTGATTTGAGATATTTTTTAAATGTTTATTTATTTTTTTGAGAGAGAGAGACAGAGTGCCAGTGGGAGAGGGTCAGAAAGAGAGGGAGACACGGAACCCAAAGCAGGCTCCAAGCTCTGAGATGTCAGCACAGAGCGCGACGTGGGGCTCGAACTCACAAACTGCGAGATCATGAGCTGAGCCGAAGTTGGATGCTTAACTGACTGAGCCACCCAGGTACCCCATTTTTTCTCTTTTAATTCCTAACTTATTTCAAATCACTTTGGACCTGGTCATTCAGGAAAGTACTCTGCAGTGCTCAATATTCACTTAAAAACTAGAATTCTGTGCAGAGAGCTGGAAGGCACACCCCATGTCCCATGGCGGGGGGCTGCATTACCATCTTATAAAGGCCGGGTTCTGAGTGAGAAAGAGCACTTGAGCAGGGCCTTTGTTTACCCACTCATTCTCAGATAGCCACGTCATTTCCCCCTCCCCTCTCTAACAGTGTGGGTCTCGAGCTCCTGACTGGCTTTCCTTTGGAGTCAGGGAGGGTGTGGAGGGAGGCTGGGCAAGACGGAGGCCTGGCCTCCTCACTGTGCCTGGACTGTCCCCGTTCCCTGCAGCACCATCAGATATAGCTCCTGTTGTCAAAGGTTTGACGCAGAAAAGTCAGCCTGTATTTTCCTCAAAGTCTGTATTTCTCAAACAAGGCCAATACAGAGTTGAACTTTTTGGAGCAGGGGCAAAGAAAATTAAAACTGTAGGGCAGAGGCTGTTTACTCGCTTCTCTAGCAAGCCAGAAAGGTCAGACAGAGGGCAGTGCGAGCTCCGTATAAGAGGAAAACAGGACAAGTATGGTGGCCAAGTGACTCCCACTTCTCAGTCGGGGAGAGGTGGTGATGGGCAGAAAAGACCACCTGGTGTCACACCTTTGCACAAAAGGCCAGAAACCTAAAGGTAAATCTCAATCGCCAGATTTTTCAAAGTTGGCAATTAATACAAATGTTCCTGAAACACGGGGTGTGGCCACGCTGTGTTGAGCACACATAACACATGTGTGGATGGCCAGTTTGACTCCTGTGGGTGGAACTCTGGAAACGTCTGTCCAGCAGCAGTTCTTGGAGAGGGAAGGGGAGGAGGGAACAGGCAAGTGAAGTCCGCCCTTTACAGTGTGTGTGTGTTGGGGGGAGGAGGGGAGGGAGGCCTGGCACCAAGGACAAGCAGAAAGCGAGCAGAGGGCTTTGTAGTGCTACTGATGCTTCCAGAGATGGAACTGAGCTGACTGCTCTCCTGAGGAAGTCTGTTCCGGGGAGAAGGGAGGAAGCAGGGCTTCCGGGCCCCACTGATCATGTGCCATACAGGTACCCAATGGAAGGCTGTTGCTGGGGAGAGAACGGCTATCACACAGCGACCCTCCAGAGTGAGAACGAGGAACAGGGGTTGCTCTGCCCCTTGTTGCCAATAGCAACTCTCATGCTCTGTTCTTCTTCTGCAACTCGGGGCTGCCGGTCCCTTCTGGCTGTTTTCCTCTCTTCTCTGGGCAGTATGCCTTCCCCTTGTCACACCGGGGTTGCTATGTCATTACTAGGTGGCTGGTATTAATTAAACTGCTCTCTGTATAGCAGAGGAAAGCTGTGAGTGGGTAAGGGAGGAATATGAGGGTCCCCGTCAAGGGTGATCATGAAGTACTGTGAAAAGGGACAGAGAGGTCTTGAACCTTCATGTTCTAACTGCCCAGAACATGCCTCTAGAAAAAGACAGGAGATCACAAGTAGCCCAGGAATTGATCCCAGGGCAAGGGTGTATCAAGATCCACCATACATACAGGGGAAAGAAAGGACCAACGGATTCTTGTTATGCAATAATAAGATACAAAGACCCTGATGTAAGTAGGCAAAAAAGGCGAAAGTCCAACATCTGGCCTAACCTGCAGAACTGTGTGTCTCAAACTTGAGTCAATTGTATACTATCAGCACAATTTTTAGCCATATTCCTACACCACCCATACTAGTATCCACTCGGTATTCTTCTTTAAAAAAATTTTTTTTAACGTTTTATTTATTTTTGAGACAGAGAGAGACAGAGCATGAACGGGGGAGGGGCAGAGAGAGAGGGAGACACAGAATCGGAAGCAGGTTCAGGCTCTGAGCCATCAGCCCAGAGCCCGACGCAGGGCTCGAACTCACGGACCTCGAGATCGTGACTTGAGCTGGAAGTCGGCCACTTAACCGACTGAGCCACCCAGGTGCCCCTCGGTATTCTTCTTTAAATTAGGCCAATTTTTTAAGTGAATCAGTTTATTAAACGGGAAGGTTGTACCACTACCCAACTTAAGAAGCCAATATCACTTGCCATAAAGAGAAAGCAGCGGTAAAAGCAAAACTTACAAATATTTATGCACAGACCAATAAAATCATCTCTCACACTGCCAAGTATGTGTGTGTACTTACAGAATTGCCATCTTAAGGACTAGAAGAAAAGTCGGCCCACCGAACCAGCTGACTCTCGGAACTATCGCCCCCTCTGATAAGATGTTTTGTGCAGCCAGGAAGGATACTTCTTGAGGTAATAAATCAATGTTATTTCTGGGGCTCCACTACTCACTTTAGCTAACAGTTCCTTACCTGGAAGGTGTGGTGACAAAGACTTGTGCAAACAGTAGGTACTTAATAGGTGCCTTAAGAGGAGTGATAGTATATGGAAAAGCACTCACTAAGTCTTGGTTATGTTAGTCTACTCATGGAGCCGGACCTACGGATTTGAGCTCATCCAACAGAGCATCACAGGAAACCCTTCAATCTGCAAAACACTGAAGACCAAACTCACCACTTCTTAGACTTCAGGCGAGGTGCTGGGTTCCGGGGAATGAGGAAAAGGGCTCTCATGGGGTGCATGTCACAGAGAGCTGCAAGAGACCAAAACAAAGGGCAATTCAGGTTAGGAGGCCAAATACAGGCCAAGCCCACCCTAGCTGTGCAGCTCATGCTACCGAGTGGCTCCCAGTCGCACATGCCCCGTGAGCAGAGTCAGAGGACTACAAAGCTTCTGTTTGTGGAGCACTTAAAAGAGCTGGTGTCTCATAAAATACGCATCTCAACTAGACATTGTTAACATTTCTACTTGTACTTCATATTTAAGAAAAGTACATTACAGGGCCGAAACCTCTGCTTTGCTATAAATAACCATCGGAGATTCAAAGTAGACAACATCAAGATAACAACTACAGTGGACATGGTAGGTTATTTTTAATTTGTAAAAGCCTAAGTCATAAAATGAAAGATGAATGGTCTATTTCTTATATACCAAAGGCCCATACAAACCCAATGCTATGTACATAGATTTTTAGAGTATAAAGCACTAGGCCAGAACACCTTTCTGTCTGTATTTCTAAATATCCTGATGGCTTTTCAGGTTTTATGATATGTTTATCGTTTGTTTGTTTGTTTGTTTGTTCATTTGTTTGTTCGCTGGCCCCAGAAAGAACAGAGAGATCAAGGCAAAGAGGGTCTGGTAGAAAAGTCATTAAAATATCTCAACTTGTAAACGTGGCATTATGGTTTATATTAAGGACTCATGCGTCCTTATTTTAATCAAAATATTTCACAGGTTTACTTTTCAAACATCAGGGGGTATCCTTTCCTTTGTGCCCAGAATATGAATATATTTTCTCTAAAAGCTAAAGGATTCTGTGGGTAGAAGTTTATTTTCAGCCCCCTCTACTACTCATCAAGAATGACAATATGGTTTTCAGACTGCAATATACTATTCTTCTGATTCATAAATGCCTATTAGCATTGTGAATGAAGGGAATTTTGTCATCAAACACTCCAAATCAATCACACTTACAGATGAATCCTACCAACTCTAGAGTGAGAAATCAGACTATGATAACGTGAAGATAAAAAGTCATATAAACAAAACGACCTGCCATGCACAGACGGGGCCTGTTTTGGTTCGGGTCCCCCGCAAAGCAGACACCAAGGCAGCACTAAGCATGAGAAGGTATTACCAGGGAAAACTCCTGCCTGGAAGGAAGTAGGGACGGAGCCAGGGAAGGCTGGGAGAGTTTTCAGTTTGCTCTGCATGTCTGATCAGAGTGAAAGGAAGAGGCAGACGAAGTAGGTGGAAGTGTGCTGCCTGAGCAAACTAAGCAGTGAAACTAAGGAGTGAGAGTTGCCTACAAAGGCATCCTGTGCCCTCGAGAAAAAGTTCTGTCTTATATCCCTGCCAGGCTGGGTCACTGATGCGGAGGGCTTTGCGGGGTGGTGGGTAGAGCAGTGGCAGCGGAGGCCCCTTGGTGAGTTGCACTTCCCGTAGGGAAGCCTGTGGGGCACATGCTCACAGCCAGCACAGGACTGGTGGAGGCACTCTGCAGTACCAATACTGCAGAGCTCAAGGAACAGCAGAGGTTCCCCAGATAGCCAGAGCCCTGGCCACTCTGCCTTGGACCTCAAAATCTAAACGTCAGTACTTTATTAGGAGGGAGAGCAACTGAGTATGCAAGTGTCTGCATAAGCCGTGCACTGGAAATCAGTTCTGACTTTTTGTTAAGTTGGAGTTTCTAGTCTGTGTGAATTGGCCCCAGTTTTGCATTAGGCGAAGGGCAGTTCAAGAAGAAACTTCACACTGAATCGGTAAAATAAACAAGATTCCCGAGTTGTCTCCCTTTTCTTTCTTGTTTCCTCTAAACACGAGATCCTCACACCGCTCTGAGATGAATGGATTCCTGGTTGATTTAAGATGACTTTGCTTTCTAAATATGCCAGCTCGAACCCACACCGGGCTCGGTGTAGCAGAAGCAAAGCTACTACAGAGCCTGGCAAGGAAGCGTCGCTCAGTCCCTGCAGAGCAGACCAGCAACAGATTTCACCCAGAGGAAGGTACTTACGGGGAGCGCCTTCTGCCATCTCGATAGCGGTGATTCCCAAAGACCACAAGTCACTCTGAAAAAGATAGAAGGCATAGACACATGCATAAATGCAGTCAACAGACAAGAACTTGGTTAAGCCCGGTAATTGCTCCAGAACTGCCTGTAGAAAAGCCATTCAGTCATCTCTTTATGAACCTATTTTGCTCACTAAGCCTAAAAGCAAGAACAGCTTTTTTCACTCTTCATGGGTAGTATCTCTCACAGTATTTCCGATACATGGTGAGTTTCCAGTAAATGTATGAAAAATGAATATAATGTCTCAAAAATTAATTGATCACCAAAATTTATCTGTCGATTGAACCCTATGAAATTGGTGCTGTTTTAATGCCTTTATTGAGGTAGAATTATCTTACAATTAACTGCCTATATTTGAAGTCTATCATTTGCAAAGGTTTGACATGTATGCACCTGTGAAACCGTCATCACAATCAACACTGTAGATATACCCCTCCCCCATGCCAAAGGGTTGCACGTGCTACTCTGGCGTCTCCCCGCCTGCCCTTGCTATCCCCTGACCCAGTTCTGCTTTCTGTCACTATGGATCAGCTGGCATCTTCTGAAGTTTTATATAAATTAAGTCATTCCATTTCTTTCATGAACATAATGGATTGAGGTCCAGCCTTGTTGCAGTATATATGAGTAACTTCATTCCTTTTCATTGCCAACTAGCGTTCTATTGTGCGGTTACATTACAATTTGTTTATCCATCCGCTTGTTGGTGGACAGTGTTTCCAGTCTGAGCTATTGCACATAAAGCCGCTACAGACACTCATGTACAAGTCTTCATCCGGACATATGCTTCTGTTTCTTTTGTGTAAACACCTAGGTGTGCAACGGCTGAATCATATAGTAGGTACGTGTTTGTTTAGTCGATTGTTTTAGACCTACAAAAACAGCAATTTCACATGGCTTAACCAAATCAGATGAGGACAAGGAAACTTTTGGGCTGTATCTGCATGTATCTCCAGGGCCTAGATGGGAGCCAGGCAACAGTGGCAGGTGCTTGGTATGTCTGTTGAATGAATGAATGAACAGTAGCTTCCATCTTGTAAGTAGACAATATGTAAAATAGAGAGTCTGCACCGTTATATTCTTTCTTATGATGAGACTGACTTTTATGTTCTCATTGGAATTTTCGAGGCTAACGTCTCCGCCCCTGCCTATGCAATCTCCGTCTGTAGCAGTATGCTTCTCCCCCACTCTGCGTCCATGGCGCAGTTGTCTCTGAGGAGCATAGGAAGGAGCAAATCAAAAGAAAGGGAAAACCAGGTTAGGAAACCCCAGAAGAGATGCTTGCTGCTTCAGTGTCCTGGTGGATGGGTAAGAAAACACAGTGTGAAATTTGGTTCAGTGGCCTACAATCCTGATGAAGACTTTCATCCTCCTTTTCTTTTCAATATAACCTGCGTTTTGTATGTTATTCCAAATTCTCTCCCGGAACCTCACTCAGATTACCCAGGTCAAAGTTCAGTGTCCGTGCTCTTCCCATCAAACACATGTCAAGGCCACATGAGAGGAATCACACCTGGAAAAGGACTATGAAATCCATGCTGGGCCATTACCCAGGACTTAACTTCTCAGTATCCGGTGAGTGACACCCAGGTGTGTTCAGTATTTGGACCAAGGCCTGCACATAAAGGCAGAAGGCTTTCTGGGGGGCGGGCCTAGCCTCTTGCCTGAAGTATAATCTGCTTTTATTAATTAATTAATTAATTAATCTATTTATTTGAGAAAGAAAGAAAAAGAGTGTGTGTTTGCATGAGTGGGGGAGGGGCAGAGGGAGAGAGAGAATCCTAAGGGGGCTCCACACCCCAGCACAGAGCCAGCACGGAGCCCCATGTGGAACTCAGTCTCAGGACTGACTGTGCGATTATGACCTGGGCCAAAATCAAGAGTTGGATGCTTAAGACACTGAGCCACCCAAGTGCCCCAAGTGTAATCTACTTTAGAGTAGGTGGCTAGGGCCCATGCTAACCCCATACTAGGACCAGAAGGGGATTCTTTTAATGCATGAGCCCATCAATCGGTTCACGTGATACAAGTTCTCAGTTCAACTTGGGATAATAACACACCTGCACGATACCACTGTTCGCAGACTGTAGGTCACTTCTCTGCATAGAACACAACTCAAAAAGGCTACTCTTCTCCTTTCACTTTGTTATATTTCAAGATGTATTCAGAGTTGTCATTAGACACACACACACACACACACACACACACACACACACACACGTTTGCATAGCCCAGCAAGTGACTGAGTTTTCCCGCAGGCTCCTGGCCTTGCGGAGCTAATAAGGAAGGCCCAGCCTGCCATTACAGGCTGTAACCGATAAAGTTGAAAACACGGCTCTCTTGTACCTGGGGGTTTATGGTTGATTAACACAGACAATCATTTGAGAACATGACAAAAACACTGAGTCACTCGCTGTGCAGGAGGCATTCAACAGGAAACACAGCAAGAATAGGCTGGAAATGGTGGTTTGTGCTATTCTGATAGGATTTTAGTATCTCCAGGTCTTGCTGGTTCTACCATTTCCCTTACATCCCCAGAAATCAAGTGTTTCTGTAGTGTGAAATGAAGTACAAATATAAAGGTAGTGGCCAGGTACCATGTCTCTAAGTGCCACGGCAGGGTCACATTTAAATGGCCCTCCAGTCTTGGAAGCTTGAGCTGGTTTGAAAGACAACTGAAAGCCAATGCATCCAAAAGGAAATGATGGGGTTGGGGTGAGAGGGGTCCAGGCCAGTTCTCAGATGGGAAAGAAACAGCTCAGAAAACCCAGGCACATGTCTGCCTCTGGGTCCTTGCTCTAGCTACTCTGTCTGCCTGCAGCCACTACCCTAATTAAGTGCCTGCCACCACCCTCCTCTCCGTTACGTCTTTGTTCAAATGCCATGTTCTCAGTGAGGGCCACTGAATCTCCCCCGGGGCTTTGTCAGACCCCATCCCCTTTCCCACTTTTGTCCCCCAGGGAACGAATCACCTTCTAACATCTACTAATTTACTCATCACTAGTTTATATTGCTTTGTGTTCATTGTTTGCACCCCCTGCCTCCAACACACCCAGACTGGATAAAACATAAGGTCCACAAGGCATCAAGGATCTTTGTTCTGTTAACTGGCATATTCCCAGTACCTAAAGCAGCACCTAATAAATAATTGTTGAATGAATGAGCAAACCAAAGGTGCAAACAAATGAAAGATACGTCCTAAGATTGTCAGACTCCTTGTAGATCATCTCCGACCCAGACAAGGGAAAATGACTTACCCAAGACCCCAGAGCAACTCAGCACCAGGTTTGGGGCAGAGCTGGGTCTTCTGCCCCCTGGGCCACTTTTATTTTTTAACTGTCATCACTACATAAAAACCTGAGTATTCATCTTCTAAATAAAATTTATCAGGGGCCCATAAAATAATTGCTCTAAATTCCCACTTTGTCTACAGGGAACTGAAGGTGCTGGTGACTGAATGCAGGTGCTGAGATTCAGTGAGTCACCCCAAAAACCAAGGCTAGGAAACTGGCCTCAACTTCCCAGAGGCAGAGGGAATAGTCTTTTAAGTCTCAGACAGGCCTGGATTCAAATCCAGGTTCCTATCATAACTACATGCAGAGCACTGCTCAGACCTTAGCTTTCTCACTGTACAACACAGGTCACCGTGACCTGCATGCATGCAGGCATCCTGCCTTGCAAAGCGTCTGGCACACAGTAAGCTCAAGAATACGAATTTCCTTCTCTCCTGTTAGGTGAGACTGCCTGTGCTTGCCCAATGCACTCTTGTATGATTTCCCCCTCTTGGGTTGTTGGCTAACCCAACAGGCATTTTCAAACCCCATTTCCCTTGCTGCCTCCAGTTCAGAGTATAGGAAAGCTAAACCTGCTTATCCAGACTCCCCTGCAGCCGAGGATGGCAGGTAAGGATGTGACGTAGTTCTGGCCAATAAGACACAGGCACACAACTTCTGGGAGCTTCTGAAACGTTTTGTTCTTCCTGATACAAGTGACAAATACAGATGATGTCCTGACAACTCTTTTCCACTTCTTAGTGCCTTGAATAAAAACACGGTATCTAGAGTTACAGCATCCATCTTGCAACCATGAGGCAACAAGCCAGCAAATGAATTATGACAGGGCAGAATGGTAGGAGCCTGGGGTTTGAATGAATCAATGAGTCACTACACTAACCCTGGACCGCCTTCCTCTAGACTACTGATGATGTAAGAAACAGAAGTACAGCCAAAAGCGTCTTTAGTGATAATATGTATACAGCAATAAATTGAGGAAACATATTCTGAGAGCAGGAAAATGGAGAGGTCCCAGTTGTTAGGTGAGCCTGGATTTACCCCCACAGGAAGCAGAAAAAGTCAGCAAAGTGAGAGGTTTCTTTTATTCAGTACATATCACCTCAGATCCCCTCTTAAGTAGCCTTCCCCCAAGTCCCAAAACAACCCCTTCAAACCAGAGGTCACACCATCCCAAGTCCTGTGCAACCTCTGTCACATGACCAGGCCAGAAACTGCCTCTTCTTTAAGGCCTCATTTGATATCATCATAACTATCTTTTTTTTTTCTTTTTTCTTTTCTTTTCTCTTTTTGTTTCCTTTTTTCTTTTCTTTTTGCTGGGTTTCTCTTCTTTTCCAAAAGGAACATTTACATTCCTGACCATCCGTACCCAGAGCTGCTTGTAAGCTACGCTTAACTGGCCCTGCTAGACAGCAATAAACGTCCTTGACGGGACTTGTTTTAAGCCTTTGGATACATTAGCAAGTCCCAAAGACACTTCAGAACTTAAATACGGGAGAAAATGTTCCAATTACAACTGGCAAGACAGATCACAGGAGACGAGAAAGGGAAGAGGGAGGAACAAGATGGGGAGAGAGTCAGGGAGAGATAAGTTTCCTTCGTGGCCATGGTGTGACTCATTTTGGCAGGAGCTGGGTAATTCATTATTCTAGAGGCGCTGCTCAGCCTGGCCTGTGGCATGATTAATAGCCCAGTCCTGTGTGCTTTACAGACAGAACAGAGACAAATTCTAGAGCCTCTGAGAAGGCAAGCACGCAACTTCTGGCTGCTGGGGGGCCCTCTGGCATGCAGGCAACTTGGACACAGCATAAGAGCATCTCTTTTGGGGCTGGGTTGCCCAACACATGAAGAAAAGAGCACTTGCTGATGGCTGACCCCTTCGCGGCACAGCAAAGAGCCCCGTGTGCTTGAAGAGGCAGAAAGAGCTCATGCAGTACAGACAGACAGACCTAGATTTGACTCAGCTCTGACACAACTAGCTTGGTGACCTGGGGCAAGCCACATAATTCCTCTGAGCCCAGTTCCTCACCTATAATGTGAAGAGAACACCTACCTTGCGGGGTTAATACCAGAACTCAATAAGGTGGTATAGGTACAGTGCTCGGCACGTTGACATGCAAATACTGGGTATTTAACAAACTCTGGTATGGTTATCATTGACTGGCAGTTCAAGCAGCACACCTGCATCAGGTAAGGTGGCAATGAGCTCTGGTACTTAAGGTACTCAAAGGAGTCACTGGGATGATGTAAGCTTACGGGAAGAAACGGGAAAGGGCGTGTTCTTCCTCCTTCGGCCCTGTGGTCTCTCTTCATGGGCAGAGCCTACTAAGAAGCCAGATGGAGTGCTAGCCCCATTATCCCAAAGCTCAGGGTAGCAAGGTAGTCTACACTTGACAAGCAATAGCTCAATGACCGGCACGGCCAGTAGAGTGGACTCTACCAAGTTTCACAGAGCAGAAAACAGTCTTCTGTTTTGTGGTTATTGTTATTGTCTTTGTGGAAATGTTCAAGCTGGAAAAAGGAAATTGTATTTATTGTGTGTGGTCTCTAAGGGAAGCACCTTAATCCAGAGGCAGAAGTTATGGATAAGCGGATTCTGACTCAAAATAGGAAGACAATTAAAGATGTGTCATACAAATATGAGGTTTGAATCTTAGGATACTGCTGGCTTTTTTAGGTTTAAAAAAAAAAAAGGCCCCAAATGGCAGTCCCTTCATATGACACACAAACAAAAATATTAACTATCATATGTTGAGTAGCTACCAAGAGTTAGGCATGGAATTAACCCCTTTGTAAATGTTAGCTCAGTTTATTCTAATACAACTTTGTCATATACAATTTACTATTTCCATTTCATCAAGGTTCGGGAAGGTTTCAATAACCTCTCTGAGGTAATGGAGCAAATAGGAGGCAAAGTGTACATTTTAAACCACTCCTGTCTAACTTTGAAAGCTTGACTCTGAATTCACTATGTCATACACTTATATTCTACATTAAATATAAACAGCCAAGGTGGTGGGTCACTCAGGGTCACCGAGGGTGCTGAAGCACGGGTTGTGACTAATAATTCCATTTCACACATAAAACAAACTGAAAGCAGAAATCTCCAGTCCCTTGTTCATCTACATGTGTTATCTGATGGAAGGGAAAATATTAGAACAGCTTTATTACCTTCGGCTGGGGACCGGCCTGCAGGCCAGGGGAGGTGCTACTGTGCCTCACTGAGGAATGTCATACAGGTGGATGTGAACACAGAGCCACAAGGGATCTGTTCAAAAGCGATTTCAGCCTCTTACTGGTGATAATAACATGGTGTCTGTATCATCCTTTCCTCCTTCCAAATAAGGGTGGTGCCTTTGAATCTCAGTAGACAGAGGCCAGGCCTTGTTTGAGAATATAAATCTCATGCTGCAGTCTGAATATCGCTCTCTCACATCACACTCTGCGTGGATCTTGGTGACTCCCAACGAGTCAGATTTCTCCTTCCATCCTGCCTGAATAAAGCCAAGTATCTGTGACACAGGAGAATGAGTATTTGCCCTACAGCCAGAGCACAACACTCACCTAAACCCTGGAGGAGACATCTATGCCTGCAAATGATCCACAGCACCTGTGTGCAAAGTCTCATAAGCAGAGTTGAGGTGAATGACACAGAACATTAGTGCAGGTGGGGCCAGAGGATGGGGGAGTGGGGGTTGAGGGGCTATGACATGTCACTGGACTTCTCTTACTTACTAATTTAATATGAATGCAAGGCCAACTTATGGGGTGGAGTGAGCAGGACAGCAAAATATATAAAATAAAAATTTTAAGCTCTCCACCCCCATATCATCCATCCATGGGGCAGGGGTGAGTAAGACTGTGTCATGTGCACTATGCTGTAAGCTGCTCTTTGTGTCTAACACTCTGTCTTGGGATCTGTCCACTTCAGCACACATGCTACCCCATTGCTTATATGACTGCATGGTTTTCCACTGGACAGATGCTCTTGTCTTTATCCCACCAGTTCCCTATTGCTGAGAATTTGGCTGCAGAAAGCTTTCATTAACGAGTAATTCTGTTAAAGCAATAGATACATAGGACTATGAAATACTTGACAACCCCCATCCAACTGAAATGAAATTCAAATTTTAAAAATAAGAATTTAAACAGCTTAGGAAGTTTGAACCGTTTTATTAATTTTAAATCTTTTGAATGCTTATTATTAAATGAGAAAGCTTCCATTATTGCCCTACATACTTATCAGAGAAATGAAACCTTTCCTTTTGCTTGAAGTGTTTTGACAGAATTTCTGAAAACAAGAAAGAAAGGGCCTCTAGGGGGAAAGTGAACACACCAGGCATATGAGATTCTGGTACTCCTCCTTCGAATAGGGGTTATTTTCAATCAGTTACTTACTGTGCCTGGTAGATATCAGACAAAACCAGATTGCAAAGAAAACCATGAGCTCTTCAGACTACTTTTCTACAGAGGCCTTTATTTTCTTGAGTTGCTGTAGTTTTAGAAAAATTTACAGCAGTCTTTAAACATACCTTAGACAAAGAGTAGATGGTAATCTATAAATAATAAAACAATAAAACAAAACTATTCTCTTACATTTTGTTTTCATTTCATTTCGTTTTTTTTAAAGCTCATTTATTTATTTTTATGTTGAGAGAGAGAGGGAGCGAGCACGAGCAGGGGAGGGGCAGAGAGAGAAAGATAGAGAGGATCCCAAGCAGGCTGCGCTGCCAGCACAGAGCCTGATGTGGGGCTCGAACTCACTAACTGTGAGATCATGACCTGAGCTGAAACCAAGAGTCGGATGCTTAACCGACAGAGCCACTCAGGTGCCCCAGTTTTGTCTTTATTTTAAAGGAAGGCCCCTGTGACATCTAATAAAGCCTAGTGGCTTTCAAGTCATCTTTTGTTCTAAACATACCCCTAGGTGGAAAGTATCGATAGCACATTAGAGCCCAAAGTGTCGACATAAGTTTCTGAGGTTGGAATATACAGCTGGGTCAAGCGGACTACCAGATGCACAGTACTGAACGCCTGAACCTTGATGGGGTTGCAAACTAACTTTATGTGTCGAAACTGCATGTACAGACCCAGCTTAGTTAATTCTTTACAGGTGGTGGGTATTTAATAAATATGTGCTGAGTGAATGAAGAAATGGTTTTGAAAGGCAACATATTGTCACGTTGTCTCCTGGTGACAGACTACATACCTAAGAATGGTGAAGAGAAAAAAAAGGATACAATCTGGTGCCAAGAAAGAAGGAGAAAGATTATATTTACAGAATCACTGCTTCTCTAGTCCACTGTAAGAGTGTGAAATGGTTGAAATAAATCTTCAAAGAACGCTCAAGCCTTCCTTTTTGCCCAGTCTTCCTAACTTAACCCTTTAGTCATGATCCTTCTTGTACCTCTGACAATGACCGGGGAGGCTCATGTTCTTGCCGTGGCTTCTTCCTCCTTTTGTACCACCTGCATTATAACAGTCCTGATGAATTAATTCTCACTAAGGTCTAAATGACTAATATAGTGAACCTGTTCCTCATCAGGATTCCTTATTTTTTAATAAAAGACACAGAAATTAGTCTTAACTTTATTAATGTTTCAGGATACGTTAATACTTCAATAGTCACATGGACTTGCCAGTACCTCTGAAATCACCTTGTGCAGCATGATCCCCCTGTGGTTACTCATACACCAGGCTGTGTCCACACCTAGAATTATGCATTGGGCTCAAAAGTCTTTTGCTGATTCCAAACTATATTCCTTAGCCTTACTCTGAGGAAAGAGGACCAGAATATCGGTTTAATTCTAAGCTTTGGCTTCGCCAGAAGGAAGTCCTCTTCTACATTATTGAAAACAGTTAAGTCACAGGGATCTATTTTATGTCACAGAAAATAAATGCCACATACAGAACAACTACCCAAAATACTTAAAAGGCTAAGCCAAGGGTAAAAGTTTGAAACACCCTGATTCTCTATGGTATGTTATAAAGTAGTTTAAACTATCTGTGGCCCAGAAGTAGTCTAGTTAGCACTTGTTAAGTATAACTACTGTTTGAAGAATTGCTTATAGAAAATTATGATACACATATCTGGCCTGGGACATATATTTTGTAGTGGCTCCTCTGAAGGGATTTGCAAATTAAATTATTTAAATGTGCTTATCATTAGCAGTTTAAATAAATGACATTTATTTTGGCAAGAGATTAATTTCTAACTTGGCAGCTGTTTTCAGACAGATTGTTGTCAGGTTATTACAGTGCCTAACTTTGAAAGAAGGAAGAAATGTACAGGAGATTATTTTGGTTTTAGACTTTCAGCTTGCATTTCTCCAAAGAGGCAAATAATTTCGTCCATGCCCTACGATACTGGGTCCCAAAGACATTGCAATGTTGGCATCTTTGTGACCTGATTTCAATAATAACCCCACATGTGGAGAACTAAAAATGTTCTTTAAAAGAGGAATTCTTCAAATATACTCTTCAGAAGCTGTTTTGTTGGTAAATTGGAGATTTATATAAGAGCACATCATAGAGGAGCAGGGTAATATATTGGTAATATACTGAAAAGAGATTTGCAAGATGTGGGCTCAAGCCCCAACTCTGAGAAGCCCACTAACTTGGGGTGTACTTGCCAAGACCTCTGGCCTCAGTTTCCCATCTTCAAGAGAAGGGTATTTGGAGCTGACTACTAAAGTCCTTGCGTGAAAAGTCCGTGCACCTGTGAAACCAGCCTCAGTAGTATCAATCAGGTTTTGCCCAAGGTTGTCCTGTAGTCTACACAAAGACCACAGGGTATCTCTTCATCTATTTCCCTGTCTGAAAACTCAACAGTTCCTACATTCCATTTGCCTCCAATTTTAATATTTCAACTTTCAGCCACAATTCATGACAATAATGTCACCTGACATTGCAGCTGTCAATGGGATAGTAACCCCAAATTATGTTTTATTACTGGCTAGCATAATGGAAAAGAGGGAGGCTTCTTGAAGAAGGGCACAACTACCACCATCTAGTTAAACACTGCTTTGAATTCATGAGCAAATTGCCAGTTTATGATACAAGGTAATAAGCCACCAATCGAATTTCAATGGAACACTACAACAGGCTACAGAAATACCATGAGGTAGCTACCAACACCCCACTTCATTCTCTCTCATTGAAAAGAAACTTCAAAAATTAAACTTTGAGCAATGGAGAAACGAGGAAGTCTATTTTTAATCGGAAAAGACCCAAGACAACACATTGGCCTCTTTTAGCATAAAAAGCTCTCAGCATATATATCCTTTGCCAAAAGTTTAAACACTAATCAAAATAGAAATCTATTGTGTTTTTCAAAGTTTTAATTTAAGTTCCAGTTGGTTAACATGCAGAATATTATTAGTTTCAGGTGTATAATCTATTGATTCAACGCTTCCAGAAGAAATCTATTTTCTAATAAGAAACCAGACTAAGTTCAAGAGAATATAGAAAATGGTTTCAACATTTTTTACAAATAAGCAACCAGATATAATGGGTCAATTCATGAAAAAGATTCTCACTTGAATGTCTTACCATTTTAAATTCAAATAATGCTTTTCAGTTCTCCCTTTGGATTACATAAATCGTAAACCCAGGATTATATAAATTCTAAACCCAAAGGCACATGAGAATTCTCCCACTGCAAGATTCAGGGCAGGATGTGAGACATAGTTTTGAAACAATGAAGAAGTCATACCTTGAAATCATATGTGGCATCTGGGTTTTCATCACAGGCAATAACTTCTGGTGCCATCCAATAAGGGGTCCCAATGAAGGTATTTCTCCTGCCCACTGTTCGATCAAGCTGGGCACTGACTCCAAAGTCCACTATTTAAGAGAAGACACATGCATGAAGTCAATGTCCTTATATGGTGATAAAATGAATGTGCATTTTTTTTCACTGTGGCAAAATAAACCCAACATAGAATTTACAATTTTAATCATTTTTAAGTGTACAGTTCTGTGTCATTAAATACATTCACATTGTTGTGCAACCATCCCCACCATCTGCTTCCAGAACTTTTCTGTCTTCCCAAACTGAAACTCTGTACTCATTAAACAATAACTCCTCATTCTCTCCTCCCCGCTCCCCACCCCTGCCCCTGGCAAGCACCATTCTACTTTCTGCCTCTGTAAATCTGGACTACTGTTGGTACCTCATATAAGTGGAGTCATACAGTATTTGTCTTTTTGTGACTGGCTTATGTCAATAAGCATAATGTCATCAAGGTTAATCTGCATGTGTCAGAATTTCCTAACTTTTTAAGGCTCAATAATATCCCATCGTATGCAGGTGCCACACTGTGTTTATCCATTCATCTGCTGATGGGCAACTTAGGTTGCTTCTTCCTTTTAGCAATTGTGAATGTTTATTTTTAAACTCTGTATATAAATGGATAAAGTATACCAATGAGGAAAGCACAAAATGCTGTATTTGGTTAAACCAAGGGTCTGTAGGGACCAAAAACAGGTGTTGAATAAAAAGCAAGCTTGTTTGCCATAAAAGAGAATACTTAGAGGATACAAAGGAAGTGGTTATGAGCCAAGTTTCTAGAGTCAGACTGCCTAAGTTTGCATCCCATTTCTGCCACTTACTAGTGATGTCACCTAGTGCTAGCAGATCAACCTCTTTAGGCTTCAGTTTCCAAATTTATAAAATGAGGGTGATGATATTTGCATAGAGTTGCTATGATGGCAAAGTGAGAGAAACTATGGAAGAGTATTGTGTACAGGGCCTGACATAATATTCTCTCAACAAGTGACTGTTGATTAATGATGACTGAATATTCTGAGGATACATTATCTAGCCAGTATACACAAACATATGTACATGCACGCATGTGTACACACACACACACACACACACACACACGCACACACACACACACACACCCTGCCTACGAAATGTATGCTTTTGTTTTAAGAGGGAATTACTCACAAGATGAAAGTTTGGCCCCAAATGCTAACTAAGAAAAAATGGAAATTATGTATTTTAACAAAGAGGCAAGAACAAATGTTTAGGATATAAACACAGGAGATATTTCAATCCCTTTGAAAATAAACAATCATATGGGCAATACCTCCTTTCTAGATGACAAACTGCATATCCTAGAGATAGCTGTCAATCCATGCCCTTACTCATAGACGCCAAGCAGGCAAATGCATGTGGAGATTCTCTACCTTCTCTTCCCACCAGATTGTTGGAAAGAAGCACCAAGGAAAAGGGTTGCCTCACAGATAACTCTGGCAAGTGGAAGTAGGATATCCAGCATGCATACAAAGGAGAATACTGAACACCCATTTTGTGCACGTGCCCTAGGTAATAATGAAGTCGATGAAAATATAATGTAAAACATATGGGAATATAGCAGGAATTCATTATTCTAAATGTGTCTAACAGGATATTTTTCAGTAAACAAATGGGTCATCACTTTCTGTTATAGCAGCAACAAAGTCAACAAATGGTAAGATACAGGAAACCACTTCAAGGTCAGTCACTTCTAATCTAAAGGGTTTTGCTTAAAAAAAACTCATTTTGGGGGGCACCTGGGTGGCTCAGTCAGTTAAGTGTCTGACTTAGGCTTAGGTCAAGATCTCACAGTTTGTGGGTTCGAGCTCCGCCTCGGGCTCTGTGCTGACATGTCAGACCCTGGAGCCTGTTTTGGATTCTGTGTCTCCCTCTCTCTCTGCCCCTCCCCCACTCACTGTCTCATTCTCTCTCTCAAAAATGAATAAACATTAAAAAAAATTTTAAAAAACCTGAATTTTTTCCTACGTATTGATTAAGCAAATGGTTCTGTCTGCTATATTGTATACCAATTCACTCAAGCACTTTTAGAAAATGTTTTGAAACAAACATTTTCCTCTTCGTTCTGTAGTACACTGACCTCCAAATTCACAGTGACAAATTTACATTCATTAAAAACAAAACAAAATGGAAAAACAATCAGCTGTTGAAATAATCGTATCAGTTCCCTCAATTCCTAGGCTCACTGGATCCTGTTCTTACCTAGTTTAACTTCTGCGTTCTCAGTCAGCAAGACATTCTGCCCTTTAATATCTCGATGAATCACTTTATGCTGGTGCAGATGACTCAGCCCCTGGAGTAACAGAGAGTTGACAAGGGTTAACAGGACAGAAGCCAAGATGCAAATAAACTAGCTGGGTTGTCAGTGATCCCAAAAAGATGTGAACTCACCCAGAGAGACTTTTGTTATCAGACTCACATCTTTCATATGTGTACAGTGCTGTTCTAAACTAGGCAACTGATCAATATAAACTAAAATACAGAAGCAGTCTTTGCAACGCCTGGTGCTGTATTAATGAACTGCTTGCATATCAGCATTGATCTCAGGTAGCATGGACCCAAGCGGACAATGATGCGGCTCTGGCATGCACGAGTTTCGGCTGATAGTACTGAGAAAAGTGAGGGCTGACTGCATGTGCTGGTTTGTAACAGAGTCTAGAGTCTCTTACAGAAAACTAACCTGATTTAACTAAGTACTCCAGTTTGTTTTTTAAATCAATATCTGAACTCAAAAGTTAAAAGTTACATTATAGTGTATAATTTTAACTAAGCACAATGAAACATTTCTCAGTCCAGACAAGAAATTTCCCATTGCCTTTAGCCAAAGTGCCTCACATTAAAAAAAGAAAACAGCAATTTCCCTTTCCTTTGTTTGGCATTCATAGCTGTCATCTTTAGTGCTTTATGATATTTATGGCTTTGTGTTCATTATATGAAATAATTATTTGGTGGCATCCAAACCTGATTGTGTTCCCCTTCTCCATGAGTTACTCTCACTTTGGCTTCTCTGTGGTCTGAGTTCTAAAAATCTACAGACTTGCTCTAAGTCAGACAAAGCATAACCTAAAATAATCTCAAATTGGTGTCTTAAAGCAAATTACGTTATGCTAACACTTGCTCATCCAAGGTATTTATACTCAGGTATTGCCATTTTATTATTTATACTTTGCTGTCTTTTTAATTTTCCTGCATAATGACAAAACCCTGGTATGAAAAATGAAGTTGACATAAAAAAATTCTAAATATCTGAATTCCCTTGTTGAAAAGACTCATCAGAAGAATATGGATGTTCAAAAAGATCAATGTGTATGTTCAGGAATATCAGTAAACATAAACCATGAGAGTTTGAAGCACTGGCTTGGGTGCTAAAAAATTACCTTTCTTATCTAGTCAGGTTAGCTCAAGGTGGACATCAAGCAGATTAAAATGTTTTACAGCATCTTAACATCCCATGAATTCTTATAAGAGGGACTGAAGATCCCTTGGCCTCCTTCACTACCAGAGCTTTTGGAAGCAGGTACCAGAGCACACAAGTGAGCCAAATGCCATATTTTATGACATCGTATGATGCATGGAGGGTTATCTCTGAAACTTCTTGTGATTGAGTGTCTCTTCCAATGAGTCACCTTATCTCAAATGCCAGTACCTTTTGGGAGAACGTATTGGAAGAAGGAAGAAAACAGTTTTCACACAATCTACCCAAGCATTGAGGGAGAATCATCAGGTGATGATCCTGCTGTTTTCAGAACCCTGGAGAGCACATGGTGGATCCCCAGGGTTCCCCAGCTGGGATTCCTCAGCAGCACAGAAAGGTATATTGCAGAACAAGCCCTGAAGACCCAACAGATTCTTGGCACCACTGGGTGGTCTCGAAGACTAAATAACCTTTCGTGCTTTCTCTAAATGAGTAAAATTGTAAGTCAGAAATTCAAATGAAGTTGACAAAAAGGCACCTCGATCTTTGAAAATAAATGTCAGATTTGAAGGACAGCAGCAGCCATACCTCCTTGTATCCCGCTCAAATTTTGTTTTGTGTTCTTTTGCCCACCCCAAGCCATGGAGAGTTTATCCTATGTTTGCTCTTAAGAGCTTTATTTTTTGTGTTTTTCACCTTTATGTCTCTAATCCAGCTGGAATTAATTTTTAAGCAGGATATAAAGTAGGTATCAAGCTACATGTTTCCACACGACTATTCAATTAACCAAGCACTATTTACTGATAAGGGCACCCTTCCCCCATGCACTGCAGCACTTCCTTTGTCATAAATCAGGGGTCCATATGAAGTGCATCTGTTTCTGGATATTTATCCTGTTCCTTTGGCCATCTGTGTGTTTGTGTGACGATACCTCATTCTGTCTTATCTACTCAGTAGCTTTATAATAAGTCTTGATAACTGGCACCATAACTCGTTCAGCTTTGTTCTTCTTCTTCAAGATTGCCTTGGCTATTCTTGGCACTTTGCATTTCCATTTAATGTTTTAAAATTCAGCTTGTCAAGGGGTGCCTGGGTGGCTCAGTCAGTTGACCGTCTGACTCTTAATTTCGGCCCAGGTCATGATCTCATGATTTGTGGTTTCGAGCCCCACGTTGGCCTCTGCACTGACAGCTCAGACCTTATTTGGGATTCTCTCTCTCTCTCTGCACCTTCCCTGCTTGCACTGTCTCTCTCTCTCTCTCAAAATAAATAAGTAATTGTTTAAAAAATAAAGCTTGTAAATATCCACAGATACACCTAGAGAAATTTTGATAGGGAGTTCAGTGAAACCACGGATCAAACTGGTAAGAAATAACATCTTTACAATATTCAATATTCTTATCTGTGAAACGGTATATACCTCCATTTATTAAAGTCTTCTTTAATTTCTCTAATATTTTGTAGTTTACAGTGTAGAAGTCATTTACATCTTTCTATAAATTTATTTCTAAGTATATGCTATGACAAATGTTATTTTTATGGGTCCATTTTCTTTCTTCTTTTCTTCTTTCTTTCTTTCTTTCTTTCTTTCTTTCTTTCTTTCTTTCTCCTAATGTGGTTTCAATTTCTTAATGCCTTCTATCCACCCACCCATCCATCCATTCACAGCACATAATCTGTCTCTCAAAAGTGTATCTTGGGCACATCATGAAAATAGTTTTAACTTTTATTTCCTTAGATTAAGAAGGCAGAGCTTATAAATAAATTATGATTGTGAAGCAGATCTAGTAATAATACTCAGTAAATGTACAATAGACTCCATATTACTAGCAAGAGATAAATAAACTAGTCTGACTGAACCCTGACCAATTACCTTCTTCCTGAATTGAGCTCAGTACATATGATACTATTGTCCAGATTGCCTGACTGAGATTAGTGGGCAAAACTGGACAAATATACATAGTCTTATCCAGATATTTTGATTGATTTAAGTGACAACGTCTCAAAGATTTTTTTTTTTCATTTAAGATCAGTTAGATGAGGTTATAAATGCTGGAATGGTTAATGTCATGCAATTCGTCAACTATTTTCATAAATGGAAAATTCAAGTAATCGAAAAAGCTCTAAAAAATTCATTTCCTAAGTGAAACCTATCTCTATGATCTAAAATCATATTTCTAATTGAAAACACCATTGGAAATGGTTAAGGAAAGTCAACCAATGTTAATCCCCCAAATGAGAGTTCACATGGCCTGATCAGAATGACTCTCCCTTCTATTGGAGCAGACCACAAAACCACCACCACTGCCATCATTGTTAGAATAAAGCTTTAGAAAGGTCTACAATACTTTTGTGAATGTCAGTGGAAGGTTGGTACAAAGTTCAACACCTCCCAAGATACTCCATGTTGTCACTTACTCGTAAGATCTCCCTGCAGATGTACGCGATCCACTCTTCCTTCAACGTGTTACCTTTTGTGTTCTTGATCAGGTCAGTGACAGAGCCAGCACCACAAAACTCCATCACCAACTGGCAAAGGAAGAAAACATACCATAATTATAGTTATACTTCACAGCTTCCACTGGGTTAAGACAGCATAAGTGATTCCAGTTGGCTGCTTTAGAATGCCATTCCTGTAAGGAACAAGTGATCGTAAGACAATATATAAAACATAAACTTATATCTTAATTTCTTTCCAAAATGATGGAAAAGAAAGATTATTTTTAATTTTCCAATCTGAAAATTATAGTTGGAAACTGAGGAAAATCTCCATATTCTAAGTATTTTTAAAAACGAGGGCAGATGTATTTGAGAATATCTCTGCAGTTTTATCCAGCAATTGATCTCATCTCTCCTACAAAAGCGGATCATTCTCCTGTCTGAAAGAGCTATGGTTTTCTAGGCAGTCCAACATTAGGACAATAAAGTGTAGGCTGTTTATGCTATTGGTTTGTAAGTGGCACTGTAAGCTGTCAGAGTGGGGACTATCTGTTTTTAATTAACTTCAGCAAATGCTCCCGGGAGGTTAGACACATCAAATAAATTCGATAAACAATAAGCCTTAATTTAGCACCTTTCATCCAAAAAGCTTCAAGTTCTCTATAAATATAAACTCATTACAGCACTCAGCAACTTTATCGAATAGGCAGAAAATAATCCTCTCCCTTATTTAATAGAGAAATAAAGACTAGAAGAGGGAAAACAATCCATCTGATTTTACACTCATTTTCTAGGTTGAGGAAACATATCCATTTCCATATTTTCTCCCTTTTCTTAAAACTAAAAGAGGTCTTCTACAAATGTCATCTTATTAAGTACTTATATATTTTTTGTAATTATATGAAAAGAATTCAGAATAACTAGCAATCAATCTCTGACTAGACACTAGAAACAGAACTAAAATGGATCCACGAGAAATCACATTGACGGTTTTGGCTTTGTCCAAATGTCCATTCCCAACATCAACACCATGGTTGCCTAATAGAAACTCAGTAAAACTCTGAAATGAGTTTCATGAATGAGTTTCCAGTGCGTCTTCGGACTTGTCTTATGATTCCACAAATGGCAGGAAATGCTACCATCTTCCCCAGACTGCCAAGGGAAGTAAAGAGACCTATTAGAAGTTTCTGTAAGGAAATTTGAGAAGTGCCACAGTAGCTCACACTGCAACCCAAAAAGAGTTGCAGAGTTGTCATATATGATAGCCAGGAAGCTATAGGAGACCACAAGATCATGTTAGAAAGAACTCAAGAATCAACTTGAAGAGGTTCTCACTGGCCAACTATGGGATGATTTGAGCATCAATAAAAGTAACAACTGCAACGGCTTGAAACACATTAAATATGCCTAACTAAATGCATTAATAAACAACCCTCAAAAAGAATATATATAACTGGCTCTGTCTTATTTTGAGACTGGTAAATAAAGGGAAAGAATCAAGAGTTTCTACTGCCAATCTTAGACAAGTTTTACCACTGGATAATTAAGTACTTAAGAGGTAAATTATCTTTTCATAAACAGCAGGCATTCCATGCAATAAATGAAGAGGACAGAAGAGAATTAGAATATTACTATTTCATAGCCCCTAAATAAAAAAAAATAAGCACTGATTATCAATGGCTGCTAACACTAAAATAAATAAATAAATAAGAAGTAACCAGACAGGATTTGCCTCTTGATTAGAATAACAACATCACCTAAGAAGTAGCCTTGCCAAAAACAAACAACAGCAAACAAACAAAAAACCCAGAATCTGATCAAGTGTTTAGTTCCAACTGCCAAATTACAAAAAAAATTCAGAGTACTGAGGAACATGTTACCTCATGGGGACACAATCAAGAAAACCTAGAATAGGAAACTCCATAGGGCAAATGACCCATTTGCTTTAACAAATAAATTGCAAGAAGGTAAAAAAGGAGATGGAGGGGATATCTATAGACTTAAAACCATTAAAAAAGATATACCAACAATGTGCAAAGGATGCAACTTATCTAAATATGATTTTTTTTAAAAAGCTGTTAAAATTGTTGAGGCAATTAAAGCTTTGCATACAGACTAGATATTTGATGATACTAAGGAAATATGAGGGTTTTTTTAAAGTGTGATAATGGTACTGTTGTTATGTAAAAAATTCTTATCTTTTAGTGAAACATACTGAAATATTATGGATAAAATGATATGATGGTCTTTTCTATAAATGCTGCTGGGACAACTGAATATCCACATGTAAAAGAATGATGTTGAACCCTGACCTCATACTATACAAAAATTATCTCAAAATGGATCAAAGACCTAAATATAAGAACTAAAACTATAAAACTCTGAGGAGAGAATACAGGGGTAAATTTCCATGACCTTGGACTTGGCAGTGGTTTCTAGCTATGACAATAAAAGCACAAACAACAAAAGAAAACACAGATAAATTGGATTACATTAAAATTAAAAACTTCTATGCATCAAAGGATATAAACAAGAGAGTGAAAAGAAAACTCGAGAATGGGAAAAATATTTGTAAATCATATATCTAATAAGAGTCTAGTATCCAGAATATATAAAGAACAGATCAACAACAAAAAAATAAACAACATAATTTAAAAATGGGCAAAACACTTGAATAGACATTTCTTCAAAGAAGATATACAAATAACCTGCAATCACATGCCAAGATGTTTATCATCAACAGTCATGAGGAAGTTGTAAATCAAAACAATAAGATACCACTCTATACCCACTAAGATGGTTATAATTTTTTTAATAAGCCAGAAAATAACAAATGTTGGCAAGGATGTGAGAAATTGGAGCCCTCATATACAGCTGGAGGGAATGTAAAATGTTGCAGTCACAAACAGTTTAATGGTTCCACACACATTAAGTTAACATAGAATTGCCATATGACCTAGTAAGTCCAATTTTAGGTATATACTCAAAAGAATTGAAAACCAAGTATTCAAACAAAAACTTGCATCAGAATGTCCAAAGCAGCACTATTCACAATAGACAAAAGGTGGAAGTAACCAAAATGTCCACCATTGGATGAATAAACAAAATGTGGTATATCCTGTAATAAAGTATTATTTTGCTATGAAAAGGAAAGAAGTACTGATGCCTGATACAACATGGCTGAATCTTGAAAAGATTATACTAATTGAGAGAAGGACCAAAAAGGCTCTATATTGTATAAACCCACTTATATGAAATATCCAGAATAGGCAAATCCCTAGAAACAAAAAGATTAGTGGTTGCCAATGGTTTCCTTTTGGAGTCATGACAAAGTTCTGGAACTAGATAGTGGTAATGGTTGGACAATACTATGTACTTAATGCCACTAAATTATATATTTTAAAATGGTTAAAATGTTACATTTTGTGTTATATATTTTTTATCAGAACTTAGAAAAAGAGATATAATGAGAAGATACGTTTCAAAATAATAGAAGGGAAGAAGTGGGTAAGCATATGAATGGGGAGGATTGGTCAATGATTGATGGTTTGGGGACTAGTGTTGCGCATACGAGTGTCCATTATATTGTTCTCTTTACTATTGTGTATTTGGGGGATTCTCTACAATACAAAGTTAAAGAAAAATCCCATTGTGTAGCAAACCATGGTTCAATGGTGGCAGGATAGACTGAAGAAACATCCTTGGGTTGAAATATTTTCTCAAGTGAGCTGAATATGTTTGTGCTCCTTTCTCTTCTCAAATCTCATTTTGACAAACACAGTGACCAGACCTCCTATGAATCCTTCCATTGCTCCCATATCAGCGGGAGAAAATGTCCCACTGCTGAGCTCTATTAGGCCACGAAATTATAGTTCCCAAGGAAAGCAGTGGAAGCCCAGTGACTCTAGTCTTTTAAAATTAGTTTGGACAAAATACTTTCAAATATTCAGTAGGAAACAATCCTGCTCTAGCCAGGCACTAATGTCAGTGATTTCTATAATTTGCTTCTCTATTCAGCTCTAGCTGAAGGCTGCTGAATTCTTTTCATCTCACTATGGAATGAAATGATTGTTAAATTATGTAATGGGACTTAAAAAAAAAAAGAGAAAGAAAGGAAGAAACCAGCATTTGCTAGCAACTGGTTCCTGCAGCCACACAGTGACACTGATAATTACTGCCACCACGCAGCAGGGACCCTCCCTCATCACAAGTAACCTCATCACATTAATAAACAGAAACAGGGCTCAACATGCCAAGCCCAGCAGCAATAAGTCAATAACTTCACATCTCACAAGCAAGAAATAATGGATCATTAATATTTTCCCCCAAAGAAAGTTCTTGAAGAGTTGACACTGGGGCAACCATACTTGCTAACATTAACTGAGAATTTGCCATGTGCCGGGTGCTGGGCTTGGTGATTTGCAGCTACTGATTCATTAATACGCCATTTCCTCAATTCCCTTTTCCTTATTCACGTAGAAATGAAGCTTAGTGATGGTCTGCAGCCTTATCCATGGTATACCTACTCATTAAGTAAGCAGAGTGTGTTGAAAGAATGGTGTTCTCTCAAGTACTAGTTATGTGACCCTGGGCATGTATGTTCTCTAACCACCCTGGGCTCAGCACCCCACCACCATCACTATAAAATACAACATAAAACAATAAAATAAAATAAAATAAAATAAAATAAAATAAAATAAAATAAAATAAAATAAAATAAAATAAAACAAAATAAAACAAAACAAAATAAAATAAAATAAAATAAAATAAAATAAAATAAAATAAAACAAAACAAAACAAAATAAAATAAAGTAAAACAAAATGTTTGGTGTGAACACTAAATGTGTTTATGAGTGTAAAGGTCCTAGCAGTCCCAAATCTTAAACTATACTTATTACTTTTTATCTGTTGGTCTGTCTGCATTTTTAAAAACGAGCAACCAGGAAGAGTTGCCAGCTTGGAAGATGGTATCAATAGCTTCCCAAGATCCACTTCAAATGGCTGACAGAACATGGGGCACATGCATTTCTATAACCTCTATTAACAAAAGAGCACAAAGAACACATGGCTTTTTTTTTAAGCTTGTATCACATGGCAAGAAAAAAACAGTGGTGCATTCCAGGATGTCGGATCTTTTTATTTAAGGCTGAAGAGGTAGAGGGAAAGGTTTAGAAGGAATGGTACATTTGAAATGCTCTTTCCACACCACCGAAATAACTGGGTCAGAAAATAGAATACACCTGTGTGTCACTTGGGAAAAGAGAAGAGAGGCTGGGTTGAAGGGGAGAACAGAACTAAGCTCAGGCAGGAAGGGGCCTGGACCTGGAACCGTGTCACTGAGTAGATATTTAAGAAACAATATGGTGAAGCGAGACCCAATTAAGAGGGAAGGGGTTGGGGTGCCTGGGTGGCTCAGTCAGTTAAGCCTCTGACTTTGGCTCAGGTCATGATCTCACAGTTAATGAGTTCACGCCCTGCATCAGGCTCTGTGCTGACAGCTCGGAGCCTGGAATCTGCTTCGGATTTTCTCTCTCTCTCTCTCTCTCTCTCTTTCTCTCTGCCCATCCCCTGCTTTCACTCTGTCTCTGTCACTCTCTCTCAAAAATAAATAAAACATTAAAAAAATAATAATAATAAAAGGGGGAAAGTGTTGCCTGGGTGATTTGGACACGTAGTTATTGTTATCGACATTAAAAAGGTTAACTTTTAAAAACAAAGAGTTTGTTTTTAATGTTTACTTATTTTTGAGACAGAGTCAGAGTGAGAGTGGGGGGAGGGGCAGAGAGAGGAAGACACTGAATCCAAGGCAGGTTCCAGGCTCTGAGCTGTTGGCACAGAGCCCGACGTGGGGCTGGAACCCATGAGCCATGAGATGATGACCTAAGCCGATGTCAGATGTTCAACCGAGTCACCCGGGTGCCCTTTAAAAAAAAACAACAACAAAAAAACAAAGTTCTAACATATGTCACAACTTACATGGGTGTTTGTCATGTATTTTTGTCAGTTGTCTTATATTTCTGTTTTCTCTTAGAGGCTGTGGGGGGAGGGGGCACTTATTATGCCCTCCTCTGCCTTCCCCTCTCCAGGACAATATTTAAGCAAAAGGTCTTAGGTCTCAGCTGAGCCCAGAAGGAATTTCAGAAGCACTGCCTGAGCCAGCCCTGAGCTCACCTCATCAGGAGGGGCCTTCAATATGGAGTCACCTGCTGTGGTCACTTCTTTAAAAAAATTTTTTTTAATGTTTTATTTTATTTTTGAGAGACAGAGAGAGACAGGGCATGAGCAGGGGAGGAGCAGAGAGAGAGGGAGACACAGAATCCGAAGCAGGCTCCAGGCTCTGAGCTGTCAGCACAGAGCCCGATGCGGGGCTTGAACCCATGAACGCGAGATCATGACCTGAGCTGAAGTTGGATGCTTAACCAACTGAGCCACCCACGCGCCCCTGTGGTCACTTCTAACCTGCACTTTCCAATCCTAATCACCTCTGAAATACTTTTAAAAGGTTTATCCTCAGAACCAACTTAAGAAGCTTAGGATGATTTCTGGGGTCCCTACAGTATTCACTGGTCTGCTAGTTAACTGGTTGTAAGATCCTATATAAGAAACAATGCTTTATGATATTTTAGAATTGCAGGCACTAGCCCCAAACACCTCAACTTGTTCCCCTCACATATCACCAGTCAGTCACTCACAAGAATAACTGACTATTAACAGATCCTTCTCTTTTATAGTAAAAGGAGGAGAAAGAGGCAGGGAGAGGAAGACGAGGGAGTAGGATGCTTAAGGTCTGTCTAAAATGAGAGAAGTTCTGGGGCACCAGGGTGGCTCAGCCAGTTAAGTGACTGACTCTTGATTTTGGCTCAGGTCAGGATCTCATAGTTCATGAGTTCAAGACCCGCACCGGGCTCTGCTTGGGATTCTGCCTCTCTCTCTCTCTCTCTCAAAATAAATAAATAAACTTAAAAAAAAAAAGAATTGAAATGAGAGAAGTTTGTACTGAGCAACTGAAGGGGCATTCTAAGAAATGGGTAGGAAAGATAAGCACCCAAGAATTCACAGCTCTGCAGAGGATAAGCATCTTGACCTTGAAGGTCCAGAAACATCAGAAAGGCACAGGATATTTTTATCATGTGTGGCTGGGAATAGCCACAGATCTCATCTGCATGATTTATGAAGGTGTAAACAAAACCAGTACTTTGTTATAGAATGCTGTCTCACTTGTCAGAGGTAGTTTAAAGTCCCACAATATAAGATACATGTGCATGTAAGTACAGAAATTGGCAGGTGTACATATGAACGTGTTTACCATCTAAGCCAACTTATGGAAAAGTAAAGTAAAACTGGTGGGAATTTCAAATTTGGAAATGCATTCATTTTTAAGCTAGCATGTATTTGAAAAGTAAAATTCCTTTAACTTCTACATTATATTTTTTAGACTTCACAACAAGTGCTTGAATTACAAATTCTAAGTTTTGCAAAGACAAAAAATTGAGTCCCAAGGACGTGAAGTCTCCCAAACTTTGTCAATATAGTTTCTGGATAATGAACGACTTTATATCTTGAGAACGACAATGGGAGTTTGAATATATGGAGCCAACTGGTACTTTTAGCGACAAGAAGCCTGTGTAAAGGACAGGCCCACTACAAGGGCTCAACGGTCACCATGTCTAGGGAGAGAGAGCCTCAGAGTTGGCATAGAAGCATTCAGGGAATAAGCAAAGTTAGTTGCATCTTGTATTTGGTTTCTGGTGCTCAAGTTTCTCAGTATGTATGCAAGCTCAGCTGGGGAATTTTTCCTGTTAGGAGTAAACCATTACGTGTCCATCCTGCTCACAGAGACTAACCTTATTAAGGCTGTTAAGAAATGCTCAATGCTGCTGGTCAGAATGTTACAGCCAAAGAGAAGAATTTGGGGAGGGGATGGGAAAGCAAGCTTTCGGACAAGTAAAAACAGGAAAAGAAGAGAAAATACTAGCCTCAGAAGATTTATGATTAAGCAGCTTGATAGTTGAGGATTTTGAGAAGCATTTAGGTTAATGAGACACAGACTTTGGTTCAGAATTTATCTAGAAAAGGAACCAGAAGGTTTGTTTAGACCAGTGGCAGAATAACTCTGGGGACACATAAGTCTTCCTTCTGCTCAGGTGAAAAGAAGTTTAAGCACATTTCAAATGAAATTCATTGGGATAAAAGAAGAAATCATTTGTACATTCTTGTCACAGAATCACCCATCGGTTCATAAAAATGGCTCTTTTACAGCTGATCTCAGGCCATGTTGCAAAGTATCAAATTAGGTATGACTTTAACTCTGTGTTTGTAACTAAGTAACCTATCTCTATAGGTCGTGCAATAGGACAGCTCTGAGACTGGAAGCCTGTTTACAATCATTCCTCCTAATATTTCAGGCACTCCTTCTAGAATTACCAAAGTTAGCCTTTCAAAACTTTCTACTCACAAATAATAAGATTCAATTACTTCTCCAGACAAATGACCTAGGCTCTATATATATGAAGAAAGGAGTTCTTTAGTTATACAAGTGACAAATACTGATTAAAACAATCAAAAAAAAAAATAAAAAAGGAAAGAAAAGAAAAATAAAGCCTCATTTCTGATGCATAGAACTCAAAAAGGAGAAATATTAATTATTCAAAGGACTCAGCTACAGGTGGCTGAATTTTTAATAATGTTATCTGCAGCATTTCATATTTATATCTTAAAACAACCAAAAATGTCAATGGGCATGATCTTTTTGCCAGGCAAGATGCTACAGCAAATGTAAACTCTAGCAGACCTAGGTCTGGAGGTTGTGGCCAACATCACTGCACATTCTAGAAAGGATCTCTCATTGGTTCATCTCAGTATCTTATTTGCAGATGATCTTATGCAGGAGCTAGACAACTAACATCAATATGTGAAGTTTATGACTTCCATGTATGGAAGTCACCTGGGAGTGGTGGAATTTCTGGTACAAATTGGAGCAGGTGTGTGCTCCCCAAACAGTTATAACACACTGCTGCTATTGGGGGTTTCAGGCCCAACATTTTCAAATCATCCTAGTTTTCAAAACTTTTTAAGGAATCCAGACTTTTGCAAGAAATTGATTTTTTCTAATGTTGCCATAACTAAAACACCGCCATCTTATGTGACTAAAACTAAATACATTCACCCAGACAGTACTTAGCCTCTGGGCTGCCAGTTTGAAAACCCAGGCCTATTACTCTAAAGTTACCATTTTTATATGGAAGAAACCAGATGTCAGAGATGCTGCCTCTGCCAATACTAGAACCCAGGTCTCTGGATTCCAGATCAGGTTTTAGCCAACGGTGGCAATGCTTGTCCCCTCAATGCATACATAGTTTCTGAACTCTTAGCTCTGCAAGGCTACACTGTTGCAATCTAATGAATGGCTTACTGAGACATTTCAGTACAGTAATCTGCTGTCTTACTTGACCACCTTACATTTTGGAAACTAATCGGATATTATTGCTTTTGGGGTGCCTGGGTGGCTCAGTCAGTTAAGAGTCTGTCTTCAGCTCAGGTCATGATCTCACCGTTGGGGAATTCCAGCCCCGAGTTTGAGCCCTGAGCGTGCTGACAGTACAGAGCCTGCTAGGGTACTCTGTCTCCCTTTCTCTCTGCTCCTCCCTTTTTCTCTCTCTCTCTCTCCCTCTACTAAAAAATCAATATTATTTAAAAAAAAAAAGAAATTTATCATTGTTTATAAGATATTCTAGTCCTGGGATTGTGGTAGTATAAGAAGACAGCAAAATATGTATGATTTTGCCTTCTAAGGTTAGAGTATTAGTACCCCTAATAGATGGTACTTGTCCCTCAGTCCCAGTGCTCGAATGCTGTGCAGCAAAATGGAGAGCTTCTCATCACTGAGATGAGGTGGAATGAGACAGCCGTGCTGTGTGACAGAGCTTGCTTGTTTCCAAGAGATCAGAATCTTTATTGAAAGAGCTCCCTTTTTTGATTTCCGGTTCAGGCCCTGAGCGGTTGATAAAGGAGAATTACTTAGCCATTATCAGAAGTAGCTGTATTTCCTCAAAGAGCTGGTACTAAACAAGAGTTTATCTCTACAACAAGACTGATAGAATTCGCACAGATTATAATTCAATCAGACACCTAAAACAGCACATGTGTTGGCTGGTAGGATATGTGCAAAACCTCTAGCCACAACAAAAGACATAACTGGGGAATATTTCCTGTCGTCTGGATACTGGGAATGTGTGTTAGAAAGTGCTGCTTTGGAAGCTTGATTGGCTCAGTCAGTTCAGCATCTGACTCTTGATTTCGGCTCAGGTCATGATCTCATGGTTCATGAGTTCGAGCCCTAAGTTGGGCTTTGTGCTGACAGCATGAAGCCTGCTTGGGATTCTCACTTGCTGTCCCTCCCCACTCACACTTGTGCTCTCTCTCTCTCTCTAAAAAAAAGTGCTGCTTTGGTTGCTACAGATTACGTCTCTATATAATTCACAATAACATTTTTATATAAATGTAATCTTAACAGAATGCCATTAGTCCAAAGAGTCAACTATCTGTGATCTTTGCAATTGTTTGCTAAAACATTCCCAAAAGTCTTAAGGTACTCCTCAAGGCATACTTCTTAGACTTCCACATCAGTCTTATTAGTAGCTAACTGGTCCTGCTACCCTCTTTGAAAATTGGGGAACTGAGGAATGGAGGTTAAAGATGAAGTCAAAATGAATTAAACCCAAAGCATCAATCCTATTTGGAACACCAACTTTTGATATCAGAATTATTTTTTACAACTTAAAAAAAAAGAATGTAAAACTCAAGGGCTTGATTCTAGCATAAGAGAGGTTGGGGTTAGCTAGCACACTGGCTTTATCACTCACCAGCTGTAAGACCTGGGGTAAATTTCTTAACTTCTCTGAGCCAAATTTCCTTATCGGTAAAGTGAGGATAATGATAGATCTAATGTATAGAGTAGTTGTAAAGATCTAATGAAATAATATGATAATGCAAAAAAAAAAAACAAAACAAAACAAAACAACAAAAAACCCAAAACCATAACATTTGGCATATGAGAAGCAAGCAATAAATATTATCTGCCACTGTTATTATTAACACAGAATGGCTCAAATTTAGTGAGTCGGAGCCCTTGGAATAATGATACACAATCATATTCTATAACCAAGTTCCCACCAACATTGTACTCTGGTATTAATTTCCCATTATGTTTCTATTCTGCCTTTACTTTTCCAAGTTCCCCCTGAGTTTGTTACCAAATAGAAAGAGCACAACTAGAAAAAGAAGATGCCCTCATCCTCGTAAGCATTTCATGGCTTGGTATTTTTTTCCCCGGTAACACAGAAGCTAATGGATGATTACTAGTGGGGATGGTCCCTGCTAGGCCCTCTGTCTTCCAAGCAGAATGTGGGTCCTACTTAATTGCAGGTGGTCAAATGGAATGTGAAGGCCTGGCCCTCCCTTGGGGCCTGGGTTTGGGAGAGACCACTATTTGCCAACCTCAGGAAGGGGATTCGCTTGCTAAAACAGTCTCCTAATTGGCCTCCCTGATTCTACTCTGGCCTCCATCTGGTCTAGTCTCAACCCAGAAATGGGAGAGACCCCTTAACTACGTGGCTCATATTCCATCCCTCCTCTACTTTCAAAACCCTCCAGTGCCCCCCCCCCACCTCACTCAGAGTAAAAGCTGACATCTTTCCAATGGTCAGTAAGGCCCTGCATGATGTGGCTCCAGGTCTCATCTCCCAGGTTTCTGATCACACTGCTCCCATTGTTATTCTTGGAAACCACCAGGCTTGGAACACGCCTCCTTGAGTCCTCTACAATGGGACTTCCTCTGAATGCAACCCCATCAACCTTTCCCTGCTCTACTAGGCTCCTGTCAGCTTCCAGCACTCTCTACACTTTTCTTACTAATTATATTTATTTTCTATGGTCTGTAGCAGGAGTGTAAGCTACATGTAAGTAGGGGCTTTCTTTAGTTTTGTTCACGGATATATTCTAAGTGTCTACAAGAGTCCCTTTTGTCTAGCAAGTGCTTGATATATATTTGTAGGATGAACAAATGAAAGGTGACTGAATAAATGAATATATACACTTGCAGACTCTTGATTCCCAGCAACCACAGCTGTCTTCGTGGGAGGAGCAGCTGGCCAGGGTGAGAACTGGCAGGCAGCAACTGATTCCCAAGAATACGAAATCTCCTGTTCACGCCATGCAGATGCAAACGGGCTTGCTGCTTTCTCCCAGTGCCTATTGGAAAATGGACTGCAGGTCTGCTTATTTAAAAACAATAACAACAAACTTCCAGTGCCTTTCACAGAACTTCAGGCCAAGCTAAATTGTCACATTTCAGGATGCCTGCATTCTGACTCTGCATTCATCCATTAATGAGCTTTGAGGCCCTGGGAAAGTCAATTAACTTCCTGGGGATCCAGCAAAATAAAAGACGACTAATTTTGTTTCCAACTTAAAAAATTGCAGCATTAGGAAAAGGGTAAAAATAAGTGAATCCCTGCTTGACCACTCTTCTCTTTCTTTCAACCAATTTCTAAATAAACATCCAGATTTTAACAATTCACTCTCACAAGAAAACCAACTCTCCTATCTGGCCCATCTCACAAAAGAAGTGATAAATAGTTGGGTGTGACTCAGCTTGTACTATTGCAAGTGATTCCTGAAGGTGGTGGTTCCAAAGCTACATTAATGCTTTCGTTTAATTTGGAACCAGGGCCCTGACCAAACAAAAAAACTCTCTGCAGACAGCATTAAAACAGCTATCATTCTCCACTTGTTATCTGCTGAAGCTTATGGCAATATGGGGTCATTGCTAAAAAGCTAGATTCTTGATGACGTAGAAGTCCTTTAGGAACACAGAGATATTCCTACTGGAATCATCTTATCACTTCCTGTCGAACTTTTAGTCCACAAATAAAATGAACTCTCAAAGTACCTGCAGCCATCTGCTTTGTACCGACATTATTAGCAACCAGGTCTGTAGAAATAATAATCATTTTCATTTACAGTCCAACTATTCTATCAGCCTCGTATGCTCAGCACCTTCCTGGCACTGAGGCCACAGAGATGCAAACACAGTCCTTGCCTCAGATTGCTGACTGTCTTTGAGGAGCAAAGACAGCCCAATGGGGAGCAATTAAAAAAAGAAGAAACAGAAGTGGCTCTGATGTTCAACGTAAGAGAAAGTTTGGAAGAAAAAAGAAGCAGACATAAGAAAGAAAAAAAATGTTTTAAAAGTTAAATTAGTGAAATTACTACCCAGATACAAATATCTTCGACACCATTGGTATCCTAGACATCCCCATCATTTAAATAGACAGTAGATACATTTTTTCTTTTATTTCCTTTTTCTTCCTTTTTTATTTCCCAAAAATGAAAACGTATTTTATCTAATCATAGTATTTTTAAAAGGCTTTAAAAAAATCCCATTATATAAGTTAATGTTTTTGCACTATAAATATAAATCTACATCATTTTAACTGGCTGATGTGTCCTTTCACACTGTCCTTTAATGGATTTACTTAAGGATTTCCCTATTGGTTACCTTCTACATACATCTTTATACAGTTACCCAAATATTTATTTAGGATACCTTCCTGTATATCTATGTGTGTGTGTGTGTGTGTGTGTGTGTGTGCGTGCGTGCGCGCGTGTGTGTGTGTGTGCACGCGCGCGCGTGTGTGTGAATGCTTATCTGTATGTATCCCAAATGCCCTTGAGTAAAGATAGAGTACCAGCCTCCAATCTTCATTTCCATAAGCAGGGGGTATGAGTGTCCATTCTGGGCATATCATTTAAAAAAAATCTTTGCCAATCTATAAGTTTAAAAAATGGTATCTAATTCTTGTTCTGTTTTGCATTTATATTGTTGGTATGATTATATTTTACGAACATCTTTACAGGTAATTGATAATTCTTACTTTGCTAATTGCTGCCTCATTCTTAACTCAATCCTTCTTTTAGTTCCATATTACTTCTATTATACCATATTATTTCTATTATTATTTCTAAAAACTCTTCCTCTCTAAAGGCTACTAAATTCTTTCTCATCATATATAAAATATTTTTCCCAAATTAGTTACTTGCATTTTTACCTTGTTTTTTATGTTTTTTTTGTAATGAGAATCTTAAAAAAAAATGTATACAGGCAAGTCCATCAAAATTCTGTTATGTGGTTATGCCCTTGCATATATGGCCTCGTTTATCTTTTTTAGTATTATACAGTTATAGCTTTTTTCTCTTACTATTTTTACATTTTTAGTTTTCACATTTATATCTACTATACATTTAAGAGGCCACAATTAAAATATTACTATAACTTTTTCAGAAATCACATAAAAATATATAAAATCAATGTGATCATACAAAGTGGGTTTATTTACCCCAAAATACCTTTTTTATTTTAAATTTAAAGATGGGCTTATGGGGGAAAATATACAGTACCCCTTTTCACTTCCAAAGATTATAGTATTCAGTTATCAAAATACATGAAAATCTTGTTATTTTTCTGAGCTAACATTATAATATTCTTTTTGGTCACCAATTCTGTTCACTGTGTATGTTTTATCTTCTCAACTGGACTACAGACAGATGTCTTTGCATTAAGAGAGTAAACTGAGATTCTTTGATTAGCTGTCCATGAAATAGTAGTTGCTGGATTCACACAATTTAGTATATAATTTGGCATATAGTAAATTCTGTCTAATTAAAGAATTTTGTGTATCAGACACATAGTAAGAGCTCTAGAAAATGAGTAAGATGGTAAGTGGTTAAAAGGGTATTTTTAGAATAATTAATCCAAACAGCAACATATGGAATGAACAGAGATTCAAGAAAGAGAGAGAGAGGTAGGTCAAGTAGAAGTCTACTACAAAATCTAGGCTTCCACTGAACGGGCCCACATGAAGTTAGCAAAGGAAGATTAAACCAAGACAGCGTTATAAGCCAGCCTGAGAGATAAGAATGAATAAAAGTTTCATGGACAGAAACCACGAAGGTGAGAGGAAGAGCAATCTAAGCAGAGCAGGGATAGGAATAGTGGTTTTGGTAGCAGATACACTGAATTTACCTTCCTTCAGTGGGACAGCTGTCTCACAAACTGTCAAAGATACAGGACTGGGGCACATAGCTAACTAGAAAAGAAAGCAACCATGAGAGTACTTATATGGTATCAGATACTGTTTTAGGTATTTCATTCACAGAACTGGAATTTAAATTTCAGTCATCCACACGTTAGCCAGAGATGAGGAAAAGACCCATAGAACTTGGTTAGATTATTGTTCCACCATTTCTAGCTACATAGACCTTGGGGCAATTTACTTACCCTCTTTGTAAACCTAAGTTCTGTCATCTAAGAAATGAGGAGAAATGAGGCAAACTCTGGAAAACAGTATGGAGTTTCCTCAAAAAATTAAAAATAGAACTACACTATGACTCAGCAATTGCACTACTAGGTATTTATCCAAGGGATACAGGTGTGCTGTTTCAAAGGGGCACATGCACCCCAATGTTTATAGCAGCACTATTGACAATAGCCAAAGTATGGAAAGAGCCCAAATGTCCATCGATGGACGAATGGATAAAGAAGACGTGGTATATATATATATATATGCAATGGAGTATTACTTGCCAATCAAAATGAATGAAATCTTGCCACTTGCAACAAGATGGAATGGAACTAGAGGGTATTAGGCTAAGTGAAATTAGTCAGAGAAAGACAAATATCATATGACTTCACTCATATGAGCACTTTAAGACACAGAACAGATGAACATAAGAGAAGGGAAACAAAAATAATATAAAAACAGGGAGGGGGACAAAACATAAGAGACTCTTAAATAAAGAGAACTGAGGGTTGCTGGAGGGTTTTTGGGTGGGGGATGGGCTAAATGGGTAAGGGGCATTAAGGAATCTACTCCTGAAATCATTGTTGCACTACATGCTAACTAACTTGGATATAAATTAAAATATGAATTAATTAATTAGAAAAAAAGAAATGAGACTAAAAAAAATGAGACCATAATAATGTCCATCTCAAAGAGCTGGAATAAATGACATACATAAAAAGCAAATAGTGTGATGCCTAACTCAATAAATGTGGTCACTAGTGGAAAAACCAGAGAACTTAACAACTGGCTTTAGGGATGGCCCACATTAAGGGGTAGAAGATAAAGGTACTTAAACAATGGAAGGTATTTAGGGAAATGGGAAAGAACCTTGAAAACACAATGTTATGGAAATTATGGGGCCAAGAGTTTCAAAGAAGGAGTTACTTAATCCAATTTAGTCATGAGGACAGAGAAATGAACCATTCAGCCCTGGTTGTTCTTCCTGTAAGTAAAGTAAATTTGGGTAGCACTACATACCCAAAGTTGGTCATCCATGCCTGGTGGGTTCTTTTTGATAAAAGCACCATAGTATGTAGCAATATTCCGGTGATGAGAATACTTCTTCAACATGTTAATTTCTTGTTTGATTTCTTCCTCTTCATCCTGTATTAGAATAATAAATATTATGTCATGAACAGCCACTGTGTTTAGTAGGATTCTGTTTTTCATCACCATCTATATCAACTACACAATAAATTCTTTCTTAAGTTTTATTCTTCTGTGGTGGTAAACAAGCATACTGACTACAAAGAAAAAAATCACAAGACATCAGATTGGCAATCCTAGAGGCTCTTCTGTTTGTACAGCAAACAGGCATAGTATGCAACCAGCTAGAAAGAAAAAGCTCATCCTTTCACCTGGAAAAGATCAAGGTAGACAGACTATTGAAATAAAATTCACTCTCGGCTTCTGGGAACTATGTCCACTGACTACCTATCACTGATCATATCTGATCAGTAGGAAAGATTGGGGAAAGAAAAAAAAAATACAAGCTCTGACATTTAAAATTTGTTAGGTTCATTTTCTTTGAAGCCTACTTTTATTGAAGTAACTGACTGAAGATGATGAAAGTCAGCTGGGTAAGTTCCCTAGATCTGAAGAAGTTCACAAAACAGGGGAACTCATCTCACCTTCTGGAAACTAAACATAAAAAGAAAGGGGGAACGTGGCAGTGCCATGGATGTGAAAAGAGGTAACTCTCCTACAGACTAAGTTTCCTGATGTTCGGGTTTCATTCATTCTTAGTTTCACTTTGGAGTCCATCAACTTGGCCACTTTTGGAGGCCCTGGCACTATCAGTGGGGGGTGCATGTGCTCTCCCATAATTTTAAATTGATATGTACACATCAGTTGGATTTATTTCTGAGATTGGCGAGGCAAAATTCCATCCCAGGAGAGTTATGTGAGATGTGCATTAGTAACAATTATCTCTGAGGGTAGGTTGTAACATCACCTTTACCTAAAGGCCGCCCGTGCTGTGTCCCTGTCTGTCCCCTTGCAGCTTGGGCTGCTTGGCCTCACTTCAGTCTCTACATTGTCGGGCCCTTCTGCGGTTTTCCATGTGATGTCTTCTTTCCCCGTCCTCCTCTGGACACAGCTTTTACTCATTATTCCTAATCGAACTTAAAGGGCCCTCCTCAGGATGTCTTCCCTATTTCTCTCAGGCCATGTCAAGTCCCCCCTGCTGTATCTTATCCACCTCCTACACTTCACACAGGCACCATATTGTTGGTACTGGTGTGGAGATGTGTCATAATTGCTCTTCTACTCGACGCTCTTCATGGATTGTAAGCTCTCCTCTGCCTTCAGGTCTCAGTTCCAGAGTCCCTTCGCCAGCAAAGGTTTCTGATCTGTCTGACTTGGTTCTAGCCTCATGGATCATCACATGTATCTTCCTTTGTAGCACCTACCAGAATTGCAATCTACACTTACCTGTCCTATCATTTGATTAAGGCCTCTCTTTCCTAGCCTCTCTTTCCTATCAGCCCGTACCAACTGTGAACACAGGAATGGTGCCTGCTTTTGCTCTCTGTAGCATGCCCAGCACCAGGCAAAGTGCCGGTGAACAAATACAAATAAAAGAGAGGACACCTGCAAGGACCCCGCTACTACAGTGGCATCAGGGGTACTTGAGAGGAAACGGTGAGAGTGAGATGAGAACGGTGAAGTGCTGACATTTCTTCATCATGAGAAAATAAGTTTTAGTGAAAAACAATGGAGATTTGCAAACCCAGGAGAGTGAAGCCTCTTACATGTCACAAGTCTTAACAAAATCAAAGACTAACTGATCTCAAAACAGAACATAAGATTGAGGTGCTGAGCTAAGGAGAAGCATGTGGCCCCAACATTGAGGAGGGGAGTCCAGGAGTGAGGGGCTGGGACAGTGGCTGAGGGAAGGGATGGCATCCGATGACCAATGGATTCTTCCCTGCAGCTATGAGAGACTACCTACACATTCACTGTAGCCTGAGGACAGACTGACCTTCACAGACCTTCTACTTGTTGAAGGGCCCCTGTAGCATGCCTCAAATGTCTTACTATGGTGCAGATTAAGCTATTTTAAACTTACCATGTGGGCCAAATAATTGTGGATGAATGCAGGATGTGAGCATATGTACTTTAGGGAAGCCCAAACAGAAGGAGGAAAACAAACCTGAGGGTTTCTGTGAGCAGCCTGGTATCGACAGCTGCTTCCATTAAAGAGGCAACTACCTGGGGCAGTGAAACACCAATCACTTTCCAATGGCAGCCTGCCAATCTCACCTTTGGTCATTCTTAGAGACAAGTTGGTTGTATAAGCATTGCTGCCGGCCTCCTAGGTTCTCAACAGGATGGAGGGTGATGTGGGACAATCCAAGAGGGGAGAAGTATCCTTTTTAAAAATGTTTGTTTATTTATTTATTTTTGAGAGAGAGAGAGCGCAGCAGGGGAGGCACCGAGAGAGACAGAGAGGGAGAGAGAGAGAGAGAGAGAGAGAGAGAGAGAATCCGAAGCAGGCTCCAGGCTCCAAGCTGTCAGCACAGAGCCTGACGCGGGGCTCGAACCCACGAACCGTAAGATCGTGACCTGAGCTGAAGTCGGACGCTCAACCGACTGAGCCACCCAGATGCCCCAGGGGAAAAGTATCTTAAAAAGTTTACCATACTATTAAGAAAAACAGTTAAATAATAGTGTGATTCAATATATAATTAAATCCAAAATAAATAATACTGGAGATCGGAATGAAGGCAGCAAGTTCTCCATCACTTTGCGAAGGTAAACTGAGGCAATATGAAAATGAAGAAAGCATATGCACTGAGTCAGAAAAATGAGGGTCGGCAGATGGGGTGCATGTTCACTTTGGGCTCCACTCTTTTCTGGCTACATGGCCTTAGGGAAGCAACCTCGCTTTTATTTTTATTTGTATTTTTTGAGTTTTATTTATTTAAGTTATCTCTACACCCAACGTGGGGCTCGAACTCACAAACCTGAGATCAACAGTGGCATGCTCTTCCAACTGAGCCAGCCAGGCATCCCTAACCTAACTTTCAGAACTTAAGTTTTCTCATCTAGAATTACATACAGATTTATAATAGTATTGTATTATATGCCCAGTCTTTTGTGATATTTGAACGAAGTATGTTTGAGTTATAAATGCAAAATAAACACTGTTATTAATCTTGTCAACCAAAAAAATAAATACATAACAAGGGTGGAAGGGCAAGAATGGAAGTATCTTGAATTTTAGTTTAAACTGCACTGTTTCCAAACACAATTATGGAACCACTGTGGGTCATGGTTATGGAGCTCTAGCATAGAACCTTGATTTGGAGGTTATGTGACCTTGTAAGTGGGCATGCATTTTATCAGGCCTTCAGGGCTACGGTTTATCCTGATTTCTAGTCTAGGGCAACGGTGGCAGCAAGTTAGGCAGTGGAACTGAAAAGCACACACGTACTAGTAACTATGAGAACTTATTCAACCATTCCATAAGCGGTCTACCCTCTCACAACACAGCTCATTGAAAAGGATGAGGTTACGATGGTTTCAAAAAGACAAAGATAACAACAGAGGCTAGAATTAGATTTCAAAGCTGTAAGAAAAGGATGTCTTCTGTTTTGTAAATGGGTTATTCTTATGTCTGAAGAATTAAGCAAAAGGATCAAGCTCACTGGGAAACAAATGAAAAAAAAAAGTAATGGTACTAAATTGTTACAAATTTTACAAGGGAATAATTTAAAAATTTTTTTTTTCAACATTTATTTATTTTTGGGACAGAGAGAGACAGAGCATGAACGGGGGAGGGGCAGAGAGAGAGGGAGACACAGAATCGGAAACAGGCTCCAGGCTCTGAGCCATCAGCCCAGAGCCCGACGCGGGGCTCGAACTCACGGACCGCGAGATCGTGACCTGGCTGAAGTCGGACGCTTAACCGACTGCGCCACCCAGGCGCCCCAAGGGAATAATTTTTAAAAGCCAAGTCCAGGATACTGGGAAGAACTATTACTTCAGTACTGATACTGCAAAATCTAGTCCAAGCTGATTCATTATGTACCCTCAGGCATTGCATAGATACTCTCTGGATATCAGCCATTTTCACCTGTGATTGAAAATAAGAATATCTATTTAAGCTGCCTCTCAGGGCTTGGAAAAAACTAAGTGCTTATTTAAGCACAGCTTTATTGTCAAAAGAAAGAAGATTGCTTTTTTCACAAGATCATGGGAATCTATTTATTGCTTAGTATTTGTGGTAGACTTGGACTGGGAAGGAGACAGAGAGGGAGTAGAAAGGCCATGATATTCTGCAGCCTCCTTCATGAAGAAAGGGAGCCCATTAGTTCTTCTTTTTGTCTCTGGGCTCTGCCATGTGACCTGCTCTGGCCAATGGAACATTAGTAAATGTGCCCTAGTAGAGGCTGGAAAAGTACCTGTGCACTGGGGCATGCTCTCTCTTATTGCTGGCAGACAACTCTTCCATGTGAGAAGAAAGTGGTTTTCACATGCAAGGAAATGGACGCATCCAGGAGATGCTTTTAAGCCATTGACTGCCTCTAATGACGATATCATATAACAATATGATACCAGGGTTATAAAACATAGCCAAAGCCCACCTCCACTATGTCCCAGAAACTGTGTGTGTTATCTTATTTCATACTCAAAACAGCTCTATTAAGTAGATGATTTAATGATCCCATTTTACAAGTGAGGAAAATGAATTTCACAGAGGTTAAGTAACCCCCAAGTTCATTCGTATTTTAAATGTCAGAGCTAAGATTCAAAGCAAGATTTCTCTGACTCCAAAGCCAGTGCTCTTAATTCTCTACTGAAAACTCCAGTTACCCATGGTGATAAAACAAAAGCTGCTAATCATGAAAGAAGTGTCTGGGAACATTTCAAGCCAGGGATGAAGAGAAACGCGCCTTTGGTCCTCCAATTAAAGAAGCTTGTTAGCACACAATAGTATTTGCTTATGAATGATATCAAGGGATAAAAGAGGGATTTTAAGTTGCATATTTAATACATGGGGAATATACTTTAAGCACCTACACTATGCTAGGATTTAAAAATGGAATTAATAAGGCATTTAATATTAGTGTGCTCTGTAACAAAGAGTTTGACCAACATTTAGCTCTCAATCCATGGAACAAGAGTAAAACTGCATAACTTATAATAATCCAAGGGACGGGTCAGTTTCAGTTCAGAAGTATGAGATGTATAGACTGGTAAGTGCCACTACACCCTAGGCATATGGGCATCAGGTAGAACCACTTCTGCTCCTGCTCAACCAGTCCTGCTTTCCATAGCACTTGTTGGCATTAGGCAGTTGTTTGTGTTAATTTCCCTATCATTCTCAACTCAACTGTTGACAGAATATGACACGAAGTTGAAGATAATTTATTGTTAAAGAATCAGAGACTATTAGAATTTAAAGGGGTTGTTGACATTTTCCAGAATGTACGTTTTAAAATAATTTGTAATAGTGAAATCCTTTCCTCTAATAGAAATTTTATTCAGGATAAATATAACATGTTATATAAATATAAATATATAAATATATATATTTATATATATATTTATATTATATATAAATATTAATATATAATATTAATTATATATAAATAATTATATTATATATATATATAATATATTATATATAATATATTATAAATAATTATATATAATAAATAATTATATATAAATATTAAATATAAATATATAAATATAACAAATATAGCATCAACAAAAACTAGACTTTTAAAATCAGTAACATTTATTTTTGTGAGTGTAACTATGTGATATCTAGTTATAAAATTAATCAATGACAACAAAGAAGCTGTTTTAGTGAATACGTTAGATGTTTGAAAGAAATATAAAGTCCCACATCAGCTTCAGTAGCTCATTAATTTTCAGTTTTGTTTTGTTTCCAAGGCATAGAAAAAACAAGATAAGTAATTGCAAATTTCTCTTTTTAAACAGAAAACTCTGAAATTTCAGTGGAAATTCTTCTTCCTGAATGAAATTGTGCACACGAACGGAGTAACTTAGCAGTACAAATTAAGAGGCTGCCATTTTCCAGTGTGTTTGTTGGTATATAACATACAGTTTGAGGTTTGTTTTATCACAGTTTATTAAACATGAATGTATATTAAAAATTAGATAATATTTAAGCATGTACGGATCTCGTAAAATTATCTCAAGGTGGGGTTATGCACCTGTAAACTGTATTTTTATACATTGAAGGAAACAAACCCAGAATGGTCCAATGACCTAAGCCTTGAGAGAACTGGGACTTTGCCTTGACATTCTGTAGGCAGTGCCTGGATTTGCTGTATATGTTAGTCTTAAGCTAATGAATTCATTAGATAAACATTTAACTCCCTACTGTACCCCAGGCACAGTGCTAAATGCTAATAATATAATAATACAACAATGGGCACCATGGATTCAAGCTCTGCCACAATGAAACTTAACTATAGGCTAGTGGGGAACACCGATGGAAATCAAAGAATGACACAGATGCATGAACAGTTACAAACAGGAGAGGTATGGATAGCTAATCTAATTGGAGGCATCAGGGGAGACAGCACCAAGGATTTCAAGTTTGGGCTGAATTCTGAAGGCCTTGTCGGGGGTACCCAGTGGGAAGAAAGAAAAAAAGTGTGACATGGTGTGACTATGGAGGGAACCAATTTTCGTGCAGAAAAATAGTGACTGCCAAAGCCCTATAGATGGAAGGGGTATGGCATGTTGTCTTCTATAGGAATTGTTGGTACCATGGAGAGAAAAAGGAAAGATGTCGGCAAGAGACACCGTGATAATAATAATATGCACTGAACATAGTGTTCTACATATTGTTCTCAAAAACTATCTTTATAAATAACTATGCTTACTTCTCTTATAAGAGAGGGGGTGTGATCCACAAGGCAAGGTTAAGCAACATGCTCAGGGTAAGGGAGCCCTGAAATGTCAAAACTAGAATATACAAGATGAAAGTGCCAATCTACAGTGCTCTTCTTTCCCATGAGGCTAACCTGCTCTCTTGCTGGGAAATTTCTCTTGCTGGGAAATGCTGTCCCTTAGAGATCCAGCTAGCACAGCCTGATGTGCATTTTACTCATACCCAAGCTTCCACTGATGATGACTCCTTATAAAACCATGAATTAAAAATAAATAAATAAAATAAATAAAGACCCTTGATCAAGTTAACACAGAAGTAAATGAGTTTTACTCCTGGTAGTGTTGTCACTAACTTGCCTCAAGTCTTACATAAATGAGGTGGCTTACATCCTCAGGGACCCTACACCTATAATTCAGGTAACAGCTCACAGGAATTGGAATGAGTCTTATCTGATGGTATAAACAGTATAATTGATAATGCCTCCCCTTTGTGTTTTGGTTACCAGGAAAAAAATAATTTTCTAGTTTTCTGTGGCTTATCATTTGGATTTGTTTTTCTTTTATCTGGCTTTCTACTCTTTTATAGTTTCTCTGGTCTCTTATTTTCACATATATATTATCATTTTGTATAGCATCTACTATGCCCCAGGTTCTAGGTTAGCAAGTCCTGCAGGAGGTACAGAGATGAAAACTGCACAGTTTCCATTCCTGGCTCATTAAAGTCAGTAGGCTTTAAATGAGGGAGGACTTTCCATAAAGGGAACACAAGGGGTGAGCTTCAAGTCACTGGGAAGAGAGCCAACATATTGATGGGGAAGTCAAGCCACAAAAGAAAAAAAGCGCCCAATAAGAAAGAACCTGATAAAGTCCAAAGGTGGACATACATATGAAATGGAAATGTGCTGGCAGCACAGAGGAGGGGGTGAACGTACAGAAGGAGACCCCACAGTCTGCTACCGAAGAGCCTGGTTGCAAACCTGGATTTGAATAGCACGCTCAATGATCCAGGTACTCCTCATACCTCTGTGTGCCAACATCCTCCCCTACACGTATCTCAACTTCACTAGGGGCATAAGAGAATTAACTATAATTTTGACCAAATGCTTAGAGGTACACAAATGAAAGGCACTACTGAATACAAACCGTAATGATGTACAAATATTTTTAAAAATGAGCCTCATTGTTCACCCTCATTAGTTTGGGGGCATAGACAGTAGTTTCCAGGTTCATTCTTTGCTCTTAAGGAATCTGTCTGACATGCGTGCATACATATATGACAAGTCTATACACCCAGTGTTCATGCACGTGTGCAGAGACCTGGACAGACATAAGCCACCAAAAGGGGGACAGTCTGTAGGCAAGACAGGGGGAGATGCTGAAATGTGCAGGCAGTGGGCAGCTCAGCTTGTTCATTTTTAGAGCTCTAGAAGCTTTCTAAGTTCCAAATGCTGTATACCATACAGAACTGATGCACTAAATATAGCCTCCAAGGTAAAAGGTATTATGGACACAAAAATAACATGTTTATCTTTTCTTTGTTAAAAGTTCTCATCATGTGCTTTATCAGACGATCTGTCTGCTAAAGATGCCGACCTGAAAAGCCCCAAAGGAGAAGTCCCAAAGAGGCGTCCAGAGGGGTCTCTGAAGCAGAAGGGTGTGGGCTGGGGATTCCTAGGCTTTGTTGAACCCACCTGAGAGTGAGACTCCTAGAGCTGAGAATGCCCTTCTCCCAGCACTAGTAACACAAAACCGAGATCTACTCATCCTCGGATCTCACTTACCGATTCCCAGGCTTTTTTGAACCCACCTGAGAGTGAGACTCCTAGAGCTGAGAACGCCCTTCTCCCAGCCCTAGTAACACAAAACCGAGATCTACTCATCCTCAGATCTCACTTACCTGTCACTTTATCAGGAAACATACTAGCCACCCGGATAGATTCGTTTCCTCTTAAATTCTCTCTTAATACCCTCTGTACAGTCCTTAGAAGCTAATCAAAACTGTGATTAAGTAATTGTTCGGCTATTTTTCATGTCTTTTATACATGTTGGAATGTAAGATTCCAGAAGACAGAGCCTGTGTCTGTTCTACTCATTGCTATCAGTCCAGAACATAGCACACCCTTTCATTCTTAAATGAACGAATAATTATGGTTTCAATCTTTGGCTTCTAGAATCTAGCTATATACATTCTCTCCTAGATCCTGCTCTATAGTAGGTCATTTGGTACATGCTTGGGGTGAGACATTGTTCAGGGTAAGACTAATAACTCTGTAATTGAGGTGATGAAGACAGGGCTGATTCAAACCATTTACACACATCAACAAGAGACTAACCCGGGGATGGTGCACAGTTCACAGCATAGGCTGACATCTCCACACTATCATCTACTAATGACAGAAGTTCAATGCATGCTCCAAACTCTTCTTTCCATTCCTATCGACTGCCCCATTCAGGAATTCACTGTATCTTACCAGGACTAATAATTAAGATCATTTATTGAGGACCTGTTATGTGCCAAGCACCAGATATTATATCATTTTAGCCTCAGTATAAGTTTGTGATGTCTGTATTTCCAGCCAACACATAAGAAAAATGAGACTCATGGGGTGCCTGGGTGGCTCAGTTGGTTAAGTGTCCAACTCTTGATTTTGGCTGTCATGATCTCATGGTCTGTGAGTTCAAGCCTCACATCAGGTTGTATGCCGAGAGCACGGAGCCTGCTTGGGATTCTCTCTCTCCTTCCATCCCTGCCCCTATCCCCCCCAAGGTCACTGTCAGTAAGGAGGTAGTAGGTGATCTCAGCTCTACCTGAGTCTGCGGGCCATGCTCCATGGATACTCCCTCATCTTTCATTCCTAAAACAGGGCTGTGGGGAGAGTGGACACACCCTAACTGGCTGACTTTGAATTCCAACTCTGCCATTTACTATCTGTGGGGCTTGGACAAGTTACTTAGGCTCTTCATGCTTTTAATTACTCATTTGTAAAATGAACACAGTAGCAGTGTCCGCTAATGGGAGTTGTTTCGAGGATTAAACAGACTAATATATGTTGTATTAAGTAAAACAGTGCTTGGCATATGATAAGTACTCAGCCATTTTTATTTTGACCATGGATGTTGTTGTTATGACTATTATTAATGTTATGTTCTGTGCTACCAATCGCTCCCCTGAACAGTCTCTCTTTGGGAGAGAGGAACGAAACGTGCTTGTAGCAGTATGTACCCTGACTCTTCAAAACAATCCGGATGAAAAGATTTTTTTTTTTTTGGTCCAGTTTTAGCCAACATTAACTATGGGCAAAGCCCTCTACCAGAGGCTCCAGGGAGACCACTTCCTTACCCTTCAAAGAAGGATGGAGGCTGGTCATGAGCTTCAGCCACAGGAATTCAGTAAGCAGGACTGAAATAGGAACTCAGTCAAACAGGGTTTAAAATGGATCCTCCTAGTAGACAATCCCATCACATTAATTTACTGTTCAACTTCTGGCTCCCACATTGGCTCTTGCACTGGTTTGGGGGAAAGGACCAGGACGTATAGCATCCCATCCCTGGTTTAAAAAAAAAAGTTTATATTTCTTTTATATATTGGATTTTTGCCTAAGAGGATGTGATCAAAATGTTCTATTGGGAAAACAGAAAGTTTGAAAACCATGTAAAATCCTGTCATGCTATTTACTTCCTTCATGACCTGGCCCTACCTTGTCCAGAAGGATCTTGTATCACTTTCTCCTCAGCCCTTTTGAAACTAAATCATGTAATAGTTTCCAGAATATACTTCAATGCTATTTCAGCCTCCATGCCTTGGCACAGGCTGTCTCCTTGGCCAGGAATATCTGTCTGATTGTCCTTCCTGGGCTTAATTACTCTACCTCACTGTCAATATCAAACTTTATAAGTAGCTTGGTTCATGAATTTTATAACTTTATTATAAAATGGATTCGTTTCACTTATAAATATTTGGGGCGAGGTTATATAATTGTGAGTTCCCCTGCAGACAAAGGAGCACTTTTTCATCTTTGAATTTCCAGTGCCCATCAGAAACTCAGTTTTCAGTAAATGTTTATTGAATATATTAATGGGAAAAAAACACACAGTAAATTAAACACTAAATGCCTTTCTGTGTTAATTGGAGACCTATAGCAATGTGGTTGAGATGATGGATTTCAAGGATAGAGTTAAATCGCTCAGGCTGAAATAGTCACCCTACCATGTACACGTTACATTGAGCCAGACACTTAATAAGCCCGGTCTTCTCATCTCTGTAATGGCGCTGCTAATGGAAGTTGTTTTGTAGGTTACTGAAAGGATTAAATAATCAGAATATAGAAGGTGCTTGAAAGAGTCTGGCTCGTAATAATCACTCCCGCAGTGTTAGTTACCATTATTATTATTTCTGGCTGCAACATAACAAAGGCACTTAGACAGGCACTTGAGAACCAAATCAGTTTTAAGCACATCCACTGCAATGGTATTTGATAGCACAGTGCTGCAATTCTCCCGGTTTTACCTACTCAGCATCCTTCCCACCCTTTCCTCAAATATCTCTCGTGTTTTTCTTTAGTGAATCGTCCTTTCATGAATCATCCAGCCCTTAGTCCCTGTAGCTTCCAGGGTGAGGCACCCAATCCAGATATGGAAGAAGGAAACAAGGGTTGGCTCAGGAATAGGGACGTGACCCAAGCTGCACCACTGATATTCAGACTGGCACTTTGCTGGGACTTACAATAATGAAGTAATTAGAACATGAGCCTGGACCTGTTGGTGGGAGGAAAGCAGAGCACAAAGATAGAGAGAGCCAACATTCCTAATCACACTATGTGACTTCCAATAATTTCCATTTTCAGCTTCATTTGGTTTGAGGGGGGCTTTGGTACTACACCCCACAGTGTCCTGAGCAATAGGATCAGAACCAGTCATTATAAAGGTGAAAGCCTATGGCATTAAGTTATTATCTCCTTAAGTCCTGTGTGGGCTTCAAGGTATCATTGTAAAGGGACTGGTTTACACCAGGAATTTTTCTCCAAATGAAAATGAGAATCATTTACAGGGTGATCAAAGAACCACAGTTTCTTCACATATGGTGGCCAGAAAGCAGCACATCTAAAAGCCTAGAGAAGTGCCCCTCTGACTTTCACGAATCTGGAGTTCCTTGAGGAGCTTGTAGAAAAGGCAGCTTCTGAGGGTCCCCCAGGACCCTTTCTCATGAAGACCACCAGAGGGCTGACAGTTCACTGAAGCTAGTGGTCCACTTTGAGAAATGTTGTTTAGATATTGTAGGCAAATCTAGAGTACACAAACCCAGCTGGGAAGGAATCCCCAGAAAGCTGCGAAATGAAGAAATTCTCATAATTATTTCAGGAACTAAAACAACTTCAAAGACTGAGTCTGAGTCGAAGTACTAATTCTGAAGCAAATATTGGCAATTTTGGAAGTGTCTCGGCATTAAACCCAGAAGAGCAGAAGCATTATATCCAGTTCTCTTTGTGGCTATTTTCTATTAAAAAAAAAAAAAAAAGAAAGTGGTGTAGAATAAAAACAATAATTTAAAAATTGATTTCAAGCTTATGGTTTTATCAATTTCATTACAATAAACTATAGTAACTTTGCAGTAGATCACTGCAGACAATTAACAAAGACGACCTTTGAGAATTCATCTCCATTTTTAACAGAGCAGCTATAATGAGCGCAATTATAATAATTGGTAAGAAGCGTTTGCAGCATTCCATAATACACAAAAGACAACATGGCAAAATGAAATAGATTGTTTTCTGAGGATACCACACAAATTCCACAAAGGAAATCATACACTGACTGTAGTGTGTAAGGGGGTGATACAAAAGTCATTTGATGCTGTATCAGACACCGAGGGAAATAAGAAAACTATCTCCTGATGTGTTATCCATATTTATCTTTGATAAAGCGTCAATGGTTACAAAATAGTCAATGATGTGCCTGAATCAGGGAAACTACTCAGCCTTTTCAAAAAGGGTTCCCTTGGGGTGCCTGGGTGGCGCAGTCGGTTAAGCGTCCGACTTCAGCCAGGTCATGATCTCGCGGTCCGTGAGTTCGAGCCCCGCGTCAGGCTCTGGGCTGATGGCTCAGAGCCTGGAGCCTGTTTCCGATTCTGTGTCTCCCTCTCTCTCTGCCCCTCCCCCGTTCGTGCTCTGTCTCTCTCTGTCCCAAAAATAAATAAATGTTGAAAAAAAAAATTAAAAAAAAAAAAAAGGGTTCCCTTAGAAAATTAAGCCTAAATAACATAAAGCATACATTGTATGCAACGGATCGACTCCCTATGTGCTGGCAACAGCCTTAGCTCTGTATCATCCTCCGGAGAATTGAGAAAAGAGACTCCCAAGTTATTTTCTGTTGAGCTTCGCTATCTTGTGGAACTCAGTTTAAAAGGGCTGACACTCCTTAAACTGAGAATACATACGATGGGATAAAAAGCTGTGTTGATTCCAAAGCAAGGTGGTCTAACAATAGTCAGTGGTTCTTCAAGCAACTTGAAGTCTCAAAAATAGAACCAGAAACTAGAAAAGTAATATCCAGTGCTCTCAAGTCATACTTTGCGCATCAACATACAGCTTTGTGCGCTGAGATTAATGATGTCAATGGAAATCAACTGTCGGTTCCACAGAGCCACACAACGGAACTTTGCAGCATGAATGTCTTGGACCCCACCCACAACCAGCAATTGTTAAACTGCCAAGTGCATCACATTATGTGAAGATCCTATTCAATCCAGGGAAAATATAGTAGTATGACTTCAGCAGAATTGCAAAACAAATTGACTTGTTTTGTGGTAAACACTTTGCAAAGGGTTTACAAACTTATAATGGGTTTCTGTGTAGATACTGATAGTACCTGATCTTGACTTTTGTGTCAGATTTGCTAACTGACCACACCTGTATCCATTCTCCCTTCCTGCCTGACTAACAGAACCCAGATTTTTAACTGCACATATTGGGAGAATAAAAAACTACATTTCCCAGTTTCCCTTGCAGCCAGGTACACCCAATGAAAGCAGAAGTTAAGTAGAAATGTTGTATACAAGTAGACAAGATTTTAGTGGAAGGAGCTCTTTTCTGTACCCTTCTGCTCCCACCCACTCACTCTTCTTTTCTTGCCGCCAAAGAATGTGATCAATTGAAATCTGACAACCACCTTGAACCATGGAAGTGACCTTTAGGGTGGAAGACACTTGGTCACACTGTTGCCATACATCCCTGGGCTATAGATTCCAGACTCCTTTAACATGAGACAGCAAGACACTTGCATTGTGCTCCAGCCTTTGTTATTTTGAGTTTTCTGTTTCAAGTGGCAGAATCTAAACCTAATTCATATAGTCTACATGCAATTTCTTATTCAGTAAAGGCCAGGTGAACTAATAAACTAATAGGGATTAAGTATCTGAACTGGTTTGCAACCTCTGAAATTTGAATAACGTATTTGAAAAAATAAAATAAATAAATGAAAGGACAAATAAAAGGGAGTAGTACTTTATCAAAGTGCCAATAAACAAGGGAACGATTTTTTGCCACTGAAAGGTATCTATAATTTAAAGATGAACTCAGATCATTAATAAGTAAGGAAAGGAAGGCAGCACGAAGTGTGGTATAAATGAACATTAGTGAAATTAGTATTACGGTAGACAGTGTATCATATAATGTATACTTATCAAAGGTAACAAACTAGGCCAGAAAAGATATATATAGATTGAAGTCTGTCTGACAAACAGATATATTGTGTGCCTTTTTAAAATTTGTATGTTGGTTCTTGGTATCTTCATGTGGTTCATTCATTCTGTGTCTATTTACATCAAATAAACCACTTCTGGGCCAAATGGAAGACTTTGGTCTTTTAGCTTTTATGTACAGCAAGCAGACATCTTAGAAAAATCCCCAGAACAATAGAAAATTATTAACATATTTTTGATGTCCGGTGTGTGTTTTCAAGTCTGATTTTTGCTCTGTACTCTCAAAAAGGCATTAAAATATTTTAAATAGCCGCAGCAAAAAGATTGAAAGCATAAGATTGTATTTAAAATAAAGTCTATTCCTTTTGATCATCCAGGCAGAAATTTTGTTTCAGTGTTGCTCCATTATAACAAGAATTTTTGGTTATTTGGTCAATAATTTCGAGGAGGGAAATGTTTATGTTAAATATCCTACTAGGATTTTAGAGCTACCCAAACTCTTATCTACTCCAGCGTTAGGTGGACCTTTGGGAAAACTGTTAAGACCCATCTCTTCTGTGTAATCTCTGTATTATTCTTTTAATACCTTCAAATCCGTGTTCTGTCTTCATATGCAAATATCCTTGGTTGTGTTTATGTAAATTTTTGAAACACATTATTTGCTCTACATAAGGCAGTGTGGAGGTTTCTAATTTAATTAGAATGGTTTATCCCTGGTCTTCTCAGTCAGATGTTGAATACTCTTACTGCTCTATGTTAAGCTCAGTGGGGAAATATCTTAGATGTTTAAGAAGATTCTATTTCTGAAAAATGATTTTTTCACTAATTTCTCTATCATAACTATATAGCTACTGAGATGGCAAAATAAAGATACATTACCCCTGTGACATCCATAACCTTAATGGCTGCAAGCTGGCCCGTTTTAACATGACGACCCTGTAAAGAAAAAAAGTAATAATAGAAGACTTTAGTTCTGATAAGCAATGTCTACATTCATTTCCAACTATAGAGAACAATTATCTAGATCACTGTTATAGAACACCGATAGGGAAGACAGACAGAGATGGACAGACAGATACACACATACACACACACACACACACACACACACACACACACACAGAAATCTTAAATGCTTTAAGGATCAATTTCTATTTAGCATTTACTTTGTAAAACATCTCCATCATTTTGGTTTTTTGGGTTTGTTTTCATAACGGTTGTCAAGTTAACCAAAAAAAGGCAATATTCAATAACTTGTTTTTATCTTCTCTCCAAGGTAAGGGCTAGTGTGAGAGGAAGGGGAGCTAGGTCTGGGTGTGGAGACACAAGTATCTCCTCTGTCAGAAAATAGTCAGTAGGTGAAGAAACTTTAGTTTCCTTGATTATGAAAATATCTTGTATTAACAGTCTCAACTGGATTTGACTCTGCTATTACTTGAGACTGTAAGTTAATCTCTATCTTAAAAGTGAGGCTAGAATAAAACAGATAGCAATAAATCTAAATTTGTGATCAAAGGGACAACATTGAACAGAAGCAACTATTTCCCCGAAAATGGGCAACTTGGGTCTTTGGAACCACAATAAAGTGTCAACCACACAGAATCAGAAGAGAATAGGGTGTGGTGAGGGGCCAACACCAGAACAGAAGATTTCTCTTCACTTGCTCCTTGAGATACGTGAAGTCTACCTCCCACTCTCACACAGTAGCAGGGATGACCAATATGTCTAACTTCTAAATGCATTTCATATATGTCTTCTAAAATACATTTCAACTATGACTGCTCCCCGGGAGTGTGATGCTGCTTCCAAGATCAGTTGGATTCAAATCCCAGCTGCATAACCTTAGGCGAGTCTCTTAACTGTCTTGGCTTCAGTTTCTTCATCTGAAAAATGGAGATAACGGTACCTGACTCCTGGGATGGCCGTGAAAATTAAATGTGATAATGTATATAAAGTGTTTGACAATGCCTGGCACAGATCAGCTGTCAGCAGATGCTGCCTATGATTGTTTGTGACCCTGTCCTGTGCTTCATGTTAAATGTTGTCTTTCCTTCTAGGCCACGTGACTCATGAAGGCCTGGGTCATGTCTCATCGTTGTGTTTCCAGTACCTGGAATGGTGGGTGCTCACCCCACAGATGAAGTGGTGTGTTTATGGATGAAAACAGCAGGTGATGGATGCTTGTAGTTGGGAAGAGGGGAGAGTCTTAGTGCTGTCTGCCCCTTTGCGTCTCATCTTTCTCAGCTTTTTGCATCTATTTTCTCTGACTCTAGTAGCACTTCCTTCACCTTCCGGCCTCTCATCCTGCTCCCTTTCCTCCTTGGTCAGGAAAGAGCTAAAAGAAGGAGGCATCAAGTTGGTAACTCAATATGGACACGGCACAGCCCCTCCTACTTATTTCGACCTTCAAGACAGTAAGGGAGGAGCCGGGAGTGTCACCTCTCAGAGCCCTGAACTGAAGCTCCAGAGGCCTGAGTCCTGTCCAGGTTCTGCTCATGACCAGTAGGTTCATCCGAGACAAGTGATGTAACCTATCTGAGCCCTGGTTCACTCCTCTGCAAAATGTGGGGGAAAAGGGCTCAGTGGCTGAAAGTGAGGGGAACAAGTATTATTGTTACCACCACCCCTTTCCACTGCAAAGAGCATTTGGAAATAGTTTTGGCAATGACTGAGTGAGTAGTGTAGTGCTACTGCAATTCAGTGTCCAGAGATCAGGAATATTAACTTCAGGCAGAGAGTTAATCTCACACAAGGGAGAAGTAGCAACAGCGCCCTCTGTTGATAAACACTAAACGGCCTCTGGAATTGTCCAGGTCCCAGTAAGAGTCTATGGTGCTGTAATGTTGACCATAGCAAAGGAATCAACAGCTTTTCTTTGGGAATACAGTTGACTCCCGAACAGTGTGAGGGTTGGGACACTGACCCCTGTGGAGTCAAAAATCCATGCATAACTTTTGACTTCTCAAAAACTTAACAAATAATAATCTACTATTCACCAAAAGCCTTACCAATAACATAGATCGGTTGGTTAACATATATCTTGGGGCACTTCTGTGGCTCAGTTGGTGGCTTTTGATTTCTGCTCAGGTCTTGATCTCACATTTCATGAGTTTGAGCTCCGCACTGGGCTCTGTGCTGACAGTGTGGAGCCTGCTTGGAATTCTTTCTCTCTTTCTCTCTTTCTCTCTGCCTCTCCCTTGCTTGCACTCTTGCACTCTTTCTCTCTCTCTCAAAAATAAATAAACATTAAAAAAAATATGTCCTATAGTGATGTATTTTATGGACTGTATTCTTACAATAAAGTAAGCTAGAGAAAAGAAAATGTTATTAAGAAAATCATAAAGAAGAGAAAATACATTTACAATACATACTGTAAAAAATCTGCATGTAAGTGGACCAATGCAGTTCAAGCTCATGCTGTTCAGGGGTCAACTGTATAAAGTCTTTAAAGTAAGGGCCATAAATCATACCTTAAACAATGGCTGTTTCTCTACTAAAGCACTAAAGAGGGTAGAGAAACTGAAGGCAAATATAGAGGGTCTGAATGGTATCCTAGAGCTGATTCACCTTGAAATTATTATTATTATTATTATTTTTTTGAGAGAGAGAGAGAAACAGAGTGAGTGGGGAGGGGCAGAGACAGAGTGAGAGAGAGAATCCCAAGCAGACTCCACATTATCAGCACGGAGCCCGATGCAGGGCTTGAACCCACGAATTGTGAGATCATGACTTCAGCCAAAACCAAAAGCCAGACACTTAACTGACTGAGCCACCCAAGCGTCCCCACCTTGAAATTCTTTTAATGGCTCCATACAGCCAGATAAGGGCAAAACCACCTGCATATGGCTTGCAGGGCCTCCTACGAACTGGCCCTCTATCTGCCATACCACCTTGGTAGGCTCCCATCTGCTCTTATTCCGTGGTCCTTGAGACTAAACTATTTGTGTTCTTTAAATGTACCATATTGTTTCTTGCCTCTCTGATGATGTGTTTCCTTGGCCTAAGACACCCTTCACCTCCTGAATCCCTAGTAAATTTATTCACTCTTGTCAGATTCAACTTAAGTACCACCTTCTCTGAAACCTCACTGTCAATCACTCACCTCTGTGCTACCAATGAACATGTTCATGTTTCTGTTATTGCACTGGGCCCAAAGAACCTGTCCCTCTGTTTTTCCTTCCTACTCTTCCTTCCTTCTTCTCTGGCTTCATTTATAGGAGACCCCTGCCTAGGACCCCTCCCCCCAATCTTATAGAGAATCCTCCTGGTTCAAGAAGGATTGAACTTCCTCTGTGGGAGCCCGAAGCACCTCTGTCAACACGCAGTTTGAGAAACAGTGCACTTGATCTTTAACTCCTTAAGAAACAGGGGATCCTCTTGGAATTAATAATTTGTAACAAAGACACGTCAACACCTAGTTCTTTCCACCAGCAGCTTGGGAGCCAAGCAGGTGTAGCTCTTGCTCTGGGCCCAAGGTCAGGGAGCAGACATAATACAAGCAATCCATTTCATATTTCAAACACAAGGCACTGGGTAGTTCTTGGTCTGAAATAAATAAATATCTGCTACTTTTTTGAATGTAGAGTATGTTGTTGTTTGGTATTTGTTTTTATTTTAGTAACTGCTCTAATGTCATTAAAGGCAACACTGAGAAAAAAAAAAATTAACCTACTTCTCTCCCATTTTAAATTTCACTTCTAAGCTGAAGAATAGTTCTCGATGGCTCTGACAGATGACTGAATAATACACCCCGGGATGGCAGTTTGGGCTTAAATGAGATCCTGGAGATGGAACAATTAGCAGCCTCAGCTCAGTCCCGGGCAAAGGCATCCCCCGCACTCTGGAATAGGAAGGCTGCTGAGCTGTCAACCTTTGATAGAGGAGGGCCACAAAGGAGGCCGCCTGGCACGAGGTGCCTTTTACATCACTGGAGAATGTCAGCCTCAATTAGGATCCAGATTAAGGCTGACTTTGAGGGAATAGCCAGGAGTCAGCTGACCTAAAGATCACTAGAAACTTGAGGCGCCGTCATTGTTAGGACAGCGTTTGAAGAGGCACATAAAGTGTTCATAAAGTCACAAATAAATTGAGTAGGAAGAGACCCCAAGGTGCCTAATCCACTGCCCTTTTTGGGATGAGGCCAATATCTTACAATTAATGAGGACCTAATGCCAGGGCACTTTCTCCTCTTTCCCAATTCTGCCATCCAGCTCTTGAATTAAAAATTATTATCATTAAAATTAAAAAAATTATTTTAAACAAATCTTCTTTTCATATTTTACTTAACTGGAGTTAAACATTGAACCATTCATCTCTATTTCAGGTAGGATTTAAAAGAAAAAAAAATTTTATTTGATTGCAAGGCAACATGACAGGAGAATTTTATTTTTTTTTTTTACTTTATTAAAAAAATAATTTTTTTAATGTTTATTTATTTTTGAGAGACAGAGAGAGAGAGTGCGAGCGGGGGACAGGCAGAGAGGGAGGGAGACACAGAATCAGAAGCAGGCTCCAGGCTCCATGCTGTATGACAGGAGAATTTTAAAGTGAAAATTTAACATTACCCCTAATTTTAATTTATTTTCACTTATGAAAGAAACAAAAAATCTAAACATAGACTCCATCTATATTTGGATCTAAAATACATATTCAACCAAAGACAAAATAATTTTTATTCTGAAAAAAAAAAAAAACCTGAAAGGGAGACAAATGGTTAAAATTTTTTTCTCCACAAAAATTAGAAAAAAAATATCTTATTTAACTGTAGTTGCTGAGTCATTTTTAATAAAAGAATGAAGTGGTTTTTTTTTCCCCTGAAATAACCAACAATAACAAAAATAACAGACTAATTCTAGAAAGGCATAATTGGTATTCGAGTAGGATCCAAGCCTATTGCCAATCATGTCCTCAAGCATAATAAGCCTGTACCCAAGAAAGGAGGAAGAATGGGCCTCACATCCAGGAAAGCAAAGGGTGTGGGGTCACTCAGAACTGGTGAGTGTGGTCCCGCCCCATCCTCAGACACACATACAAACACACTCTCTCCCCTTCTTTCTTTTTCCTCACACTTGAGGTTAAAAAAAACCCTATCTGCTGGTTCTTGTTCTTTGCAAAATAACTCAACACTGCAGTGAAATCTAAATCACTCAAGGATTATAGTACTCTACCCCTTTACCTCCTTCCTAAAATGAATGCAAAAGAAAAACAATGGTTTTGTCTGAAATAGCCATGTAAGCCTTGGCTCTGTTATTGCTGTTATTTTTTTAAGGAACAGCAAGATGGCTTTAGAGCTGGTAGCCTGAGGCTAGCCTGGAAGAAAGAGTACTTTCATTTCTAGGTCACTGAAATACATTTTTTTCCAGCAGAGCACATGAGCAAACTGGGTTTGTGGAAAATGCAGACACTCTACCTACTCTTTCCTTCCCTGCTGTCCAAGGGCTCCCTTACAGGTAGAATGTTTTTAGCTCCTTGTGTTTAGCTTAGATTAGATCTCCCCTTTATCGAGGAAGACTTCACTTTCCTAATTGCAAGTGAGTGTTCTAGTGTTGCATTTCCACAGTATCTTACATGAACCCTACTGATCATAGCAATGCTATGATTTTCAAAATGTGCATCATAAGAACCATGAAAATTGGAGCACCTGGCTGGCTCAGTCAGTACAGCATGTGACTGCTGATCTCAGTGTCGTCAGTTCAAGCCCCATGTTGGGCATAGAGCTAACTTAAAAAATAAACAAAACCCCACAAAGAACCATGAAAATAAATCAAATCAAATGGAAAAAACTCAGAGTGTAGAACATGTAGTAATGGCAGCCGTTGTTTCATGGATCAAATGTCATGGTTACATCTATCTATCTATCTATCTATCTATCATCTATCATTGATGCTACAGTGCACCACCCAGACTTTTCCTTCAAGACCAAAACATCTGATAGCTCTCAGCCAGTTCAATCTCTGGAAAGTGCCCTCAGCTACAAAAGCACTGCCAAAGTCATGCTCCCTCCTGAAGATTGACAAATCAATGATTGGTTGACACAGGAGTATAAAAGTCCCAGGCCTCTTGCCTTAAAGTGGGATAATTCTGAAGGACCATCTCAGCTCCTGACGCCTCTAGCGATGGCTGTGGACTTTGTAAGACTGCACTGCAGTTCTTCTTTCTTCTGCACAATTCTATTTTCTTCATAGGTATAGACCCTAAGACCACTCCTCAGTAAAACTCCTGCATGTAAATCTCCATCTCAGAGTCTGTTTCCAGAGGAACTCTGCCTAAGACACCTGGTGACAGGAATGGCTTGAGGAAACAGGTTCTTAGAGTAGCTGCAAGGAGACCCCTATCAGTGGCTCTCGGATAGCCCCTGGCACGCTACAGCAGTGTCACTGTCGGGATGTTCGCTAGTAGGGAAGTGGAGTAGAGTAGGATACAGGTGCAAAAGAATTCACTAGTGATTCCAAAATTTCAGACTTTTGAGAGGTCCAAAAGAAACAGTAATTAAAAAAGAAAGGAATCAGATGGCTTCTGCTTTTGCTGACAGCCATTGATGTACTAGAGAAAAACAAAGAAAAGCCAAGGGCAATTAACCATCAACTGAAGGCAATCTGTGAAAATCATCAGGGAGTTGAGGTTTAAATCCTGAGGCCTGTGCACTGTCTTCAAATAAGATGGGGACATCTCTGCTGTAGGCTCAGAGGGGTCAGGGAAATAGAAGATTTCAAGCTCTCAAGCACATCAAATTGGATGTCTCCTTTTCAAGTTTCAGAGTCTCATTCCTTCCCAATTAGACTCAAGTTGGGGATTCAACCTTTTCTTCTACCCTGATAATTCATTCCTTGGACTGGTCCTAAGCTTTTTCTATCCTCAGGCTGCAGAAGAGAAGAAGTTTTTTTTTATTTTTAATGCCACCCAAAATTTTGGTAAAGGGACAACGGCACAGTCAAGCCTGAGAAAGTCATGGTAAGCATGCCTCAGACTTCTCAGGAACGAGGATCAGGTCACCCGAACAGGTCAGGCACACAGACAGCAAAAGTACTAACCAAGGAGAGGAGAAGTGAAATGGATAGTAGAGGAGGGAAATGATGAGCATAAGCTGCAACCATTAGATAAGATGTAGTTGGGGGCTTCTTATAACTTTGTTAAAGAGAAGAGACCAGCTAGAATACTAGAGGAGCTGTTTCCAAATGTATACAAAATACGCAGGTGCAAGCGTCACAAGGGATGGACTATAATGGATGTTGTGGTGTGCCACACAAATCCCTTCTTCAGTACCTAGGTGTTCTGCTTCTCTTCAGGAGCTGCCCTTAGCCAAAGAGAACAGCTAGACCCAAGGTCATACTCCCTGACTAGAGGGAGTAAGCATTCGATGACTATTAATGAAGGTAGCAAGCGTTCAGTGACTGGTAGATGTGGGAATATAAAAGCCTGCATCACTTATGTGAAGGTGGAACAACTCTGAAGGGCCATCCCAACTCCAAAGCTCCTTTTTGGGATTTTTGGGATTGCCTAGGGCCTTGTAAGTGCATTCAACTTCTTCCTCTGCTCAAAACTATCTTTACTCTCCCACAGGTGTTAATTCTGAGAACACTCCCCAAAATACTTCCTATAATCTCTGTCCTCAAAATTTGTTTCCCAGGGAACTCAATCAAAGGCTCCATCCTTCCTCTCTTTCTTTCTCTTCTTTCTTTCTTTCTTTCTTTCTCTTTCTTTCTTTCTTTCTTTCTTTCTTTCTTTCTTTCTTTCTTCTTCCATTCTTCCTTTACTCTTTCTCCCTTACTTGCTATCCTTTCCTTTGTTTCCTTTCCTTCTCTCTCTCTCTCTCCCCTTCCTCCCTTTCTTCCTTTACCTTTTCCTCTTTCTTTCTTCCTTATTTGATGTTAATGTATAATATTTCTTACCAGATCTGAGGTGAAAGTTTTTTTGTTTTTTTTTTTGTTTTGTTTTTTGTTTGTTTTGTTTTTTCAGTTTTTACAAAAACTCTGACCTAAAGGATGAACAAAATGAACTAAGTTGAGTGTTAGGAAATATATCTAGATAATGGGAACATGTCCAAAGGTCCTGTTATGCTATGGTTACTAGAGTATTTCAGTAACTAAAAATAGGCCAGTATGGCTGGAGTGGAGAGAAAGTGTCTAGCAAGTCCAAGAAAGGGCTCACAGGCTACTTTGAGGAATTCTGCCTTTATCGTAAGACCAATGGACAGCCAGTGAAGGGTCTGAAACAAGGGTGTAAAGTCACCAAGTTTGCATTTTGAGAAGATTGCTCTAGGGACAGGACAGAGAATAGAGGAAATAGAAAGGATGATGGAAATATAGCATTTATAACGTTAGTTACTAATTAATTCAGTTGAGAGAGGATGGCAACTTGGACTGGGATGGAAGTAAGGGAGGGGGTGAAAAGTGGATGGAATCAAGAGATATTCAGAAGATCGAATAATCAAGGCCAGGGAATGGCTTGGATACATATTTACCCTGCACCTCCTGCACCTCCTACAGTGCTTGGCACAGCAGGGACTCAGAGCAAATAGGTGCTTACTAGTGAGACAAGTAGTGAGATCTGAGGGTTGTAGTCAGGTTCATCGTCACCATGAACCTTCAGCACCATCCATAAGTCCATATCAGTTTCTTCCACTTCTCGCCATTTCTTTCCTTTTTTTTTTTTAATGTTTATTTATTTTTGAGAGAGAGAGAGAAAGAGGGAGAGGCAAGATGCAAGTGGGGGAGGAGCAGAGGGAGAGAGACACACAGAATCCGAAACAGACTCCAGGCTCTGAGCTGTCAGCACAGAGATCGACGCAGGGCTCAGACTCACAAACCATGAGATCATGACCTGAGCCAAAGTCAGATGCTTAACCGACTGAGCCACCTGGCACCCCGTTCCCCCATTTCTATCCAGGCACAAAGTGTACAAGCAGATGGGGCGAGACTGTGAGCAAGAATCTCAATCATCTCACTCATAAATAAGACATGAGAAAACGAATTTAGTAGACGAAATTCCTTTAAACTTGATAGAGAGGCCAATCAACGTGCCCTCTGCACAGATCACAGAGACTAGCAATTGGCTTTAGCTTTCCCTCTGAGCTATAATGATGAGAGTGAAGGAGTACTCTTGATTTGCCAGTCCCAGTTAAGATTAAAGCATAGTTAAGAGACCTATCTGGACATCTTCAAGAATGCTACCTTTCTTTGGTACACCATGTCTTGAGTCAAAGAAGTAGACAAAACAACTTCATGAAAAGACTCCAAAGATCCTTCTAATCAAGGAACATGAACTGTCACAGGATATATTTGGACCAGTGTCTGCTCCTAGGGTTTCCCCAGGTTAAATAAGGACTTTATTTTTCCTTGGCCCGTATGTGCCATTCATCAGTAGCGTAAAAAAAATCCTGCTCTCCGTATCTGTCGAACTGAGATCCAGCCATCACTGCATCCAGACTTGTGGCAAAGACGAAGCAAGGCACTGACACAGGACAGTTCCCAAGCAACAGCTCCCCATCTCAACACCAGTCACTGTGAATTCCTCTGTTTGGCACCTCTGCGAGGCAGAAAATGGATTGTTTTCAAGACTGTTCAGGGCTGGGCCAACTGAGAATGAGGCTTGCTCACAGACACAGGGTGGGGAAGAAAAGACTCTCATTTTTCTTTGTTGGAACCTAGGAGTCCTGTCTTCAGGGCTGACAGTTTGGCTCAGTTTATAAATCAAAATGGATGATTAAAAGGAAAAAAAATCAAATATTCACAATTTTTAGCAGACAATAGTTAATGTATGCAGATTCCATGGCAGGGAGCCTAATGCCTGTACCCAGGAAAGGCACGCACAGCTGAAGTGACAGCAGTGATGAGGCAGACAGGCTGCAGGGTGAGGAGAGCTCAAAAAAGTAGCAGAACCAGTCTCTTGGCCATGGCCTTAAGCCAGGAACACACTTCCCAGTAACCTCTTCTCTCAATCCAAAAAAGGGAGCACAAAATCAAAGACCTTATGGGCTCTCATCTAATTTATGCCACAGAAGTACCACAATCATTGATGGTTTGTGTACATGAATTTCTGGGAGGATTTTTGAACCTCCTAGATGTAGGGTTTGAAAGATGGGGAAAGAATATGTATATATAGCCAACTCCTAAGCCTCCCCAAAGTTCTACTCCTCCCCGCCCAGCACAAAAGCCCTCCCTATTCCCTGAGTCAGGGTGTCCCCTGCGTATATAGATGGCATTTGAAAGCTCTGGTTCCTGGACACCAGTCCAGGATGAAGTGTATACTCAACTTCAGGAAAAGGAGGAAAATAAGGACTCTGTGGCATTTTTTTTTCCCCAGAAAGCCAGAGATATTCAATTTAAGTAGTTTCCATTAAGATACTTGATGGAAAAAAAATGTTCTTAATGAAACATTCTTAAAGATTACTCTTTAAAGAGTAAAAGTAAACTTTATGTTGATTTTCAATGGTTATTTTGTTTTTTACTGGGATTTTTCTATTGGGTGAGATTTTAGTACTCTGAAATCTGAGAGTCTGAGCACGGCGTTTTAAAATACGTGGGTGCAGCACAATAGAGATGTAAGTAATCTCCTTAAGATACAAAGATGGGCTGTTCTTGACGCAGGTTATAAGAGTTCACGGCAACAGTGGACAGCTCCTAATAGCTTACAGTAGACAGTGTGAAGGATACTGGAGTCAACTCCTGTCTCCTCTGAGCTCACTTAGTCCCCAAAGCCTTTGGACATTCAGTCTGCCAGGCACATGGCTGCTATACTTCTAGAGCCAAAAGCTCCTCAAAGGCAAGGACTTGGCCTGATGTGTCCTCAGTCCTGTCGTTGTCTAGGACAGCATCTGACAAAGAGTAGGTGTTAAATCACACCTGGAAACGTGAAATTTCTAGCCCTAGTGGACCTTGTAAGCTGCCTCAAATCACAGTGAACAGAAAGACTCCAGTGATCCATCATGGCTTAACCTGGGAGAAGTATGACAGAATTTGAGGCAATGTCTACGTCAGAGTGGCAGATAGCTTTTCTCTCAAGCAATAAGAAATTGTAAGAATGGCTCCCAGTATGGTAACTGGAGGAAAAGGCCACTTGCTCAAGAAGGTTTTGTTTTTGTTCCCTTTTCCAAGTGCTAACCAACCCTCTGGGTCACTGGAATGAGCCCTGGAGGTGTGAGCAGGTATTAGAGTTCTGCATTCCACCATCTCACAATTTACCTGACCTAGGAAAGGGTCAGGGAGAGAAAGATATGACAAGAGAGAAGCAAGGCCCAGACACTGCCCTGCTCAAGTTCCTCTATCTCTGCGTTCTCTTTTCCTGAGAGAATACTAACTGAGGCAGAACAGATTCACCTCTTCTTGGAGAAAAGTAGCTCATTTTGTCAGATTTTTGAATCAACAGTTCCCTCTTTAGAGACTACTTTAGGAGGTGACCCTGTCTTCCCCTCAGTACCTCTGGCAGACCCTTTTGCTCACTCCATCCCACTTCCTAGCTGCAGATTAAGAAGATCTACTACGTTCTCTCCCCAGGCCTGCATCAGTTTGTCAATCACAGCCCAACACCAGCCCTGTCTTTTTGGAGATTTACAACCATGTGGTCAGGAGTGGGTGGGTTGGCTTTGCACCACGAGGCACCATAGGCAACTAGGCAGAGATAAATAATAATGATGATGATAAAAAAGACAGTGCTACATTTCATTTCACCTAATTTATGGCTTCAATAGGAAGCCAGTCTACCCACAGTGCCGTCTGGGTTACTTAATAACAGAGTGTCTGTGGCAGCAGCAAGAACAGGTCTGGAATTGGAGGTATGGGGGAAGGAAAGAACGGCACCGGTGTGGTGAGAAAAAAACAAAGGGAAAGGACCACTGTGTCCCCAGCTATCATTCTCGGGCAGCAGGGACACAAATAGGGACTCACTTGACTATCAGGGCTGTTGATGAATAAACTCTCTCCCACAGTGTCCTCAAACCCCCAGAAGTTTTAATTAAAACATAAGAAATGTCAGCTGGAGAAGCACTGGAATATAATTAGGGCCCACCAAATCTAAAGTAATGCGGGGAAAGAAGACCAATAATGAAAGGGAAGCTTTCATGTTCTTACTGAATCCCTGCTCTGTTGCCGACACAAAAATCAATTTCAATAGGCTTTAGTTGTATCTGAGCAGGAACGCGGGCGACAGATGAAATTTAGTGAGCAATTTACTTAAGTTATAATGATTCTCATGGGGGAAAAAAAAAAGTCTACAATGAGCGCTTCCAAACAAATACCTCCTCTGTAAGGACTCTGTAAGAATGTGTGTGTCTAGACAGATGGTATGGGTATGGGTGTGGGTATGAATGTGGATATAGGTATAGGTGTAAGTAAAAGTATGGGTGTGGGTGTGGGTATGGGTATGGGTATAAGTATTGGCATAAAACGGTCATATACGTTTTATCCTAAAAAAATGTCGTTAAAGTCTCTACCTCACTCCATTTAAGGGGTGGTTTTGACTCAGCCCCCAAAAGACATTTGGGGTGTCTGGGACGTTTTTTTTTGATTGTCAAGACTGGTATTACTGATACCCCATGGGCAGAAGCCAGAGATGCTATCAGACATTCTACAATGCACAGTACATTCCCCTCCCCCAACAAAGAATTTTGGGGCCCAAAATGTCAATGGAGCCAAGACTGAAAATCCCTGCTTTAAAAGAATTTAACATTTAATAGGTGCTCAATGAATGCTGAGTTCTATTTAAAGTCACATTTCTTGGGGCGCCTGGGTGGCTCAGTCGGTTAACCATCTGACTTCAGCTCAGGCCATGATCTCTCAGTTCATGAATTCGAGCCCGGCATTGGGCTGTCTGCTGCTAACACAGAGCCCGCTTGAGATCCTCTGCCTCCCTCTCTCCCTGCCCCTCCCTTGTTCATGCTCTCTCTCTCTCAAAAATAAATAAATATTAAAAAAAAAAGTCATATTCTCCACCAGGTCACAAAAATCAAAAGGTAAGTTCTTGCTCTAAGGGATCTCCCGTAGGGCCAGGGAGGGAGATGGACATGGTATTGTTCTTTCTTTGCTTAGCAGCATTTACAAATGAGGGGCATATTTCTCAAGTTCCAATACCCATGATCTTCTGGAACACAAGTAACACCCAGTGGCCCATAAGACCACTTTCCATTTGGCTTTTGTATGTGTAAGAAGCCAATTCCAAGATCTTCACTGTTTCCCAATTAAGGAGCATTTCCTAAATTAAAACAAACAAAACTATTAAAGTAGTATTGGGGCTAGGTAGAGTTTCATTTGTGATAATTGCACACAGAATTTTGTTAATTTTGTTATAATTTTGCTAATTACATTAATTTTTGAAAGAGTAGCCTTTTTTTCATTTCTCAACAACGCTTTCTAGTGCGTATGTGTGCGTTCTTTCCCTCTTTTCAAATGTTTAGAAATAAGTTTTAATTACTGGCAGCTCAATTCAGGAAATACATTGCTCTGTCTGATTAAAATATAAATCATGATGAAACTTTAAGCTTAATATATAAGGGTCAGTTATAAGAGAACAAAGGTGTTTGCTTTTATCCAACGTAAGGTCTTCAAATGAAGGGATATAGGAATCTTGCTGTTGCCATTGATGTTTCCAAGAAATAAGGAAAGCAGAATTTGCTTTCTGTAGAAAGAACAAGATGAGCAACATTATGCTTTATCAGTGACAACCATTCGTCGCCTCTTAGGTACCTGAGGATTCAAGAACTCAAGTTTTTTGGAGGCGGTCAAGGAATAATATCCATACATGGATCTCCCACACAGTGTCTGAGAGGAGTGATTACAGCATAGTAATGGCTCCACCTGCAACAGCGCAAGACCCGGATCTCTGCAAAGGCTGAAAATCTCTCTCCCCACCAAGGAAGTCTCCGGTGTCAGCACAGACTGCATTAGCGATTGTGCTTTCCAAGCGAAGGCCTGCAAATCCTTCTTTGGGTAGGAGGGCGAGAGGACAAAAAGGACGTTTGAAAACGGAATGCCATTTTATAAATGCAGGCAGCTCCTACATATTCATAATCTTTCAACGTGGTGGCCAGCGAGGACGACAGCAATTTGTCAGCAGACACATCCATCCCTGGTAACAGGGAGTAAGAACTCATGTGCCTCTTAGAAAACTATACCCTCGTTCAGCAATAATATTCAGAACACTTAAGTCTGAAATCTTGGGGAGGTGGGTGAAATATGGTAACACTGTGAGAAAGAACTTAGGCTCTTTTAAGTGAAAATGACATACCCTGAGCTCTGAGCAGGCTGGAACAGGCAGGTAGCTGACTAGCTTATAAACACAATGATTTCCAGCTAAATTTAGCTGCAATCTGACCTTGACCTGTCAGGTAGTTTCCTCCTAACGAGGGCGAGGTTTTCCTGACTCCAGTGAAATTCTTCTCTCCCACCACATTTTGATGCCTCCTGCTTAGATCAACTGATGAGGGATGGTGAGAAGGGCGAGGAGAGCATCTTGCTGACTTCCCTGACTATGTTCTCTTCTTAAGCGGGGATTTCCCCTGGCCTAAGAGACAGCGAGTGGAGGGGATCCCCATAGGTCCTACGGAGGAGTGTGGAAATCAAGAGATAAGGCTTAGGAGGAGGGTGAGGTGTCCTTGTATGAGGTACTGGGTCTAGAGCTACTTTTGGTCAATAGTTTCCTTATCTGTAAAACAGGTATAAATTAATAAGGATTAAATTAATATATATAAACACACTCGGTATAGGGGCTGAGTAAATGATGACGACGTTGCATGTTTTTAGAGTGACTACAAGGTTCGATTTCTGACCTTGTCTCCTGTTGTCCTCCTCACCCCGGCTTACTTAGCATACTCCAGGCAGAGAGCCTTTCTCCCTTTCCTCCGACATGCCTGCACACTCTCCCTGCTTTGTTTGTTCAACTGCTTCCTTCACATCCTGACTGAAAAGTCACCTTCTCTAGGAATCCTTTTCTGGCCATCCTATCTAAAACTTCAACTCCGCCCTAACTCTTACTAGCCTCCTTCCCTCCTGCTTTACTACTATCTAATGTATTACATGTTTTCTTTAGTTATCATATGTATCGGACATCTCTCTCCAGAATGGAGGCGTCTTGGGGGCAGGCCCTTCTCTTTGTGTTGTTCACTATTTCATCCTTAGTGGCAGATGGGTGCCTATACAGAGTAAACACTCAATGGGTATGTACTGTCTGAACGAATTACCAACCTCTTTGTGGAAACACTTCCAAGTCCCTCTGTTCTCTCTTTTAAAGAGCACAGCCTCTCTTATTTGAAAGTGTAACAACTCTTATCGAGCAAGTACTGTCATCAAATGAGGAAACTGCAGCTCAGAGAAGCAAGGTTTTGCAGGGCATAGTTTCCTTTCAGACTGGCCTTGCATGTAAGTAAACCAAGCAAGAACGGACCATCTCCATCTTTTTCCGTGCTATTTAAAATTCTCCCTAAAGCCGAAAGGGTGAAGAACAGAGCTATAATTCAAATGCCTGACAGTCTGAGTATATTTTATCTGGGAAGATTTGTGGAACTCTATATAGCTGTTTTATTTAGATATTATCAACATGGATTGAAAAGTTGCATAATATCAAATACTGAAATGCTGCTGCTAGCAGCAACCAACAGATCAACCTTACAGGTAGCAACTGATGAAGAAGCCATGTTTTTGAACCAAAGAGAACATCTGATAACCTTCCCTTGACACAAAAATGAAAAGATGGAGCTAGCAACTTTGCCTAAACCTTTTAGACCGCCATCAGCTAAGTTCATCTGCACAAAAGAATGAGGAATTGCCTTTCCTTCCTCCTCTTCCTCATTTCCAGGTGTGGAATAGGTATAGGGACATACACATCACACAACAAGTCTAATTTAAATCTCATTGCCCAGACCCGATTTCTATCACCTGGGGCCTTAGAGGTACTTGCTTACTATCCAGAAGATCCGTATCAGTCTGCATTTCCTTGGCATTTAGCATAGCAATCGCGTGCTTGCGACATTAATGGTTTATTTCTTTGGTGGCTTCTGTCTTCAGAAGTGGTGGTAAGAAAATCAAAATGGTGTCCATTCAAGCAAAAAGCTGAACTAAGAGTTTTTAATTATGGAAATATACCATATATCTCAGTAACTCCTAACCAGAAAATTTGTCTTAGATTTAATAAACCATTAAATGACTGTAATTTAAAGACTGTAATTCAATGCCAATAATAATCAGTATAGCAATTTATTAGTCATTGATGGACATTCAACAGTTTATAGATCTGAATATTAAAAAATACATAAGAATTGTACATATTCTTGAACTCTACCTTTAAAAATACACTACCTTTCTATTTTTACAGTTTTTTAATGTTTTTAAAAGTCCTTTTGAGAGGAATACATTTTAGAAAACAAATTCAGAAGTCATGAAAAAATCTTTGGGAGATAGTAAATTCAGTGTCCCTGAAGGAGGAAAAAAACCCATATATATTCTATTCAGAATTTGATCTGTTCTCAATTTTTCAACATGGCTCTAGGCAAATCTCTTTAATTTTTCATGTATTTTCTAAAGAAAGAAAATAGAAATACTTGCTATGCCTGTTTTTCCTTACAGGAAAAAAATGTAAACAGAAGCAAGCACATAGAGTGAGTGCTTATGACTCACCTTATCAAGTCAACACTTCATTGGTATTGTTCATGATACCTCGCAATGGAGTTGTCTGACCTTGACAGTTTCTGTTCAGGGGCTTACAATATATCATAAATATAATCAGTACCGTATTCCACTATTAAAAAAATAATGCCAATAAAAAACTTTCCAAAAGGGCATCATTTCTATAAACTGAAATAGATTTCAGTGCACATTGGAATGTGGTCAGGTTTTTACAAAGAAAGGTCTTATGAAGAAAATATACCTATTCACATAAAATGAGTAGAACAATTATGATAATAATAATAATAATAATAAAAACTTCTTACCCTACTCACAAGCCACATAGTTATACAACTCCAAGAAACACCATTCCTATTCTTTTCTGTATGAATGGAGTTTCCTGGAGTTGACCAGGACGTCAGCCCTGTTGATTAAAATGTAAATTCATAAGCTACTTACTGAGCATCTACTGTGTATAAAACACTCTGTCCATCTCAGAGGAGCCTGAATCATCATTATCATCATCATCATCATCAAAATTATTAAAATTTCTTATACTAGTTTAATTTCATTTTAATAGATTTTACTCCTAAAAGAAGATTTATAGGCGTAGAAGTTTTTTTTTCACAAGTTTGCTCCATTTTTAGAAGCTTCCTCAAAATTAACCCATGACCAACATAAAGTTATGGCATGACATTTTTAGAAAGACACCATTAAAAGCAAAATATATGCTGGCCTCATAAGTCACAATTATTACCTTGAAGAAAAATAGCAAGAAAGAAATCTACCTTATCTCATTGAGAAAGAATCATTTTTATTAGATCCAGAATATTCTTCCCTAATTTACTTTGGAAGTTCCTCCAAAACAACCCTAATGCAGAAAAACAAAACAAAACAAAACTGAAGAGGATTGAGATTCTAGAGAGGCTGTTTTCTAAGGCCATGATACAATTTTCATTTTGTGCTTTCTATTATACTATTTTCAGCACATACTCTTTTGCTTACTGGGGGTGGGGGGCTTTTCTCAAAGAATTTAATAAATGGTAGCAAAAAAAGGGACTTCCTACACTCCAATTTGTATTTGCCAGCACAAGATCACTCTCTAGTCTGGTCACATACTATCTCTGTCACAGCTTTAGGTGAATACACTATTAAAAAAATATCACACTTTCAACCTGAAGTTTAAAATACCAGCTTCGGGGGGCACCTGGGTGGCTCAGTCAGTTAAGTGTCCGACTTGGGCTCAGGTCATGATCTTGTGAGTTCATGGGTTCGGGCCCCGCATCAGGCTCTGTGCTGATAGCTCAGAGCCTGGAGCCTGCTTTGGATTCTGTTTCCCTCGCTCTCCGCCCCTCCCCTACTCACGCTCTGTCTCTCTCTCGAAGTAAATAAACATTAAAAAAAAAAAATTTTTTTAAATACCAGCTTTTGTGTTATAAAGGTCATATGTAAATAAACATTATGATTGTATTTTATTAATTGAAACACCCATATCTGATATTCAATTACTAGAAAAATTAACTCAATAGGATAACAACAACTGTCTGGTTCTCTATAGATTATAGGAGCATGTTTAAATTTCAACAAGAGACCTCAAATTACTATGAGATTTTGAAAAAAGAGGAAGTTACTTAAACCAATTTGTATAAGCTTCTTAACTATTTTGTTTTTAAATACACCAATATTTATAAACAGTTTCTTTCTGGATTGCCAATAATATTCTCACAACCTTTTAGGAAATACACTGTTAAAGCAAAGGATTAGGGAAAGGAAGTTGGAATAAAAGGACATAGTAATTCAGGTCTGTTGAACTTCTACTTCCATTGTGTCTAAATGAGCCAGCTATGTGGGGATTTGGGTCCTATAAAACAGACCTTTTTACTCTTCAACACTGCACTTAGGTAAAGAAGTAATTACTACAAACTCCCAACAACCTAAATCAATGTTAGGGATGTTAGAGGATCCTATGAGAGTGACCTGAATGATTTGGTAAACAAAACTATTGGGGAAAGGTATCAACATGTTTATGATATCACAGCCTAAGGATCAGGCTAGGAAAAAAATACAATGACAGACATTAAATATATGAGTATTGCTCAACCAGTTTACCACCATTCTGTACCAAAAATAAGAGAAAAAATGGGGTGCCTGGGTGGCTCAGTCAGTTGAGTGTCTGACTTGATTTCGGCTCAGCTCATGATCTCACAGTTCATGAGATCAAGCCCTGCATTGGGCTCTGCACTGGCAGCATGGAGCCTGCTTGGAATTCTCTCTCTCCTTCTCTCTCTGTCCCTCCCCTGCTTGCACTCTCTCTTTCTCAGAATAAATAAATAAATAGACGTTAAAAAAAGAGTAAGAGAGGGGTGGCCTGGGTGGCTCAGCCGGTTGAGAGGTCATGGTCACCAGTTCCGGTCATGATCTCAAGGTTCTTGAGTTTGAGCCCCATGTTGGGCTCACTGCTGTCAGTGCAGAGCCACTTCAGATCCTCTGGCCCCTTCTCTCTCTGCCCCTCCCCTGCTTGTGCACTCTCTTTCAAAACATTTTTTTCAAAACATTGAAAAAAAAAAGAATAAGAGAAACAATAGATTTAAACCATAATTTAAACATTTCTAATTTTCTTTTTTTAAATTTTTTAATGTTTATTTTTAAGAGAGAAAGAGAGAGAGACAGAGAGAGAGAGACAGAGAGACAGAGAGACAGAGTAGGATTAGGGGAGGGGCAGTGAAAGAGGAAGACCCAGAATCTGAAACAGGCTCCAGGCTCTGAACTGTCAGCACAGAGCCCAACACAGGGCACAAACTCACCAACCACGAAATCATGACCTGAGCCGAAGTCAGATGTTTGACTGAGCCACCAAGGCGCCCCAAAATGTCTAATTTTCTTTTTCTTTTTTTTTTTTTCAACGTTTATTTATTTTTGGGACAGAGAGAGACAGAGCATGAACGGGGGAGGGGCAGAGAGAGAGGGAGACACAGAATCGGAAACAGGCTCCAGGCTCTGAGCCGTCAGCACAGAGCCCGACGCGGGGCTCGAACTCACGGACCGCGAGATCGTGACCTGGCTGAAGTCGGACGCTTAACCGACTGCGCCACCCAGGCGCCCCAAAATGTCTAATTTTCTTACAGATTTATGAAAGTGATCATCGGGTCAGAGTTACCTAGGAAGGTTGGGACCTCTTCTTAAGATATTTTCTCAAAAATTAAATTAGATCTTCATGATTTTGGTATGATGACAGTATTGTAGTACTCCATAATGGAAGAGGGAAAGACTGGATTAGGTTTTAAAAATGTGTGAGGTAATTTTTAGAGTTTATACATTTATCTCCTATAGATCGTCTCATTTGATTCTGATAATTTTCCTTTAAATGCCTACTCTGGGGCGCCTGGGTGGCTCAGTCAGTTAAGCATCTGACTTTGGCTCAGGTCATGATCTCAAGGTTCTTGAGTTTAAGCCCCGCATTGGGCTTGCTGCTGTCAGCACAGAGCCTGCTTCAGATCCTCTGTCTCCCTCTCTCTCTGCCCCTCCCCTACTCACACATTCTCTCTCTCTCAAAATAAATAAACGTTAAAAAAATAAAAAAAATAAATGCCTACTCTAACACAAATATGAATACAATGCTGTATCTTGCCCACATGGGACTTTTAGTCATACCTTTGCTTCATTGCACATTTGTAATACTGTGAATGTTTTCATATAAGTAAATGAACACCAAGTCCTGCTGGAAATGGGGGGGGAAGAACTGGAGGTGGGGAGTAGACAAAGAGCAGCAGTCAGTGTTTGTGTAGGGTAGCCTTGAAAACATAAAGGAAGCAGAAGCAAGGAAAGGCAAAGAAAACCAAGCAGAGGGCAAAGAGCAGTGTGATGAATGAGAGGGTGCGAGCATGAGCACGGGAGAGCATGTTGCCAACAAGGTTAATGAAGCCAGGTCAGACTATTCTGCCATTTTCTGGAAATCAGGGACAGAACTAACCTTGTGCTCTGGGGAAGGGAGTTCTGCCCTGAGCTGAACCTGCTTAGATAAACATCATTCCCCAAACCCTTCCCAAGTCACATAAAAAGGTACATCTTTGAGATAAAAGTGGAAACTAAGATGACTCAAAAACCATGAGTAATAAATTAGACCCGCTGAACAGTCGTCGGGTAGAGAATCAGTCAAAAAAATGTGTCTTCATATTCATACTTCAAAACAAGACAGATTCTAATCACGTTAGTAAAAACAGAAATAACAAGCACTGTGTAGCAATCATAGCTGGTAAGTGAAAATTATTATTTTTATTATCATTTTAATATTTTTGAGAGAAAGAGAAAGAGAGAAAGGGGGAGGGGCAGAGAGCGAGGGGGACAGAAGCTCTGAAGTGGACGCTCTGAGAGCACTGACAGCAGGGAGCCCAATGTGGGGCTCGAACTCACAAACCATGAGATCATGACCTGAGCCAAAGTCAGATGCTCAACCTACTAAGCCACCCAGGCGCCCCCACAATTATTATTAATAGTAAATACCTTCTGTGTGCTTACTATGTCAGGCACTGTTTTAAGTGTTTTACATATTTTAATTCATCATAACAAACTATGAAGTAGGTATTATTATCCTCATTTTATAGAGAAGGAATCTAAGGCCAAAGAAATTACACGACGTGTCCAAAATATCCACTATTTAAGATATGTAGCATCTTAACTACTACTTAAATTACTTAAAATACATAACAGTGACATTCATTTCTCTGACTGCACTTTCCTTCATTTTAGTGAACAAAAAATATTTCTCAAGGCTCTTGGGAGTTCACTTGCAGCCTCAGTCTTTCTAGCACTGGTTTCTCTCTCAAGATCTTGGATTCCCAGGTGTGATTGTTCAAATTGAGTTCTCAGAACTCTCAGCTTGAGAAACTAATACCATGATGGACACGTTCCCAAACATTACACAACACTGGAGCTAGAGCAAACAACTCAGACTGGGCTGAACAGGAATGGAAGCGAATGTAAGACTTGAATTCAGTCCTAAATTATCCAAGGGACTAGATCAGGAGAAAGAGGAAGATGGATATTTAAGGCACTGAGCATAAAGGCATTAATTGGCCAACTTACTAGGAAGGTCCAGAATCTGTGTATGGCTATGACATCACACATATATGGAAAAAAATTAAGAAATAAGCTTGGAAAAGTAGACAGGGTCCCCAGTCAAGTAGAGCTCCCCATGTCATGCTAAGGAGTTGACATTAAAGGATTTAGGCTGGAGTCACAGGATCAGATTGGATTCTAAAAAGGATACCCTGTTACCATCTTCCCCACTCCTTCCCCACCTCTCCACCCACTACCACCCAATCCCAGATGTGAGATTACAGTTCATCAATCTTCTACCAAGATTTGTAGACTATCAAACCAGACAGAATCTAAAACAGAGTCTGTGGCAGACAGAAGAGAAGAGATCCAAGGAATACATAAGATGTAGAATCAACAGGACTTTTACATGAGGTTTTGGAGAATTCAAAGGAAAGAACTCTAGGAAGAAGCTGGCATTTCTGGGTGGATTTATTGACACAGAAGACTCAAGGGAAAACATGAAGAGGGAACTTTTCCCCTCTTCAGTTTGAGACACACAAGGTTTCCAGGGGCCTAATGGACATGTAGACAGATGTGTCCGCTAGGCATCCCAGCTGTGGGGTTAAGTTTCAGGGGGTCGAGTTGGTTTCATGGAGACAGAAGGACTCACAAAGGACACTCAGAAAAAACAACCAGAGGGGGTAAAAAGAGAAAGTTGTAATGCCACTGGAAATCAAAGAAGGAGAAATTTCCAGAAAGGAAGTTGTGATGAGTTTCAAAAAGGAGGGTACGGTCAGAACCAAATGCTATAGGAGACCAAGTGAAATAAGGGCCGAGAAGGGTTCATTCAATCTGGCAATTATGAGGCCTCTGGAGATAGAAGCAGGGATTATGAAGCAGAGATAGAAGCCAGATTGTACACAGGGAAGGAAAAATGGAAAGTCATCAAGTGAAGACAAAGAAGGTAGAAAAAAGTGGCTCAGATGGAAACTAACAACGGAGATCTCATTAAGAATGTAGGTGGGCATGGATGAGTTGCAAGGGGGAGAGAGAGTCATTGTGTGATACCTGTGCAATGGCTCCATTCTCTCTAAGAGGCAGGCAAGAAGGTCATCTGCAGAGAGTAATGAAGGCAGGGCAGTGGAGGGAAGAAAGATGAAGTTTTGGAGTAACTTTTCCAGGGAACAGGAGAAGGAACTGAGCAGGTATATATTGTGAGTTTATTGAGTAGAACTGAGTGTCTCACTTGGGTTAGGGTTTGCTCTTTTCTCTTAGTTGAGTTGTACAACCCAAATGCAGAAAAAGAAAGCAAATGGTCGGATTGACCTTTGGGAGGGGGTCTGCAAGATGGATATTCTCGAAGAAGAAAGGGCAAAGGAGATAACACCTATTGGCTTAAAGTGATTAAATTAAGGAATCCTGAGGCCCAAGGCTAGATGGACAAGCTTTTCAAGTTTCATAGGGACTGAGAGGTTGCAAGAAGAGATCTGAGGGCTTATTCAACATCAAAGAGCAGCTGTGCAGGGTGGCAGGGAGTATACCCTAGGAGAGTCAAAGTCTGTGTTCTGAGATCTACGATTTTCAAAGCAGAACAGAGGTGGGTCCTGATAAGTCCAAGGTGTGAGTCACAAGAGTGGGGTGTCATTACAATTAATAGAACCACAGTTATAGTATCAATGTTATCCCATTTTAGTAATGAGCCAAAGATTAGGAGACTTATTCAAAGTCACAGCTGGTTAATGGCAAGAGCAAGGTTTTAATCCAGACCTTCGCTGCCAAATCCTGTGATCAATTCATACAAAATCATTTCATTTGGTACCTTTTCCTTTCAACTTTTGAATAAAAAAATAATAAGATGGTGATTTTGCTTTTACTCTAGAAGTTAGAAATGAAAGAAAGCTATAAATCTGACTTAAAATACAGGTGAAAGTTTTATTTTCAGTAGTCTGGTTATTACCTCTATGTCGAGGCTTATGAAACTCTGTTAAAATGTATCTTTGCAAGTGTTTTCTTATTATAAAAGCATTAAAAGTAAATAGCTATCCATTGCGGCCACAAAAATAGGTAAGAACCATTTTAGCTCAGAAAACATAAATCCAACCTGAAGGTGACTGTTGGCGATGATTTCACTTTGCTGGTACCCCCGCTGCCTATCAAGTACCAGGCTGCTTTGGTATGATTCAGGCTGATTTAGGAAGATAAGGAGATGCTCTATCACATAGTTTTCAACCCAGGTACATTTGGACATATTCCCATATGTGAACATCAGATTTGTTCAAATGTAAATGGGGCTGTCATTTCCTTTGATGCAGAATCACACGGGCCCTCACTACCATCACCAGACCTTGTAAAGAGACAAGTTTGAGGATGCAGGGGCTGTGCTAAAAATGGCAATAGAGGTCCTAGTGCCATTGGCCACTGCTAACCCCATCGTGGGCAGCCCTCAGGTCTTTATACATTTAGAGGCACGTTCCAATGGAACATTGGTGGTAAATGGGAGTAAAATCCAACCTTGAATAATTCATTACAAAAGACAAATGAAAAAACGTCATTAGTTATCCCTGCCCTTGAATGTATACAAAAGCGGGGGGCCTGCAGGAAGGCATATGCTTCACGAATTCTCACACAATGATCATTCCACCGCTATTAATTTCACCCACTCTTTTTTTTTAAAATTTTTTTTTCAACGTTTATTTATTTTTGGGACAGAGAGAGACAGAGCATGAACGGGCGAGGGGCAGAGAGAGAGGGAGACACAGAATCGGAAACAGGCTCCAGGCTCTGAGCCATCAGCCCAGAGCCCGACGCGGGGCTCGAACTCACAGACCGCAAGATCGTGACCTGGCTGAAGTCGGACGCTTAACCGACTGCGCCACCCAGGCGCCCCAAATTTCACCCACTCTTAAAGCGGGCGGGGTTCTCCCCTGTTAGCTGGGGCCCATCCAACCCAACCTGCCAAGACTCTCCAACTGTTCCTAGTTTTTCTGTTTCTCACAAACCTAGCAGCTAATAGCTTGCTTTTCGCACGTAATTACTTGGCAGGTTAGGACTTTACGTGGATACTACTTGATCCCCACATCACTCATGTGAAACCACCCCCATTCTACAGATGAGGCAAATGAGGCACAGTCACAAGGCCGAACAACTCTCCACATGTCCTCTCCATGCCTTTGCCTTTACTCCACCTCCCCAACCAAATTTCACCCAATTCCTTCTCTACAGCTCAGATTCCACATGTTCAGAAAGACTTCTCACTTCAGGCCGCATGCATCTCTCCCCTCTCAGAGGCAGCTCGCCCACACCTGGATGGAAGAAAGCTTGGTCTCTGGTAGCATCAGCACCCTCCAACGGTGATGGTGAAGACCCTGAGGAGACCAGCTGGCCCTGTCTGCCTGGGAAACCAGTGCTGACGGCTGAGGCGGCCTCCTCACAGAAGGGAGGTTTGGGTTAATCAGTTTCAGTGCAACCCAAGCCCTGGTTCCCCAAAGTGTCCAGGAATAGAGATTCCTGGAGACCTCAGTGATGCCTTTTCTTTGATCTCATATGCTCAAAACTAGTAGATGCAAACGACTAGAAAACAAGAATTTTGGAGCTGTTGGAGATATTTGTGCCTATGATATTAGCCCCTCCACTCTACTCCTCCAAGGCCACGCAGTTAACTCAGAAAAAAGCAAGGATTCCAACTACTTTAGCTGTAGGAGGAGGAAGAATGCTGCCCCTGTGGCCAGAGACCTTCTATCTGCACCAGGCCCTGCCACCCACTAGTTGGGTGACCTTGGGCAAATCACTCAAATCCTTCTGGGCCTCAGTTTCTAGATGTAAAGTCAGAGTAATGATACCTAAGGTTATTGTAAGAATTAAATGAGCTGGCATCTGAAAGTCTGGAAAATGCATAATGCTCTAAAAATACTACAGATTTCCATTATTACTCCACATTTGGGGTTTCTGGCTTTCATGTTGGAGATTTATTTTTTTCTCACAATCCTCTGTTCGCAGCAATCATCTGTTGACGATGTCTGAGACTGCTGTCAAATGCAGTGTCTATTGTTCAGAGACAGCAAGTAACAAATGACCATGAGCCTGATAAGTTCTGTGCATCTGAAAGTGTGTGATCGAAGAATGGCTAAGCTCATCTAAATAGCAACAAGAAATCCAGTAAAACCTAACAAACGGTGTCACCTCTATACACAGACTATCAGACAACTTAAAGGTGGGCAACAGCCTATTGGAGAGGAGCCCAAAGCAGAGCACATGCTGGAATCTGTGTAGAGTCTGGGAAGACCCGGACAAACAGCAGAAACCAGGACAAGATAGGAGGGCCTCCGGCAGGAGAAAGGAGTGCTTGTTTCTTTAAAGATGATGATTTCAAGAGTATTAAAGCTGCTCTGGCCCAGTCCAGCATGAGACTGGTCGCTCTTGTTGGCAGAGGACTGAGTTGATGTCTGAACATGTTTGGGTAAAATTTTGATGGCATGCATTGATGGTTGGGCCCAGAAACGAGAAGCAGGAAGTGTCATAATAGTTACTAACCCTGCTGTCAACTGTCTTGGGGTAATTTCTTCTGATGTGGGCAGATTAGCCATCTAGAGACAGGGCAGGAGCAAGGTGCAAGGGCACTGCAAGACTGTCCTTATAAGATTTTTCATTTAACTCAGACCCACAGAATACATGTGCTTAGTTGGGACCTAAATTATCAAGAACCTGAACATCCTACATACACTACTTAACATTTAGCATAAATAATGTGTCCACTCTTATTTAACAGAATTACCAGGACTTGCACTCAAAATGGATTTTGTCTCTAGGCGCTAATACTTACACTGATGTTTAAGTCATTTTCGAATGGTCCTCATCGCATTCCCCTGAACACCAAAAAATAATTATGACCCATCTTTATTTGCTGGAAAGTATATTTGATTTTGGGAAAGACTTTAACATCTTTCCAAACAGGTAAAGATGGAGAAGGATCTGGGGTATGTGTAGATTCTCTTAATAGCTCACCTTAAAAAAACCTCTTGCGTTAGTTTCTAGTTTTTTGTTAGTTTGCTTGCCCCCCTTCCCTCACTTTTCTTTCATAAATGCATCTTCACTGAAGCAGTTTATGGGAAACAGAATGCCTCCATAGCTTCCTTATGCTCACCGGTTGGCTACAGCCTAGTGTGGGCAGGTAGTAGGTACTCAATAAATGACTGAATTGGCGTTAAAACTTAAAACTTATCTAGAATAAGCGCTCTGAACACAAAAACTAGAAAACCAAACAGATCTGGGTAGCTGGTGGGAAATTAACATGTTCACTTACCCAGGTAGGTGATACTAAAAATTGGCGGTGGGAGGAAAAGGTTAAGGATATAAACAGAATCATGGAAAGACCTGGCATGTCATGTACAATAATAGTTCACCTGACATGTCCTACATTTCCACTTATCTTCCGATAAGTCAAGCAAGATAGGTAGCCTGCATATTCAAATACACCTGTGTGAATGCCACACTTAGAAGGTAAACTACTGAAGGGAGCACATGGCCTGCCAGTGCCAGCTGAATTAGAGCAATGGAATTGGTTCTTGACATTCACAATGTACCTTAGATGTAAGAAACCAGTTTGGTTAGTTTGCTTCTTTATGAGGGGGAAAAAGAAAAACTAGACCAGGTTTGTAAGAAAGCAAAAAAGGGGTAAGTAAGGCCTGTGGGGTTGGGAGAGCAAGAGGTCCCAGCGGTATCATCCAGTTCCCCCCAAATGTGAAAATCTACAGCTGGGATTTTACCAGGGAAGGCAGGGAAAGGGGCATTTAAAGATAATTTAAAGGGAGTGCGGGTGCGGAGAAGTATTTCGTATTTATGAATGCACAGTTTTGCTAAGGCAGAAGTGCAAGCTGCTCTTCCTTGATTTTGTGAAGTACTTCCTTGATTTTGCAAGTGTCTGTGAATATTAACCCAGGATTTGAGAGTGGCCCTTCTGTCAGCCGGAGAGAGCGGAGGCCGGGCAAGGTCTCTGACTGTAGCTTCTCACTCTGGCTCCTGTCTTCCACCCCCGGCTTCGGTCTGTCTGGCTAGCCCCGTTAAAGCAAAATCCGTGATGAGGCCTCCCTTGTTCTTCTGTCTCCCCAACCCTCACCTTGCGTGTGAGATCAAAAGGCTGTTTAACACCCCTACCGCACAGATCTGATTTCAAGAATATAAGACATCAGGAGTTTTTTGGGTTTTTTTAATTCCTTCAAATGTCACAACTAGGAAGAAGTTTAGGCTGTCAGGGCCACCCAGACCTTAGAGTAAATGCAAGTAATAGACCTTCTCCACCACCCTTCCCTGATGGAACTCTGATCAGCTGCATGCAGCCACTCTCTCCCTTAAAGAACAAAAGCCACAAAATTAACTTAAAAATTAGTTACTGAAGATTGAAAAAACAGCAGGAAATATCTTTATCCTACTCATTAGTACTTCCGGAGAAGTAAACAGAACAGAAGATGTAACTAGAGGGCCTTCCATTGTTTAAATAACCGCTCTGTAAAAACACACAACTGGCAAAATTATGAAATGGTCCACAACTGTCAGGATCTGGACATGGCTCAGGCAACCAGCCATCTCAATCTCTCTTTACATTTCATTTTTTAAAAATCTGTTCTTAAATCCTCAATTCACACCAAAATGCAAATGACTAATAACAACATAATGTATGTATCTTCTTTCCTAAGCATATGTTCATCTTAGCAAGAAATAACAGCAACTTCTGGAACTTGTAGAACACCATAACAAAGATATTCCATAGCTCATTTGTCATGATCTGCTTAATGTAGGCTGTCTATTATTGAAGGCGTTTTATACAATAAAAACCCAAAGTAGTCTTAAAAAGATGAACTGACTCTCTGAAAGTCCATTCTCCAATTCTTTGACCCCAAAGACCACCCACACCCTTCCTCTATCAGATGCCACAAGATCAAGGAATGAAGAACTAATGAACAGAAGTTCAGTTTTTACCCAGACTACTGGAGGACTCAGCTCCTAGGGTTTCAGTATTTGCTCACTACTCCCCATATAAACCACAAGAGACCCACGTGAAAATCCAGATTCCCTGCAACTCTTAACTTCAGTTTCTGGGTATACATCACTAAAATCCATGTCGCTAGATAAAAGCCTCACCCAGAAGTTTTGCACTGTGTTGATATTAACAACCCCATAAGCCTCTCTTTTTGGTGGAAAACAAACAACGATATTATGACTAATCAAATTTCTATTACTAGGTGAAGATTCAACTGCTGACTAACACAGTTACATTTCATATATCTATCCACCCCATTACAACTAAGATTTAAGAGCTAAATGGAAATCCTAGTTTTATAGCATTAATCCATCATTGTGTTAAAGTTCGTGGGTAGATAACACAACAGAGACCCATTGTTTTAATCCTATTTCATAATCAGAAAGATGTGATATGCAAAAGAAAGCACAGAAAAGCTATTTGCAGAAAATACGATCTGATTTTTCACTGTTTTTGAATAAGCAAGATAAATATGTTCTCGTTTGGAGTACGGTAATGGCTTTCGGGATTGTGTTCTGAGAAGCAAAATAAAAAGGGATTTAGTATGTAAATTAATCATATGGCTTTCCCAAAGATTCAAAATGAGAAATCCATTTTTATTGTAACTGAAAATCACTTTGAATTTGCAGTGCCCAGCCCACCTCAGCCTCATGTCCCGCTGTTGGTTCATCTTGTACTGCTGGGTTGCAGCTGATTTTGAAGTTGCAATGTGTTTTATTTGATGCCAACTCAATTTAGAAAATAAAGGAGCGAAGTTCGTGAAAGAAACATCTGGCCAACAACACCCGATATGGGCAGAGAAACTATCAATCACTCCTTTGGTTTATGGAAAAGCCCAGGTTTAAATAAACTAAAAAGATTCTTCAAGTTCAATCCCCCCACTCTCCATGAGGAAACAGTAGATTTTTCTAAAGCCGTCTGGGTGACAAATGCCGTCTGGTTTTAAGTGATGCTCCGTGGCTTAGCTAGAGTGAAGACAGTTTAAAAAGCAGGCTACAAATCATTTTGAAAGTTCCCTGTTTCACAAACTCCGGGTACAAGCTTTAGCTATTTTTCTATTCACTACCTAGACATCCTCGGCTCATCAACAGATTTGAAAACATTTTGTGGTGGCAAATTTCCAAAAAAGGGCCCTCACAGGTAGCCTAAGTACGTATCCACGATACCACCTCTTCAAAAACAGCACAGAGTAAATACAAAGTTGTCTGATGAGTCAGGAGACAAGACGGATTCAAGCCGAAGTGTGTTAACTCAGGCAAAGGGATGTCTTGCGTCACAGGCCCAAAGAGCAGAGCTGACCTTGTTGTACATCCTTAGCTGTCATGGCTCATATCCTGGAGTTACCTTTGGAAACCACAGGCGTGGTGCTCAGTGTTTCAGAAATGTCTTTCTGTGGGAAGGGCACTGAAAAGTCATCAACATGACAAAGAGTCTGCTCTGTACTTTCTAAGCCATGGATGGTTTTAAAATTCATCCCATCTCCTTGAGTTCATACTTAAGAGTGGGTGCAGGGTAGTGTGGAGGAGGGGTGATGGCAGGATCTAGCTCCCCAGGAGAGAAGGGAGGTATTTCGATAGAACTAGAAGTCCACAACAAAGGATTCTCGGCAGCCAATAAGACAAGCATTTACTACTTTGCCGCACAGAGTAAAGAGGGAAAACATAAACCCGAACAAGGCAGAAAGAAAAAGCATCTGCCGCCTCCCTGCCTTGCCTGCCTTGAGCATGGCTGTTGTTTCAGGACGCCTCCAGTCTTGTTTTCTTCCTCGGTTCTTTTCTCTGCTTTCTATGCCTGCTTCCTTCAGTTCTATGCATAAGAACCAAAAGCCAACTATGAGAAATTCAACAAATGACTCTACCATTCTCAAGGCCCAGAGCCTAGAGAAATACCAGCTGAGAATTAAAGTAAGCAGAAGGAAAAATCCATGAAGAGGTTAATTAGCTTATGCGGTACAGTCGAAAGAGGCAGAACATTTTATTGAGAAATAGCCAGGGTGTCCCAGTGGGGAGACACTATCTTCTCAACCAAGTGAGGTGACTGGGGAACTCTCTTCTGCAATACTTTATGAACACTCAAAAACAAAAGCCGCAAACAGAGAGGACGATGGGCTAACCGTGAAGGCTCATGGGGAGCTAGCTCATGAAGACCTCAGGAAATGCTATATTCTCCTCCACCCAACTTCCTCTAAGCTCCAAGGTCAGATAGAACCTTAAAGTGGGTGAATAGCTGAGGGGTCATTTGGTTTACTTCCTAGTGACATAAGAGAAGCCATTTATTATCACTGGTGTAGATGGATGGATGCTGGGTCATTCTGTTCTGAGGCCTGGGCTTTTTTGTGATGCCAGAGGATATCTGGAAGCAGTCTAGCTGAAATAAAAACTGGAGTGTGAGGCCCAGGATCAAAGCAAACTAAATGCTCACTCAGGTAAGCACAATAACATTGGCCTCTATCATGCAGACAGAGTCCTCTGCCTTCCCCAGGGATGGGGGTGCAATCCAGTGTATCCAGTCCAGTGTAAAAAATAACTGCTGCTGAGAGACACTCCCACTCCCCCCCCCCCGTTCCAGACATCCTTTCCATCTTTTTTTATGCTCGAAAAGTACCCACTGGGGACTGTCTCTTCTTTTTTTAATGTTTATTTATTTTTAGGATGCCTGGGTGGCTCAGTCGGTTAAGCGTCCAAATTCGGCTCACGGTTCGGGAGTTCGAGCCCCGCGTCAGGCTCTGGGCTGACAGCTCAGAGCCTGGAGTCTGCTTCGGGTTCTGTCTCCCTCTCTCTCTGCCCCTCCCCCACTCACGTTCTGTCTCTTTCTCTCAAAAATAAACAAACATTAAAAAAAATTTTTTTAATTTATTTTTGAGGTAGAAGGAAAGAGAGAGAGAGAGAGAGAGAGAGAGAGGGAAAGTGCACCATGCACACACATGTGCAAGGAGAGGGGCAGGAAGAGAGGGAGACAGAGGATCTGAAGAGGGTTCTGTGCTGACAGCAGAGAGCCCAATGCGGGGCTCAAACTCATGATGCGGGGCTCGAACTCATGAACTGTGAGATCATGACCTGAGCTGAAGTCAGCCGCTTAACTGACTGAAACACCCAGGCGCCCCTGTTTATTCTAGTTCTGAAGTGGGTTTGACTTGATGAGTCACTGCACAGAAATGGCCTGGAGAAGGAAGTCAGGAGGGAGGCAACCCCAGGCCTGCTTCATCTCAAGGAAAGATGCTGTTCACTATGGTGCAGCACTCTGCTGAGGTCCTGGGGTGTCTGAGAAATCGGGGATCTGTGCTGGGGCAATCAGGGCACATGCTGCTCTAGGCCGGCAGTTCATTTTCTACACGCTCAACATATAAAGAGGTCCAAGTGATGACATATACCTGTCCCTACGGAAGCATGCAAATGTACTTAGCTTACAGGAATCCAAATCCCAGCTCTGCCTCTACCAGCCATTTGGCCGTGACACCATAACCATTTTAAGCCTCAGTCTCCTCATCTAAGAATAATGCCTCCCATCTCAGAGACGAGCTGGGACAAATTCCATGTAGGACAAAGCAGATACTCAGGCCACGATAACTATCACTACTGTAGTCCTAATTTAATTGTATTTATACTCATCACAGCACTCAGTCCTCCAATATGGTTTCTCAGAATGGAAAATAACATGTCGATGACAATGAAAGCAAGCTGGACATGTCAGGCACTTGAGAATCCACACCACTTGAAAAGCCCAGTTCGGGTTCCCATTGGCAACTGAGAGCCAGGAAGGCCATCCCTGGAGCACTTTCCCTCACAGCATTAACACCCCATTCATCTTTGGCGTAAACTAGGCCATGCTTGATGTGACATTCTGGAGGGCAGCCATCCCTACTCTTTTCCTCGCGGCCCAGACTTCGTGATTGCATTACACTGCCCATGGGATTTGAATTCCACATATGCTGTCAGCAACATAGCTTTTCGAAACACTTCTGCAATACCAACTGTTGGTCGGGGTTCCGGTTTCATTGCTGATGAATCTCATTCCAGAGGTACAAGTCAGAGAGCCTTTTTTGGTTTCTGCATTCGGAGACTGTCCCTTACCACCGCAGACAAACACATCATTTTGTTCTTACACATCGGCGCTTTTTTCCCTCGTCTTCATTTTTCCACCACAGTGATGATTGATGCCCTGAGATCTCATGAAGAATAATGGCAGCAAAATGTAAAGCATATGTGTCATCTCTGGGAAGACACGTGGGCAGTAAAATATAGCTGTACCAAGGCTTCGTGGCCATAACTCTTAATATCTCTCTGCAACTGGAAATGATAAAGAAAACTTTATGATTAATATTTTATCTAGCACTGCCACCACTGTGGAGAAACCGAACAAAGGAAATACACATTCCCAAGGCCCTTAGCATCGGTAAATAAGGAACCCTTACAGAACCACATTATCCCACTAATAATTTCCTGACTGACCCAAATCAACTTGCGGAGAGAAAATTCAAGTAGTAAAGACCTAGGAGATGGGAGGATTGTTTGTTTCTCCCTCTAGCTGTTTTCTAATTACCCTCACCTCTTTCTGATGCCCCCTGTCAGTCAAAGAAAGAAGAGCCAAAAGGGACCCAGCCCTCAAAACAACTGCCTACAGCCGCTGTGCCAGCTGCCCAGGGAAAGCGGTGATGAAAGCAAAGCTCAAGCTCCTCTTGGGGAGAATCAGCCACGTTCCAACTTACAACAGATAAAAGGGAAGTTCTTTCAAGCCAAGCCCAATTGTTGCCATTTCTTCCAAGGACACCATGACTTGGCCTGCCCTTTCTGCCCCATTCAGCCTAGTTCCCAGGATTTTTCTTTCTGCTTCCCTGACCCTCTCAGAAACTGTGTGAGTGGCGTTTATCTTCCTGGTGAAGTAGAAGCCAAGACAATTCAATGACGATGATCTTATTACAATTTCAGTAACCAATTATCCTTGTCTACTCCTTGTACTGCTTAGTTCACTGTCGCACACAGGCCATTTAAGTTTGATTTCTCCCTGTAAATGTCCATTAGTCTGTCAGCTTTGCAATGTGTTGTAATGTCCTGTTTGTGATTTTCAGGTGCACAGCTTATGTCCCGCAAAGTCAATTTACCATGTGTTGTTCTGCGTGTGTGTGTGTGTATGTGTGTGTGTGTGTGTGTGTGTACCCCAGTGTGTGCTTAATAAATATTTAGGGAATAAATCTTAGCCTCAGGCCTTACTTACATTCAGGCAAAGGGCTGACACTGAGTTATAAACACAGATCTAACGCTTAAACATCACCTTTAAGGAGGAGACAGTCATATTAGTCTTTCAGGGGCCATCATCCGGGATCTATCGCATGGCTGTTGGAATAAGCCTCAGGTTTTAGGAATAAGGAAGAATTGGCAGTTGTCAACTAGCAGTTGATAACTACCTCCAAAACCTGCCTGAGAAGCTGACCAAGAAGCTGACCCACATAGGAATGCAACCAAGCCCACCAAAGGTGTGATGAGCTTCTAACACTGAGCTCTTGGACAAAGAGGTTTGAAAGAATCCTTGTGCCTTACAGTTTGTTTCACACATGTGTTGAGAAGACCTAAATATCCACAAATGGAAAGAAATGACCCAGCAGATTAGCATACAGACAGAGCAGAGAGAAAACAAATGATTTGTCTAACCACATGACTGAAGGTCAAGAATTCAGAGAAATTAAGGCAAAAACTGCAGTGGTATCCACAACTAAAAAGCACTCACTTTTTACACTTTTTAGCCAGGCACTTTTTATAATATCATAGAATTCCACTTCTAAACTCTGCCATTGTCTGTTTCATTGCCCTCACACCTCACCCAATGCTCTTTGAGAGATCCAGTTAACTTGTAACTTGCTTAGTGCTCTTCAAGAGCCTTCCATCTTTCTTCTTGCCCCCATTAACTAAAGCCCAAGAAGTGTTCATCTGTCCCCCACACCATGTAAGAAGATGAAAACCTGGGGAAATGGCATCCTTTCCTACACCTTCCCCCCTCCGACACAGATACACACACACACACACACACACTTTAACTGAAGGCAAAGTTTGTGTTAATTTGGCAGGAATGGGTGTAAAGGGTACAGAGGCTCCCAGAATTAATTGCATCCTTGTCCTGTGAATTGTGGGGAGCTAAATTGACATGCACTTCAGAAAACAAGAGAGTTGAGCTCAGCTCACAATGGTGGCTACACCATCTGGTTCCCAATGAGTTGTTTTTAGCTAAATTTTCAGTTAGGTTCATTAAAATCTAAGACACTTCGGTGTTTAGTTTAAACAAATGGGCTCACACAGCATTTAAAAAACTCAACAGAACTTTCCTTTCCTTTAATGGCTAAAATGCTTTACAAAATTCCTTCGGGTCAGTTGGAGTGTTTTTCCGAAGCCAACTGCTTTAAGGATGTTACTAAATAACTTCTTACCAGATAACTAGGGTTATTGCTAAAATATTATAGATTTTTATTTTCAGATCTTTTCATAGATCAAGGGTTTATTTTGTATTAGTTATTTCATAAAAATCTATGGCAACTAATAATAGATTATTTAATTGCTTATGAATTATATTTTCTAGAGATTTGTCTGCTTTCCTTTCTTCCTCCACTAAAGCCCTACTGTGTACAAGCATGATGTTAAGTGCTGGGGACTCAGCAGCAAGTAAGACACAGTCAGTCCGTTTCAATGCTGTGGAGTGTAGAACGGCAGAGCTAGCAAAACCCCCGATCTTGGAACCCCCAGTCAGGGTCTCCTCTGCCACTAGGACATGTCCTTGAACAGCCTGTTTCATCTCTACTAACCAAAGGTAAATCTAGCCACTTTCCAGTTGCTTTGAGAATTAAATAAGAATTGATGGAAAGCCCTTTCTCTGGTGGGAGTGGTGGGCATAGCAGGCATAGGAGTAGCAATATTTTCCACCATTTTCCTCAGCGTTGCCATTTGAGTGAAACGTTGCTTGGAGATGGCCAGCCTGCCCTGTTGACCTGGCATATTTCACTAAGGAATAGGGAGGAGACTGATGGATTTAAATAAAAACATCTTTGTAACACAGTTGCACAGAAGAATATATGATCTGCAAAAAAGATTGCAAATCCTTTTCACAAACTGCCTTCTACCCAATGCTAAAGAGAAGCAATAATAGCAGTAAGCTTGGCAACTAAGCGTGTATAATTTTAACTTTAACAGAAAGTTCCGCCACTGCTAATACTTACAACTTTCTGTCAATGTGTCCATTCACACATAAATCCACCCACTTGCCTGTCATTTGTCTATTCCTCTATCTACCTATTAATCTTTTAATCTCTTTGAAAGAGTGCTAATTCAAAGGACAGCTAGACATATAATGATAACATTCTGGAATATAATTCTTGTATTTTCACTAACATTGTAAACCATGAGTCCCCAGTAGGTCCAGCTGCATCAGTTATGTCCATCATTCCATTATATTCCCAGTTATGTCCATTAAGCTTTCCTGATTGGAATGGGAAAAAAAAAGGCTGTCAAGTCCCAGATTTGGACGTAAATCCCTAGTCTGCTAGTTAGGAAGCCATATGAATCTGGGAATTACTCGACTTCCACGAGCCTACGATCTTCATCTGCCCTTATTTCTCAGGGCTTCTCTGTTCATGAAATGAGTAGCACATATAAAGAACCCCAAACAGCGACAGGTACATTTTAGGGAGATGCTAAAAAAAAGTTACTTATTTGTGTGTACCAACTGTACTAATGCTCAAATATCTTTTTCTATTTTTCTATTGTGATATTTTCACTTTAAAGTTTTAGGTATGGTGAGAGGAACTTAGTTTTTCTAAGCAAAGATGGAAATATATTATCCATACGATCCAGTTAAAGTACCTGAATCCTCCTTTTCTCAATTCATTATATGTAAATAAGCATACCCATATTGGAGGTATTCATTTGAATATTGAATAAATGTAGCTCTTTTCAAGGCAACACTCAAAACTAACAAAGATTTTCATGTAATCCCTTGCATACAACACAGGACAGGATTTAAATCCAATAAAGAATCTCATCTCTGTAGCAAATACTAGTAAGATCTTACACCACAAATAATGTTTCCTTTATCACCACTTCTAACTGTATACAGAGACTCAGAATTGGGGACTATGTAGTAATAAGGGACTGGGGAGGTCACTTATAGTTAGGTCACCTCCTAAACATAGGATGTTACTTGTACAGCTGAGGCTCAGACACCACAAGTTGTCATAATAGAATCACATCAGTAAGTGGCAGGACCCTGCTACCTAACCGAGAGCTCCTTACTCCAAATCCAGTGCCCTTCTGACTACATCTGTGTTCCAAAGTAGACATACAAAGGAAGTTTAATTCATGAAACCTAGCAGACATGAGACATTTAGATTCCACCTTACCATGATCCACCTTACCATGACATGAGGGATCCTTTATCATGCAACCCTAGTATTTGTCCACTCAGATCTATTCAACAGGCACACTGAAGCAAACTTACGTGCATCCAACAAACGTCAACAGATGTAGGGTGCCCTAATAAGAGGGAGTGATTCTTACCAATCTCCACAGCAGAATACCTGACACAGAGCAGACACTTGGTGCATTTCTTTTGACTTGCTAAGTCATTCTAACTCTTTTCCAAGCTCTTGTACATGTCTTTCAAACATTTAGAGGTTGATCTCATGTTTCAGATATCTTTTTCCCAGATGATTAGCCCTAGTTTCTATAACAATTACTTGTGTATCAGGTGGATACTAGACTCTTCATCATTTTGGCTGTTTTCTTGTACCAGAAGTACTCCAACATGGTCAATATTTCTGCTAACATTTGGAGACCCAAACTAGACCTTGGTGCCAGGCAGAGGCAGGTGGGGCTGTTCATTCCCCTGAGCTGGACAACACCCATGCATTTTTCAGAAGAGTTGCTTATAAGAATGCCTTTCTCCTTCTCCTGATTTGCTTATTTCAATTCAGGGTGTTACATTTGTCCCTAGGCAATGTCACCTTGGTTCACATCGCTTCTACCCCATTAAAATAATTTTAATTTTATCAACCCATAGATTAGTGATCCCCATTACTTTTGTGTCATTTATAAATTCCATCTTCAGGCCTCCAACAGCTTCATCAAAGTCACTGATTTTTAAAAGGTAAGAAAAGACAAAAAGAAAAAGACAGCTGCCTTAGGAACTTCCTACCAGATGGACGATGGCCCATAAATCAACACAGGGCTGTCAGAGAAGACATGAATCAAGCCAGCTCTATTCTTATCTAACCAGTGTATTTTCACAAATGATGTCTCTAAGACACAACACTGACAACTACATTGCCTGGTGTAAAATGTTCTGATAGCTCTTCATATTCTATTCATATCTATTTTATGGATAAAAATGAGTATCTTTAATATAATATACAAAGCCCTCCCCATGTGGCTTTTGTCTGGCTCTCCAGTCTCAATTTTGGTTCCATAGCCCCTCCCCACACCTTCATTCTTATGAGGCTGCTCTCTGGCCATTGGAAACTAAAGCATTTCTCCCACCATTCTAAGTGATGCCACCTCTCTACATCTTTGCTCATGCTCATTTCCCTGCCACAATTGCTCTCCTTTCTTTCTGCCCTGCCTTGGTAAACAGTCACATATATTTCATGATCCAACCCAACCATTATTTTCTGTGTACAAGTCTTCCTGACATTTCTTCCCAGGCAGAAAAATCATTTCCTTCTTTCCTTGTATGTAATTTTAATCATTGTATCTGCACAGTTACTTCTTTACATGTCTGTCTCCCCTATTAAATGTCAGTCTGCTTTCAAGTAGGGGCCTCAGCACCAAAGATAGTTTTTAGTAAGTAATCAACAAATATTTTTTGGGTGGTTGGATGGATAAATGAATATTATTTTTGCTAAAACAAGGCAAATGGCAATGCCATAATACCAAAGGAAAATAAATCTATTTTAAAATCCTGTCTTTCTTATATAAAGTATGACTTCATTACATAAAATAGGACTCATCCATTCAACAATTGAGCACCTATCGTACAGGTCATTGTTCTAGGTGTTGGAGCTACAGCAATAGGCAGAACAGGCAAGACCCTGTTCTAATGAAGTTAAATCAAATACATGAAGTAAAAATAAAATAATAATAAATTTAAAAATACATGAAGTAGAGACACAAATAAAGACCATTTCAGATCAAGATATGTGGTATTCAGGGGGCGCCTGGGTGGCTCAGTTGGTTAAGCGTCCGACTCTTGATTTTGGTTCAGGTCATGATCTCACAGTTTGTGAGTTCGAGCCCCATGTGGAGCTCTGCACTGACAGTGTGGAGTCTGCTTGGGATTCTCTCTCTCCCCCCCTCTTTCTGCCCCTCCTCTGCTCATGCTCTCTCTCTGTCTCTCAAAAGAAAGAAAGAAAGAAAGAAAGAAAGAAAGAAAGAAAGAAAGAAAGAAAGAAACTTAAAGATATGTGGTATTCACATATCTTTAAATTAAAGAGTTAAATTAAACAGGTGTCAAAATGCAAGGGCTGGGAGGTTTGGGGGGAGCAGATACAAAATTTTACATTGGTTTGGGTAGAAAAAGTCTCTTCAAGGAGGTAACATTTAAGCTAATTCCTGGATAATAAGATGTCAAGTCATATGAACAACAGGAGTTAAATATGAATACTCCTGTTTATAACCTCTCCAATTCTAACCCAACAGTGGGGTCAATGGTAGACCATTCTGGGGGCACTGGTAGGAAGATGACAACCATGGTCTACCTCTGCTCACCATAGACCTATCCAGAGGATCTGTCACCACTGTGCTGATTAACCATCCTAGGATGAGGATAGACTGACCTAGAGAGGCTTACTTTTTCTTAGTTCTGTTTGTAAAACCTGTCTGTGCTGTTTGATTTCACTGACCTTTTAATAAAACAATCAGATTTAGTGCTTCTGCCTGTCTCCCTAGTGCCCCCCCCCCCCCCCCGCACATCACTCCCTACCCCACCCCACTCCACCTCCTCTCTGAAATGAGCTTGAATGCCATTCCTCATCACTTTCATCTGGACATTGACAGAAAGAACAAAAGCTGGCATTCCACATCTCAATTTATCTGCTTGCCCTCGAGAGCCCATAAATAAAACAAAAAAATGCTAACACAACTCCTAAAAATACTCTGCAAGATGAAAGATCAATGTTTGCAAGCAACTTCTCTCAGTTGGTCAGGGCACAATCGGCAAGTGAGAAACGGAGCCACCCCTCACTAAACTTGAAGTGATTTCACCTAGTTTTCCAAGGTGAGTCGCATTTGTAAAGCCCTGTGGTTGACGCACTGTGGGAAGTGGTGATACTAGTGCACCTGTGGAGAGTCAGAAAGGGATTCAAGTTCAAGGTTTGTTACTAAGGAGTCGGTGGTCTATCAAAGAAAATTTTGTTTCTCACCTTCCACCTGGATAAGGGACCCACAATTTTGTTCTACTATCCACCCGTCAATGAAATGACGCTATTCCAAATTTAGGTATAAACCCTGCTCTATCTTGGTAATCTCAGCCCTCTTGCAAGTGACTGGCTTAGGGATGGATGTGACCTATTCTGGCTAAAAGAGAGGAGGCAAAATCTGTGGAAGGCCTTCTCGGAGAAGTTTCTTGGCTGATGAAACACTCACAGAAAGACAGAGTCCCTCTTACATTCCTGGACATTATCATACCTGCATCTGACACATGGAACTTCAATAGCCATGTTGAGGCTCCAGATAAGTCAGACTAAAGACAAGCTGAAAGCCTTCCAATTCATAACCTTTGTCACCTCGAAAAGTCACCATGCCATTCCTAGACTTAGAAACCAGTGAGTTTAGGTACATAAATTTTAAAGGACTTTCTAGCTCAAAAAAGTATGAGATTTTCACATTTTTAATTTTTTTTTAATGTTTATTTATTTTGGGGACAGAGAGAGACAGAGCATGAATGGGGGAGGGGCAGAGAGAGAGGGAGACACAGAATCGGAAGCAGGCTCCAGGCTCTGAGCCATCAGCCCAGAGCCCGACGTGGGGCTCGAACTCACAGACCGTGAGATCATGACCTGAGCTGAAGTCGTACGCTTAACCGACTGAGCCACCCAGGTGCCCCAAGTAAGCACTGTTTTAAACAGTAGAGCTAATGTTGATGTATATGGTGCTACCTGTAAAAACCCTGACAAGTGACCAGAGACTTACAGAGGTTTTTGTTCAGAGGGAGATATGAATTTGGATTTGTATGCCTAAAGGCTTTCCCTTTTTTTTTTTTTTTTTTGGAATGAATAAGAATTCGAGAGTTCTAAGAAAGGGCATTAGTTAGGAGAAATATAAAATTGACACTGATTATGCCAGATTGCAACTCTTGTTACCAGAAAGGAACGCTTTGGAGGAAGAAACAAAAGGTAGGGCTTTCAAACTTTAATGATTTAAAAATGATTTCAATGATGTTAATGTTTTTAAACCTCCAGTCAACAAATATTTATGAAGCACCTAGTGTTGGGCAGATAATGCCTGTATCCAATGATGTATAAAAAACACAATTTCTTTCCTCAAGAAGTGAACAGTATAGTGAAGGCCATATATAGGTACAGATATTACAATATTTTTCAAAAGAACCATTATTAGAAGAGACCCCAAGGGATTACGGGAGGTCAGATGAGGGTCTGGCCTGGGAAAGCAACCCCCAAATTGAGATTTGAAGTTGGGAGGGCCTGGTGGGAGGGATGTGACGCGGCCCAGCACACTGGAGGACACAAGTGTTTCCGTGAGGCTGGCTCACTGGATGCGTGGCAGGGAGCTGTGGAGCTAGAGAGGAAAGAGCTGGGCCCAGATCCCAGGAGCTCCCGCTGCCAGCCGGCAGGAAGTTCGTCTGCAGGGGGTGTTCTTCCTCTCCTACCTCCAGGCCCCACAGCCCCAGTTCCCTCAGGCTTTCCACCGTCTCTGCAAACCTCCAGTCTGGGGGCTCAACAATTGGAAAGAGATCCCACAAACTAGCTCATATCGTGGAATAAATGAATGAACACAGCTTAAAGTACAACTCTGTGTTCTACAGGAGGATAATCCTTTACCTCAGAGGAATGAAGCCATAGTCCTGCATTTCAGAGATGAAGGAGCTCCTTGGAGACCCACTGAGATCAACTCAATTTACAGCTGAGGAAACGGAGGCCCAGAAATGCTGTGGAACATTCCCCAAGCTCGCCCACAGCATTTCAGACCCCTGCCATTTGAAGGGGTGGTGGTGGGGTTCCCTCCAGAGGCTGTTGAGTGAGGCACCCCACTGGCTGACGACTCCTGAGAAATCTGCTTCACCTTGCTGAACACTGCAACCAGAAGCCCCCTGAGGACAGTAACCACGCATGGCACACAAAATATGCACCCATTACACATTTGCCGGAGGGAGGCCGGGTCCTGCTGCTGCTATTCTTCATGTGCACATGAATGCCACTTCTTTCCAAACGGAGGCACCAAGAAGCAGAATGAGGAGCATGAGCGTATTTTCCAGAGAAAAAGCTGGCAAATGACAGAATCCAAAAAAATTGGCACGGCTGCTTGCCATTTAAAGAATCAAATACCGAAAATATTTCAAATAATACAAGAAAATCTGGAAGAATTGTGACTTAGGACCAATTTGGAAAGAATTTCTAAGCAAATAATGTTCAGTTTAAAGAGACGTGTGGATGCTCATTTTCAAACCTGCGTTGACTTCTTTTCAGAAAAGCCATAGGCTAGAAGAGGTTCCTGAGTGAAACTTGATTCTTTGTCTTTCATGACATGACTGGTATTTCCACGACCTGTGTGGTCCCAGACCTGCCTTCATCCTGATAGAATAACAGATTTCAAAACTGTCTTGGGGCCGGGGGGGGTGGGGGGGGGCGGGGAGAGAAGGAGAAGAATACTATTCTTCAAGTGTTTAATTTCTTTGCATTTACAGTTCAAACAGATGCTCCCAAGAATGGTTAAAGGTTGCAAGAAAATGGTCATTAAAATTATCCTCATGAGGTGATTCATTTTTGTGAATGCTACCAGGGACAGACAAGCCAACATTAATTTAATCAAGGTTAAGTGGAATGCAGCAGGAAAAGGGGGGGCCTTAAAAAAAGAATGTCCAGTGATTGTGTAGGAACAGAGCTGGCCTGAACCATTAGCGTTTGATTTAAAGAAGCATTATTTTTTTTTTCCTTCATAAAGTCTCAAAAAGGGCAAAAATTACCAGATAAGGATCTACAACTTGCCTGTTCAGTAACCCTGCAGCTCCTGGGGGCCTCCAGAGGCACCAGCCTGTCGCGGCAGCTCAAATTTAGACATACCTCCTGGCTCAGCACACCGCCCAATGCAGTCTAGAATCAAGAGGAGGCAGATGCTAATGGGACAAGAGCCCAGGGAGCTGTCAGAGTTGAGAGACAAAGAGAAAGGACAGAAGGGAAGAAGGAGGAAGGAGAGGAGGAAGGAAGAAGGCAAGAAGGAAGAAAGCATGAAGAGAAGATAAAAGTAAGGAGAAAAGGAGAAGGAAGGAAGGAAGGAAGGAAGGAAGGAAGGAAGGAAGGAAGGAAAGAAGGGAGTCCCTATTCACAAATCAGATCACTCTCGGCACAGGGCTGTGGACATGAATTTTACACAATGAAAAAACAAAAATAACAGCTACTAATGTTTCCAGGAACTGTCATTTCATCACCCTTTCCTGAGGATAACTGCTCGGGAGCTAAAGAATTCTTAAATATTTTGAAAATTTTAAAAAGCTTACACTCGGGTCTCATACTTGGGAGCATAGGAAGAAAGAAAGAAAGAAAGAAAGAAAGAAAGAAAGAAAGAAAGAAAGAAAGAAAGAAAGAAGGAAAAGCTTCTGGAAGTATCTCCCCTCTAGGTTTCCTTTCATCCTCCCCCAGAATGTGGAGGAATGAGTTTGACTAAGGATGCCCCAAGGCTATGTCACCTAACTGCAGAGGACAGAGCTGGGCTCCTCTTTATTTGAAAGGCCTATATGGGGTTCTTACTCCTCATTATTGTGTACTTGTACTGATTTAGAATGCAGCCCTGCTCTGCCACACTTCTGTGAGATTTGCCAAGTGTCTAATCCAACCGAGTTGTGAAATCTGGATGCTTACATGGGAAAGCCTGGGTTTTAACAAGAAAAGAGTACATTTTACACAAAGGGAACCAAATAAAAATTTGGAAAAAACAACCTGGAAAAAAAAAATCATAGGATGCCTTGAAAACACTTCCTTCCTCTGGCCTTTGAGAAACCAGAGCCAATGTCTTCCAAGTTGCAAATCGGTCCAGCTTAAGTTAAACTGGCTTCCTTCCGTTCTCCAAAGCAGATGATTATCATATTTGACTATTCTCACTCGGAGTCTGTTCAGAACAGCCTGGCCAGTGTAAAATCCAAAAACATTTCACTCTCAGATTGCTGTTTAAAATGCCTCTCTTATAATGAAAAGCCTGGACACAGCAAATGACATTTTTGGCTTTACTAGACTTTTTTTAGTGATGAGAAGCTGGCACAGATAAAAATCTACGTTATATTTATTGGGATGCAGCTTTTTTTTTAGGAGTACTAGAAAAAAATATTATTCAGGGTGTAATTGAAAGGAGAGTTTGTGATCAAACCATCTTGGTGTTATAGCAGTATTCACCCTCTGTGGCAGGGATGAGTCACTGTGTAAGAGCTAGTAAATACAGAATTGACATCTTGCTTAGAGGAGCCAAGGGATTCTCAGGATTCTCAGTCTGCTGGTGCCGGGCCGCTTTCTTCACCTGGCTTGGTTCAATACAGGACCAAAGGATTCCTGGCTCAGTAGGTTCTGAGGGAAAATGAGGGGCCAACCTCTTCCAAGAGGAGACAAGATTCATTCAAGAAGGACCATGGCAGGGCTGAGGAGCCTGAAATGAGAATCACATACTCCCAAGTCAAACACACCCCTTTCTCCATCTGAATGTTCCAGTCATGGGAGATGGTCATTAGTTCAAAAATTCTTCCTTTCAAGGCAAGTCTCCAAACTACAATGTGCTATCGTGACAATGAAATGCTTAGTCTTCATCCTTCTGAAGGATACTGTTAGATATGTTGGCAAGAATTACCCTGCTCTCTGAGTAATTTTTCCATCCAATGACCACCCCCCCCACCCTGCTCCTTGACTACAAATCCCCACTATTGTTGTATTTGGGGTTGAGCCCAGTTCCACACTGAGGTCTCTTTCCCCCTAGTGCAAATAGTCCTGAATATAATATCTTCTTACCGCTTTGACTGCTGTCCAGTTCTGGTTTTCTCTGACACCAGTCCCCCAAACCTGAACATAAATTACTTTGGTGACTCCATGATTTCTGACCTTAAGGAAGTAGATACCAGCTGTGGAAAGGAACCAGGGTTTCCTTTTGGGGGAAGCTGAAAGGGGTGGTAATTGAGTGAGAAGATCTGGGTGGTATGCTATAAGAGGAGGTACTGGAGAGGCCAAAGTTAGGAGCTCCAGGAAGGGGGGCAGAGCATTGCAAGAGGAGAGAAGGAAAGGGACAAAATACCCTGTGCTGGTAACATTATAGCTGGCAGATTTCAGAAGTGCCCAGGAGCCAAAACAATGGCTGCTACATGGAGCGATACAAATATGAAGGCATGGCTGCATCACAGCATTTACACTTCCCGGAAGTATATTTGTCCCATGATAGAAAAACAATTTTACATTTTTTACTCAGAGTATTCAATTCATATTTGATATGGCTCACTCAAGTTACCAAAGTTTTCCTATTGACACCTCAATACAAAAATTTTCAGGATTATTCAAAGCTCATTTGTAAAGCCTCAAAAAAATGTAATTAAAAGTACAAAATGGCTACATTTTGGCTTCTTGGAAAAAAATCAAACTATAATTTTTCTTACAATGAAAGAGTAATACTGTCTGTAATTTATTTGGAGAGAATGGACTGCAAGGCAGACATGCATATTAAACACTCTCTATTTCATTTCATCCGACTAAATGAATAAATACATTACACCATCCAGACACACAGTTGAAACATTTCCCTGAGTATTCTTTAAACACAATGTGCAAGATTGCAATGGCATCATGACTGATAAAAATGACAAAGACGCTGTTAATCAAGTAAATAAAAAACAGCAGCATGAATTATTTATGCCAATAATATTTGTAACCATACAAATTATATACTGATGTTATATTGGAGTGTTTAGTATTTCAGTGAACACGCATCACACGATGTCCCCACCCCACCCCCGCCTCTATATTTAGTTTCCTTGAAGAGCTTGAATTCAGTGGTACCACTTAAAATGGAACCATGGGTACAATAGTAAATTTTTTTTTGGTTGTCTCAAAATGTGATTTCTCTCTTAATATGAAATCGTTACTCCACAGCTACTACAGCCACGGCTGGTATTCTTTGAGAGCTTCCTACATGAAAGACCACCGAACTGGCCTATACCGGGAAGACCGGACTTCCCTCTGCCTTTGTCTTCAGAGAGAAGGGGTGTACATGACGACCATGGTTCAAATGGTCTTCTCTCACCCCTATATTAGAGTAAAAACAATTTAAGGGAGCAGCAGCCAAAGCAAGTCTCCTAAGCCAGGGGCCACAAAAATTTTCTTTTGTAAATCTAAAATATGTTATCCTAAAAATATCAGAGAACTTCTGAAATACTGAATATCTAGAAAGATTTTTCCTTCTTCATGTATGAGATCACTCGTCTACATGGATTCCTACATCTCCATAGAAAATGCTTTCATGATCACACACATATTCACACGTGCACGCTCACATTAAGCCATTCAATTCCTGCTTAGAAACTGCCAAGATCATTATTTTTTCCTTAGCTAACTCCATCTTGCCAAGTCTGGCAGGAGCTACTCAGGTACTTGCCACAGTTGGGTTGGGCACCCACCAAAGTGTGAGCTCTTCAAGGGTTGGGGGCACGTGGATCACAGTGGTACTCCTATAGCATCCACCGTTATTGAAAATATTGCTTGAGTATTAAATTGAAATGAGTTATTAGTGAACAATGGAACCCCTCAGGAAAGAGCTAGAAGGTAGTACTACATCTACTTTCTCGAGATGTACTTCCCTGCTCACACAGAAGTGGAATACACATGGAATGCACCAGAGCGTGTCTGCCAACGTGGGGATAAAAAGAGACCAAACTGAGAATGCCTGGTAACTTCAAAAACACCCACCCATCATCTCCTTAGTGAGACATCCCCACCTAAATATCCCAGCAGTCCAAATGATGCGCAACGTAAAACTCGTCTCTCATCTCCAACCTCCTTCCTCCAACTCTCTGTATGCCTTTCCACGTGTTCCTTTCACTTCCTGAAATACCTTTCCCCAGTTTCGCCACCCTTCTCTAACTGCTGACCACCACCCAACTCTCTCCTGATGGGAAGTAGTGGCTCAGAGCACGGACTTAGGTTTGAATCCCACCTCTACCACTGCTTTGCTGGGTGATGCTTCATGCTCAGTGCCTCATTTTCTTCACCTACCTAATAGGGACAATAAAAGTTCCTGCTTTAGAGGTTTTCAGGAAGGTTAAGTGAGTTAACAGATGCAAAATGGTTACAGTGGAGTCTGGCACATAACAGGTGGGTTTTAAGTGATAGTTGTCATCCTTTCTGCTATTTTATCCACAGCTGGACTGCCTGCCTCCCCTATAAGCTGAATTGAGGAACTAGTTTTCACTCCTCTGAGTGCAGCACCTGATGCATGGCTGTGTGTGCAGAAGGGGTTGTGTTCTGGTTTTCCCTCAGGACAACCTTATCCTCTCTGTGTCTGGGTTCAAAACCTGTCTGCAAGTCTTGTAACAATTCTGCTTCTAAACTTGTATCTTTCCTACTTGTGTCACCAACTCTAATAGTTTGGGCATTAACTTTTCCATTCTTCTCACAATTTTCCTTCCTTCTTCATCCTTTTACACTGTTATCTGAATAATCTTTCTAAGAGCCAACCTGATTATTTCTTTTAAAAAGATAGTAATTATTGGCTTCACTCAGATCGACATCAAATTCAAGCTCCCCAGCCTAGCACTAAGATTTTTTTTACGATAAGACGCTGACTTAATCTTTCCAGCATCATTGCCCATGACCTACCCAATATACACCTCTAACTTGCCTTGCATTTCCTGTCTCCGACTCTGTGCTCAAGCTGGGCCTTCATCCTGGGAACATTGCTGTCCATCTGGTATAATCTTACTCATTTCTCAAGATCAAAACCAAATGCAATTTCCTCCATAAAAGTTCTTTTCAAATTAGTCTCTACCTCCCATCTAGTTCCAAGACACTCTTTATAGGAAGTCTGTTTTTATCAAAGTATTTGTGACTATTTTGACTTTAGTTAATTATAGATATTAAGTTCTTAGAAAACAGGGACTGGGACTTAATCATGTCTGTATCCAGAAATATGCCTAGAGCAGTATTCCACAAACTACTATATATAATATTTTAATTGAATTTAAGAGTATAAATTTAATTGATGCGTAGGATGTTAGGACTTTTATCTGCTTATAAGCAAATTTAAATTTTTTAATTAATTAAGTTCCGATTAAGTTTCAGTTTCAGAATTACCCTTGAGTGTTAAATACTTACTGGAACCCCACTATTTGATTACAAGCCTCAAAGTCTCCCTTATATGCGCAGATGCATCTTTCACAGAATAGGCGCGCCAAACATTTCCTGGATTTAATTGTTGAATTAAAAGTTTATGTGATTATAGCTGCCACCTGGTACTACACGATGATACCAAGAGGAGAGTAAAGACCAACTAGGTCCCTTTACTCTTCCCCAGCTGCCATGAAAACACATGCATCACTTACAGAACTGACCATGACTTTCCCCCATCCCACCCTACTGGACTCAGGACAGTGTTGGGATTGCCCAAGTTCTGCTATTGGGGGATCTGTAGGGCAAGATGTGAGCACCAAGGGCTTCACTGACAGAGAAGGAAATGACAACGTCAATTTCTGGGGAAGTCCAGGACCCAGAAGCCAGGCGTTTAGCAGGTGGGAAAGGGATGGCCATATCCTATTCATGGGCTAGAGATCTTCATTTGTGAGTTGCTAGGGGACCTCTCCTAAGATCACATCCTACATGTGGAGACAGAGGGGAGCCAGGAACAACCCCTGAAGTGGCTATCCTCAGGCTGAGGAAGAAGAAGCCAGACAATTTCTTACTTTTTCCCTGAGTTTATTTAATCATTTAATTTCCTGTTGATTGTTGTTCTCTCCCAGCCTCTGCTAAAGGGTTCATTAGCCATGCCAGCTATCTCAAACCATGAACCACTGGGTGATAAGAAAAGTACCTAGTGGTGTGATGGTAAATGTTTAACAACTGCCTCTCTAGGGGAAATGCCCCTACTACTTGCCAATCTCTGTGGTATAAGTGCTATCACCATGGCCAATTTCAAACTACCAATACACTGTCAATTAGCTCAGAGTTGGGAAGAGACACACAGAATCAGCTCCAGGCAGCACCAACTGGCTTTGGAGTACTCTTCACCTCCTCCCCACAGTGAATTATTGCCAGCAAATATTCATTAAAGGACCTACACCAGCAGAAGATGCCGGAATGAGATTCTATTTTTATCATGGAAAGCAGTGTACCTTTATTACACATACCAAAATTCCAACGAAAGAGGAAATTTGAGGTTAGAGGCAGCTGTGAATTAATACGAAAGCCTTCGAAGTCACCCACTTTTGTCTACACAACCTGAAAACACACAAAATTTGGTGAGACCGAGATTGGCCAGGTGTTCCAAAACCTGACACATAGCTAGGCTACAATATGCCGTGTCCTTTTTGTTAGGTATGAACACGTATTTACAGCCAATCAAATGTAAACAGAAGTGACATGCAGTCCTTCCAGGCTTGGCCATAATAGCCTACCAATGTGGTCTCTGTCTCCCTCACCCAAGTCTTTTCTCTTTCACCAGCTTGATGCAGACAAGTACTACAAGAGAAATCAGAGTGAGTAACTTGAAGATGGCAGAGTCACAAAATGTAAGGAGACTGGGTCTCTGAATCACTTCTTGAAGGAAAGTTCCTCTTCCTATAAGAAATACCTGGTTTGGACCTTACATTAACAAGGAATAAACTACTCTCATATATGAACTATCTAAGGTTGGTTTGCTTTAACATTTGTTTTAGCAGCTAGTCTTAACTAGCACATTTGGCAGTATCTGCCATGCTCCTGTTTACCGGAGATCATGAGTATTCTGGAAAATACTTATCGTGGATACTCTGGAGAGGATCTTCCAGGCAAAGCAAGAGAAAAATTTAAAAGCAGATATTTAGAAAGAAACTTTCGGCTCCTCTTTCACAAAATGCACTCTATTCATCTTGATTTGGCTGCAGTGTGAGGTCCCACTAAGAATTTTTTTGTTGTCATTTTGTTTGTTTTTTAAAGAATGACTTTTAGACTAATAACTCTAGGTGAGAATAAGAAGGGGAAATTAGAAAAGATTTTGAGAAGGTAGAGGGAATCAGAGCAATGATCCATGCCTTACTGATGACATTGTGCTTTCCCTATAATTTATACATTCATTGTATTGAATTTATATACATACATGTGTTCAGATACTGAGTGACAGCTAAACATTATAAAACAACAATATATATTTTCACAAACTAGAACCCCCTTTCCAAACTTTTTAAAATTGTATTTTGAATATTGCCAAATCTTATTTTAAAAATCAGCTTATATTTATTTTGTGTAAAATCATTGGCACCACATAAGAGTCTACTCACCCAACTTAAATGTGTGCCATTTTGCACTAAAGTTATTATGTATTTGTTCCATAGTAAATAAATACAATTATATTTGCATGGGGGTTGGTCTGACAACCTTAATATATTATCATAATATATTATGTATTATAATAATGTAATTAATATATTATAAAGAGCAGATTATTAAAATGTATTATATTTTTACTATATTAAATTTATTTTCATAATCTATGTTACCTAGGGCACTAGCTCATCAGTGCCTTGACGGGCAGTGTTTGTGAGCCATCCATGTCTAAGCTACTCACATCTCTCACAGTGCCATCCTATAGTGGGCAGAACAGTGTAAGATGAATGAGTAAATACACTAAAAAATTAATTTTTCAATGACTCATTTGGATTTTCATTAGCAGTAATTCCCTTTTAGAAGTTGACGAGTCCCTCTTTCCTTTTAAGTCCACACTTGGATGCACATGATCAAGGTGGGCTGTCATAGCAAGCCATCTCCAGGAGGGGTCACCAGCATCCATTTATGGAGGCCAAATTTGAGTGCTAAATCACAGTACAAGGGTAGCCTGTAGTCAACTGAATTATGCATATTTCAGCTTGACAGCCATTGTCTCCCTTTTAACCATTCTCTTATTTCCCATTATATTTTGGTTTAATAAACACAATAGCATATTCTGTGTTCAGAGACCCTGCTATCCTAGAGAAAAGCATTTTGTCTAAATGGAAAGACCATCAGTCTGGACATGGTCACTTAGAAGCTTTCCCATAACTGCATATATGTTCCAGATTTCTGAAGACCAGTCTAAACTAAGTTCCTGGAAGATACACAAGCACTTAGAAGAAATGATGCACGGTGGTCTCGTGGACACTTATTCAAACAGGGAATGTGACTGCAGAGCAAGGATTAGCCCATACTCACACACAAGGTAATGGATTCAAGTGGAATTAGATGGAGCCTCAATTTGCATGTGTCATGCCACCATCAGGACTTCATCTGGGAAACCTTATGAAAATTTTGGGTCTGACCATTCTTCAAGCCTATAGGAAGGCTTAGAAAATGACTCTCAGTTTTATTTTTACTTTCTTTATCCTTGGTTTTTGTTTTGTTTTAGACAGAGACTGTGAGCAAGGGGGGCACAGAGAGAATCTTATGCAGGCTCCATGCTCAGCCTGCATGCAGGACTCAATCCCATAATGCTGGGATCATGATCTGAGCCAAAATCAACAGACACTGAACCACCCAGGTGCCCCTATTCTTAGTTTAAAAAAAAAAGCAGAAGTTCACAGCTTTTTACTAAACTTTTAACGCTGGGAACCCCAAAACTTACCATTTTGGTATGTGTTGCAAAGCTTATTATTAAATTAAAATGTAATTGGAGCCTAAAGAAACCAGCATAGGAATGATGGAGACTTTCTGACAACAGACAATGAACCACAAAACCATTTGTTTTGTTTTCCCAGGAGGGAAATCAGAGATAGAAAATCTATGTATCAACAGCATGATTTATTTTAAATTTTCATGAAGAAGCCTGGATATCAACAAGACATAAGTCTTCCTAAAGAGCTCTGCACAGACACCCCAAATATCTGATTTCTCTCCCTCATTTTGAAGAACAAACATTTATATCATGAGGGCTGGACAGAAAATGGGAGAGAGGAAGTGAGTTAGCAGCCTGTTTTCAACAACATCTTGTTCTGTGTTTAAGGTGAAATAAGCACCCAGGGTCCTGTGTCCCAGCCAGCTTGTTAGTATTCTTTAGCATGCAGGGAAAGTCCTTAGCAAAAGGGAAAGGCACGCAAGAAACACGAAGTGTTCTCATTCAAATTGTCTGTAATTCTCAAGGGTGAATCTGGGACGTTTGGAATTTTCGGGACTGAAAAGCAAGATTCATTCTAACTTAACAAAATACAATTTATTGTCGAAGCTATGGATAAACTCAGTCTCTCTCTCAGGTTGCTTCTTCCTTGAGGCCAAGGAAGAAGTGGAAATCACCTCAGAAGTGGCTGACAGGCACTGGCTGCCTAATGAATAAGGAGCTACCCTTCCAACTCCCTGAGTCTCTGCCAAGCATCACACAACAGATGAGGAGGGAATTAAGAAGAAGGAAGGAATAATGTTATAATGTAGGATAGAAATATGGTCCTAGCATCCTGAGTTTCAATGAACTCTCACACAGATACAGGTTAAGTTGGCAGTGCAACCCACATACAGCTATAAAATGGACAGAAGTATAAAATAATCACTAATAACAACTCAAAATACAGGTGCAAAAATAATATTGTTACTTCCAATTGACCACACAAGTTGATCTTCTCTCCATCAACCAACCCCACTAAAATGAGAGTTAAAAGATTAAAAATGGTGTAAATCTACATTTTTTTTTAATACAAGAGCCCTGAGAAGGTAAGAGATTCAAGCCAGAAAGAAAATGGAAGGATGATAATCAAACATGGCAGAAGAGTAGTCTCTAATATGAAAATCCACGAAAAAGATTCGACTGATATTGCAGAATTTGGCAACACTTGGGATTCCTTGTAGAACAAAGGATAAGAGTAAGATAAAAGGCAGGAAAAAGAATTTGAAAGGTGGTATACAGAGCAACCAACCACTTATGTGTACCATGTGCCTCCTCCATCCTGCCAACTAACATTCTCTTTCTTTCATCTCCCCCTCTCCCTTCCCTCCATCATCCTAGAACCTGCCTCTCCACAATATAAATAAATATATAAATTTGTAGCAATCTTCTGTAAAGAAATCGAAAGTCTCCACAAAAGAAAGATTCCACTTTCAGACACCAAACCACTCAACTATCGTAAAACTAAGCCCACACAGTGAGTCACAAAACAGCTGGTTAATGGCCTGGATCTTAATTATGAATGGTCATTTATGGGTTACCAGACAAATAAGGAAAATCTTCAACAAAAAAGAGCACAAGCAAGATTTTTAAAAAGGGGAATGGTTCTGGAGGAAACACAAATAAAACAGGCAATAGAAAAGAAATATCACCTATCCCAGAAGGAGTCAACAACCATAAAACAAGAGAGAATGCCATAGAAAAGGAAGAATGAGTAAGCAAGAAAAAGTCCTGGTAATTGAAAATTCTTTTTTTCAAATTAAATAAATGAAAAATCAGGAAATATTCTCATTTCTTAAAAAAATTATGACAGTTTCAGAATCTGAGTTCATCACAACATGTGCCTTTGTATAAAGAGAAGGAAAAAGGAAAACTTGTCCTCTACAAAGGAATAGGAATCAGACAGGAAGGAGAATCAGACTTTTCATGAGCAAGCATGGAAGACTGAAGACAAAGGAAACCTCTGCTGCCAAGTTCCCCTTTCACTCTGCCACATTCTAAACACCCTCCTCCCAATCTCTAACAATGTAGCCAGAAGGAAATAACGTCCATTCTTGAACTCTATATTCAACTTAATCATCAATCCAAAATGAGAATAAAATCATTTTCAAACATTCAAAGACTCAGAAAAGTTAGTCCCTCCAACTAGACCCTTTTTCTTAGGAAGATAACTGAAGATAGATACAACCAAAATTTAAGGAGTGGCCAGAGAATGGAGACAGGATGATTTGGAAGAACCAGCTGATCCCAAGCAGCAAATTCCCAGAGGGATGGGGGACAGTGGGCCTGGATGCTGGGCTGGAGGGTCTTGGGAAAGGGCACATACAATGAACATAGACCATGATGGGAATGCCTGGGTGGCTTAGTCAGTCGAAACTGGCTCTTGGTTTCGGCTCAGGTCATGATCTCATGGTTTGTGAGATCAAGCCCTGTGTCAGGCTCTGTGTTTATAGTGCATGCTTGCTAGGGATTCCCTCTCTCCCTCTCTCTCTGCTTGCCCCCCACCCTGAAAATAAATAAATAAACTTAAAAAAAAAAGGACCATGATGAAACAGGCCAAGGATATGACATTCAGATTACTGTATCTCTTTAAAAAACAAAACAAGTATCTGTAGTATCTTTTAATGCCCAGCTGCTGAGTCTTTGGCCCAGAATGCCTAGTGCTTGTGTTAATGGATGTCAATAAGCTTCATTCTAATATCCACATCGACACACAGGCAGAAATTCATTTTTATGTGAGCATGCGAAGGCTGCTCTTTTTTGACAGGTAACATCCAGCATTTAGCAATAAAAATACAAGGGCTGGGGTTTTACTGTCATCAGAAAGGTCAGGAGAATTACAATGTAATGACAGACTCTTTACATCACTATATACTGGAGACAGGGATAGTGTATTGCACCTTTTACATGCCCAAAGAAGGAAAATATTAGACATTGACTCCTGGAGCACATCTGTTCCCACTGAGTGAGCTGTACTTGTAAGAGAGAGGGGCAGCCCCAACTTAGAAAGTGACTCATCTCTAAAACTCAAGTTGACTACAGATAACATTTTCCTGGAAAGCCAGTGTTTACAAATCAGGGATCAGTGAACTTTTTCTGTAAAGGGTTAGATAGTAAATATTTTAGGCTTTGTGGGCTGTTGCAACTACTGAACTCTGCTGTTGTAGCAGAAAGCAGGCATAGACAATATGTAAACAGATAGGTTTGTGACTGTGTTCCAATAAAACTTTATTTAAAAAAACAGATTGTGAACTGGATTTAGTTTGTCAACACCTGTTATAAGTGATCATTCATTTCCCAGCCCAACTCACAAAAATATTTATCTTGTAAGTTGTTGATACATTGTAAATTTACAATACTATTTTCTTTAAAATTTATTAATTTTGATAAGTCAAAATAATGCAAGTACATATCTAAAAGCAACTGCTTGTTTCCCTTTTAGCTGTTTCTTCTGGGTGTTGCCTTCAAATCTCAATGTAATAGGCTTTTACTGTTGTTTCCTAATTTATTAGTTTTAGACATCTGTTGACTTTCTGCTAAGATAGAGAATTTAGTTCATGATTCTCTCAAGTGCCCATTCCTCCATATCTCCAACATAATTATATTGTTATTTTTGTTTCTCTACTTGTTACTGAAATAACTATTCATAGCGAAAAGTTCACTTCTTAAATAGACAGCTTGATGAATTTTCACCAATAGTATCTTTTAGATTCCCTTCTTTGTAAAATTAAGATTTTAGCACTCCTGCTCTTCCTACCTCTTTTTATTTTTGTATAACGAGGCTCATAATATTTGATTCTGTTATATAACTGCACTTAAATCTTTGGTGCTTTATGGAAAGTTTGATTCTGAAAACTGAAAAGCAAATAATATTAGTATTTGTAACTTAGTATTTCCAATGGAGCTAATGCTCACTGTGGCTCAATTTTCTTGTTTGTATATTTTCTATTTTCACGGAATTTCCAAATGCCATTCTTTTCCCGGCCCAGTTGGTATTTTAGTCACAAGTTCAATTTTTGTCACTCTTCCATTATGTTCACATTCCCATCATGGTCCTTCAAACTGTCATATTACCTGGAGGTAAATCTAACTCTGGGAAGAGGAAATAAGAATGGACGTAATGGTCTGCTAAGGAGTCAAAACAAAAAAAAGCACTATTCCTCCTAAATTACACAGGCTGATTTTGCTAAATTGTGTATTCAGAATGAACATTAAACAATCATAGTATTTACTAGTCCATAGGCAGTCTTTCCACACAGAACCCCATTTGACCTTCAAAAGAACTTAGCTTGTGACAAAACCCTTTATTCCACATCAAGGATTCTCAATGGGTATAATAGTAGAATGTGTAGGTTTCATGTCCCTTGGAATTGTATCAAAATTTCAGGGTGGAGGAAGCCCTTTTAAATTGCACTTGCTCAAGTTAGTGAGAAACATTACTGCACTGACTAGAATCAGTTGCACACCTCAGGTATATTGATGAGGATAACATAATTCTCCTCTTCAGGGGGAAAAAAGACTCCCATCAGCATCTCATAATTCTTAATATTTGGATGAAAGTTTATATATAGGCATTAATGGACAAAACTGTGTGTAACTAACAAAAACAAAGTATAAGCACATTTTGCAAGTAAGAAAATTTACTACCTCTGTACCTCTGGCTTTAAATAAACATTAAAAAACCTCATTTGAAGGTATCTATTAAGACATATTTTTAATAGAAGACTCCTAGATATATATACAGTATTTGTAGCTTGTCTTTTTTCACTTACTTTATTATCAAATCTTCAATGTCCATAAACATAAATCTCTATTTTTAATATCTTCAAGTAACATCCTTATGCATAGTTTAGGCATATGTCACATTGTTTCTAGAGTAGAACTCCTAGGTCAAAGGGCTTACACCTTTTTAGGACTTTGATAACAGATCTCCTAACTGACCTGCCAAGAATTATCCAAATGGTCCTACCACTACGCCAAATGATAGTGCGAGACGCCCACCCCTTTGCCAGGTCTAGCTAGCATTCATTTCCATGATTGCTGTCTTAATGACTCTTTAACAAGTTCATGATTTGGTAGGGCTCTGTTTGAGCTGCTCTATCCAAGGCAACTGTTAAGTGCACTTAACATCTTTGACAACAGCAACGATGGTGGTGGTGATGATAAAGGGGCTCTTTTATTATCATCTCATTTTACAGATAAGGCAACTAAGCTACAGAGAGACTGTGTAAATTGCCCAAGCTTACAAAGTCAATAAGAGGTAGAATTAGGATTCAAACCCCTGCAGTCTGGTTCTAGAGTCCTTCAGAATTAATCTTGCCTCTTCACATATCAATACATACCTGCTAATAGTCCATCCACCATAAGGAAAAAAGACAAACTAGAAAGATCACCAACCATCCCCCCACTTACTTAAATACTTAAATCCCCCTTACTTAAATACAATTAGTCAAGTACTTTCCCATCTGGAATCTGTTCTCTTTTAAAATCAGAACCCATGCCCTGCCTATATACAGGGCACTCCTGGATACACAGCACTCATGAATGGACAGGCACTGTTTCTGTTTATCCCACCAGTTAATCCACCAATCCTTCGGCCTTGCACCAATTAGATGGCCTTAACCTTGCCCAGTATCCAGATAATTACATGAAACTTCCACTGAATCAATTCTCACAAATGCTGTGGTTCTATCTGATCACTGCAGATGAGACTTTCTGAACAGGATAACAGAATCTTGAGTTTTAAGATGCAATTGAACATCATGTGCAAAGGCCCTGGATTCCAGGATCCACACTTTAGGAGCTGTGTGCTCTTGGACCAGATGCTTAATCTTTGAACCTCATTTGTTTTTATCCGATAAGCACAGATAAAAATATATACAGCTCATAGAGCTGATGTGAGTAAATGTGTATAAAAGGCTTAGCACTATGCCTGGCACAGAGTGAATTCTTGACAAATAGCAGTTGTTGTTATTCCTCTTGATCCCACCTTGAGAATTATGATGCTATACAATTCAAACTGTCTCTAAATTAAAAATTTCCTCCAAAAGAATAATTATTCAGAGACATATCAAAAGATGAAACAAAAAACCATTCTTCACTTGAAAGGAATCAATATTAATTTATAACATTATAGAATGTTTTTAAGTTAATGTTTTATTTTTAAAAAATTTTTTTTCAACGTTTATTTATTTTTGGGACAGAGAGAGACAGAGCATGAACGGGGGAGGGGCAGAGAGAGAGGGAGACACAGAATCGGAAACAGGCTCCAGGCTCTGAGCCATCAGCCCAGAGCCTGACGCGGGGCTCGAACTCACGGACCGCGAGATCGTGACCTGGCTGAAGTCGGACGCTTAACCGACTGCGCCACCCAGGTGCCCCAATGTTTTATTTTTTAAATACTTTCTTATTTATTATTATTTTTAAGTTTTTATTTAAATCCAAGTTAGTTAACATAGAGCATAATAATGGTTTCAAGAGTAGAATTTAGTGATTTATCACTTACATATAACACCCAGTGCTCACCCCAGCAAGTGCCCTACCTTTTCTACATATCATAGCTATAGGCTTTAGGACTATGCTGTTACTAAAATTAGGGCTAATACTTTAATATTTGTTACACAGTAAATGTTAATTACCAACATTGATGTACTATTTATTAACATTGATATAGCTAATTAATAATTATAATTTTTAATACTGATACAATCTTATACAGTAATTGCTACCATAACAACAGAGAAATCAATTATTTCACGTTACAGTAACGCTGGCCATGATTCGAAGAATAACCTGACAACATCTCTAGGGCAGTCAATAGAACAGACAGTGCTGGGAACCTCCTGAATAAACAGCCTCAGCTACAGTTCCAGGAAGTACCCCATATAAGTGCCCCAATGCCCTTAGAGAATGGAGTAGCATTCAACACAAATAGTTCCTATTATTAGTGGGAAATAGAATAGTCTCATTAAATTGAGATAGACTAGACCTAGTCCCCAAATTTCGCTTGGATGGGAGCTACTTTCTGTTTCTCTTGGGGCTTAAAAAAAAATAACAGGACCTTAAAAGTGAAACACTGGAAACGAGAGGGAGGAAAGTGGGAGGCAGCCTCCCATGGCCTTTCTCATATGAAAAATCTGACACTAGCAAAGAGGAAGGGCATTGCACCGAAAACAGGTTTTGACCACATTAGATCACAACTAGACATTTCCTTGGGTAGCAAAGTGTAAAAGAACCTTGCTTTTAAGCCAGATAGATATGGGCTCAAATTCTGGTGCTGCTACTTACCAGCTGTTAAGTCAAAAACAAGTTACTTATCTTCTTTTAGTCTCAGCTTGTTAACCTATAAAATGGGGATTGTAGCAGAATTTCCCTCATAGGGTTCTTCTGAGGATTGAGTAAGGCAATGCACATAAAGTGCTTAACACAGTGCCAAAGGAGCTAGCAATACATTTTAAATATTATTAATATTTTTGATACATCAACAGTTAACACTAAAACTGCATCAAATATAATTATTTTGCTCTCTCACGCACACATACACATTTATATACATCTTAGCCCTCTGGATCTTGCTGTACCTTAGGGTCAATGAGGGCAATGTCAGCTGCCATTACATAGTAATTTAAAAACTTTGTGTGAAATGGCACACTGCGCCCACTAATAGGGCAGACCTGAGATGTAATCTCGAGAATGACTGTCAGGGCTACAAGCCATCATCCAGGCCATCAGTGGTGTCTTCAATTCGGGTATAGGTTAAAATCGTTGGTTATCATCGAAACATTCTCCTCACAGCATCAGGCCAAGATCCCCATCCCAGTGAATCACAAAGAAGAGAAGGAAGAGCCAGCAAGAGTATTTATAGGTCAGGGCCTTGGTACAGGGCTAAATTTATTTTCCTAACGACCATCCCTGCCAAAGGAACTATCTGTGGATTCTCCTAACGGTATCTTGAAGCTTTTCAAAATAACAAATGAAATTGAAAAGAAAAATGGAGGTATCGTATCAGTTATACTGAACAAATGATGTCAAAACCTCACAAAAGAAATCGAAACTACTTTCTTTAAAATTCAAAGCAGGAATTTAGAATGTAAAACTCCAAGAGAGAGAAAGGAGAGGATTGGAAACAACAGGAGGGCCCAGAACCTTAATCTTATAACAGACCTAGGCAATTGTTTGTTCTAACAGTAGAATGAGGTTAGTGCCCAGCCTGTGGGAGGAAAGTGGAACCCTAGAACATACAGGCCCCACACTACCTTTCTATGCAAACTCTTACTAAGAAGAAAGCAGTGGCCTTTATAAAGGAATCACTTTATTAAAATGGTGTAAACTAGACATCTTTCATAGTTTCTTGTGGAGGAGAGGGGAAGGAAGCTAAATTTTAGACTAACTTTTAAAAAATCTCATGTAATGTTAACAACTGACCAAGTTCTCCTTGAATTTCATATGGATCAGGAAAAGGAGCTAAGAAAACATTACAGTCTTCTGAAATGTTTCCTGGATTCTTTCCTCTTTTTTCACAAAAATAGAACTACCCTTTTTTTTTTTTTCTCTTTTGATGGGAGATGAGGATTATATAGGAGATTTGGCAACATGAATGCACATATGAGAAAGCCAATTGTGTAACGACAAGGAGTAGATCCTTCAAAATTATTCACTTAGGAGAATTTCAAGCTTTGGTGCTAAACCTTCAAAATAATAACCATCACTATCTGAATGCTTCGTCTCACCAAGGGGCTGAGGAATTCAGTCTTGCTATCTACCAGTTAAGCCTTTCTAAAAAAGAAAGGCTTCTTGACATTCAGACAAAGCTGATCATACAGAAGAATCCATAGTTCCTGCCCTCTGTAAACCAAGGGAAAGACAAAGTAGAATTCCAGGTAGCCTAGGAGAAACCTTACAAATCCAGAGCTGTTGGGCGGGCGGATGAAGAACAGGAATTCCTACCACCCCACTAAGGTTCTGGAAGCTCTGGTAAACTGCGAACCACTGCAACTTCAGGGACTGGTTCCTAAATCAAATACCCCAGTACCCCAAATCACAGGATGCAAGGAAGCCGCACAGGTATGGTGCAGCATGGGAATGCAGGCCGACCTTGTGTCCCCAAAACTACCTTTGAGGGTCTCTCACTATCTGCCAGGCCTCCCCAAACCCCCAAGGGCTCCTATAGGTGAATGTAATTTGGGTTATTGTGAGATAGTTATAGTACAACCTCAGTCTGAGAGACACGGGTATCTCATGTCTCAGACCTGAATTTTCTGGGTTTCATGAATATTTGCTCATTATCCAATCAGAAACATCAGCATCACCTGGGAACTTGTTCATGGATGCAGATTCTCAGCTCCACACCAGAATCTGAAACTCTGGGGGAGGGGACCAGCGATCTGTGTAGTGTCCAGCCCTTCTAGGGATTCCAAGGCACTGCAGTGCAATCCCAGAATGAATCCCCGAGCATTCGTTCTAGAGCAACACAATCCCATGAAAACTTAGCCTTGAAAGCAACACCTGGATGCATGTCAGGCAACAGATAGGTGCCTGAATAGAAGAAACCCTCTCTGTCCATAGTCACTTTCCACTCCCAAATTCTTTTACCAAATAGCTCCCACTTGCAAAAAGCTTCCTCTCAAAATGCAGCATTTTATAATGAGCAATGCATTGCAAATAGCCAGTGTCAAAATTCCCCTGCCTTTGTAGTTTCCCTCAAAATCACACATTATTAAAGGGCCTGTCTTTTACACGTTTTTAAATAACACCTAGAGCAATACAAATCCTCCACAAGCTCTAACTAACATGGAAGAATACAATAGGCAATTTAGGATCCAGCACTCAAATTAGTAAGGTCTGGTTTCCTGCAGATTACCAAAGGGTGAAGGGGGGAAGGGAGAGAACTCAGATAAAATGTGCATTGACTAAAAAGGCAGAAAGGAAGTAGAAAATTTATTCTGAACAGATGCCAAGACTTTGCCACATGCTTACAGTAAGAGAAACGAAGAGCAGAGAAAATTATTTTTAAAACCTTCTTTCCTTGAGAACCATGTTAATAATAGCTCTGTTTTAAGATATTAAGCAAATACTTTTTTAATGGAAGACATTAGACAAACACAGAAACTTAGCATGAAATACGCCTTCGATTATTTAAAGGATACAGACTATTTATCTTCCATGGACAGGAATCACCTGTCTTCAGTGATAAAATTCAAGCAGATAATTTTTTGATAAAACTGTTTTCTTTATAAGCAGCTGATAATGTATCATTTATATCTGAGACCGGGATAAACACACCAGCCATTAAAATTCCTCAGCAATACTCAGGCTGCTGAATTTGTTAGCATTAATAGTACATGTTAGCCTGCCCGACTTTGACTGCATTTATTCAGAGGAAAAAGTTGATGAGACGGCAAGACTCTGGAGATGATGTGATAGAGTAAACAGTGAGGAACAAATTATAATTATGAAGAAGCACCCATTTTCACTTTCAATCAGTTCATTAGATGTTAATAAAATTGGTCCTATATTCTTCCATGTGGCAGGTGAGAAGGTTCTAGCCTAGTAGTTCTCAGCCCTGGCTGTACATTAGATTCACCCAGGCTGCTTTAAAACAAAACAGGAAACTGCCACCCACCATAGAGCACCTGGACCACAGAACCTGGGGGTGGGGTCCCAGCGTCAGTGATTCTGATGCATTCGGAGGGTTAAGAAACACTGCTGTGTTTTTTTAATTATTATTATTCTTTACAAAAATCAAGTTGGGGCAAGTTAGCTATTCTGGAATGTGGTCATTTGGGGGACTGGCCTCTCCATTCCTGAAGGATCAAGAGTGGGACGTAGCCTCGGCCTATCTTAGCATTCCTGAGAGATGCCAAGTATACTCCATGGTGATGAAGGAGGAAAAAACACTTACTTCAATATTTCCTTATCGCCTTTTGGTGGGAGGAGAGGGGAATGTATCTACAAATGAGCCATTGGAAAAGCATATCTGAATCAAGTGAGATGACAGAAGTGGGGTTGGCTATTATTCTTCTTCATCACCATCATCTGTCACCATAACAGGTACATAAAGAGTCCCTCCTATAGCACTTAGCACACAAACTGAGAGTAAGAGGATAATTCATGTGTGCCTTGACTCACCTAGAAATAAGAGGTAGTAAGGTAGTAAGAGACCTATTCAGACATCTATGGAGGAAGCCAAAATCCTCCAGTGCTTCACAGCCTATGACATTCTTTCATAATTTTTCCCATATAAGCCAGGACCATGCAGGGTCCTTCCATTCACACAAATTCATTGATGACACAATGCTGTAGTTGGAAGAGCTCTGTGTTCCATTTTCTAAAACATAAGGACTACTTGTAATAATCAATTACTACAGAAGCTTTATGACACTAGAATTTTACTCTATTGTTTCATACCTATTTTATAGCTTATTATGGGTAACGTGGTTCATAGGATGCCAAGTCTTTGTTCAGAAGACCTGCTTCCCTCCATGATGTTGTTCTCATAAAATATATATGTTTTAAAATAAATCACTGTGTGTTACTATTTCCAGGAATATATATTGAAGCAGAATGTAGGTGCTTTTCCTGTGGTCCTCAGGGCAAATCAAAATGATCTTGAGTATGATATGCTGCTGAAATCTTCCTTTTCTCCTTGCCTAACTCAAAAACTGTACAAAAATTCTCATTTTAATTGTTGAAAAAGTTCTCAACACTAATCTCTTAGTATGTGACAGCAAACCCTATTTTTATCATTGGTACTTTTCAAATTCAATATATCTAAACTTCAAATCCATTGCATCTAAAAATGGTCAGAGATATATCTAATCAATTAATTTTGGTTCTAATGCAGACTCCAGCATAAGAACATCTAAGAAAGTCACCTAGTTGGACAGAATCCAATTCCAACAGGATCCTGTGCTTACTAAGCTTTAACTTGGAGTAAAGGCTCAGCGACAAATAACAATCCCCTAAAAATTTCCACGTAAATAATGTTTTATGATATATTTTGGAAACTGACAGGGAATTTTATTATATGTCACAGGGATATGGCTTTCAAAGATTAACAAATTTTGATCCCAATCAAATCTAGTGCATTGGCTGGTCAAATAAGGTGTTGAATGTGGTTGCGTATTTTATTCAAGGCCAGTATTTCTAGCACCGGCAAAACTATTCAAGATCACCAAAGCCAGTGAACTCCCTCCTTTATATCTTCTCCCCACTTCAAGATCATTAATCACCTTCAAATGATAACTTGTCCCAAGATGGGTTAAAAATTTTAATATAGCATGTACATTTTCATTATAAGTACCTTTTCAAGGATAGTAGTTCAAGAGACATAAAGGGGATCCTCGCATAGAGCTCATTACCTGAAGAAGTAGACTAAGAGGAAGTGGAAGGAAAACGTGGTTAGGAATGCCCCAACTGGGAGTTAGGACTCCTGATTGGTAGCCTTCATTCTAGGATGACTAATTGTATGTCTCTGCCTCTCACGTGGACATTGAATTGCTCTTGGCCTTAAAAGCACCCGTAAAAAGAGAATATGCGAATAGTGTTCTCTAAGATTCCTTCATCCTTTTAAAAGGCTATGGTTCTAAGTAAGCTGAGAATCTGATTTTGTATGGTCTTAAAAACTCTTCATCTTTCCAATTAAAAATGTTTCATCTCCTGTAAATGTCACTACCAATCTGATATGCTGCCATGACATTCCAGACATGAGACAGGAGAAAATGTGACAAGCTTATGTAGATGCTATTCCCATCCTCTTACTACTCTACTTTGCCAGGAGCCAGCTCAGTCCTGGAACACTTCAAAAAACATGTCCTTACCACTAAAGTTCTAGAATAGGGATTCAAATTTAAAGTGTAAGAAAAGGCCTCAGTTTAGATCTGAGCCCAGACATAGGACTTCACACCTTCTTCTTACACTACCATTCATCTGGGCCTCAGTTTATTCCTCCAAATAGTGGAAAAGAACAAATCATGTGGGCAAATGCTATGAGATTTACGTAGACTAATAGTTTTAAAGACAGAAGTGGAGAAGGAGGAGAAAAAAGAGCTTCTAGCACCTTGGGCTCTTGGGAAGGCATGTATGACCCCTACCATCACCACTGGATCATGCATCTTGTTGCAACTTGTTATTCTCAAGTGCTCAACCATATCAATGGATGAATGACTATGACAAAGCAGATGTCAACATTTAAATGTGATACACTTCAAACAAGAGGAACTGTAATGTGTGGGAAGGGGTTCAAATCCCACCCAACCATCATCAACTTGACCTCCTTATGCCTGTTCCCCCATTGCTAAAATAGGGAAATTATAATTTTTCTTGTTGACATTCTTCTGGGTATTAAAAGATATATGACATACAAAGGGCCAGTATAATGCCAGGCACTTAATAGGGGCAATTAATAGCAAAAATTGACTATATTAAGCAAACTCAAATATCCTCGTCATCAGATCCCATTTACCCACGACTAATAATATATATTATGAGCTGTCTGTAAGACTCCCACAGTCACCTTTGACTTGTAATTTGCCAGAACCTTATCTGTAAGAAAATATTCTTCTGGGTCCTCTGGGTGGCTCAGTCTGTTAAGTGTCTGACTCTTGATCTTGGCGCAAGTCATGATCTCATCGTTAGTGAGTTCGAGCCTCACATCAGGCTCTGTGTTGACAGTGCAGAGCCTGCTTCGGATTCTCTCTTTCCTCTCTCTCTACATCCATTGCTAGTGTGCTCTCTCTCTCTCTCTCAATAAATAAATAAATATCTAAAAACAAAAGAAAATATTTTTCTTTATCTGAAACTTCCAAATCCTCATCTCCATAATTATGGAATTACTCCAGGTTCACTTAGAACAGTAGCCTTTTAAAAGTATAAAGGAATATTAGAGAATGGCATTCTCCTCCCTTCTTATAGGTGTTTTCAAGGCCAAGAGAGATTCAATGTCCACTTCAGAGGCAGGGACATACAATTAGTCATTCCAGAAGCAGGGCTACCATTCAGGTGTCCTAACTCCCAATTTAGGGCATTCCTTACCAAGTAATGGAAAGAACAGCACTATAAGCCCAAAGCTCAACAGATTGTTGGTGAATGGAAACACTGTGAAAAGGTCCAGTGGACTCCATGGGGAGAGTTCAGTGAAAACAGTCAGAGAAGTAGGAAGGAAGGAATGGTAAATACAATGAATTCCATGACCAGTCCATAGAACCAAAAAAGATCTGCTCTCCTACTATGTTAGTCTATCCATACCACAAATTCCTCAATTATTTTTACAATTCCATTTTAAAATTACCCATTGACTTTTTAGCATGCCTCTTTGCATTTTTTAAATATACATCCTTAAGTTTTCACAATCTACTTAGAATTAATATTGTACCACTTCACAGAAAAATGTAAAACTCTCACAAGCATATATTCCATTTAACTCCCCTGCCCCAACACACACACACACACACACACACACACACACACACACACACCCCATACACTTCTTTATATGCTATGGCTGTCATATGTATTACCTGTTACATACATTATAAAGCCCACAAGATAATGATACAATTTTTGCTGTAAATAGTCATATGTATTTTTTTAACTAAGAAAAAATGTAGTCTTTTATTTACACAAATGTCTACCATTTCTGATGCTTTATGTTACTTCCTAAAAAATCCAGGTTTCCCTCTCACATTATTTCCCTACAGCTTACAGGGCTTTCTTTACAGATCTGCTGGCAATGAAGTCTCTCACACTTCCTTTTATTTAAAAATATCTCTGCATCTATTCTCACAGGATACTTTCACTGGATACAGGTTTCTGGTTCGACAGAGATTATTTTTTTTTCTCCCTTCTAGAACTTTGCAGATATTGTTCCACTCTCTTCTGGCCTTCATAGCTTCAGCTGGGAAGTCCACAATTACTGGAATCAGTTATTCTGTATGTAGTGTGCCATGTTCTTCTGCCTACTTTCAAGATTTTCTCTTTATCAGCAGTTTGTCTATAATGTGTGTTGGTATGTTTTTCTATTTAGCTAATTTTGGTTTTGCCAAGGTTTTTGGATCTAAATTTATGGTTTTCATGAAACGTGGAAGTTTTGGTGACTTACTCTTCGATATTTTTGTGCTTCCATTCTCTCTCTCCTTTATTGCTAGGATATTAAACAAATGTTGGACTTCATTTTTGTCCCACAGTCTTAACACTGTTCACTTTTTTTCAACCTTTTTTTCTTTTTTTAATCAAGGATAATTTCTATTTATTAATCTCAATGTTTGATGAATCTTCCCCCATGACTTACATTCTACTATTAATTTAAGTCCATTTACAAAACTTTTAATTTTTGGATACTAAGTTTTTTTTAATGTTTACTTACTTATTTTGAGAGAAAGACAGAAGGGGAAGGGCAGAGAGAATCCCAAGCAAGGCTCCTTCTCATGAACCATGAGATCATGACCTGAACTGATATCAAGAGTTGGACATTTAACCAAGTGAGCTACCCAGGCACCCCACAGATACTGAAAAATTTTAATTTCCCTTTATTCTTTTTTATATTTTCTATTTTACTCCTGGAATTCCTTATACTTTCATTAATTTGTTATAAGAGTATTTCCTTTATCTCAATTTTAATAGCTGCTTTAAAATAATTGTCTGATAATTCCAACATATGGATCATCTCAGGATTGGTTTCCAACAACTTTCTCTTGAGAATGAGCTACATTTTCCTGGTTCTTTGTAAGTCAAGTAATTTTGGATTATACACTGAACATTATGAGTCCTATGTATGGAGGCGCTAGATTCTGTTATATTCCTTTGAACAGTGTTGATGTTTATTTTAACAGGCAATTAACTTTGTTAAATTATAAAAATTGTCTTGTCTGAAGTAGGTAATAAATCAAATCTCAGTTAAGTTATTTTATATTTACCTGTGCTGCTTTAAGTCTGTCCCAATGTGTGTATGGTTCAGGAGTCAACCAGAGACAGGCACAGTTTATACACACAACCTGGGGCTCTCCGTGTCTGACTCTCTCCTTTCTGGAACTCCCTTCTCACTCTCAAGTAGCTATATAAAACTTTAAATGGTGAACTATAGTCTGCCAAGATTTTCTGTGCCTGTTTCATTCTCATTTCACCCTCTCACAAGAGTCATGTTGGGTCTACCCACCATGGCCAATACACATCCCCTATTATATATTTCAATTCATCTTCAAGCCTTCATTCATATCTGGTCTCTACTTAGTAAGTCTTTGTTTTCCAAGTGCAAGATGTACAGCATTGATAAACCAGATGACTTCAGATGGCCGAGACCTAACATTAAATAGCACTGAATCTGAATCACACTAAGAGACAGATATTTTCAATTCTTTTTCAACTCTTCTAATTCTGTCAAGGAGTAAATCTCAGTTTGGTGTTACTATGTCCTTAACACCTTTCTAATAATGGCTAATTCCCCCCTTTCAAACATAGAGACAGCAGGTCTCATGTGAAGAACCTTCTCCAGGCAACAGCACCTACCTAGAAATGAATAACATTACTTTATCCTTCATTCAATGTATTTTTAGAGTTACCTTCTATTTGTGGTGACACTGTTTTCTATTTGTGATAACTAGGAAAGTTTAATTTTAAAATAAAAAGTCACAAAAATTAAAATTTATTTTAAAATAATAAATGACAGTACAGGTCATATACAAATAAGAATAGGAAAAAGATGAGTAGTCGAGTAGATAACTCTAGTTGTTATAACAGATATCCACTGTCCTTTCCAAATCAGCAGCTCAACACAACAGAACTTATTTCTTGCTCATGAAAATGCCAACTGAATATTTCTGATGTGTGGTAGTTTTCCATTTGTTCATTCAGAGGCTGAGAATTGCAAAATTTCTACCTTTTTAACACATGGATTCTAAGATCATCTTGAGTGTATCCAGTCAGCAGACAGGAACGAGAGAGAAAAAGCATGACCTACAGTATGGGCAGTTTTTATTGGCCAGAATTAAAAAAGATGTACATCCTTTTAGCCACATTCCACTGGCTGGAACTCAGTCAATGGCCATGCTTAACTGTGAGAAGCCAGGAGGAAACTAGTTTAACTCTGTGACCAGGAGAAAGAGACTATTGGGTTTGGGTGAGCATAAAGTTTTGGAAACTGAACTAAAGTTTGGAAAATTGCCCTAGGTTATGGTCCTTCAAAGCAAAGGGGAGGAGGCAGACATCACATCTAAGAAACCTTCCTTCATCTTTTAAGAATGACTCTGGATATTCATGTTGCTTCTTCCTGCCCACTTTCCTGCACTCAGCATTAGACCTCTACCCAACAAATGTAGCAAGACAGGCAGTCCCAGAAAGGTTCTGCCCATTTCAGTAGACCTCTCCCCACACAGGATCCTGGGATGCTCACTCCAGTTCCACACTGCCCAAGGCTCCTGTCCCCTGCCAGTCTTTTTCTTCCTAGCAGTTTTGCAATCACAATTTACTAATCCTGACTCTCACCCTCTCTACAAAGTCAATGCTTTCTGAGACTTCAATTAGCTAACCTGAAAAAGTAACCAGTGTTCATGTTAATTGAAAGCTCTTCCTTTCTTCTCTCCAGGGAAATTAAGAAATTTTACACAGTGGCTTCCTAGAGCCCATGATGTTGTTCCCAGTGTGTCCTATCAAGATACTGCCACTGCAGTTCCTGCCTAGGCCACCAGGGACCAGGAAGGGAGCCCATGGGGAGAGGAGGGTCTTTCTGATGGGATCTCTGTCACTCCACCAACACCACTTCTAGAGTTACTAGCCAGTTCTTATTTGGCCACTCCCTCATGCAAGAAAGGAAAGCGGGGAATGTCCCTCCCCAGGATCTTTCTTTGATCTCCACAAGCACCTAATTTAGGGTCTGAGTTCTCTGCTCAGGTTTAGTAAATGTAACTGAATCAAATTCAAATTATTGATTCCGCACCATTGAGACATTAGCAGTCATTCAAATTTTGTTCTATGTATTCCTTAAAAATAGTAAAATCTTAAACAATCAAGAACTGTAAGTGTCAAACCTTTGATCATCCCAGAAATGCTGTAATTAAAGAGTCAGCTCCTCACACTTTTTCAGAACACAGTGGAAGACCCCCATGGGCTCAAGCTTTCCCTCAGAGGTGACCAATGCTTGACCTAGCAATTTTAAATTCACAAACTGCTGGCAAAGCGTGTCAGCAAATATTCATATCTATGAATATGTTTCAGGAGAGAAGCAGCCCCTGTAATAAGCTGGTGTTTTATGAATGTATAAATAAAATTATATGCTAGCAGAGAAGGCTTCTGATATTGAATCTTAAACCCACCCTATACATTCCCACCCTTTTAAGAAAGTAAGTGAAACACCTAGATTCAAAGGTAGTGTGGAGGCTCCCTAGAAGGTTTTGCTTATTACTAAGTTACACTAATTTTAAGAACAACTCCAATCTCAGTGGGCTTCTCCTCTGCCTTTTCTATTCCCCCAGAGCTTCTAAGAGGTCTGAATCCTGGATTCACCACTTTCTAGTTATGAAATTTGGAGTAACTTATTGCACATGATGTTTAGGATCAAGTTTGAAATTCTCCAACCAAAAAATAAAAGGGGAGCAGCAACAGAATAGTGAAACAGGACAGGCAAAAAATTAATGATTACTGACAATGAGGAAGGTCTGTGTTAGGTCATTCTATCTACTTTCATGTTTGTTTGAAATTGGTATAATTATTATTTTTTTTTTTCTGGGAGACAGAGAAAGAGTGTCAGCGGGGGAAAGGCAGGGAGGGGGAGAGAGAGAATCCGAAGCAGGTTCCATGCTCAGTGTAGAGCCTGATGCAGGGCTCAATCTCATGACAGTGAAATCATGACCACAGCCAAAATCAAGAGTTGGATGTTTCACTGACTGAGCTCCCCAGGCACCTGGGTATGATTAATCCTTAAATGACACTTTTTAATTATCTACAGCATAAATAATTTTCAAGTCCTCTTTTCATGAAACACCTTTATCCTGTTAAAAAGAATCACAGGCCCAAAATGGTGTCATTTAGGCCACGTCACCAAATGGGGCTTAACACCTAACCTAACTGCAGTTTCAACATCCCCCAGAAATGTAGTCTTAACCAGTCAGTCAGGAATTTGCTGATCAGCACCAATGAGGTAATCTATCACATGGGCCCTCCGTATTGATTCCTCCCCCGCCCATCTCAAAAAGATGAGGTCATCTGCATAATAAGATCCCTCTGACCTTCCCTCATAAGGCGAAGTAGTCTTGCCTGAAGCATTTTTTTTCTTTTGTTAATAACTTTCTTGCCCCACACTCTTTCCTATAAAAACCTTCCATTTTGTATATGTCCTCTGAGCCCCCCTCCACTTGTTAGATGGGCTGCTGCCTAATTTATGAATTGTCTAATAAAGCCGGTTAGATCTTCCAGTTTACTTGACTGAATTTTGTTTTTTAACACTCCTCTATTTCAGAAATATGTGATAGAGAATACACTTGGAATTCTACTTGATTTTGCAGAACAATTTCTTCCCTGTTCTCATAGGTTAATGATATAAGAACTTTTTTTTTTTCTTTCCACCATTTCAACTGTTCAGACCTAGTAAGAAACCAAATTCCCTGACATGTATTTCACTGTGACCCTTGCCTTTTACAGACCAATTAAGATCCTAGGTATCTGGACACAGCTACAATTTAGTGCCACTCTCTGTGTTTGCTCTGAGATTCCAGTCCCTCAATACCTCCCCTTTCCAAATGGAGAGACACTGGAGGCGGGAGGAGGAGACGAGAAGAAAAGGAATATACTGCCTTCCTTTTTAAGCACCAAACGCAATTCTGTTCTTCTCCCTTTCTCCCCACTGATTCTTAAACATCTGGAGAGAGCAAAACATAGATGCCACGTCCATGAAGAGGGGAGACAAGTAAGATGCTGTGTTGGGATCAACCTATACTTTCTTTTTTACCCTCATCTCATCTTTCACATGCCAGGAATGCACTGAGAAAAGAGATTGAGTCCTGCTGGAGCTCCAACAGTGCCAACATAAATGGCTGGCTTCCCCCAAGTTATATTAATATAACTGACTCACTGGTGATCCCTGTCAGGGCTACACGCGATAACGTCAAAATTGTATGGATTAGAGGAAAAGCTGTTTAAAACGCTTTCCCCCAAATGATCAATTTTTAATTATATCCCAACAAACTATTGACACCTCCTTTAAAACTGACAGAGCATACAAAATTCAGACATGTTTTCCTTCACGTCTTTGAGAAAAATGGAACTTGGGATATAATTTTATTACTTCTTTCATATGTCTTCATCAACTAACTTAACCTGGATCTGTTCTTTTAAATTATTTTGAGTGCAAAAAATGAAATCAGTTTGAATTTTATGTTAAAAATTCAATAAGTACAGCCAAAGTAAAGGTTAGAAATGTATTTAAAACCCATTAATATCAGCATCACAGTAAGAGAAAGTATATAATGACAGTTGTAATTATTACATTCTCTTGTTTTTCACTTCTGAAGAGCAGCAATTAAATTCCTACTTAGACTTATGTGGAAAGTAAAATGTTCTGCACCTGCAATACTGAAACCGTTTCATTCGCTCTAACTGCAGAAGGGTTTACCTCCTTACACGACGGCTTCCGGGTCATAATGGTGGATGCAAATTGTTTCAAGAATAGCACAGTGTTTCTGACGATTTAGGACGGTATTCATCTACCATTTGATTTCCATTCACTATTAACAAGTACAAAATGATCTTCCTAGCCTCTGCCAATATCAGTACAGACTGAAACATGTTGGTTTCCATCCAAATAGTATACATGGACCAACTGTAGTTGGTAGAGGACTGAAAACACTGTCATTCACTGTCTTAGCCCTTCCTCTGAACTTCTGAGTCTCTACCTCTTTCTAAGAGCAATTATTGTGAAAGCATTATTGTAAAATGTAAAGCATTCACACATGAAACTCTTCTTGGTGACTATCCACTTGTGAGTGCTGAGCCAGACTGATAGGCTGACTCAAAAATGCATGCCTGTGTCAAAAATAATGTGCTCACTAAATATATCTGTTCCCCCACATTTCCCAGCCTTCACAGTTAGGTTGGACCATGTGATAATTCTGACCAGTATGCTGGTCCTGTAGAAATGACCTGTGTCACATTTAAGCCAAAGTATAAAAGAGCTGGCACATGATATTCTGGCTGTGTCTTCTCCTGTCACGGTGACTGAGGAGTCCATGAGTTATACATGTTACAACTACAGGATGTTAAACTGGGGGCATCAGCCTGAGTCTCTGAATGACTGTGTGGGGTACAATACCACCACAACTCTTGCTGGTTACGGACAGTGAAGAAACAAACCTTTGTGTGTTATGCCACATACAAAGATGGAAGTTGGGACTATTTAGTTCCCGCAGCACATTCAGGATATCCTACCCCGAATAAAATAATGTCTGAAGTCCAAACACCTTAAAATTTTCACCTAACTAGCTTCAAACAACTCTAGGTGCCTTATTTCTACACTTCCTCCCACACCAATAGCTGAGATGAAGGACAATATGCAGAGAATGACTCCACCATGGCACCCTGGCAACCTTGCACGTCTCCACATAGGCCACGTGGGCAAAGCTTAACCACAGTCTGACCTGGGTGTTGGCAGGCTGCCCACAATTCCTCCCCAAATGAAGGGAGATAAGCAGCCTTGTGGGGAGCTGCCATGTGGCAGTTTCTCATCTACCTCCCAATCTTGTGAGACCGCCACAAGACGGTTTCCCATCCATCTCCCTAGGTTCAGTTGAGCACAGGACTTTCCACCTACCAGCCCCTCCCACCTAGGGCACAGCTGCAGGCTTCTGTGTCTACAAAACTACTTGGCTGTAATTTAGACGTGGCTCCTCTGGGGCAGACTGATCCACCACTCCTGCCACCTGTCATCTGGCCCTTGCAGTCCAGTGTCATCCTACGTGTGGGGTGAGGGAGATGGGGAACCGATGCCAGGCCGATCTTGCTTTTGCTGTCTGTGTAAGTAATACATGTCTGGACCCATCTGGACTCTTGTCCCTGTGGTGGCCAAATCTATGGAAGTGTGAAGATCCAAAGGAACAGCTGCCCTATTAGCCTATTAGCCACGATCATGAAACTGCTGCTTGGGGACTGCTTGACCACTTACCGCCATAAAAGGTGTTTCCATGATAACTCTTTGTTGCTCAACCTGAGGCGGTTTTGTGCTAATATGTCTTTCTCCTGCTTAAAAGAGTGAAATGGGCTTCCAAGCGGGACTATAAATAGCTTTCTGATTTGAAGCTGGAGAACAAATCAGCCAGGCTGATTTCCCACCACTTCAGCCTCCCCAACATTCTAATAAAGTTAGCATTAGGTTTACAAAAGTTAGAAGGTTCCACCAACCCAGGCCCAGCTTCAGGTATTTGGCGGCAACGGGAGGTGACAGAGTCTAAAGTGTGCTGAGCGGTGGCCTCAGACTTTGGTACAGTACCTAACATGCAAGGGATGACTTGGGACATTTTGTACTTTCACCATTCCAATGAGCCAGAAACATATATCAGAAAAACGAATAATTTCTTTCAAATTAAATAATCAATGGTGATACTAACACTATGTTTCCTGAATATTAACAAACATGAATGGTGCACAAATTCATTCACTAATTACCAAACATCAGGAAGTGTGACAGAAGGAGGGTTTACAAAGATAATATAATTCCATCTTTAGATGTAAACCCAAAGTTTTCCGAGACAGGCAATGTTTCTGACTAGGCAGAAACAAATATACCACAATATACACCCCGGATTATGAGTTTCAGATATGAGACGACTTATATATGAGGTCACTTCGTGACTGGTAACCCTGTTGTACCTACTGAAATGGTGAACCACACACGACATTCTCTGTTGGCAATTATACGACACCACCATGCCCAAAGGTACCACTGAGAACGGTGGTACAGTTTTGGTTCTCTCGTTACAAATGTCCTATTGGGAGCAAAAATCAACATGACATATTTTGCTGGTTGAAAGGGAGAGATTTTCTCAGGAAAAGAAAAGGAAGATGTATCGAATATTATTTCTGGAAAGGAGACATCCTTTCCTTACAAGACTTGGAAAGATGTTGCTTTAAAGATAATTTGGGGGAACCTGGTTGGCTCAGTCAGTAGAGAGTGTGACTCTTGATCTTGGGGTCGTGAGGTCGAGCCCCATGTTGGGAGTAGAGATTACATAAAAAAATTAAAATCGTAAAAAAATAAAATAAAATAAAGATGATTCTGGGCAGAGAATGGTGAGGAGAAACCTGTGCTTTCAATGATAACTATGGGGATGGAACAACTGCTGACGGCTGGTAGGAACCATAGCATACATGAATAAAGCACTCAAACACTGGTGTTTTTCTGAGGGAAAAGGCCTAGTGTTCTAAGCAGAAACTATCAGAACTAATTAAAAGGAAATAGTCAAGTGTTGTCCTTATTACTATTCTCTCAATCACAATTGTTTATGTGGGCTTTTCTCCATGCCAGGCTTCCTGCTAGGCAGAAAGAGCACGAAGAAGAATGGGATAGATGTTTGGTCAGTCAGTGCCTTGGCACTGTTAATGCCTTGCAGCTCCATTTCCTTGGAGCTTCCTTGGTTCCTATGGTAACCACTGGTGCTCAGTTAAAAGTTTCTGGACGTTGGCAACCTTCAAAATAACAGTTGAGGGGCGCTTGGGTGGCTCAGTCGGTTGAGTGTCCGACTTCAGCTCAGGTCACGATCTCGCGGTCTGCGAGTTCGAGCCCCGCGTCGGACTCTGGGCTGATGGCTCAGAGCCTGGAGCCTGCTTCCGATTCTGTGCCTCCCTCTCTCTCTGCCCCTCCCCTGTTCATGCTCTGTCTCTCTCTGTCTCAAAAATAAATAAACGTTAAAAAAATAACAGTTGATTCAGGCAAGGATTCTCAATGGACATCAAAACCTTTAGGTCAATGTTTCAATTATGCCACAGGTTACTTATTAATTACAAAAAGGAAAAGGAGAAATTATAACAGAGAAATTTAGTGGGTACCAGTTTAACCAAGGGATTAAACTCAGCACAACCAGGAAGGAGACAAACATTATGTGGCTCCTGATGTGACCCAACAGAAAGGCCAAAATATTGCCTACATGGTACTCTTGCAAAATTCATTAAACCTAAATCTAATCATAAAGAAACAAGCAGGCAGACCTAGATTAGGAGATACTGTACCAAACTACCGAGCTGGACTTTTCCAACTCTGCACTGCAGTTTTATAAAAGATAGAAAAAGTGAAGAATTAGTCCAGATGAAAGAAGACTAAAGCAACAGAACAACTAAAGCAATGCATGCACCTTGATCAAACCAAACAACCATGCAGATAATTCTTTGGACTACTGGAGAAATCTAAATAAGGTCTGTGTACTAAATGGCATTACTGTGCTGACGTCAAATTCCTTTGTAGTTCCTGGTTTTGTGATCACGTAGGGACCAGTCTTTGCGCTTAGATGATAATACTGAAGTACTAAGGGATGAAGTAGCATGATGTCTCCAACTGACTTTCACCTGGTTCACCAAATATGTGTGTATCTACCTACATGGATATGGGAGGAGACACAGAGCAAAAACAGCAAAATGTTCTTAATTGGTAACTTTAGATGAGAAGTTATGGGTGTACACTTACTATTCTCACAACTCTTCCGCTTAATTTGAAACTTTTCATGAAAAAGGCAGGGGTGGGGAGGAAGAAAAAACAGCAGCTGGCTGAGCTCAGGTTACAGTGGCGGGTCACAGAAAACAGAAATGCTAAGGGGCCACATGCATGAAGCCTGCACCCGGGGACTCGCAAGTCCCCCTCTGACAGGGCGGGCCTCATCTGAAAGATGGGACAGTCCAGGAGGTGCATTCTTAGTTTGAAATGGTTCAAGATGCCTCAACTGCCACACCCGAAGAGATTCATCTGTTTTACAATACCTACAGACCTAACATAGGTACACTTCAGAAAATGGTCAACTTCTCACTTGTTATTTAATCTAGCGAAAAACAGCACAAATTCTACAACAGAAATGGTATGAAACGCTCAGTAACCAACTTTGGGACAGTGTCAGTACAGCTTTGGGACAATGTGGGTAGGGTGCCTACATCCTCAGACGTGGTTGCAACGAAGCCCTGGCTCCAGAGGAAATCTAAACATTAGGCTTTAAACTTTTCTTTTGAATTAGGAATTCTCTGCTGAAGAGTCAATAGCATATGCCTTAAAATTCTGGCAGAAGTCCACATATGGATGAATTCATTACATGTCTTAAAAGAAAGTCATGAATACTTTGTAAATATTCTTTTGGAATCTAAAGGGAAAAATCAAAAGATGTTATTTGTCCATAAAAGAATGATAACTCAGAGCCCAACCTTCCACCTCTCTTTGCAGCTAAGAAGACACCGAGCTCTTCCCATCCTGGAGCCCCCATTTCCTCCACCATCTGTGTCACATCAAGTCCAAGTCTCTTGCTTAGGTCATCTAGCTTCCTTATTATTATCAGTCAGCCTTTCCCTCTGTGTCTCCACGATGCAAAATCAGATTCAATTTACAAAGGGATTATTTTTCTTTACCAATTGTCTAGTACTGACAGAACAAAATGCCTTTATAACAAAGGGCTAACAGCAACAAACACAAAATTCATAAAGTCAAAGAAAGTAAAATTTCTATCATGTACTCCAAAGTAGTATTCTTACAAAAATTGAGCAAGGTCAAAATGACTCTTCTCTCATCTTTCATTGTTTAGTAACAGCGTAAAATAAATAGGCAGTTACTACTCAGAAAAATCCTGAAGTTGAAAACAGTCCCTCCTTCATATTCCAAAGAATCTGTGTCCATTTCCATTCCTCTGGGTCGAAACTCCAGACCATATGTAGGGCCTAATGTATGGCTTTAGCATTGTTTTAAATTAATAATAATCTGTGGTACTTTCATATCATAACTTTCATTTAACACTGTGAAACACACAGCTGAAGTATCAAAATATCTGATGTCAGTGTAGAGCTGGAACATACTCTTTTATTCAACTTATGAAAAATATTTTTTTACAATCTACCACATATCCATTTGGATAGATAGATAGATAGATAGATAAATAGACAGATAGATAATTGGGGCAGCTGGGTGGCTCAGTCAGTTAAGCATCTGACTCTTGATTTTGGCTCAAGTCATGATCTCAAGGTCATGAGACTGAGCCTCATGTGAGGCTCTGCGAAAGGCATGGAACCTGCTTAAGATTTTCTGGGGCACCTGGGTGGCTCAGTTGGTTAGGGATCCAACCCTTCATTTTGGCTCAGGTCATGATCCCATGGTTCATGGGATTGAGCCCCACATCGTGATCCGCACTGACAGCACGGAATCTGCTTGGGATTCTCCCTCTGCCATTCCCCACTTACATGTGCGCACGTGCTCGCTCACTCTCTCTCAAAAATAAATAAATACATATAGAATATATAACATTTCAAAGCATTCAGATTATATGACTAAACGTTTGCCTTTCCATCAAGCATTTGAGGCATTATATAGCATAGCCTTCACACAAAAAGCTTAGAACTAGGCACCCTGTGGTTCAACTCACATTTCTCCTGTGCTGACTACAATCTGTCAGACATATGTATTCAATTATTCTTCTAAGATCAACTCTTTAAAAGCTGGCATGTGTAAGTAAATACTCTATATATGGTCCCCTGGCTCCACCTGAGTCCTCTGGTGGTGTAAGGAGTGTGTTATTGCTGTCCCCAGAGGGCGGGCAACACCAGGACTTAACATGATAATGCAGGGCATACACTGGATTTGTGCAGTGGAGTGGAGGAGTCCATCAACACAGACCCAGGGAAGGCCCAGGAGGAAGCATGACCTGAGTTGGGCCTTGAGGGAGGGGGATCCATAGGGGGACCTATGAGAAGAAATAGGTAAAAGAAGGGACAGAAAGAACAGTGTGGGATGTGTGCAGGAAAGTGAGGCCATAAACTAAGGATTCAAAGCAAAATACCTACTGCTAGGTCAACAGGTGCCCAAAACAAGAAAGCACTATGGAGAAAGCAGGGGAGGAACCAGGTCAGTTGGCTAAGAAAGATGGGACCATGGTCAAGATTTCGGTAAGAAAGGAGTTTGAGAACAATGTTAAAAAAAAGCAAAAAAAAAAAAAAAACACCCCACAAAAACCACTAGATTAACAATGGTAGCAACTTAGAGAGCTAAATGTGACCCTTCTCCAATGTGGCCATTGCACGGCACATACGATTTTTTTTGTTTGTTTTCTTTCTTTCTCTTCAAGCAGACCACTATGAAAAAGGCCACTGAGTGCAAGAGCAGCGGAAGATCCAAAGCATTCTTTACCCATTAAAAAAATAATAATTCACTTGGAAATTCCTCTGGAACTCTTTTAATAGCTTTTCATCCAGATCTGGTAGTGTGGAGTAGAAAGCACCATTATAGAAAATAAGAAGACAGGTTATAGATGCCAGCTGTGCTCCTTAGGGCGTGCAAAACGACTTGTTACTGGATTTAAAGCAGAAAAAATAAGCAAGTGACATTTTTTAATCTTTCCATTTCAATGATCAATGGTGAGACTGTTAGACATTTGGACTCAATGTGAACCAAAAAAAAAAAAGAAGTATATTTGGATGCCAAGTGTCTCACTCAAATGGATATTCATGAAACAATGAAATGACAGGGCCCAAATGTAAATACCACCGAGGCCCCAGGAAGTTGAAAAGGAAAACAACCAATAGAGAAAATTTGCCCTCGGTGGTCAGACACAGCAGCAGTGATTCCCAGCAATTCCGTCCTCAGCTTTTCTTGAAATAACAAACCCTCTAAAGAGAGAAGAGAAGGCGTGTGTGCTCTGCTGTCGCGGTGATGGGAAAAATCTCGGCTGGCAGCAATGGGAACTGACTGGGCAGATTTGGCAGACACCAGGCCTGGGAACAAAGTCAACAGCATGCTTCGTGTTTTAGGGAGCGTCCTCTGTGCATCTTCAGAACAAAGACTGACGATGGGATTCATGGCCACACTCAGAGGTCGCCTAGAGAAAGGGCAGCTGGTGTCAAAAACATCTGCCCTGATACCAAACCTTCCTTTATACAAGCTTGCCAAACTCTTGTTTTCCATTTAATTCTTTTGGCCTTTGAACTCTTCAGGCATAGAGTTTTATGAGTGGTGATGGGGAGAAGGGGTAGTGAGGACAGCCGGATGTGGCAGAGTTGCAATTTTGTGTCATCATGCTGGAGGAAACCTCGAAAGCTAAAAGTGATGGCAGACCAACCATAATCAAGTTCAAACCCTGCCTCCAGACTCATCCATGTAAACCAGGACTTTGAGGGAAGGCCTCTTCTTAATTAGTTCCATCTGGAGACTCCACACACATTCTATGTTCACTTACTCCAAAGGTCAAGAAGGTCCTTATGATGTGTAATTAAAATACACTCTCTTCACTTGATTGACTCACATCTAATTTAACACGTTTAAAAACAATGGAAAAGTTAGAAACCATTGAATAGTCTTCTTCTGTTGTAAATGTTGAGTTTTCCTTCTTTTTTACCACTAGCAGTTCCAGTCCCGGACCCCAAAGCAATGTGTGAAATGCAACCTTGTTTATTTTTAACCCTTCATACAAAGTTATTCATCCTGGAAAAAGAAGTAAGTGATTGCTGACTGAATGAAAGAATCAGCACAATCACCCTCAAATCTCGAGCACAGAAAGCTACTGTGTCACCAGCATAGAGTGGTTCTCAAAGTGGTTTGGGGGCCTCTGAGGGTCTCTGAACCCCTTTCAGGGGGTCCATGACATCAAACTGTCTTTATAATAGGTATAAGATGTTCTTTGCCCTTTTCACTCTCTCTTTCCACAACTGTACAGTGGAGTTTTCCAGAGGCTACATGCCTCAAGGTGACATCATCACTCTAAAGCGAATAGAATTTGTTTTTGGTATATTCTTGGACTTTAAAAATTCCTCATTGTATTTTATTAATTCTCACTTATTGATAATACAATAAAAATTGATAGAAATAAACCACCTGAGCAAAAGCTTTTTAGAATCATCAATAACTTTTAAGAAAGTAATAGGGTTCTGAGACCAATATTTTATAAGAGGTAGAGGTCTAAGAGAGCCTTTTCATTCAGGATCTTACTAAGTAATAACCTCATAATATGGTGTCACATAAGCAGCTGGCTGATTAAAATAGGAAAAACTGAAACATCCTTAAGCTTTTTTCTTTAAGTGATAGAATTCTAGGGATCTCTAGCTCTTACCAGTAGCTGGGCTTTTTTCCTTCCCTGGAACTCTATTTCCTGATTCACCTCTTGGAGAGAAGGACTTCATCTAATGCACCATCTCCATTCCTCCAGTCTACTTTTGCAAATAAGTCCTTTACTTGAAATTCCATTAGGATAGTCACTCACTGAGGCCCTTAGTCACCTACCTCCCCCGCCCGCCACTTAACCTCTCCCCATTGTGGTGATCACACTTACTTCTTTACTCATTTTTTTTTTCAATGTTTATTTATTTTTGGGACAGAGAGAGACAGAGCATGAACGGGGGAGGGGCAGAGAGAGAGGGAGACACAGAATCGGAAACAGGCTCCAGGCTCTGAGCCATCAGCCCAGAGCCCGACGCGGGGCTCGAACTCCCGGACCGCAAGATCGTGACCTGGCTGAAGTCGGACGCTTAACCGACTGCGCCACCCAGGCGCCCTTCTTTACTCATTTTTAATGATTATTTACAATTTATCTATTCTTTAAAACTTGATGTGCTCTGCCCCAAAAGATACACATTACTGCCTCTCACACAACGCCTTTCCCATAGCTCTGTGCCTGGATCTTCTCCCTCCACAGACGGGAGGTCTGAGCTTCACGGATTACAGTCTTTGTTGAACCATAGTATTTGTTTACGGGGTTTCTCAAGATTGGGAGACGTATGGGATATTTTTTCTTTCCCTTCCAAGTAATACAGAAAATATGTTTGATGACTGAATTGATGAAATTAAAAACTCAGAAATTAAAAACTTGGGGTGCTTGGGTACCTCAGTCGGTTAAGCATCTGACTCTTGATTATGGTTCAGGTCATGATCCCAGGGTTGTGGGATCATGCCCTGCATCGGGCTCTGGGCTGAACATGCAGCCTGCTTAAGATTCTCTCTCTCTCTCTCTCTCTCTCTCTCTCTCTCTCTCTCTCTCTCCCTCTCTCTCCTCTGCTCTTCTCCCCCACTCGTGCACTCTCTCTCTCTAAAAAATAAAAAAAGAGAGAAATTAAAAATTTGAGGGAGAAAAAGGGAAGCAAGTGAGCAAAATAACAAAGCTATAATAACTACTTAGTAATACATTAAATCTGATTGTGACCTGGGGCACCTGGGTGGCTCAGTCAGTTAAGCGTCTGACTCTGGATTTCAGCTCGGGACATCATCTCACAGTCCATGGATTCGACCCATGCATCAGACTCTTGATTCTGACAGTGTGAAGCCTGCTTGGGATTCTCTCTCTCTCTCTCTCTCTCTCTCTCTGTACTCCTCCCTCACTCGAAAGTTCTCTCTCCCTCTCTCAAAAACAAATAAATGTAATTTTTAAAAAATCTGATTGTGATCTTCCAGGAGACTAAGAAGGAAAAAAAAAAATAAGGGTTTGACTTCATTTCCCCCATTTAGTAGAACAGATACTTAACAAATACTCCTTGTAAACGAATGCCTCTTCTCAACAAAGTCTGAGCTTGTCTGTTCAATGATATACTGTCTATTACTCATGATGCACCTCAAAGCAGGTGTGACTTCTTCTGAAGGAACCTGTCACTCATTTCAAAGGCAGAATCAAACTTCGTACTTCCCATATTACAACGTCTATCTTTCCCTTCAGGATGGATTTAATGACAAAAACAAAGTTACTCCATTAAGTGAAATGAGAAAAACTTAAGGAAATCCCACTTATTGAGAAGAAATGCATCAAGCTTAGAAAAATGGGGTAAGTAGTGAGGGGAATTAAAACCCAGAGTTGGAAAATAAAGAATTTCCCTCAATTTCTTTTACCTCTTTGTATGAAAACTTTTCTCAATCCCTTTTCCTGCTCTACACTATTATTGAGCAATCTCTTGCTACATGCTAATATTTAGTAATTAAATAATAAATATTTTAAATTAAATAATAAATAAATAAATATTTTTTAGCATTACAATACAAAGTCTACTCGTCCCTCACCTTATATTATTCAGAAGTGGAGTAAAAAGCTGATACCACACTCTTCAGAATGGCTGCCACAAGCAAAAAGCAAAACTATTTTCTTTTAAATTTTTCCTCCGGGAATCTGTCAAGCACTTATACAACACGTGTGCCACCCAGCTAATCCAGATCATAATCTGTTTTCCCAAATGTGTATATCTTTTCAACTCGAACACAAAGTGGCCCCCAAAACCCAATCTCCCCTCACTGCTCCCACTCATTGAAATTCTTGGGAGATGATGAGAATGTCATAAAGAGATGCACAGCCAGCTTTATTAACAAATACAAGAACATGCTCTGACAGCAAAGCAGAGAAATTTTTTCAATTCAATGACTTTCACTCTCATCCAAATCTTTTTAATGTGAGGGAAGGAAAACTCAAATCACAGCATATGATGAGAACCTTTTCTGCTGATTAACATTATACAAATAGTTTTGTGCAAGGTGTTTATCTGGGTAAATATTAGCATACCATTATCATCATCACTCACTGCCTTGAGGATGAACTGTATTTCTCTGCACTCTTTCCAGAAACCTCTGAGGAAAACAGAAGAAACAAGCTCACTAGTAAGCACCTACTGTGTGTTAGGAATATACATATATTTTTATTAAGCTCCCTAAACATCTGGGAAGTACGCACCACCATCTGTAGCCCACAGGTGAGGAAACTCATGTTCATAATAGTTATATAACGTGCTCAAGATGATACTAAGGAACTAAGAAAAACCAGTATTCAGTTCCAGGTCTGTCTGATTCCAAGGCTCTCACTGGTTCCTCTCACTAGGGTGCCTCCTGGGAGCCATTTTTAATATCAAGAGCCTTCTCCCAAACCAAACATGTGTCATCTGACTCCAGCTGACCCAGAAATACTAATTGGAAAGATTCTTCAAACATTTTCCCCCTACTTTCCCATGATTTTAACAAGTTCTGTCGTGTAGAATGACACGACCAATACTTTTGCTTTACAAAAGAATGTAGAGAACAAAAACCATCATTTATATTTTGCTCTTTCACCAGCCACTTTGCTGTAATTTAGATAAGTAAAATATCACTCGGCCACCCAGACGTTTACAGCTGGGTAGGAAGGGGCAGGAAGGGTTTTAGCAACTAAGATACGAGCAAGGTCAGGAAGTGCCAAAGCCCCAAGAGTACACATGACTTCCCGCAGGGGATGACAAGGGAAGGTGTGTGCACACTGCAAACAGGGTGTCTTCGAGTCCAGCCCTTCTTTGGGGGGCTGCATGTCCACTCACCACCCGCTAAAGCGTGGGGAAAGGAAATGAGAGAGGAGACATTTTATGGCCCTGATCCTCATGCCCTCAGTTGCCCTAATGGCTGCTCCAAAGCAGAGAAGACCAGACAATACTCGTCATGTCGGATTTTCAAAATGTGTGCACAACTGTGTAGGTGTTACGCTTAAGATATGAACAACAGCAACAAAAAAGACCAGAAGGAAATACAGCAAAAAGGTTAATAAAAGGTTAATATTAAAAAATTATACCTAGATGGGAGGATTAAACAATTGCAGGTTCATTCTGTATTTTTCTCCTTCTAACCAAATTATCAAAACAATGTTATTTTTATAATAATAAATGCCTATGCCACTATGTAGTGTATCATTTAAAATATTTCCATTTTCAAATGAAAATGAAGTTGAAACTTGAGGGTGGTATCTTGACCACCCACAGTAGCCACTTTCCGATGGGGCTCAGAAAACAGAAGTCCTGTGGAGGATTTCACTACCTCAGACACAAACCACTAAGGAAGTGTTTGCCCAAATTGCCCAGTTCTTGGTGGCTACCCAACGGGCCAGAAGATCTAGTTCACTGAATGCTTTCAACCTGTTGTGCCAGGCCTCTTCTCTTGACTGGGGTCTCTTTTCTGTTTTGCTATCAATTTTCAAATTTCTAAAATACATCCAGTAAATTCACCATTTCCTCTGTTTATCGTGTTGAACCTTAATAAATGGCCACACTTTTTTCAGCAAGATGGCACAATGCCCAGTTCATTAATTCGGTAGTATCACCTGTGTGTCTCTGGCAACACTAGCTACTTCGGCTTTCACAAGATGCGTATATCCGAATTCTGGTTTATAGCTGAAATCCAGCAGCTCCCAAGTGGGGCACTTCCTTGAGTATTCATGGCAATTACTAATGCTTACAGATGAGGGTATTGGACCACAGAGTGCCATTAGGTGTACTTCTGACCTTCAAGATCTGTGCGTGCTTAACTTCACATGGATCCCGCCTGCGCCCAGCATGCTACCACGAGTAAGAGATTACATTTCAGGGGAATCGCTCAGCAATCACGGAGACAGTGTTTTGAAAATGAAGGAAGTAAGAATACAAATGTTTAGAAACTACTCAGGAGATTTTTACCAGCAAATAGTCTATAAATTCAAAACCGGGAATATTGCCTCTGAGGATTCTAGCTTGTCCAATTTTGAAAAATTTATCTTTGTCGTTATTTGTGATACTGCTTACCAACTCTTAGCTTACACACAAACCAAACAGGCTAGAATTGCATACAGCTAAAAATCACAGAACAGTAGAGCTGGAAGGCAATTTAGAGGTCCTCAGCTTCAACCTGCTCGTTTTAAACATTAGGGAAATCATGGGTGTGAGAGATTGGGTAATTGATGGAAGACACACAGAATTAGTGGCAGAGGGGGTTCCAGAAACAGCTCAATCCTCTTTTTCTTACCTATCGGTCCTAGAAAGTGAAGTCCACAATTGTTCCTTTTGTCGTTACATGGATATTTCATAAGAGTCCTCTTGCAAGTACAAATAACACCAACAGTGTGAAATTCACTTATAATAATAATTTTCAAAAAGATTATTGTGAAATAACAAACATGTAGGCATGTTTCCTCAAAGCAGGGCTCTGGCTTGGAGGAGAGGTGGGAGAAAAGGAGTCCCAGCATGTAAACAGTACAGAAAAACACATATATACAAACAGCAGGTCTATCACTCTGAGACCTGCAATCCCACTACCCTCATCTTGAGAATAAATGCTGATAGCAGTTCCCTCTGAAAATTCATTCCTTTCAATAAATCATTTATTGTACTAAATTAACTGCTAGGAGACTACGTTTTCTGTTGGTACTTTTCTGAGCAGCCTGAAAACAGGCCTTCAGGAGGCATGCTATGTATGGTTTCATCTGATATGGGTCTGTACAGGAGATGCAGGGGTGGGATACACTGAGGTACGGAGGCTAATTTCAACATCCTATCCTGAATCTTTAGGGGCTCAGTAAATGTTGAATGCTCTGTGCCATATCACGTGACACTCATAAACACAGAGACATGTAGACGACAAGTAATAACATGAGGAAAATGAGCCACCCTCTTCAGAGGCGAGGATCACTATGCTCTGTTGCTGAAGTCACATGCAAACCGCATCCCTTAATGCAACCTTAATACAAACTTCAGGTGTGAGAGAAGATTTCTGTATTAGGAGAACCTCTACTTCTGCCTTATCCCTCTGCACTGAGAGCCACAATGGCTGACTTAGCCTTCCTCCCCTGGCTATGACTCTGAGACATCTGGTTGGCACCTCGGAGCAAGGGTCTTGTGAGGAGAGCCTGGGAAAATGACGGACTCAATTCTCCATTGACAACACAACTAGGAGATCCATGTAGAGCTAAAGGCCAACTTCTCCAAGCTGCAGTGCCATCCCATTCCTGCCTCTCTGGGATTTAAGTAGGTATTCACCACAGGGCTCCATGGGTATGGTCTTAGATGTATAAAATAGGAAGTAGGGTGCCTGGGTGGCTCAACTGGTTGAGTGTCCAACTCTTGATTTTGGCTCAGGTCATGATCCCAGGGTTGTGAGATCCAGCTACATGTCAGGCTCCACACTTAGAGTGGAGCCTGCTTAAGATTCTCTCTCTCTCTCTCTCTCTCTCTCTCTCTCTCTCCCGCTCTGCCCCTCTCCACCACTCATGCTCTCTCTCTCTCAAATATATATATATATATATATATATATATATATATAACTTAAATATACATAAATATATAAAAATATATATAATTTAAATATATATAAATATATATATAATTTAAATATATATAAATATATATATAATTTAAATGTATATAAATATATACTTTGGAGGGAGTCCAAAGGGAGTAGAAGGGAGTCCTTCTACTTTGGAGGGAGAAGAGGAAAGAGTTGCTGCTATTTCAATATTTAGTAATTCTAGCTTTTTAAAACCTCCCTCACTAGCCACAGTGACAAAAACACAGCTTTATTTCTAAAGACAGATCCCCATGGGCAATTAAGTAATTCAGTTCAGCCTCCTCAACTGATGATAATGTTGTTAACTGTGAATCCACATTTTTATTTTCCTCTTAAAAAAGAGTTGGAGCACAAAGAAATATCCTGAGCTCACCCTGGTCTCTTAATATTGAAGAGAACAAACACAATACTCTATTCATTCATTCAATCATTTACACAAATTCATTCATTTACCCAAACATTAGTGCATTGTGGTGCTGTGTGCTAGTTCATATGAACTTCCTTCTAGGACAGTATATTGGTTTGCTAGGACTGCCAGAACAAATTACCACAAACTGGGTGGCCAAAAAAAGAAAACGAAAAACAAATTTATTCTGTCACCGTTCTGGAGGCTAGAAGTCTGAAATCCAGGTGCCATTTGAGTTGGTTTCTCGGGGAGGTTCTGAGGGAGAATCTGTTCCATGCCTCCCCTCTAGCTCTTGGTGGCTGCTTCCATTCCTTGGTGTTCCTTGCCTTGTAAACCCATCACTCCAATCCCTATCTCTGTCTTCACATGGCCTTCTCTCTTGTGTCTGTGTCTGTGTCATCTCTCCTATTCTTATTAGACACCAGTCATACTGGATTAGGGCCCGCCCTGAGTATGACCTCCTCATCTGCAAAGACTCTATTCTAAGCATAATCATATTCACATGTACTGGGGCTTAGGACTTCCACATATCTTTTGGGGGGACAGAATTCAACCCCCAACAGAGAGCATGAGTCCCACCGTGTGGTCATAGCTGATTTATACTATTGCCTTCTCTACCAAGCAAGAGCCTGTCACTGACATTAAGAAGATTAGAGTCTAGAAAGAGCAATACACAAATCTATCTTCCTTGCTCTTATCCCAGTTGCAGTTTTAGCTTTGTGGATTTTTCTATGTTCTTATTGCCTATCTCTACCTGAAGACTGTATGCTCCCAAAGCATAGGCACCATGTCTGCTTTCTGCTTCCCACTACATTCCCATATCCTTTCACAGTACCACAGACAGAACAAGCTTTCAAGAAATAATTGTTGAATAAATGTATAGATAGATGAATGAATTAACTAGATGCAAGCAGGAATGAGAAAAGCCTATAAAGAGTAATAGTGGTACACACAATCGGCCAACAATGAGAAAGAAATCATTGATCCTGATTAGTAGGACTATGGAAGGTTTCATGAAAGAGAAGGCATTTGAACTCAGTCTTGTGGGATTAGTACGATCTTAATAAATGAATAAAGAGTAAAATTTATCCCTTGCTGAGCAAACAGTATGAGCAAAGGCCTGGAGATATAAAGCCTGGTCTTTGGGGGGAACGGCTAATATACCCGATAAGCTGGAGCAAAGAGTACCTAAAGGATGTGAAAATACTTGGGATGAGAAATGGGATGAAAGGCAACTCTGAGCACAGGCCATTCTGGGTGCGGTAAGATGCCACTGGACTTTCTTGAGAAGGGAAATGACATGATCCTACCTGTGCTTCAAAAGGAAAAAAAATACACAGAAATGATTCATGCATGTGTTCCTTCTTTACCTTCCTGCCTGAGTGATAGTTCTTATATTACTACAAGGAGATTTTTATATTTACCTGTGTATCTACTATGAACTTATTTGCCTGAGGAGCTAAGAACTATAAAGTTGACCCTTGAATAACATGGGTCTGAACTGTGCGGGTCCACTTATATACAGATTGTTTTTTTCAATAAATACAGTACAATACTATAAATGTATTTTCTCCTCCTTGATTTTCTTAATAACATTTTCTTTTCCCTAGTTTACTTTATTGTAAGAATACAGTATATCACACATATAACATACAAAATATGTGTTAATGGACTACTTATGTTATCAGTAAGATTTCCAATCAACAGGAAGCTATTAGTAGTTAAGTCTGGGGGGACTCAAAGTTATATGCAGATTTTTGACTGTGTGGGGTATCAGCACCCCAACCCCCCACATTGTTCAGGGGTCAACTGTACATAAGTGATCACATTTCATAATTATTAATTAATTACATTATATGTAGTATATTATTATATAACTTATATAATTAATACTAATTTTATAGTTAAAAGATATCTTAGGGCGCCTGGGTGGCGCAGTCGGTTAAGCGTCCGACTTCAGCCAGGTCACGATCTCGCGGTCCGTGAGTTCGAGCCCCGCGTCGGGCTCTGGGCTGATGGCTCGGAGCCTGGAGCCTGTTTCTGATTCTGTGTCTCCCTCTCTCTCTGCCCCTCCCCCGTTCATGCTCTGTCTCTCTCTGTCCCAAAAATGAATAAACGTTGAAAAAAAAATTAAAAAAAAAAAAAGATATCTTAGAAGTACTTTAATAGGATGATGTCACAGGACCTAAACTTCTTCCCAGGATAATAACTTGAAATTTAAAACCCAAGAGAAGATGATTTTGTACCAGCTAATTTTGTACTCTTTGTACCACAGTAATAAGAAGGACTTCTATGTATAGCAAAGCATTCTAACTTCTGGGTCCAGCCTAATTCTTTGGTTTTGATTTGAGCATGGCAAGCCCACAAACCAATAACATTCAAACCTGAGGTAGGGTGGGGCTACCATCTGTTGTTCTCTCCATGAAGCACCAGGGACCCTACCACTTACCACTGACATCTGGAGAGCAGCCAGGCACCATTATAGTAGGACCCGAGGAGACACTCCAGTTCCCCATGGAGACCTGCTCAGTAGCCAAAATTCTATCAAATGGAGAGATGCTTATTATGGTCTTGATTCTCCAAAGGTCTTTGGTAATAACGCAAACATTCTTGGGAAGAAGTATTTAGCTATTGACCTGTAAGGGTATTCATTATATGGAACTGTTAACCAAGAGAAACAGCTACCCCAAAGAGAACCTCGCCCAGCCAACAAGTTCCCCTAAGGCAAGTGGGGGACTGAGTGCAAAGAGAGGCCCTAAGTGAGCAGGATGGAGATGGCATGAAGGAGAAAGAAAACTCATTTCATCCTCACAAACCCTAGAAGATAGGCCCCAGAATTTCTAGTTTACAATCATCTTTGTTATTTAGACTGTAAGACAACAGAAGGGTCAGGACTGTGTTTACCTGTTTCACACTGGTATCCAAGTCCTAAGACTATGCCTAGTACTTAAATGTGTGCTGAAAAGGAGTGAGCTGCCAGGAGGAATGTCACTCTTCTGTGGCACCTTGAGCACATTTCTCTGACCATGAGCATACCCATCACAAAATTATGCCTATGAGTCACCCTCTCCCACTGGTCAGTAAACTTCCTAAGGAAAGGAAAGATGTTTGCTTATTTTTAGTATAATGTCTGGCATTTAGAAAATATACAATTCTTGAGTCTCAGGGGGCTGAAATAACATGCATGAAACTAAATAGCTAATTAACAAGAGGCTTAGGTTTGAGCCGGGTCTCTCTCCATCTAAAATCTATACTCTTCATTGTAGAAAAACATCCTATGTATGACATGGTTTGACCTGAAACTGGTCTTGTGAAAGAAGATTCTTTAGAAACAGGTTAGCAACTATGCTTCAGTCTTGTAAGACAGACAATCTATATAATTTTTTACTATGAGTGTTTTAATTATCTAATGCTTAGTCAAAATACAGGCAAAACATAATTTTAAACACATGCAAAAGCACCCCCAAAAGTTGAGTCCAAGTAATCATTTTCTAAAATACAGATTTTTAATTACTAATGGTCTTAAACTTCTGTTTAAAAAGGATGAGGGGCGCCTGGGTGGCGCAGTCGGTTAAGCGTCCGACTTCAGCCAGGTCACGATCTCGCGGTCCGTGAGTTCGAGCCCCGCGTCGGGTTCTGGGCTGATGGCTCAGAGCCTGGAGCCTGTTTCCGATTCTGTGTCTCCCTCTCTCTCTGCCCCTCCCCCGTTCATGCTCTGTCTCTCTCTGTCCCAAAAATAAATAAACATTAAAAAAAAAAATTAAAAAAAAAAATAAAAAGGATGAGCATAGGTAGAGATAGAAAGTTTTAGAGAAATCCAAAGCAAACTTTTTAGTAAGTCAATTTCTATTTTATTTATATGCTAGCTCTCATTAGGAAATATTGAAAATCTCCTGTTCAAACCTATTCTCCTAAAACCTGTAGCCATGTTCATACTCAAAAAAAAAAAAAAAAAAAAAAGAGAGAGAGAGAGAAGAAGAAATCTTCAAAAGCTAATTATTTTTACACTACAGTTCCTCATGTAGCCAATGGACTTTATCCTTTGCCAAAAAGACCAAAAACTGTTTTTTAAATTGAAAAAAGCAACTTCGAAAATGCACTAAGCTTAAGTCCTCTTTTATAAGCTCTCAAATTAAGTTAAATTAATTTAAGCTTTCATGCAATACATTCCATTTTAGTGGACTCCAAAAATTAATATTGTACCTCCCAATACTCCAACAAGGTGAATGTAAAAAAAATTATACTAGACTCAAAATGTTCAATATCACATGTAAAAAAATTAGTAAAGAAATTCTATCCTGAGGAATGTTTTATCCTTTTTACTTTATACTTTTACTAATGGGTGACTTTCTATCATTTTGTAGAAATGTTGCTGCTGTTGGGTAAGAATTGTGTATAGTTGAGCCCTTAACCATAGTCTGGAAGAAATTTAACATAAAGACAAGTTAAAATGACGATAGCATTGTTTATCCCATAACTGATGAACTAACAAGTCTAACTATTAAGTTTTACAAAACACACCTTTACCATCTTTTCTTGGTACTCTTAAAAAGCTTTGCAAAGGTACTAAGAAAGAGTTCCAGAGCAAGACATTCAGTGAAGTTAGTTTGTTGGCTGGTTGGTTGGCTGAATAGGTCATTGGTTGGTTGAACAAATTAATTTTTAAACATTTATCTTAGACTCCTGAACCAAGAAAATGGATTTTGGAGCAGTTGTTTGGAGAATCAAGTTTCTTAAAACTCCTTTAGAGACTACAGTTTCTCAAGGCAGTCAAGGGAAAACACTGGGACCTTTTTAAAGTACTAGCAGTTAACAAGGAAAATGCTCTCAAAAGATCATTAAGAAATTCTCCAGGGACACCTGGGTGGCTCAGTCAGTTAAGCGCCCAGCTCTTGATTTCGAATCGGGTCATGATCTCCAAGGTTCATGAGATCGAGCCCTGCATCTGGCTTTGCACTGACAGTGCCAAGGCTGCTTGGAATCCTCTCTCTCCCTTTCTCTCTGCCCCTCCCCCACTCATGTTCACTCTCCCTCTCTCTCTCAAAATAAATAAACTTAAAAAAATTTTTTCTGCCAAAGGTTATAACCACTTTGTTGTAGATTCCAGCTACCCCAACAGATATTCCAGTGATGCCTTCCAGAAGCATCAATTTGAGAAGGCAAGATGCCCTAACTACCTCTTTACAGGGTGAGTCAGTTTCTAAACAATGCAATTTAAAACATCTGTCCTCACCTACTCTTAGAGGGATACTGAGAAGATTCAGAAGAAAATGACTGACAGCAGCAGAAGAGGACAGCCAATACTGGGGCTACGCACGAGTGTCTGTGACCCTTGAACAATGTGGGGGGTTAGGTGGGTAGGCCTACCCCACACACAGTCAACAATCCTCATATAACTTCTGACTCCTCAAACACTTAACTACTAAGAGCCTACTGTCGACCAGAAATCTTACTGGTAACATAAACAGCCAATTAACCCAAATTTTGTAAATGTATTATGTACCATACTCTTATAACAAAGTAAGCAAGAGAAAAGAAAGTGTTATTAAGAAAATCAAGGAAGAGAAAATACATTTACAGTACTGGATTGTATTTATATAAAAAAAAAAGTCCATGTATAAGTGGACATTCACACAGTTGAGACATTCATTGTTTAAGGGTCAAATGCACTTGATTGCCAGTGCCTGCAAAAGAACCTTATTCTTAGGGGAAGATGATTGCCCTGATCCATTTACCTCCTTATTACTGATCAAGCCTGAGAAAAGGAAGCCCTCAATGGGCCCCTGGCTTCTTCCACATTGGCTCATTATACTTAACTGCTTACCTGTTATTTAATTAGCAGCCAGAGCTAATAGATCAAAGATATTTCTGATTTGAATGTTCCAGTTAAGTACCCATGGTGACATTCTAATATATTTTCTGTTGCCCATAAATTGACTAATAAAACTAAAGTAACTGCTATTGGGGATTTCACTATAATGATCTACAAATAAAAAGTTAACCTCAGTTAAGATAAAAAGAAAATATCCAGGAAAATTATCTCTGAAAGGAAACAAAGAAACTGATCTGGCCATCTCACTGTCAGTCTCTCCAGGTTGAAACTGTAGAGTGGAAAGAGATGAGATTGAACTTCATGATATTTAAAGAGAAAAACTTCTTCCGGCTTCGGTTTAGTACTATCGGAAATATAAGGTCATTACTTAATTCTTTGTTGTTGAAAGGTATGAATTTCTCATCATCAAGATTTCCTTCCCAAGGACATGATTTATGCAAAAAGAAACAAAAATGGTCAATGCCTATCTATTGGTTTGGACTCAAAACAACAGCAGCAACAACAACAAACTTGCTAATGGTCTTTTAACAAAATAAGAATAATCCCATGTGGACATACTTCACACAAAGTAATATCACTTGGACCTCACATTAGTTAGAAAGCTTTTGCTACCTTCATGAATGATGTTCCAAAAGACAGGGCAAGGGAAGACGGCATTGTAAAGAGGCTACGTCTGACAGAAAAAAATCTTATTTGGTTATTAACATTTCCACTACTGCTGGCTTGTCTAACACAGGACTGGCTGTGTTCTCTTCTCCCAACATCGAGAAACAATGGGACCCTGCAGATGAAATGTGTCATCCTCCACCCATAGGCGCCTTCACAGGAAGAAGAGTGTTGGATCAGATACCCAGAAGCTGTGACATCTGTAACTCAATTAATTCCAATTAAAAGTACAAAAGAAAACATTAATAATAGTAACAATAATAAATTTTAAAACCCTGTATGTAAGTGGCATTGGAAGAAGGGGGGAAACAACCTTTTTTTTTTTTTTTTAAGCAACAGCTGTGCAGACTAATTTTTTTTTTTTTTAAATCATTCATATACTTTCCAAAGCATCCATTCCCAACTGCTGCCTTCGTACTGGCAAACCCAAGAAATTCAAGACACGTAAACAAGAATAGATTTGCCCTTAAATCCCAAGGTCAAAGGCAGCATCTGTTGTTTCAGAGAACAAGGAGGGCTTTCTTTTTGCTGGTTAGTTTGTTGTGGGTTTTTTTAACAGAAAAAAAAATGTAAGCATAAATTTTCTAGATGTTTCCTCATCACCTTAGGTGGTGCAAAATAGAAAAAACCTGCATAAAAGAAAACAAACATCCCGTGTTTTGATATTTGAGTTGCATGGATGAAAGGCTGGCCATGCTGTGATTTTTAAAGCTGACAGGAAAATTCATTTTCATACCAAGTTCCCCTCATGCCATTTGGCTATTAAATTATTCAAGGAATTTCTCTGCTTCTAAAGATTAATAACATCAACCCAAACCATTTCTGAAAAGTACTTTCACCTCCTGTAGGAGACAGATGGACCACAGGAAAGCAGCCTATCATATTACAGGCAGACAAAAAGATTTCAGATTACCAGATTAACACACCAGGCGGGGAAAAAATGATGGCAGTGGCAAGATATGAAATACTGACAAATGGAACCAAATATTCTTCAGAGCCTTCTTTGTGAAGATAAACATAATTTGGAGTCCATTGCATTTCAATTTTACCTGTCTCGCGTTCACAAACCCAGCTAATTAGCATAATGTCAGTTCCAATTTAACCAAAGCCTTCGAAAATCTAGTGGAGCCTTATTAAAATACATTGGTATCAGGGGACAAAGGCACCACCTGCTTTAAAGGCCTTTTGTGTTCTAGTAAGAAATGTGTTTTAAAATCTGGGTATATAGTTTGGATTCACAGTATTGCAGACTGTGGGCTTTTTTTTCTTGGTACTTTCTGTGTATTTAAAACATCAGCATCCCTTGAGAAGACATTCTTGCTCCTATAAAACCTAACACTTCCTAATTATCAATTCTCTCATAAATAAAGGGATTTCCCAAAAGTTGTATCTCAGAAAGCGTCAATATGAAACGATTACAGTACTATTAAAATCTATGAATATGTGATCTGTATTTGTAGATTCACAGAAGCAGGCAGTGTTTATTTTTTCATGTATATATATATATATATATATATTATTTATTTTTGAGAGAGAGACAGAGTGCGAGTGGGGAAGAGCCAGAGAGAGAGGGAGACACAGAATCCGAAGCAGGCTCCAGACTCTGAGCTGTCAGCACAGAGCCTGAAGCAGGGCTGGAACTCACGAACCGTGAGATCATGACCTGAGCCGAAGTCGGATGCCCAACTGACTGAACCACCAGGCAACCCATGAATACACTTTTTAATTAAATACTTAAATTTAATTCCACAAATAATGCAAGAAACATTCTCATTTTAAAGTGAATAATTCACAGAAAGGTCAAGTACTGTGCTCCCTCCTCCCTTACCAATCCCACTCTCGACCATCATGGGTAAACCACTCTACCACTTAGTAAATGCACACTTTCCAGAACTTTTGACAAGCACTTTTTCATATAATATGCTTTAAAAAAACTGGGATCATACTGTATTTTCTACAATTCCCTGTCACCATCCCAAGTGGCTAGGAACATGTATCAAATGCCATCTGAACACTTGGTCCTACTTCTATTATACACATATGTATGCACACAGGCAAATATACATGTATACTTAAACACAAAATGGCATAAAAATAAGCCTCTTAAGAAAACGCCCCTTTGTTCCTTATTAGTGCTTAGCTACCTAGGGAATGTATAAGGCAGATAAAGCAAAAGCACTCCATTTCACCAACACAACTTTGACTTTGGTGTCAGTGTTTTTTGTTTTTGTTGTTTGTTTGCTTTCAGTGGGGGGGAGCACAAAACTGGGGGTCACCAAACTGACCATTGGGCTACATCTGGTCTACCATCTGTTTTTGTATAGCCTGTGAATTAAGAATGTTTTTTCATTATTAAATGTTTGGAGGAAAATATTTTTTAAAGAATAACATTCCATGATAAGTGAAAGTTACATGAAATTCACATTCTGGTGTCCATAAGTGTTTGACTGGAAGGCATGTTCATTTTGCTTGTTTCCTATGGCTGCTTACTCCTACGAGGGCAGTAACTCAGAAGTTGCGACAAAGAGGGGTGCCTGGGTGGCTCAGTCGGTTAAGTGTCCGACTTCGGCCAAGGTCATGATCTTGAGGTTTGTGGGTCCGAGCCCCGCGTCAAGATCTGTGCTGACAGCTCAGAGCCTGGATTCTGCTTCAGATTCTGTGTCTTCCTCTCTCTCTCTCTGTCCCTCCCCCACTTATGCTCTGTCTCTCTTTCTCCCTTAAAAATAAATAAACATTAAAAATAATTTTTAAAAAAAAGTTGCAGCAAAGACTGTAATTCCACAAAGCCTGAAATATTTACTATCTGGCTCTTTCTGGAAAAAGTCTGCCAACCTCTGTTTTAGTACATGAGATTTAGTTTTCTAATATCTCACTTGTAAAACAATTCTTTAAATGCCATGTAGACACTCCTCTTTTAGTGGGTAAAGATGACCAAAGTATGCAGGAGTAGAAAAAGGTCACTTAGTACAACAAACAGGTAATATACATATGGACTTCTCTTTCTAGATTTTCCAAAAATTCTCTTGGTCCTAAAATATTACTTATAATCTGCTAATGAAGTAAAGGTGCCATGGATTATGTTGCTAGAAAGTCTAACCCATTTGTCCACCTGTTGAGCACCTACTGTGTTCCAGGTCGGTGCAGGGCACTGACAATTCCCGAGTCAACAGGATGGACATCATCTCTGCCCTCAGGGACTCCCAGCCCAGTATGTTCATTACAATGTGAGAAGCTATGAAAGCATAGATCAGGGGAGCACAATGGTCTACGGGATGGGGCGGGATTAGAAAAGATTCAAGGTAATTTCACTTTTATTAGATTGAAAACTCAAAATCCAGAGGGTAGTTGCTGCACAAGAAATTAGGTAGCAATGAGAGAATCTGCCACCACCTCACTGTCTCTGTGTTCTCACTCTCTGTTCTTTATAAGTTATGATTGTGAGCAAAAGGAGCATTTAAAAAAAAATTTAATGTTTATTTTTGAAGGAGAGAGAATGTGAGTGGGAGAGGGGCAGAGAGAGAGGGAGACACAGAATCCGAAGCAGGCTCCAGGCTCTGAGCTATCAGCACAGAGCCTGACATGGGGCTCGAACTCACAATCTGTGAGATCATGACCTGAGTGAATTCGGTCGCCCAACTGACTGAGCCACCCAAGCACCCCAGCAAAGGGAGCATTTTAGCCTCTAATTAAGATGGGATCTTGGTGCACCTGGGTGGCTCCGTCAGTTTAATATCCAACTCTGGATTTCAGCTCAGGTCATGATCCCAGGTTGTGGGATCGAGCTCCACGTTGGACTCCACACTAAGTGTGGAGCACGCTTGAGATTCTCTGCTCTTTCTTCCCCATTCATGCATGCTCTCCCTCTCTCTAAAATTGAAAAGAGAGAGGGAGATGCAATCTCAATCCAGTTTATGACTAAGGCCAAACTGTGAGTGCTCTGTACCATCAATAGATTTTGAGTTTAAATTTCATTTTTTTAGTGGATCTCATCCAACCATCAAACCCAAGCCTTCTTCATGGAAAAAAGAAATGAAACTACTGCACATACTGTGTATATATCCACTAACCACCCCATGGCATTTAAAAACGCAAAGCAAAAAAAAGTCACCCTGCCTTATTCCACGGTGTAATCCCAGCAGCTACTCCCAAGTAGAATTCCACCCAGATAGGAGAGGCTTTGTGTTCCTATAAAAGAAATCAACAGTATTTTTTTATACACCTGAAATCCCCAGACACACAAAGTGAGGAGAAGAGGAGACGAATGGGAAAAAGATGATTTCAGCAATATTCTGCAATCCTGACGTAGGGTGGAGGAGTTTGGGTGACGCTTAGTGACTTCAAGGTCCTGCGCCTTTAAGGCTTGAATTCTTTTGAATAACTGAACTATGGGGACATTCAAATTGGGTCAGAGTCTCTCACTCTTACAGGCTTCCTTGGTGTCCTATGTTCCTGTTGACTTCATACAGAACTAAGCAAGCATAAAAGGTCTCTAGAGAGAAGCAGCAACTGGAATCTGGGACAGAAAGAACAAAATGACTTCACAGTGCTGCCACTAGGTCTCTGTTATTTTCACAGAAGGCTGAGTGAGCCCTGTTGAGTAAAGCTGTATCCGACACTATCTGTACTGGTTTTCCATTAGGGCCTGAGTTGGTGGGGGTCAGGTGTTCTTATTCATCTAATTGATGGTAATTAGATGGGCTAACTTTGCCTACACAAAGAACTAGGTTTGAAAGTTAGGTTTTGTGATTCACCAAAGATAAAACTCATGAAAGGGACCTGGAGCTAAACTTTCAGAAACACCGGGGTTTTTGAGCCACAAATATCCAGGCATCACCTAGCTCCAAAACGGAAAGATGAACCGAATCTTCGGGGAGAGACCAGTTTGTTAAACAGAACTCAGCTTGGCTGGTACTGTTTCTAAGAGGTCAGCCTTTCTCTCTGCAAACAGGCAGAGACCAGCCAGGCCATCTCTTCAAGAAGTTGCCCAAAATCAGAGTGGCAGGAAGAAAGTAACAACGGTTCAATAAACGGAGTCCAAAGGCCAAATCTGTCTGCTGATCAGGAGCCATGTCTAGGGATTAGTAGGAAGCTCTGGACATCTAGGTGGCCCCAAGTATTCCTTTGCCATTAATTACATGAGTTGTTGCTAATAAAAGTTATTTAACAAGTAAAAATTTCTGGATGTCCACTTAAATTTAAATTTCAGACAGACTAACACTTCAGTAGAAGTATGTCCCATAACTAAGACTATGATAATGGAATATACTTCTACTAAAAAAAAATAATCAGTTGTTTATCCAAAATTCAAATGGTCATACTTAATCCACATAGTTTTCAAGTTGTTCAAATATTACATGCGTATAGCTATAAGACATACACTAAAATGTTATTCATTGTTGATCTGAAATTTAAGTTTAATGGAGCGTCCTACATTTTATCTGGCAAATTTAGTCACAGAGAACACAAGCAGCCGTGGTCAGTGACATCTTAAAGACTTGGGGAAGCAGGCTAGAAGACCACTTTGGAAGGGTTTATCTTGGACTTTGATTCATTAATTGACATTTGCAGAAGGGCCAGGAGGGCAGGCATTTTTATCTTAAATATGCTTTTACCACTCATGTGGAAAAGAGGCAAACATTGCTGACACCAACGATTTGTGACAGGAAGCAAATCCCAGAGTCCATGCAGCGTTAGTTAGGGCCACTGGGTTCCCAAGCCTCCTCTCCTCCATCCTCCAGACATCATAATGAATGAGGTCCATATTGATCCTCTTGGGTCCCTGTGGGTTTAATTTGTTTAGAGGTATTCATCTAAGATGGTGTAGTATGCGGTGGGAGAGGTGAGTTGAAAATATTTCCAATAAATAGGCTAGGATTACACATTGCAGGTCCCTACAAAACCATCACGCCCAGAGTTCTGGGTAGACAAAGAGGAGAGTGACCAAAAGTAATCAGTAAAACCAAGAGGAAAACTACAAAGGGGTTTTGAACATATCTTTGCTTTAAAATGCTTTTTAGGGGGTGCCTGGGTGGCTCAGTCGGTTGAGCATTTGACTTCAGCTCAGGTGATGATCTCACAGTTCATGAGTTCAAGCCCCGCTTCAGGCTCTGTGCTGACAGCTCAGAGTCTGGCGCCTGCTTCGGATTCTTTGTCTCCCTTTTTCTCTGCTCCTCCCCCACTCACACTCTGTCTCTCTCACAAAAATAAATAAACATAAAATTTTTTTAAATAAAATACAATGCTTTTTAAAATATATTAGCTCAGGGGCGCCTGGGTGGCTCACTGGGTTAAGTATCCAACTCCTGATTTCGGCTCAGGTCATGATCGTGAAATCAAGTCCCGTGTTGGGCTCTGCACTGAACGTGGAACCTGCTTGGGAGTCTCTGTCTCTCTCTCTCTCTCTCTCTGCCCCTCACCCACTCATGCTCACTCGTGCTCTGTCTCTCAAAAATAAATAAATAAGCATTTAAAAAATAATAAAATAAAATTTATTAGCTCATTTCTTCTGCTTTATTATGTAATGTACATGAAAAATAATTAGTAATCTTGGGTACTTGAACTGCCTCAAGTTACCTTTCTAGATATTGATTCTCACTATAAGGTACTGTAGGCAGATATACAAAAGAAGCAGGCATCTAGTCTAAAAGAGTAGCAGTTTCTCCATAAAGTGTCCAGAAGGCTTATGTCCATCTCTTTCTCCCAGAGGAAAAAAAAATTCCCAGATTCCCTAATTACTTAGGTTTAGACAAAACTATAATGAGTCAGTACAATCTATGCCAGTGATTCTCAAACGCTGATGTGCATAAAAATCACTTGGAAGGTTATCAAAACACAGACTGTTGCCTTCATCCCCAGAATTTCTAATTTTTTAGGTGTGGGGTAGGGTTTAAGAATTTGCATTTCTTAAATGTTCCCAGATGATGCTAATGCTTCTGGTTCGAAGATCATCTTTTGAGAAACCAGGGCCTGTGCAATTATAAGTAATGGTATTGTTTAATACAATTGTTCACATCGAGTCTTTATGATTTGTCACACCATAAAGGCAAACCACTCCTACCCTTGAATGTGCCCTTCCTAGATTCTTATCTTGTCTGCTTATATTTTTAGACTGTCTAGAAAGTCCCCAACTCACAAACACCATACTTAGAATCATCCCCTCCTACAGGATGTCTGCTCCGGCCCCCAAAAACCCCCACTGCCAATAACACAAGAAGCATTATAAAAAATGATGAAGTTTTAGAAATCTATGCTAAAGAAAGGAAAGAAGCTATGCCATCCCCGGAATGGGACTCCCACTTTAAGACAAAAAATGATTTCTGGAATGGATGAGGAAGGAGGATCCAAGATGCAAATACACCTTAGTGTGATTTAGTCTAACCAGGGGATGGGTCTCCCTTTTGCTACACTGAACCAGGGCTGAAGTCAGAGAGGTTAGTAATCCTGAGCATGGACTGAAGTAGCCAGCAAACCTGGTGGAAAAACACAAAGAACCTGCAGAAAATTGCATCAGGGAGTAGCTGATAGATGGCAGTTACAGAGTCAATGCCGTGTGTGTGTGCTCACCAACTACTTCTCTTGCCTCCTGAGCACATGACTTCCCTTTCTTGGCCCCATGCATCTGGGAGGAGTCAAGTGACTGATTCTGCCTGGTAGAATATGGTCAGAATGTCTAGACAGTTCCAGGCCTGACCTCTAAAATGACCTATAAATCGATCCCATTTACAATTGCATCAAGAGCCATAAAATACCTAGGAATAAACCTAACCAAAGATGTAAAAGATCTGTATGCTGAGAATTATAGAAAATTTATAAAAGAAATTGAAGAAGACACATAGAAATGGAAAAACATTCTATGTTCACGGATTGGAGGAACAGATATTGTTAAAATGTCAATACCACCCAAAGCAATCTACACATTCAATGCAACCCCAATCAAAATTGCACAAGCATTCTTCTCAGAGCTAGAACGAGCAATCCTAAAATTTGTATGGAACCACAAAAGACCCCGTACAGCCAAAGAAATGTTGAAAAAGAAAACTAAAGCTGGAAGCATCATAATCCCAGACTTTAGCCTGTACTAGACAGCTGTAATCATCAAGACAGCATGGTATTGGCACAAAAACAGACATATAGACCATGGAATAGAATAGAGAACCCAGAATTGGACCCACAGATGTATGGCCAACTAATCTTTGACAAAGCAGAAAAGAGTATCCAATGGAAAAAAGACAGTCTCTTTAGCAAATGGTGCTGGGAGAACTGGACAGCAACATGCAGAAGAATGAAACTGGACCACTTTCTTACACCATACACAAAAATAAACTCAAAATGGATGAAAGACTTAAATGTGAGACAGGAAACCATCAAAACCCTAGAGGAAAAAACAGGCAACAACCTCTTTGACCTCAGCCACAGCAACGTCTCACTCAACACATCTCTGAAGGCAAGAGAAATAAAAGCGAAAAGAAACTATTAGGACCTCATCAAGATAAAAAGCTCCTGCACAGCAAAGGAAACAATCAACAAAACTAAAAGGTAACCGACAGAATGGGAGAAGATATTTGCTAATGACATATCAGATAAAGGGTTAGTATCCAAAATCTATAAAGAACTTACCAACTCAACAGCCAAAAAACAAATAGTCCCGTGAAGAAATGGGCAGAAGACATTAATAGACGCTTTTCCAAAGAAGACATCCAGACCAACAGACACACGAAAAGATGCTCAACATCGTTTATCATCAGAGAAATACAAACAAACAAACAAACAAACAAACAAAAAACACATTGAGATACCACCTCACACCGGTCAGAGAGGCTAAAATTAACAACTCAGGCAATGACAGATGTTGGTGCAGATGTGGAGAAACAGGAACCCTCTTGCACTGTTGGTGGGAATGCAAATTGGTGCAGCCACTCTGGAAAACAGTGTGGAGGTTCCTCAAAAAATTAAAGATTGAATTACCCTATGACCCAGCAATAGCACTACTAGGAATTTATCCAGAGGATACAGGAGTGCTGATTCATAGGGGCACATGTACCCCAATGTTTAAAGCAGTACTATTAACAATAGCCAAATTATGGAAAGAGCCCAATGTCCATCAACTGATGAATGGATAAAGAAGATGTGGTACACACACACACACACACACACAATGGAATACTACTCAGCAATGAGAATGAATGAAATCTTGCCATTTGCAACAATGTGGCTGGAACTGGAGGGTATTATGCTAAGTGAAATAAGTTACTCAGAGAAAGACAGGTATCATATGTTTTCACTCACATGTGGAATTTGAGAAACTTAACAGAAGAACATGGGGGAAGGGAAGGGGAGAAAAATAGTTACAGACAGAGAGGGAGGGAGGCAAACCATAAGAGACTCTTAAATACAGAGAACAAACTGAGGGTTGATGAGGGGGAACGGTAGAGGAGAAGAGGGGTGATGGGCACTGAGGAGGGCACTTGTTGGGATGAGCACTGGGTGTTGTATATAAGCAATGAATCATGGGAATCTACTCCCAAGACCAAGAGCACACTGTATACACTGTATGTTAGCTAACTTGACAATAAATTATATTTTAAAAATAGATAAATAAAATAAAACAACCCATAAAGATGGACACTCTCTTCTGCTGCCTTTGCAGGAGTCTCTGAGAAGGCCCTAGGGGACATGGTGTGACTGGATGAAAGTCACCAGTATACAGTGGTTAGAGGAGAGCCGCTCATCCGGAACACTGGTTCTGGGTTTGGCAAGAGGAAGACACAGACTTTAGAGCATGAAGCCACTGAGATTTGGTGGTTGTTACTGCAGCATAGCCTAGCCTTTCCTAACTAATACAACTACAGAAGATAAGGTGTAACAATTGTCCCTTCCTCATCTGAGCCAAAGCAGACTGATGCCACATTCTGTTCTTCTGTATTACATAGAACCTATATTGTCTTTACTCCGGACCAGTGGCTCTCCAATTTGGCTCATTAAGAAAATCACTTGTTTGGAAAAAGAATCCTGAGCTCTCTCCAAACCTACTGAATCAGAATCTTCAAGTTTGAGAGAGGCCACAGGCTTCTTAAACACAGGGCCAATTGGCTTGCCTAGGGCTAAATTGAAATGTCCCTTTCAGAGGGCTAGTTTGCCCCTATCTGGAGACTAGGTTATGCCTTGTCAGGTGCATAGTTTAGGACATTTTGGAAGGCTACTAATCTTTACCAAATTATTTTTGAAGTGAGGATTTTAAATTATGTATTGGCAGAAATCAAATATTCAAGTGTAATGGATTTAATTAATTTAAAAGCTTCTCTTTTAAGATGATGCAATAATTGGCATAAAGCCGAATGCCCGAAATACCTACCAGTGAGGATTTAAATGCTCAATTAAAACAATTTGAGTTTTATTGGTTGTGAAGGAGATATTTAAATATGTAAACAAGATTGACTCCCTAAGCTCTCCAGCTTGACAGTAATTTCTGCCTACCTTTCCTCATCCCCTTTAAAGGAGTTTCTTGGGGTGCTCAGGTGGCCCAGGGGGTTAAGCATCCGACTCTTGATCTCAGCCCAGGTTATGATCTCATAGTTGGCGAGTTTGAGCCCTACTTCAGCCTCCATGCTAACAGCACAGAGGCAGCTTAGGATTCTCCCTCTCCCTCTCTCTCTCTCTCTGCCACTTCCCTGCTTGCACAGGCCTGATTTCTCTCTCTCTCTCTCTCTCTCTCTCTCTCTCTCTCTTACTCCCTCTCTCTCTCTCTCTCAAAATAAATAAATAAACTTTAAAAAAAAAACCCAGGACTTTCCATGCCCCTTGAGGATGAGGGCAGTCAGAGTGGACTTGGGCCATCATAAAAAGTAATTGAGGAAGCCCGGCTTGAGAATCTACTCTTGGTCAGAGCACAAGAGTACCACCTAAACTGTCTAAGACTGACAAGTCCTTGTTGATCCTCAAATATAACATCAACACTACCTCAGGGCCTTTGCACTTGCTATTTCTGCTATAGTCTTCCTGTAGTTGTCTGAAAGACTTGCTCCTACACTTCCCTTATGCTCAAATGTCACTATCCTTAAGGCCGTCAATGAAAAAAGAACCCCTCACACACACACACGCATACACACACACTTCCTTATACCTTATTTTATTTTTCCCCCTAGCAGTTTCACCATCTAACATGCTAAATATTACTTGTTTATTTGTATATTATCCACTTCTCTCACTTACATGAGTTTCATGTATCCTTAGGGTTTAGAAGCTGGCAGACACATAAGTGTGCTCAATAAATATTTTGAATGAATAAATAAGCAAAAAAAAGTTTAATGAACTTAAATATTTGAGTATTTGGGGGATTCTAAATAAAAGATGAGTATGGACTGGGCCCTGATATACTGACTATATGAATGAGAGGGTCTTCTTATGATGAGATTGGATAGTTCTCATTCCATACTGTTTACTAATCTGTTCCATTCTGGGCAAATTTGCCACAGGTGATATTCTACCTAAAAGAGTTGCCCCCAAAATATTTAATTTCTCATGTCCAGAAAAATATATCTGAACCAAACATTTTTTGTTTGCAAATATATGTTCTAACACCACATATATATATGGATACATATATATATCTCGAGATATATATAGGCCTGCAGATAAGCTATGTTCTAAAAACATGTAACTCAGGGCCTGATCCTCCTCAAAGGGATATAATTAGGTGGTAGGGTGGCCAGTTCATAAGCTACTGAAGCACCTCCACCCCAGCCCCCAATAATAGTCATGTGACATGGGAAAGCATGTCCAGGTCAGGAGGAGAAGGTTAAGAGTGCCCCCTTTCTCCTATTGTCTCAGTGCAGGAATGGCTGTAAGCAAAATTGTAGAGAACTCTAGATTTGACCTCAGTCCTACCAGGACCTTTCTAACTTCTCCTGAGGCCACAGTCTCAAGTCCCCACCCTGTAAGAGCCCAACTGCATCCTTAACCAGTCTTTCAGAAGGAGAATGTTGCAACCATTAAAATACCCTTTAGAAATTTGTTCAATACAAGAGGATTAAGAAAAAAACAAACTCCGTAATTATTTGCCCATGAATATTATTGATACTTAAACAAAGAAAATTTATTTTTCTATAATAAAATATTACAAGAACACAAAATCAAAAGACTAATATTTAATTTCATTGCCATTTATATCGATCATTTATAGATCATTACCATTTTATGCTAACTTGCGTTGCTATAGTGAGATGAAGCATTTGGAGTATGGAGGCAGCTGGTCCGGGGTTTGGATCCCAGTTCTTCTAGTAACTGCCTTTGCGGCCTTCCGGGGACAAAGGCCTCAACTTGTATGAGACTCACAGTCAAATGGGAAAAAAAAATTAATGCATCCCTCTGGATCACCTTGACAGCTAAATAATGCCTCGTCCATACTAAGTGCTTAATTCAAATAAATGTTAATGCTTCTGTCATTTTTAAAAATTACTTAATATTTCAGTAAACATTTTTCATTGCCTTATGAGGCATAAGATTGGCAACTTTACTGCAGTTTAATTATGTTTCACTAATATATATCAAACAAAAATTTTTTTTAAGAAAATACTGTAGTAGAAAACTCAGGCCTTCCAGACAGAGAAATGTGTCCAAATCTTTTACTAATGAGTGAGTGTCCTTGGGCCATTTACCTTGAACTCCATGAGTTTCAGTTCCCACATAAAAAATGAGAATAAAAATTCCAACTTTCAGTGTTGTCTTGAGGGTGAGAAATGAAACAAGTAAAAGCCCCTAGCACATAATGGTCCCCACTGATATTCTGAAGGAGTAGATGGCAAAATAAAGAAAATAAGAGAATCAATTCCTCTTCATTTAGGCCAGTCATTAGCTAACAATCAGCCACTGTGAATGATAAAAAGTCTAGTAAAGTCAATAAAATGTGAAGTGAAACCTAATTCACTTTTACAATATGACCTACTTTCAGCTATTTTTGATTCACATGAACAACCAATGTTACAAGGAGCTGATTCTGCAAAGACTGTTCATTAAAAGCATTTTCTTTTCTTTTCTTTTCTTTTCTTTTCTTTTCTTTTCTTTTCTTTTCTTTTCTTTTCATTATGGCTTTCCACTTTGAGGGGTTGAAAAAAAAAGATTTTCAGTGACAAGCATCCGTTGAAAGACCCCTTGTACTCATCTCACGGTGTGACTTTCAAAGTCTATGTAGTGTCAAAGGTTACTGCAGATGCGGGAGGAAAGGAGGACCCAAAGCAAATCGGTTTTTAATTCCACTCAATTATGCAGCTTCGATTAGGCCACTCTGAACACCCGAAATAGACTATTATTTAGATCTTCGTATCTGAAGGTTTCAAAAAAGAATATTCTGAATGATCTTCTCCCTTCCTATGAAGTACAAGTAGAAACACCTAGGTCTGTGCTCTGTAGAGAAGGCCTAGCTGTGCTGATTTTTCATTTGGGACACAAATGTGCTTCTTAGATACTGACCCCAAATCACTTAAGAACCTTTGAATCTTAGCAAAACAGCTGAAGGAAGATATTTTCAGGTGCTTTGGTGTATCTTTGTAAAGGGCCACTGTCTTTTCTCTCAGGGACTACAGCATTCCTTAAGCAATCGAATCTACCAGATGACCAAGATGCAAGAAGGAAAAATTATTTTCCCAAAGGCTAAACAAGGGGTAATGACTGCCAAACTAATTGTCTCTTAATTTTCTTTTCTACTCCCTCTCTGGCTGGACTTCTAGAGATAGAATATATAGATTTCCCCTTTGTTAATAACGTTAACTCAGGAGGCGGCAGTGTCCTAGCAACAAAAAGCGGGGTTTTGGTGTTTTTGGGTTTTGTTTTTGATATCCCAGGGACTCTGCCTTATAAACTGGAGAGGGGTGGGACATTTTATAATTGGGGTATTTCTAACCAGGCAGATGGGAAGTGTGGGAGACAAAAGTTTCTTGGGAGAACCTGATATGTGATCCTTCTATTCCGACTATATTTTCCAAACCAACCCAAGTGAGAACCACTGGTCCTTCACCCACTATCCTAATGACAACCACAACAAGCAATTCACCATGCCACCCTCTTCCTATCCTAACAGACCCCTGGGTTAAAACGTCCACGGGCCTCCTACCCAAGGAAGAGTAAATGGCAAGTGAACGGATGGCATAGATCTGCTTGTCTTCATTTCAAAAAGAGAGAGAAAGAGAGAGAGACAAAAGACATAGATGGTCCTCCCAAAAATAACAGAAAAATTAAGCTATGGAAGTACCAGTGATGACTAAATTTTTGAATTTAACAACATAAACCTTTGAAACTGTGACATGAAAACAATATTTTGTGATCCTCTAAAACTGCAGACGTGTGCTAATCCCAATGAAAGAGAAAAGCACTGGGGACTGTGAATCAGTTCCCAAATCCTCTGGTGAAGAAACTCTTTGAGTGAAGAAAGGAGCCCTCCAGTGTCTTACACTATGAATCCAACAACAGGCCCCCAGTTCCACCTCAGGGCCAGGACCACTCCCTGGCGCTTTCCCATAGAGCTTCCATTCAGGAATAACATGGCAAAGAAAACCTCCTAAATGCCAACTGCTGTCATTTCTTAATGTTTTCTGTAACGGCTTGACTTGCTAAAATGACAGGGTTTATTATTTTTAGCTTTCAGCTTTGGTGAGTTGATCAGTCAAAACAAAGTATTAAAATAGCACCTACTTGGTAAATTCAATTTCAGATGACTGCATCTTAAACCCATTATAGACTAATATAAGCCTGACTTTTACATAGCTGAGGAAGTTTGAGAAGAAATAATAAATTCCTAGCTCAAAGAGGCAGGATGAATAACTTCTTTTGTCTTAAATAGGAGTCTATTTTGGAAGCAAATCCCAAAGGAAGTCAATGATAAACAATAGATTCATTTAAATCATTTTAGGACAAATAGCAATGAGGGTTTAAGGGAGTTTCTGAAAGTTCTAATGTTCCATCCAGCACATGTGAAATGCTTGAGATCTCAGTTAAATGCAGCATTACAAATAAGTAAGTAAGGGGCGCCTGGGTGGCTCAGTCAGTTAAACATCTGACCTAGGCTCAGGTCATGATCTCACAGTTCATGGGTTTGAGCCCCGTGTCAGGTTCTGTGCTGACAGCTCGGAGCCTGGAGCTTGCTGCGGATTCTATGCCTCCCTCTCTCTCTACCCCTCCCCCACTTGTGCTCTTTCTCTCTCTCTCTTTCTCTCTCTCTCTCTCTCTCTCTCTCTCAAAAATGAATAAACATTTAAAAAAATTAAAAAAACAAATAAGTAAGTAAAGTAAATGGTGGTCCAAGTCACACATGTTTTCTATGAAGAACATAACATTTTTTTTCTTTGAAAACCTCCTTTAAAATAACCTAGCTGGCTCAGCCAGTAGAGCATGTAATTTCTTATCTCAGGGTTGTTAGGTCAAGCCCCAAGTTGCCCAACGTGGCAGTTTGCCCAAACACAGAGTTTGTTTAAAAAATAAAAATTAAATTGAATTAATTGAATTAGTAAAATAACCTAAACAATTATGAAAAATTATCTTGTGATAATATAAGCCACAGAAAGCTTTTTTAATCATTTTAAAATAACTTTTGTTCCCACTTTTTAAAATAATGCAAGTATAGGGTAAACTGGGTAAGGTATATGGGAACTCTGTACTATTTTTGGATTTTTCTCTTAAAAAGACAAGCTATTCTAAAATTTAAAAAAATATTTTTTAAAAAAGTTTTGTTTTACTGGAGAGTATTTGGGAAAAAAAGAAAATTGTAAAAAGGAAAACCACCTATAAAAATAGGTATACATACATATAAACTATAACTCTGTATATATGTGGTCTTATAGCCTGTCTTCTTTGGATTATTATGGCATTTTCCCATATCATTAAAAATTCTTCATAAAAATTGTTTTAAAGGGCTGTTTATCATTATATCATATGGCTAAACCCAAAAATTTGTTTAGTCATTCTCCTACTGTGGGATATTTAACTTGTTTACTATTTTTAGTTACTGGAATTAGCTTTGTGCATATTTCTGATCATTTCTTCAAAGATGGATGCACACTTTTGGACATGGCCAAACTGCTTTCCAGAAAATTAACTTATTCTTGAAGAGTATGCATCACCCCACCTCAGCTCCAAGCACTACCACACATGACAACCTTCCACAATGGGAGTGCAGCCAGTTTAGCGTTAGGGTTCTTCCTGGGAAGAGCCTCAGGACTGACTGTCTGCTGTGAGTCAGGGCTGCTAGAGCCAAAGAAAGGTGTGAGATGCTCAAATGTCTCCAGGTAATCCTCCTGCCAGCCAACCTCCTGCTGAGTCGGCTATAACCAAAAGCCAGGTGCATTTACTCAAACAAAATCTACCGAAATTGGTGTAAGGGGAAGAATGGCTAAGACAGAAAGATTTTACAAGAGTTTGAGGTGTCATATTTGGCCCAGATTATTCTCAACAAATGAAACACAAACAGAGATACTTGGATATTGTCTATAATGATTCTGGAAAAACCTCAGCTGGGGGTGGGAATATTGTTTCCCTAGGAGTTATTTGCAAACTTGATGGCATTTTACCTTGGCAGAATGACTGTAAAGCAATATTGGGGGGCGGGGGGGTTGAGATGGGGAGGCTAGAGATCTGTGAGTTTCTGAGAAAGAAGAATCATTCTGCCCAAAATGCCAATAGCATAGTGACATTCTTGAAGATACTTTGACCAGAACAAGCAGCAGAGGGGCTCTTTTTAATTTTAAATTCAAATTTAACATTTGGAAATTTAACATAAAATCTGGCTTCCTCAGAAAATCGGAAGATCTGACAACATTGGGCCTAAATTCCCACGGCAACAAGTGGTAGGAAATGAGTAGTGGCCTGTCCTTGAGTTGAGCGGACAGACCAGTCTCATGAATTTGAATTACCTGCCTGCCAAGCCCCTTCCTAACCACAAGGTCTTACAAGGAGTTTTTCAGTTCCTTGGACTGAGAAAATTCTAGGAAGGCCTCAAGGAGATCCCCACCATTGTAACCATCACCACCACCACCATCCCGACCAGTCAAGCATCGGTGCCTCCTCCACCAAAGAAACCGGACTCCAAACTTCAGAGGAACTTCAAGTACACCAGCAACTCCAAACCAAAAGCCTTAGCAGACATGGAGCCAAGAAAAAAGAAGACATAAACAACATCAAGGACCCTCATGAAGAAAGGTATCCTTCCAGAACCACACCTCTCGTTCAGACTCCTAGATTGCCTCTCCTATGGCCTTGGCCTTGTCACTTAGTCCCTCTAAGCTCCAGTTTCCCCATCTGCAAAACGGGGATAACAAGACATCCTTCACAAGGTTGCTGGGAGGTCTGAACGAGGTCATGACTATGAAAATGTCCTTCCTGCAGCTCGGGCTCAGTCAATGCCAGGTGAATGTGAAGCTAGTTAATATCGCTTTAACTTCCTCTACACCTAGAGTGACATGTCCCCGCCTGGACAGCTGCACCTGGAGATCTAAAATACCAACTACCTTATCTGCCCAGGGTCACAGGGTATTATTAGCTGCTTCCTGTAACCTCTCGTATCAAATGGGTTCATTTGTTTTATCATTGTTTATTTGATGGTGCTTTGAACAAGCATTAACTAAGCACCTACAATGTGCTAGGGGCAGCGATACCAAGGGGAAAAGATTACAACTGCAAGGAAATCAAAGTATAGGACAAAAACAAGCATATAACCCATGATTAGCACTTAGTGTCATAAATCCTCCATCAGAGATATGTAATGGAGTTCAGGGAATGCGGGGTGACTGACGGCCTCCATGTGAAAGAGAGCCAAGAGATCAGGAAAGAAAGAGAGCTTTAATTTCCACCTAAAGGCTGACTGGAAATTCACCCAGAAGACAAAAAGAAAAGATGCTTTTTCAGACAGAAGGCAGAAAAGCAAAGGCATGAAGAAAGTGTCGTGATGCTTTTTAGGAAATACAAGTAGTGTGGCATAACTAATGCAGGTGCTAGGGAGGGAGTGGGGCAGGGGTTAAGCTCGAGGAGAGAGCACACTTGGATTTTGGAAATAAGAAGGGTTTTAAGAACTGGAAGGAGGTGTCAGGTTTGGCTTTTAGAAAGAGATTACCCAAGCAGCCTGTTGGCTATTTAGTTTCTCTCTCTCCCTCTCTCTCTCCACATTCACACCCCCTCCACTATGACTGTAGGAATGCAAGTGCCCCTCCCTGAGGAGATGGGGGTAAAAGGAATAGAATATTGGAGAAGGTGCTTGGGGAGATGAAGGGGAATAATGAAGAAGAGAAGGTGGTACAGACACAGATCATTTCTGGCAGGATCTGTGGGCACCAGAGGTTTTTCAGGCCATAGGACTAATTCATGGTCACACTAGGATATCCAGAAATGCCCTTGCCCTGCAAGGATCTCAAAAATATGACATTCAGGTGTAGAGTGAAAGAGTCTTCCAAAAATAGGCTAGAATCAAGCTATGTTTCCAGCCTGTTCCTCCTTCTTTCTTTTAAAGATTAACTACCGTAAGGCTTGCCAGAAAAAAAAGAAAAAAAAAAAGAGGGTGGGTCAGGGGAACAGACTCAAGAAGGTCTGGGCAGGCACTGCTGTTTACTCACCACGTCTGACAGAACCATATTGTTTCTGTGCCTCAAACATGCCAGTTATTTCCTCAGGGAGAAGCACAGTATGAAGGGAAGGTAGTCTGTATTAAATTTAAAAACCTGAGTCCTGAACAATTGATCTTAATAAGCTGGATTTGGGGGTTATTTATTTATTTATTTATTTATTTATTTTTGAGAGAGAGAGAGAGAGAGAGAGAGAGAGAGAGAGAGGTGGAGAGGGAGAGAGAGATAGAGGATCTTCAGCAGGCTCCACACTCAGCTTGGAGCCCAATGCGGGCTCAAACCCACAAAGCATGAGATCATGACCTGAGCCAAAATCAAGAGTCGAATACTCAACTGACTGAGCCACCCAGGTGCTCCTGGATTGTTGTTGTTTTTCTTTTATATATGCCATAAACTGTCACAACCCCTCTGATGACAGAATCTATTACTCTACTAGTACCGCAGATCACCATCACTTAAGGTGACTTTCAGAGCCTTTTTAGAGATAGGAATGATTAATAGTGTGTCTCCTCAAATACGTCCTCCTAAAAGCCACTCAACAGTAACCTTCTATTGGGGCTCCTGGGTGGCTCAGTCAGTTAAGCGTCCGACCTAAGCTCAGGTCATGATCTCACAGTTTGTGAGTTTGAGCCCAGCGTTGGGCTCTGTGCTAACAGCCTGGAGCTTGCTTCTGATTTTGTGTCTCCCTCTCTCTGCCCCTCCTCCACTCATGCTCTGTCTCTATCTCAAAAATAAATAAAACACTAAAAAAATTTTTTTTTAAAAACAGTAAGTTTCTATGAGCTTGGTTAATATTGGAGAATCTCTCTAATGCAAAAGACCTAGAACTAACACGAAAGAGGCCAGGGCAAAGTCACATTTTATTTATATATCTATCCCCAGGGGCAAGCACAGTGTCTGGCATAATGTTGGCATGCAATAAAATTTTGTTGAAAGGCTAGACAAATAAAAAGAAAATGTATAGGGTATTTATTAATTTAATAATGCAATTTCCAAAGCTTTAGATTTTTAAAAATTGGCGTAAAATTTATATATATACAGTAAAACCTTGCACCGTGAGTAACTTGTTCTGCGAGTGTTCTCCAAGAGAAGCAAACATTTCCAACAAATTTTAACTTGATAAGCGAGGGATGTCTTGTAATACAAATAGCACATCATGCCGAATGTCACATGATCACAACCAAGCCAATGATTCCTCTCTCTTTCTCTCTCTGCAGGATTGTGGGTGATCATCTCCCATGCTCAGACACTCAGTCTCAGGCCACAGTGTTTGGCAGTAATCAGTGATTTTTCAGAACAACAGAAGGTGCCCACAACTGGCACTAGTGTACTTTTTGTCACTTCAAAGCACCTATGGAAAGTCCTTTGCTTTTCCATATGAGAGTAAGCTTAGGAATGCTTTGCTTCATTCTAGGTCAGGCTGCCTGCACATATAGACCCTTTCCTCTGCTTCCAGTCACATAAAATACAGTATACGACAAGATTTTATTAATACTGTACTGTAGTCAACATCTGTGCGAGCATATACAATGGCCCTCATGAAGAAAAAGGTTGAAAGGAAAGACAGTAAGAAGGAGATGATTACAGTGGAGGTTAAGAAGGAAATCACTGAGAAGTATGAACAAGGTATGCAAGTGGCCAAAATTGCAAGATTTTATAATGTCTATGTGCATGTCTACATCTCATCTGCCGAGGAGGAGGAGAAAAAGGCAGAGGAATCCTTCACTTCAGATGAGATTAGGGAGATGTGTAAAATGTGGGAAACTGCAAAATTTTGTAGAAAAGCACCATCCAAATAAGGCTGTAGTAGTGCGAGTGATGAATCTGTTTAACGACAATGCAATGTCACATTTCCATGAAATCCTCAAAAGGAGGTAAAAGCAAGTGTCATTGGATAGGTTCCTTGTTAAATAGGTTAATTTGTTTATTTTTCTTTATATGTTGTATTTTCTGTATTATTTTGTATATTACAGTATTGTAATCATTTTATTTGAATATTTTTGGGCTATGGAATGAATCACCTGAGTTTCCATTATTTCTTACGGGGAAATTGGTCTTGATATACAAGTGCTTTGGATTGCAAGCATGTTTCCAAAATGAATTATGCTCACAAACCGGGGTTTTACTGTAATAAAATTCACCCCTTTAAAGTGTACAGTTTGAGGTATTTTGACAAATGTATACAGTCATGTAACCACCAGCACAATCAGCCCCCCAAAATTCCTCATGCCTCATTGCAGTCAAGTCCCCTCTCCATAGTACTGGTCCATTGATCTGTTCTCCATTACCATGGTTTGCCTTTTCCAGAATGTCCTATTAATGGAATCACAGAGTATGTGGCCTTCAAGGCTAGCTTCTTTCCCTTAGCATAAAGATTTTGAGTTCTGCCCTGTTGTTGCTTGTATCAGTACTTTATTAATTTTCATTGCTGAGTAGTATTCTATTGTTTAGATGTAACCCACTCTCCCATCGACAGATGTTTGGATTGTTTCCAGCTTTCGGCTATTATAATTAAAGCTGCTAGGAATATTCACATATACATCTTTGTGTTTGGCATGTGTTTTATTTCTTCTGAGTAAACACCTACAAGTGGATTTGCTGCTCATATGGTAAGTGTATGAATAACTTGATAAGAAATTGAGAAAGTGTGTTCCAAAGCAGCTGTATCATTCCACATCCTTATCGGCAATGCATGAGAGTTCTGGTTGGTTCATATACTTGTCAACATTTGATACTGTCGATCTTTTTAACATTAGTCCTACTCAAGATGAGATGTGTAGCTCACTGCAATTGTAATTTGCACTTGCCTTATGACTGATGTCAGGTATCTTTATGTGTGCTAACTTGGCTGCATGTAGCTTCTTTGGTAAACCAAATATCTTTTAATAAAAATTAAAAGCACTTTACTCATGTAGATTTCCCCAATACATTCTAGTTAATATCCAAAAAAACACTTTTTCGTTTTCCTCTGTTTTTCATGGAAAATTTCTAAGATAAATTAAATACTTCTTTGACTCCTTCGCATTCTTAACCATTTTCTTGCAGAGAAGACGGAGGTACAGTACCCATACCAGGTGACTATGTGCTTTTCTCTTAAAAAGTAGGTTAGGGGCACCTGGGTGGTTTGGTTGGTTTTATGTATGTATAATTTATTGCCAGATTGGTTCCCATACAACACCCAGTGCTCCTCCCAACAGGTGCCCTCCTCAATGCCCATCACCCACTTTCCCCTCTCCCCCACCCCCCATCAACCCTCAGTTTGTTCTCAGTATTTAAGAGTCTCTTATGGTTTGCCTCCTTCCCTCCTCCCTTGTCTTTTTTTTTTTTCCCTCTTCCCCTCCCCCCGGTCTTCTGTTAAGTTTTTCAGGATTCACATATGAGTGAAAACATATGGTATCTGTCTTTCTCTGCCCGACTTATTTCACTTAGCATAATACCCTACAGTTCCATCCACGTTGCTGCAAGTAGCCAGATTTCATTCTTTCTCATTGCCAAGTAGTATTCCATTGTATATATAAACCATATTTTCTTTATCCATTCATCAGTTGATGGACATTTAGGCTCTTTCCATAATTTGGCTATTGTTGAAAGTGCAAGCATCCAACTCTTGATTTTGGCTGAGGTCATTATCTCTCGGCTCCGGTCATTATCTCACGGGTTCATGGGATCAAGCTCTGCCTCAGGCTACAGGCTGGCAGCACAGAGCCTGCTTGGTATTCTCTCTTTCCCTCTCTCTCTGCCCCTCTCCAGCTCACACACACACTCTCTCACTCTCTCCTTTGCTCTCACAAAATAAACATTTTAAAAATAAATAAGTAAAAATAAAAATTAGGTTTGTGTTTCATTTTCACAGTCTTTCTCTCTCCTCTCTCAGGGATACTACTTCCTGCTGTCCATGTGCTTGCCTAAAATCACACACAGTAATCTGCTGTATAGTAAGCTACAAGCTTCTGTAATTACTTAAAAAATGAAGCATATATGGCTCTGAGTACAAGCCTGAAGATCTCTCCAGGAATCAGGCCCATAGGCTTCTCTGAGGTACCTGATGACACACATTTTGTGGCTTATTTCCAGGTCAGGGCTCTGCTTGAGAGGTAGGCAGTCAGTTGATAAATGTCCTGAATCAGGATCAGTGAAGAGAATCTCTTGATCACCATTCCCAGATATACAGAAAGTTTTGGAAGGACTCAAAGTTTTGGAGGACACAACTCCGATGCATCCTTGAAGGAACGAATTTTTCTATTCTACACCCATAAATGATACCAAATAAATATTATGTTTAAGGCCAGCAAACCAGGGCAAGAATACAGTTCATGCTCCAGGACAGTGTCTTAAAATAAGTTCCCAGCTTTTCCTTTTGTTCACCCCAACAGCATAGCTACCCCTGGCAGAGAGCCTCATGCTGTCTGAAACTCTCATAGGGATGGGGCGCCTGGGTAGCTCATTTGGATAACCTTCCCACTCTTGATCTCAGCTCAGGTCACAACCTCACGGTTTGTGAGTTCGAGCCCCACATCAGGCTCCGCGCTTACAGTGTGGAACCTGCTTGGGATCATCTCTCTCCGCCCCTCCCCTGCTCATGCGCCCTGTCTGTCTCAAAATAAATAAACTAAGGGAACCTGGGTGGCTCAGTTGGTTGAGCGTCTGACTTCGGCTCAGGTGATGATCTTGCAGTGTGTGTGTTCAAGCCTCGCATCAGGCTCTGTGCTGACAGCTCAGAGCCTGGAGCCTGCTTCAGATTCTGTGTCTCCCTCTCTCTCTGTCCCTCCCCTGCTCACACTCTGTCTCTGTCCCTCTCTCAAAAAATAAAAATTAAAAAAAAACAATAAATAAATTTTAAAGAAAACCCACAAAACAAAAAACAAAAGCAAAAACACCTCTCATCAGGATGAGAAACACGGATACCTCCTGCCTGAGAGAGCTCTGGACTCCAACACAACTCCACCCCTCCCAGCAACTGTGGCCTCTCTGCTGCTGGTTTCCTCGTCTATAAAATGACAATAAAGTACATATTGCCCACCTCAGAACACCTTGTGCCAGTCAAACAGGGAAGAGAATGTGAGCATGCTGCATCGAGAGGATCTGACTACAGGAGACCAGTCTTACCACAGCTCAAAGGGTAGCCTGACTCATGCCACCACAGAAAGTCCTGAAGGAGAAAAACAAGAACAAATACACAAATACCCCTTGAACAGGGCTGAGAAGGACAAGAGCCTCACAGTGAGATGGGGTGACACAGGTGCTGCCCAGGAAGGAGGAGAACAAAACTAGGTTTTGAGCAGGGAAGAAGCAAGAGACCCTGATAAGGAAGGGTGAGGAAGGGACATGAAGTCCATAGGCTGAATGTAGAAACAGCAATGTTTGTCTGTGTGTGCAGAGTTTAAACCCAGCATCCTGTGGGCACAGAGACAGCTACAGTGTGACACTTCAATCTTGAGTTTGGACTTGACAAGACTTCCAGTGAAACTTCAGCTCCCTTACTCTCACTTGGGTGTTCCTTGTCCATAATAACAGATGCCAATTCCATATATTTCCCATTATTACATCTCCTGATGGAATTTTTCTCCAGGACTGCATTCCTCAAGAGTCAAAAGTAGAAGATTGTCTGTTCAGAGGAAGTGCCCGGCCATTCGATTACTTCTAGAAATATTTTTTCAAGATTTTCTATGCAAGCAACAGACCTTCAGAAGGCAAAAAAAAAAAAAAAAAAAAAAATCCTAGACTCTTCCCAAAGTGAGCACTTCAAAATACCTCGGGATCAATGAGCTGAGGCCAAAACAAAATAGGACACTGACAGTGAACCCTAGCTCTGGGTCCTTTTCCCTCTAATATCATTCTAGCCTGAACAGAAGGGAGAAAGGCTGTTCCCACAAAAAGAGAACAACAAATCCATTTAGCAGCTTAATCTGCCCCTTCAACCATGTACCTCCAAGTCTCTAACAGGTCCTTTTATATGGACCCATTTTTTTGTAATTATTATATCAATGTGATTGAAGAAGGATATGGTCATTATGCAGCTTCCCCCTCCAAGTCTCTTATGTTCAATCAATCAACAATTAAATTTTAGATAATATTGCATACGCTAATCCTTCTGCTCTCCCTTGCCTGGTCTCTAAGCTGTGGGATGGCTTCATTTCAGTAAGAGTAGTAGGTGATGGGTATAGATGGATGTGCATAAAATTCCATCATAGTTCATCTTCTCTATGAAAAGAGTAACTTTTCTTAATTTTCTAAGGTCATCACAATGATATAAAAGAAAGCCAGACCTCACCAGAGAATGTGTAAAAGGTTAATAATATCCCCTCAGATATTATTAATTAATAATTGTTATTGTTGTTCTTATTAACTAACAATTATTTATTGCAAGGAAATGCACTTGGCTCTTTGTAAGAACTGCCTCATAACCCTAAAGCATGGTAAATCCTGTGGTTAGTCCAATTTACAGAGGAGGAAACTGAGGCTCAGAGATGTTAAGGAATCAGTTCAAGGTTTCAAGGGCTTTGAGAATGGAAGAGCTAATATTTGCTTTTTCATTGTTTTTTTTTTAATTTTTTAAATTTATTTTGAGAGCGAGAGAGAGAGAGAGAGAGAGAGAGAGAGAGCAGGGGAGGGGCAGAGAGAGAGGGATAGAGAATACCAAGGAGGCTCTGCACTGACACGGGGCCTCAACTCACAAACCGTGAGATCATGACCTGAGCCTAAATCAGGAGTGGGATGCTTAACTGACTAAGCTACCCAGGTGCCTCTGGAACAGCTAATATTTGAACCTAGGACTGTCTGACTCCAGAGTCAAACTCATAATGACTATGTCATAGATACTAGTCTTATTTCTCCCATGCCTTTCCCACAATGCTCATCCTTCTTTTCTCCAAAATTATGCATTCTCTTGACAAAACTTTATTGAAAACCTACTAGAATACATGCTAGGCAGGAGGCTAGATGCTGTAACGCATTCCTGTCTCCACTTCAGTCACTGGCACTAAGTTAACTCCCATCTCCCATAACCCAGTATGAGTATCCAGGTACCAGCACTATACTCCCATTTGTAGGACGAGCCAGGTGCTAATTGTTTGGACCAATGTGACCTTAGACCAGAAAAGTGCACTTCCAGGTCTTTCCTCCATGACATGATGGTAAGTCACCGATGTGCTAGGAGTATGGCCTTGTGCATTCTGATAATCGATTCTGTCCCTTCCCCACACCTGAGTCTGTGTGGAACACACTCAATATTCTGGTTCTTCAAGAACCAGGGCTCTACCTTGCTTTTGTCAGTCCCCATCCAAGGAAGATTTTCCTTGCTAGAATGTAAGACCCTGGGGATACAGATGGGTATCTGCCTGTTCAGTGAGGTATCCCAAGCACCCAGCACAGTGCCTGGTATACAGTAGGCCCTGCCTGATAGCTGCTGGTGGAAGAGAGTAGGTCCTTCTGCTGAACACCAGGCTGACTGATGGCCATGTTGCTTCCTACAAGACTTCTCACCCCCTCTTTTCCTGTCTTAAGAGCATTTCAGCAGGCTTCTTGGGACACTCTACAAGTTCCTGAATCCCCTGATGTCAAGTGACTACCAGAATCCAGTCTGTTGCTATAATTTTCAGATTGTGTGCCTTGGCTGCCAGGCTAGGCCTTCTGGAGCACCTGCAAGGTGTGTTTGTTGGCATATACCAGGTCATGGGCTGATTTCCAGCCCCTCCCAGCTGCCCTTTTTGGCAGTGTTAACTGGTCTTTGCCTAGTTTTATCTAGAAGTATTTTTTATATGATTATATACCAAAATCATGTAAAATTCATAGAAATTTATGTCCAAAGATGTGATAGCAAGAAATTGGAGTGAATAATAAACCTGTTTGATGAAGTATGGCACATACACACAATGGGCTTTAATCTGGCCATCAAAACATTATAAAGAATTCTGATGACATGAGAAAATGCTTATAACATTTAAAAACCTGTAAGACGTTACATGTAGTATGATCCTAAATATAGGAAAACACATTTTTAAAAAAGACCAGCAATAATCATGGAATTATGAAAGATTCAGGATTTTCATTCACATTTTCTGCATATTTCTAAATTTCTACAAGTATATATTACTTTCATAACATGAAAAAAAACTGTTAAGTTACATGTTGCAAACATGTCCCAAAGCCGATATCACTGTGCCTTGACAGTATTTAACTCAAGTTTCTCAGCCATTACAATGCGAATTACTAGCTTATGGTTATCAAGAAACCTAATTAAACAAAACAAAATGAATACAATTCCAATTTTAATTTACTTCCTTTTTATTTCAAACCAGTGAATGGGTCTACAGCCTGGGGTAGAGTGTGCCCTTCCTCTGCTTGTGCTCACTCTCTCTCTCAAAAATAAATAAACATTTAAAAAAATTTTAAAAAACAAGACTGCATCAGAATCACCTGAGGGTTTGGTAAACACAGGTTGCTGAGTTCCAGTCCCAGGGTTTCTGACTCAAGATGCCTAGGCTAGGACCAGGAAATATGCATACCTAACAAGTTCTCAGGTGATGCTAATTCTGCTGGTCCCAGAAACACAGTTTGAGAATCACTGATCTAAGTTAAACCCCAAAACAAACAATTCTAGAATCTCACTGGCTTACTGGAATTTTGTTTTCTTAATAAGAATAAATGTTCTTCACAAGTTAGTAGAAAGGCTTTGCTTGTTGCAGTCAACTCAAAAACCAAGTCTCTGGAGCATCCTGTAATACCAGAAAGTAAGAAAGTGCTCAAACAAACAAAATCTCCAGTGTCAAAGGGACGCAACAGATAACTGAAAGAGTTTCCAATGGCCAAAGTCAGAACAATTTGAGCAACAAGATAAATAATGTAGTACTAGAATATAATCCAAAGTATAAAATACAATATCCCTGTGTCCATACTGATATAAATTAGAGAAAAAGACAAATCTCTTATGCAGAAGAATTACAAATATTCTACACAGATACTCTGTCCTCAAGGAGGAGAATAACTCCCCATTCCATACGTATGGGCTGGGCATAGAGACATCCTTCCAAAAAGGACAGTATGGAAAGGAAGTAAAGGTATAGCGGAAGAACCTGACAGATGCTACTTTAGCCACATGATCATGGTCAACATCAACAGGGACAAGTCATGTTGATAGTACCTACCCTTAATGATGTGATGAGAATGGCATTTTACCTCTGCAGTCTTCCTCCCCCAAACCCAGCCTAACCATGAGAAAAACATCAGGGTATCAAAGAGCATCCTACAAAACACCCAATCAGTACTCCCCAAAACTGTCAAGGTCATCAAAAACAGGGAAGTTTGAGACACTGTCAGAGCCAAGAGGAATCTAAGGGAACATGACAAGTAAATGCATTGTGGTGTCATGGATGGGATCCTGGAACAGAAAAGGACAGTAGGGGAAAACTAGTGAAAACCAAGGAAAGTATCAACTTCATTTAGCTTAAAAACAAAACAAAACACTGAGGCACGATGAGAAGCCACCATCTCTAGGGATGCTGGTCACCCTGACAAGGGAAAAGTGCATCAGTAATGAAAGGCTTTATTCCATCAATTTCATTGGCCACAACTAGTCATATGGCCCCACTCATCCAGAAGAGGACACTGTCAGAACCACCATATGCTAAGAGTAAAGGGAGCACACAACTACTAGATGAACGGTACCAATGACTCCCATAGCACTTGCTTTTCATCCTTTTGAAACAGAAACTTGGGTCATTTATGCCTTGTGCAGATTCTTTGGAGCCAACCTCTAGACTGATGGGTACCATAACTAAGCATCCTGCATGGTTTCCATAGAGAGATTATTTATACTGCATCTAATTTTCTCTTGCTCCTCCAAGTGTCTCCTAGGGTATGTATCATAATCAGGGGTTCTAGTCTTCTTCTCCAGTGATTCTTTTGATTTGACTCCAGACCCAGCATACAATCATAACCAAGTGAGCTATTTAAGAGTTGTTTGGTGGTTTATTCAAAGGCACAAATGAGTTTCAATGCCTCACTCATTTGTTTCAGTAAAATGAAAAGGGCAGCCCCCTTTTCACATGAACCTGCTCAACCAATTTACAAACCAAGCCCTCAACACGTCTGGTCTGAGCAGAAATCAATATTTCAAACTTATTGTGCTTTCCTCTTCCTCTCCCAGTACCCAACTCAGCTCTTAGTCTGTATGTCTTCCTAGAAACAGTTTTATTTATTCTCTCTTCCCCGTCCCCTAAAAAGCAAAAAACAACAACAAAAATTTAAACCAAACTTAATTCTCTTTTAATGCCTGGATCTTGACTCTGTTTGCATTTCTCTCTTTGTGACTAGAGCGAGACTTTAAATTTCATTTTGCTTTCAACATGTCTGGGAAGTTAAACACATGACTGTCAGTGTCAGTGGGCAGTTGTGGTAGCCTCCTCCCAAAGGACATAGCTTAACCTTGAAATTGTCTACAAACTCCAAAAGTATCTATCTCTTTCAATAAACAAGTATTCTTTTTTTTATTTTTTTTTAACATTTATTTATTTTTGAGACAGAGAGAGACAGAGCATGAACGGGGGAGGGTCAGAGAGAGGGAGACACAGAATCCGAAACAGGCTCCAGGCTCTGAGCTGTCAGCACAGAGCCCGACGGGGGCTCGAACTCACGGACCGCGAGATCATGACCTGAGCCGAAGTCGGCCGCTTAACCGACTGAGCCACCCAGGAGCCCCTAAACAAGTATTCTTTATATTCTTTATAGGCTATGAAACAGCCACAAAAAGGTCTTGATTCTCTATAACGGTTTTGTGGTGATAGTGGATGTAGGGGTGGGGGTGGGAGTGTGTGTATATGTGTTTTCATTTCATCCACTGAGGTGCTCAGCAGACAGATATTCATTTTTCCCTAATGCAGCGGTTTTTATAGCAGAGACATAATATGGTCAATCAGTACTGAAAACTGTACAAAATGCACCCAAGAAAGGAATGACTGATGGCCTCATGTCAGCAAAGTATTAATGATCAGCACTCCCTATGTATTCTGCACAGCTCAGAATTCTAGAAGTCAAAGCCTAAGTTTTCTGAATGTTGCCCAAAAAATATAATCACAAGAAGATGAGGTGGTTTAATCCACTAACTGTACTTTTCTTAAATTATCTTTCTATATCAACATGAAGAAATTCTCATTTTTCTTAACTGCTTAAAACTCTCTCCATTTAGTTACAACAAATTTGCTCCAATGGTTTAGGATTCTTAGCCTTGCCAAAATTATGGATCTTATTTTCTGGAGTAAGAGTATTTAACTCTCTATATTTACAACAAAGTTGCCATAAGGAACAAACTGATTCAGAAGCTGTTGAGATTAATAATTCATTCGTACACATATCATGTACTTTGGCCCAGGCTCTAACACCATCAACACTTTTCCTAAATTGGTGTCCCCAATCCCTTTATTAGAGATAATGAATTCATCGCATGGCTGGGCACAGATAGTGATTTCCATGGTCTCAACTGATATGAATCAATCCCCTTAGGGCTGGGAATATGTCTTAATTGTATACTTGTTCTTGAACAAAACTACTGCTTCCATTTGATTTCTTCCCCCCTTTACTTACCCAAATGATTTTCATTCTTACCTCACTCATCAACTTGTCAATTGGAGAACAGGAGCTATTTCCTTTCTTTGTTTGGGATTCTGGCCACAACCCAGGCACCATTTTCCAAGTAATTAATGAGCCCTGCAATGTCCTGGCTTGTGACCACCAGCCTCTTCCTTTGTTATATTACATCTTGCCAGGAGAAGGACTGAATGCAAGAGTAGGCTGCTGCTTAATGAAGAGCAAGCTGCTATTTTTAAGTGAAAATACCCTAAGGTCTTTTAGTTTTGCCACATGGCAAAAGTGTGTGCTTGCAATTAAATCTTAGGCTCATGAAGAAAGTCCCAGAAGCACAAGTATTTAAGAGTTATAGATTTCTAATAGACTGTCAAGAACTGAAACGGAGCACACAATCTGGTAGGGTGGGAACTCAACCTTGGCTCCTACCTGCCACACCAAAGCTGCTTTCCCTGCATCAGCAATGAGAAAACACCAGGATAGCCAATTTGGGGTGAAGGGCAAAAAGAGGTCAAAAGATGAAAGTGGGCTTTTTTTTTTTCCCATCCTTATTCCTTAGAAGCAAGGGGATAAAATGTTGAGGATTTCTTCACCATGATCATTCATGCATTGAAAAGATATGCTTTTAGTGTCTTCTAGGCATCAAACATTAATTTATTTCCTAGGGGCAGAGGACTCATCAAACAGAATCCTTATCCTCAAGAAAGAGTTTAGTGGAAAGAGACTGAAAAGAAGAGCACACAATCTGGCAGGGTGGGAACTCAACCTCAACAGTAAGGAGGGAAAAGGATGAGAGGTCTAGACGGTGGGTTGTTCCTATGAGGTGGTCAGGGAAGGTCTCTAATAAAATGACATTTGAGCAGAAACTAGAGAAAGTGAAGGGGCAAGCAATATGGGTATCTGGAGGAGAAGATTCCAGGTAGATGAAACAGCAAGTACAAAAGGCACTGCAATCAGCCACCTGTTTGCCTGGTTGACCATTAACTACCCTAAAAGCTTAACAATATATTCAGAACTGAGTCATTATAGACAAAACTTCCTCTTTCAAGTCCCTAAACATTGATTTTACCATTTTTGAAAAAAAAATCATTGAAAATGGATTCTGTAACACTCTGCCCTGTTAGAAATATGGCTCATAATGAAGTCTTTTCTGATGACTCCCACGCATAAGTATCATCGTTTATTCATGTGCATATTAAGCACATAATCTATGTGCAACATTATACTTCTCCCTTACCTATCGAGCATCTACTCTTTACTAGGTACCACGTTAGTTATGGAGAATACTATGATAAGCAAAGCAGAAAGTTCCTGTCCCCATGGAGTTTCCAGTCTGATGAGGGAGTCAGGCATTAGCCAACTAATACACCACTATAAACTGAGCTTTACACCCTGAAGGAGTGTGCAGAGACTATGAGAACTCAAAACAGGGCCTAGGACCTTCTGGAAGATGAGGAAAGGGTTTTGTGAGGAAATTACTTGAAGGAGTTCATAAGAGGAGAAGAGGATTCCAGGAAGCAGGAACAGTATGTGCCAAGGCCCTGAAATGTACAGGAACAAATTGGGTTTGCTGTATTAAAAGAAAGCAGTGTGTCTGGATTCCAGAGAGTGAGATGGAACAGCAATAAAACTGATTTTGGAGAAGGAGACTACAGTCACATCATGCTGGGCCTTGTAGGCTAAGTTCGGTCTTGATCAAATGGGAAACTATTTGAAATGTTTTGGGCCGGAGAAAGACACGATCAAATAAGCATTTTCGTATGACCTCACTGGCTGCACAATCAGAATACAGGGGCTTTGGGGATAGTATCAGGGGACAATCCACTGAGGTGCTCAGCAGACAGATATTCATTGCCTGCATAAGAAGAACGGTGGTAGAGACAGAAAACAGAAGAGGGAATTAAAAAGCATTAAGGAAGTAGAGTCAGCCAAACTTGGTCATGGATTTAAATTCAGGAGATTAAGATGTCATGGGTGACTCCTACTTGGCTTTTGGAACCATAATGATGCCCATCTTTCTTTTGTTCACCTGCTAGGAAAAAAAGAAGAAGAAAAATGACAAAATATCCTAACTCAGGCACCAAACACACAGAGCACAGTATCTCTTTTCTCTTTAGCAGCCAGCCTGGTTCTATGTTAATACCTAAATCCCTGACGTTCAAGTCTCCAGTGCCCTTGGTTGCAAAGGGTCTGTCACAAAAAAAAAATAAAATAAAATAAAATAAAAAATAAGGAGAAGCCAATACTCTATGTTAGACTAGAGACAAATGAACTCCTGATCCTCCTGATCCAAATGACTTCTCTGTTTCCACTTCATTATGGTGGCACTTAGCTGGTCACACCTACAAAGAAATCAGCAAACTGGGTGACTCATTAGGATTTTCTTTTCCAGAGAGCAAAGTACCTAAATAAAGAGTCTCACATTAAGCATACAATGCCAGGGAGTCATCTGAGCAGCAGCAGCAATTTGGGAGAACTTCAAGTGTGGCATTTAGGTTTGAGAGGGGAAGTTAGGAATCCGAGAACTGATCTCACAAACAAAAAGCTTTTATAATAGCCTGTCCTGGATAAGACAGTAATGAGAGGACAAAGAGAAAAGTCGTCCTCCTCTTAATGCCAAGGAAACCTAAGAATGTGACTTCTTAAAAAGGAGCAGGTGAAAAGAAGAATTTTAGTGTCATCAAGAGTGACTGTTCTTCCTCTTTGCTAGAAATAGCTGAGAGTCTAAATCACACAAGAGGCCCTAAGGAAGGAGGCGTTTATTATAAATGAGCCTGAAACTAAATCGTGCTGTATAGACTCTTCTAAGCTCTTCTGAGAATCCTAATGGGATCTTACTCACCTGAAGATCACCTGTTCACAGTCACAAAAGGTTAGGATAATATTTGTAGTTTGTTTTGTATGTGAATCCATCATAAACCTCATCCCTTCCTGTGACCATAGATTATTTTGGGGGGAAGGGTCACCACCCTATGCCAAGTAGGGGCAGGAAACCACAGATTTTTTTTAAGTCTATCTTTCTGTAGGAATTAAGTTCAAATAATTTTAAATTGAAGCAACAATGAGTATTCCACAGTATAAAAGGCAAAATCCAACTGAACTTTTAAGATAAAACACAAGGTTTCAGGTACATGTCATTCTTGTGGGTTCCCCACCACCACCTTGAACCCCAGACCTCCTGATGGGGATGGGCAGGTACAAGCAGACTCCTCCATTAGGCATGGGTGGCCACAGTACCTAGGGCCCCACAGTGCTTTTCACAGCTGTCAATGTCATGCTAATTTTGAAATACGAAGAAAACAATGAACTCTTAGGTCAAAGAAAATGTTTTAATATATAATATTAACGTAATTGTCTTTATACCAAAGTAGGTGTAAAATCTATTTTTCAAAAATTTTTATGGAGTCAGATGACCAGAAAGAAAAGTGCCTAGGACCCACCCACAAGAGTCCTACCGTGGCCCTGGGTAGTTAGTTCCTCCTCAGGTAAGCCTCAGAATACAACTGACAATGGTACATTTTAAAGTATAGTGGTCCAATATCATTGTGATTTGGTGGGACAGTGTCAAGCACTTTTAATTTGAAAAGTATGCACTATATTATTTATTTGTTTGTTTGTCTGTTTGTTTGTTTGTTTGTAAGTAGGCTCCACGCCCAATGTGAGGTTTGATTGAACTCATGACCCTGAGATCAAGAGTCCCATGCTCTAGCAACTGAGCCAGCCAGGCACCCAGTATGTACTATATTTGAAAGTGTGGTTAAAATGATGCGTTTCCTACTAATAGTAGCAGTAAAGTTTCCTTTTTGGAAAATTAGAAATTTTGAATACTAGTCTGATTACTTAATTCCATTTTAAATCATATATCATAATGTTTTTCAGAACTAGTGGGTGAAACTGTTAAGACAACATGAAATATTTGTTGGTTGGGACAAAGCATCTCTCACTAGCACATGAAATGATCCTACACAGTTCTTACATTATACAGAGGGAAGCAGATCATTCATAAAGATTCCCCCCCAAGAATGAGATGTTCACAAAAAAATGAGGTCAGCAAGTCCAGTCTTATCAGCTGGGACAATTTTACAAGGGTCAGACAGCCCTGGAGCATAAACAAGTCACTCTGGGGTCTGGAGGAAGCTGACTCCTGATTCCCGAGAGACAGCATCACACAATTAGATTGTTTACCCTTGCTTAACACAAATTTGACACATTTTCTAAAAACGACCTGCTGGGGTCCTGTCAAAACAGATGATGGAAAGTCAGAATGATTTTCTGGCCCAGAATGTCTAGCATTCCAATAATCCATTCCATTTCAGTCATGTTTTGAATATAAAGAAGGATATTTTCCTCAAGTAATATTTGAAATCAATCTATTCTTGCATGCTTTAGCTCCCTCAGAGCATAGATTCACTGTTGAATCAAAAGAAGCCAGTGGAATCCAGGACCTTCTAAAAGTAGTATCCTAAGGCTTCTTTTTTTCTTGTATGTCTTGGAATTGTTAACTCAGACAGAAGGAACTTATCTACTCCCAGAGCAACAAGATCTTACATTATTATTATTTTTTTTAATGGCCAATGAAATCTGCCCCAGGGAGCTGAAAGAAAGCTGCCCAAAGAAAAATATTCTGTATATCTTTCATGAGCATTCAGACTACAAAATAAATAAGATAGAGCATATAACATCATTACAAACATGCTGAAAAGGGTAAACAAGGTTCTCTATTGGCTTATTCACTGCTGCCAATATTACCTATACCATCATCCTCACCTACTATTTACGTAAAATATTGTCACTGGTAATAATAGAATCAGGATTTGAACTGAGGTCTGCTTAGGCCTAAATTCATGCTCTTACCCCCTGTATTAGAATGGTGCCTGGAACAAAGCTGGTAGTCAATATACATTTTGGAGTTGGAATCTAGATTAAGAAGTGGGCTGTCTGATCCAGGATTCTGAAGTATCTTCTGGAGCTACTTTGCAGCTAATCTCAACTCCCAGCATGAAAGTGCTCTTTAAAACATCTGATAGGATTCAAGGACTACACCTGATAATGCCCTGTCCCAAATATTCTTTCAGGTCAATTTTACTCCTTATTGAAATTCAATTAGGATGAGAAAAAATTAAGTATTACAGTTAAATAACCAAAATAAGTAAAAGATTTCCATACAAAAAAGTTTAAAGTTCTGTTGCTTTGCTTTAAAGAAAGGAATGTCCAAAGAATCTCAATCATTTAACTGGACTCCAGGTCATAGAGTATACTGCAAATATCCAACACTAGCTAACTCATGTGTGTGGGTTTGCGTACTCATTTCATTCTTGAAATTCCTCGAAATGCATTTCATGCATTATCTCACTTAATCCTTGTGAGGTAGGTACTATTATTATTCCTATTTTTTAGAAGAGGACACAATGGACAGAGGTTAAGCAATTAACCCCATGTCAAACAGCCAACAAGCGGCAGAGCCAAGATTCTGGACCCAAAGGATCTCATGCCAAAGCTTCTGCTCTAAAACACTTTGCTCTGTTGCTTCCTATAGTAATAACTACCACTTACTGGACACTTCAATGTGTCCCATATATCCTTTATACGCATTATCTCATTAACTATTTGCAGCCACCATAGGCAGAATATTTGTATGTACAAGTATGTATATGATGCATGCAGATAGAGAAGTAGGTTTGTGTGAATAACCCCACCTTCTAACCCAACACTATAAATCATTGGATCTATCTCTTAACCCTTGAAAGAAAGTCTTTTTAGATACTCTATGATTAATCACATGAAAAACTCCTACAAAAACTGTATTGTGTATCATCTTTCTCAAATTTCCATTAGGTGTTTTAAGTGAATCTTCATTTCAACATTTCAAGTTGAACAGAATTCATTTATTCTCACATTCTTGCTCTTTTTTTCTTTTCATTTTAATATGAAATATAACAGCACCACAGGAAGTTCTGCAATATCGGTAAGGACAGAGTTTTAAGACTGTCAGAATTTCAGGGCTATCATTAAACGTATAAAAGTTCAGAGGAAAGTCTCCAATGCATCGTAGCAGCCAAATGTCTCAAATCTGTATGTACTTTCCACTAAGTATTATAAGACTCCATCATGCATCCTGGTTATTGCCATTGCTAAGAAGATTTGCTTTCTCCTCTTCACTTACTCAAGTATGTGGTTTATCTATCTGGGGTCTGACAAGCCAGCCAGCACTGGGCATCAAGGCCTTACCCTCATCTTCTCACTTCCCAGAAGAACAGTTCAACACAGAAGTTAAATGCCCCGTTCAGGCACCCAGCCCACCCCAAATCTGGACTTAACGCCTTCTCTTTAATTAGGAAGGGTGTTTCACATAATCAAGTGATCTCTAGTCCTCAGGGCCTAACTAAGCGCATGCTTCCCCAATTTAAATATGCATATGAATAATCACCTGTACAATCTTGTTAAAAAGCAGGTTCTGGGAGAGCCTGAGATTCTGCATTTCTAGCCATCTCCCAGGTGGTGACAACCACACTACTGGACAGCAGATCACACTTGGGACACTAAAGGTCTAGTTCACAGGCAAATGCAAAAAGTAAAAAGTAAATGTCTGTGTTTCAGTTTTTGAGAGGTTCATCTTGGGTTCAAATCCAGAGTGATCTATAGAATTTTCCATTATCTTCATGTGGCATGAAAATTCTAGATAATCCTTAGAAATATCTATTCACTTTTCTAGTCTTTGGACTCCACAAGGTTATCTCATTCTAGGTAGGAAGGGAGACCGTTATCCCATACATAAAGTTCACCTAGCAATGTGTCCTCTTATGTCCATTTATCCAACAGTAAGCAACTAATGACTTCAAAATGATGAATCCGTGACACAGATGTGTTCAATACTCAGTGAACTTCTCTAACTCAGACTACTTTGGATGCAAGGGTTGGTACCACTATGTAAATAAGGAACTATTTTACTGTACAGCTTAATGAAGCAAGTACAGGCAGTACAAATTCCTCGGAGAAAATGCTTGAACACTGAAGAGCAACTTGTGATTAGCATATCAATAGGAATAAATAAAGAGTTTTAAGATACCTGAGGGTACTTAAGGACAGAGGTTTTTCAACAAACTTCTTAAACTTCTGTTTATACTCCTAAACTACGTGGTAAATACTTTCTTCTTAGACACTTTAAAAGATCAGATTCGACCCAGGTCTCCTGTCTGAAAATGAATAAGGTTTTAATGCTCAGAAATGCAGAAGTAGTGTCAAGGTTACTTGATTGACCCAAGTCAAAGAACCTTCTAGAATAGCAACATATTTTGGCTGGGTTTCTACCTATCCTCTTAAGTGCGATATTTTAAAGAACATATATTTCACATATTGGCGGAATTACTAGGTCACCTGCAAGAAGCAAGATAACTCTTGAACCTTTTTTAACTGGTCAGAGAGGAGCAATAAAACATGTAGACACTACTGAAGGATGGCTTGTCAGTGTGGCTCCTCCGCTTTAAAAGGGATCCTAAGAACTAGAGGCTGTAGTTCTCAATTAAACCAGAAATATCTAAATTAAACATTTAATTAGATCACTGAACTCTTGAGTTGAGCAGTCGGCCCCACCATGCTTTCATTCTTCCAATGAATTATATCTACTTAAATCTTTGATGTCAAAAGGTTGCAGATGGCTCACTGCCAGATTGCACCATTACTGTCAGTGTGACCAAGGGCATGTCAAACTTTCTAAGGTTCAGATTCTTCATCTGTGGAGCAGGGATACTAAGTAGTAAGTATCTATCTTCCTTATGACATTGTGGAATGGAGCCTTTCATATAATGGGCATAAGTACTATATATACCCACTCTACTTATATGCTTGCATACTAGTATGCTTCTACTGTTAAAAGAATGGGGTTTAGTCCATGAACTTTAAAAAGACACATGAACCACAAGAACAGTCAAGAACTACCACCAAAAGTCCCTATTAAATCTATGAAACTCCTGAGCCCAGAGAGGATCCGGGGTAAAAAATACAAAGAGATTCTTCCTTAGCGAACTGCCAAAAGAGTTCTGAAAGCCACTTAACTTCGAAGGTTCAAGTCCAGAGAGATAGTACCATGTAACCTCAATGTGACTTTCCACAGCACACAAGCCCACAGGGCCGTGTTTTGACTTAAGTCAGTTCTGAGACTTGAGTGTTTCATTGGGATATTCAGTCCTTCATCTGAGCAATATTGACATTTGTTATTTCTTACAACTTTTATTCTAGAGGATTTTTGTAAATAAACTCCATCCTCCAAATCCTCCAAAAAGTAGACATTAATATAAAGTACCATTATTCTAACAAAATCAAATTTTCAGGCCACATTTATATCTTAGGGTGACTGCACCACCAGGAAAAGAAGTGTCCTCAACTGCTACTTCCTCTTAGGGAGAAATCTAATTCAAATAATGCATACAGCTCAGTCAATAAGAACACCAAATGGAAACATATGCCCTTAGCTATCTACTCTTACTTCTTTCTTTTTTTAACTAATATTCAGCACTACACACTTAATTGCTTCTACTCTAACCCAAATCACTGCCTAGGAAGAGCGGATTTTTCTCCCCCCCATTTACTTTGGAAATAGACACCAGCCATAGAGAAGTTAGTTGAGCTCGTGTGCCCACAAACTTACAGCATCTTAGCTGATCATCAGCTCCCTGAGCTGTGTTCTTCATGGAAATCTACAAAGAAAACCTCTCAGCTTTAACCAAGACCTTAGAGTGAGAGGGCAGCTGTAGCAGAGCTCTGTGAACCAAGGCTACAGGCCTAGGAGTTGTGTGTGCCATACCCTTCCTGAGAAGCAAGATCCTGAGTAACACATTGAAACCTCTGGATGTTCATGTTCTCACTCTTTGACTGTTAGAATTACAACATAATGACCACAGGCTTGGAAATGCAAAGATGTTCCCTAGAAGAAGATATTTATAAATCATTTATCTGCTAAGGGCTTAATATCCAAAATACATAAAGAACTCATAACTCAATAACAAACAACAACAAAAACAACAACAACAAAAACAGTTAAAAAATGGGCAGAGGACTGGGGCGCCTGGGTGGCTCAGTCAGTAAAGCCTCCAACTTCAGCTTAGGTCACGATCTCACCGTTGCAAAGTCTGAGCCCCACGTCAGGCTCTGTGCTGACAGCTCAGAGCCTGGAACCTGTTTCGGATACCGTGTCTCCCTCTCTATCTCTGCTCTACTCCCACTTGTGCTCTCTCTCTCTCTCTCTCTCTCTCTCTCAAAAATAAATAAACATTTAAACAATTTTTTTTTAGAAATTAAAATAAAATGGGCAGAGGATCTGAGTAGATATTTTTCCAATGAAGACATCCAGATGGCCACAGGCACATAAAAAGAAGCTCAACATCACTAATCCTCAGGAAAAGGCAAATCAAAACCACAATGAGATATCACCTTACACCTGTCAGAAAGGCTAGTGTCAAAAAGACAAGAAATAACAAGCATTGGCAAAGATGAGGAGAAAGGGGAACACTCATGCACTGGTGGTAGGAATGTGAATTGGTGCAGCCACTATGGAAAACAGTGTGAGGGTTCCTGAAGAAATTAAAATTGGAGCTGTCATATGATCCAGCATTTTCACAACTAGGTATCTAACCAAAGAAACCAAAAACAATAATTGGAAAAGATATATGCACCCCTACGTTCATTTCAGCATAATTTACAATAGCCAAGATATGAAAACAACCTGTGTTGTTGGATGAATGGATAAAAAGAGATGTGGTATATATGTGTATGTATGTGTGTATACATATATTTACATGCATGTATACATGCATGTATACATACATATGTATGTATGTATGTGTATGTATATATATGCGTGTATATATATACATACACATGAATATATATATGCAATGTATACAAATGGTGACTCACTGTTGTAGACTTGAAACTAATATAACGTTGTGTCAACTCTAAATAATAAATACGTGACTAATAAATTTAAAATAAAATTAAAAAGGAATACATGAAAAAAAGTTAATTAACTTAAAAAACAAAGATGCTCCCTAGAGACTATTGCACAGAACAAGGAGTCTCTTCAACACCAAAATGCAGATGACCGAATGCTGGGGTGTGAGGTAAGTGGTAAGTGGGGTATGACAGGAAACCTACTTACTTTTAGATATTAACAAACATTTGGATTTGAACAAGAACTAACACTACGACGCATAGTATTCAAGTCAAATTTCAAAGAGCACACTTAACCACAGTATTACTCATCAACTTAACCAGAAATTCATAAATCTCCTGTGCTTCTGGATGGAAAAACAATATTCAAAAAAAAAAGCTTTTTGTTTTGGAGATTGCTATTTTGCTTTGGGTTTTTGTTTGTTTGTTTGTTTCTATTTTGTGTTTTCCTCCATCCCTTATCAACACTGATTTCTTGACCACATCTTAAATTTATAGCATATTTACTCAGATGACTAACTGTAGGCTTTAGTCTTGTTCAAGCAAGTCTTGTCTTCAGCAACATGCTAAAATCACCAGAAGGGTTAGCTGACGGAAATCAGGATCTGCTTAATTTGAAACTCCTTTTAAGAGAATCTACAATTGAGGCACCTGGCTGGCTCAGCCACAAGAGCGTGTGACTCTGGATCTGGGGGTCATGAGTTTGAGTCCCACATTGAGTGTAGAGAGTACTTAAAAACAAACAAACAAACCTTAAGAAAAGAGAGAGAATCTACAATCAACTCTGCCTCCATCCAAAGAAAAGGACACAGTGCCCTGTGTTTTCACTAGCCTTCACCGTTTTGACACATAGTAAGAGAATGAGTGAGATCGACATGGGCAAAACTTGCCACTGAATCATCTGATAATAGTTTTTAGAGGCACTGCTAGTGTTCTTCGGTTATGGGTACTACATACCTATAACCTGAGGGGAAAAAATGCTGAATAGTGTGGCCCTTAGTGGTACTACAAATGAAGAATCTTTACACAAGTATTCCCAACTGGCTTTCATGATAAATTACACAATAAATCGTTTGCATCCTCATACTGTAGCCAGGTCACTCTCAACTACATTACCCAGAAGTTCTTACCTATTATCCTCTGTTTCATTGTCCCTCCCAGCCCCCCAAATCCTCATACATAAACCTAGATCCCCGAGAGGGGCAAATATAAAAGCAAAGAGTAAGCAATTTGCTACAGTGCCATGCCGGGTTACGGGTACCTGGTTTTCCCTCTGCTCTGGATAGAGAAAAGTACGGATTATGCACCTAGCAAATATTTGCATGGTCTCCAGAGCAGTTACATTCATCCATTTGCTCACAAAAGTACATAACTACAGCTGAAAGAAAAAATCAATTCAATTCAACAAACATTTAACAAGCTCTAGTCTGATTGCTGAGCCTTTGGGAAAAAAAAATCATGCACCTGGCTATTGAAGCCGATTTTTGAAGAAGTCTAGAAATATGCTATTCTCTCCCCTCTCCCACCAAAAGCAAATCATGAGAAAAAAAGCAACCAATTCCCTCAAATGATCAGCACAGCCCCATTTCATATTGTAAAATGTAGCTAGTGCAAAGCATGCCAGTTCCTTTTTGTAGAAGGAAAATAATTCCCTTCTTATCTTTCTGGGGAAACAGCAATTTGGTTTGTTGTATAAAGAACAGTGTCTCCACTTGCTAAGAAATCAGTGATTAATTACCTAGTCATCAATCGCCTGTCAGTATTTTGGATCTAAAGATTAGAATAACTACATATTGAAATAAGTCATGGCATCATTGCTTTATATTCTGAATTCAGACTTATCAGGGATCTACATAAAATGAATTCTAACATGCAATACAAGGGCAGGGCAAAACCAATCCCTGCCAAACATTTTTAAAGAGATTTAGGCTACTCGACCACGAGCCAGGCTCTATCACCTACTTGGTGACATCAGGAAAGTCATGTATAAACTCTGAGACCTCAAGGGCTGTCTGTAAAACAGGGATAACCATACCTCTTTTATCTCATTTGTGGGCATCATAAAGGTCACGTGAAATAATGTGAAGGAGGGTTTTACGAAAATGGTTAAATTCATCAGTACTGATGCTTAACTCCACAGTCCCGAAGACATGGCAGAAGGAAAAGCTAAGAAAATCCATCTCTGTTCCCCAAAGTGCAAAACAGGGTCTTTACAAGTTCAAATGAGCTGTGGCCCCTTTTGTTTTCCCACAGGGATGGTTAGAGAATCGTGTCCATGACACTAGTTTTAGAAAGAAGGGAAAATACTTTTTCCTTATCCTATTTTTTTCTGTTACATGATGCAGTAGGTGGATACTTTTTATTTAGCTTGTCAGTATTTAAGCTGCTGTTGGCTATTAAATATTATATTTAGTGTCAGTCTCCAGGATGGAACAGTTGACATTAAGCAAAAATGACACATATTCCACTAAGATAGGGCGTTCCAAAACTCAGCAAAACATAGGAGTAATATGATCTTTTCCTTTTTTAAATCATCTACTCTATATTGGCACTAGAGACAAAATAAGGTAATGTTCTGGACCTCAAGGAACTCAGAGTTTAGAGTGGAAACAGCCAGAACATTACAAAACTGTGAGATCACGCTAGCGAGAAGATGTCAGTAGGTAGGTGTCACAAGGTACAGAGGAGGGGGCTGCTGTCTGAGCCAGGTGTTCAGGAGGGAGGGTAGCCGGCATGAATAAATAGAAAGCGCCTGCTGTGTGCATGAGTGCAGCAATGAGATAGTACTGAAGCACACTGTGAGTCAGGCTGGAGGGAGAGACAGAGATCCCATCATGAGGGACCTGGGAATGGAGGGTGTAGAACCTAAGAGTGGGGAACACTCTGTGGATTGATGCAAGGAAGGGAGTATCAGGTGAGCGGTGCATTGATGAAGGAACAGTTGCACGAAGGAGACCCTGACATTCCTCCGCCCAGAACATTCCACTGTGAGCGAAATACTACATCTAAAAGAAATTTCCTGCTAAAAAAGGAAAGAGTTGATATGCTTAAAGGTAAAAGGGAACCTAACTTGTAAAACTGTAATAAATGTAACCACAGCCTAGAACATGTTAATAGAGAAAACATCAGCCACACTCTTTTAGGATTTGTACAATATGCTTGTACATTTTTTACTGACCTCGACTTCCACTTCCACCTCAACCTAAAAAGGATCATTTTATGTACATATAAATGGGGTAGAAAAATCAAGGACTCAGTTTCAGCTTCCTAGAACAAGATGTAGCCCTTCAGGTGCTGGGTACTCAGTCAACTGGAGGGTCAAGTGGGTTGTCGGTGAGTCATCTTGAGGAAAGCCAACACACAGACAGGCAGATGTGCAGGACCATTCCAGGCTCACTGGGAAGCCTGAGTTGCAAGACACTATCCAGGAAACGATTACCTCTGCAATTAAGTTAACTGGGAATATTTTAAAAAGAAAAGACCAGGGGGACACCTGGGTTGCTCAGTCGATGAAGCGCCCTACACTTGATTTCAGCTCAGGTCATGATCATGATCTCATGGTTCATGGGATTGAGCCCTGCATCATCAGGCTGCATGCTGACAGTGCAGATCCTGCTTGGGATTCTTCTCTTCCTCTCTCTCTGCCCCTCCCCCATGCAGGTTTTCTCTCTCTCTCTCTTTCTCTCTGTCTCTCTGTCTCTCTCTGTCTCAAATAAACATGAAAGAAAGAAACAAAGAAAGAAAGAAAGAAAGGGAAAAAGAGAAAGAGAGAGAAGGAAAGAAAGAAAGAAAGAGAAAAAAGAAAGAAAGAGAAACAAAGAAAGGGAAAAAGAGAAAGAGAGAGAAAGAAAAAGATAGAAAGAAAGAAAAAGAAAAAAGAGAAATAAAGAAAAAAGAAAAAAATAAAAAAACAGAGAAATAGAAAAAGAAAGAAAGAAAGAGAGAGAGAAAGAAGAAAGAAAGAAGGAAGGAAAGAAAGAGAGAAAGAAAGAATGAAAGCAAGCAAGCAAGCAAGGCAGGCAGGCCAGGGACTGGGGGGAAGAAGGGAAATAGGGAATGAAGAGTTATTGTTTAATGGGTACTGAGTTTCCGTATGGGACAGTAAAAACTTCTGGATTTGGATGGTGGTGATGATTGCACAACTATGTGAATGTACTTAATGCTCCTTAACAGTATGTTGCGGTATGTATACTTCGCCACAATAAATAAGAGAGAAAGAGAAGCAAAACTAAAAAGTAGTAAGATTTCGAGTAAATTCAGCGAGGAGCCTCATACTGTCTTCCTGAATGTGATGCACAGACCAAAGCACAGTTTATCAAGAAATGCTTTAAAGATAAAGCATTCTGAGTGCCTACTGTGTGTCAGGTGCAGGGAACATGCTAGTGGTCTGCCAGAGACTGTATGTTCCAGGGGACTCTATCATGTAATTAGGGCAGGTTTTCTAAAACAATAGAACACTTTCCCCCTAAAGGAGACAGATCTCGTCACATAATCTGGTTCATAACTTTTCCATGCAGCCTAGTAAGATGATATTATCATCACCATGATTATGATGGTCGCTATTTGGTATTTATTAAGAGTTCTCAGTGAGCCAGCTGCTAGTCTTTTCTCCTTTGTTGTAGATGGGAACAAAAAAAGACAAGTTCTGTGCATTGCTTTGGAAAGTAAGCAACAGGACCCAAATCAGAAGCAATGCCCAAGGCCACAGCACTTGGCAGGAGATGTTGTACTCAGCCTGATTTGGAGGCCCTGGCAATGCTTTGTTCCCCCATTCCAAATCCTCACCGCCAAGCAGTGCTCCAACTTAGAAAAGAGTATGTATTTGCTTGTCAAACAGCAGATACTTCTTTTTGCACTCGCAAAACGTCCAGTAGATTTCATAAAATTACTGAGGTTAAAATTACTGAGGTTAAACCACAGAGATAAGAAATTCAATCTCTGGTTTAATTAATTGGTTAGTAATAATTGGTTATTCTTTTTTTTTTTTTAAGTCTCAAATGTTTCCCATGTAAAAAGCAGTTAAAACTGTGCATGGCTCTAAATTCTGTGCCTGTAATCCTGGCAGAGTTTTATTTTACAGGTTGCAAAAAAACCCCAAATAATGGTAATTACATAGTAAGTATTGACTGTTTAATTACATGAGACTGCCTTATAATCACCAAGTCATTAAGGGTGTTATGAGATCTAAAAACTACAAGCCACCAGAGTGCTGTGCATCAAGTTATTTGGCAATTCACTGATATGAGGTAGAATGGAAGTATTTTGAACTAAAGCAATCTCAACACTTCAAATGAAAGGTGGGTACACATGTGCCAAGCCAGCAGAAGATGCTTATTAATAAAGGCTGATGTTGAATAAGTGAATAAATGAGGTGAACAGAGCCCCATAATAGAGGTAAGAGTGGTAGAGACTCCTTTTCAGAGGCAAAGACACCAAGAAGAGCCCCTATATCACCTTAGTCCAGTGGCTCTCAATTCTGGCTGCACACTAGAAGCATCTGGAAAGTTCTGGAAATCACTTCTACCCAACCATACACCAAACCAACTAAAACCAAGTCTTTAGAGAAGGACCCAGATATGTATAGGTTTTCAAAGCTATCCAAATGATTTCTATAAACAGCAAGGGCTGCGAACCACTAGTAGCAACAAGAAATCCCACGTCGTCCCCTGCAGCAAGTTTTGGTAGCAACTATGGAGGTCTTGCCGCCTAGCAGAGAAAGAGACCCTTCCACATGGCATGTGGCATACAGGCACTCACATAGGTCTTCCCTCTGTGCTCACATAGCAACCATCGAATTCATTACACCCGACAGATCCTAGCATGAGGTAGCATGGTCTTGAGCCAAGTTAGACACAAACAACATGGAGATCTATGAGGATGAAGAGTGCATCAGCCAACACATTTCAAGCGTGAATGATTCACTCTCACACACCTCCTAAAGTTCTAGAGTGGTACAACCAACTCTTATTTCCTCTAATAATCCACCTTCTCTTTACAAATCACTGAGAGGTTGAGTTTTCTTTTTTTTTTTAAACACTAAAAATCAGCTATAATATCTAAATGGTAATTATGTCATTAAACGCCATGTAAGAAGTATTGCAAACTGGATTTAACATAAATAATGCAATTCTTTATTGCACACACAAGGCTATGTGTGTTTCTGACTTCACCTTCTATGAATGCTTCTTTCAGATCGTAAAACTTATAAAAATAAGACCATGGAAAGAACTGGTAAGCTAGGCTCCACTGGCACATGTGTTTGGGAAGAAGAAAAGGTTGCTGAGTGCCTACTGTGTGTCAGGTGCTATGCTGAGGTCTTCCATACACATTACACTTTGGGCTTCCCAACAGCCCTACACTGTGCTGTTACTAACAGATGAAGAAATCCAGATTTGGAGAGTGAGTTGGCTATCTTTACACAACCAGAACGAGGAAGAGCCTGACTGTGAATCCAGCTCAGTCCTGTTCCAAAATCCTTTTTATTTTCCATTTACAAAAATGCTAAATTGCACCCCAAGATGTGCAAATGCCAAGGCCTCAAAGCTTCCTCCATATCTCCCTTCCACAATCCATTCAGGTCTCTACTCTGCCTGGGCAGCATTAATTGCTCCATATTCTATACTCCCACTGTCTCTGCCCACCAATTTTAAGAGTTTTGCTATTTTGTCTCATCCTTAAAGAAATGGTTCTCAACTGGGGACGGTTTTACTCCCTAAGAAATATTTGGCAATGTTTGGAGAAATTTTTGATTGTCATGACTTTGAAGGGTCATTAATATCTCATGGGTAGAGGCCAAGGATTCTACACGTTCTAAACATTCTACAATGCACAGGAGAGCCCTCCACAACAAAGAGCTATCCGTCCCAAAATGTCAATAGTTCCAAGATTGAGAAACCCTGCCTTGAGTGATAATGTGGTTTAACAAATGTGCTTTAGTGTCTTCCCCTACAAAATCATGAGGAGTAACGAAGACAATATATATGAAAGCTTTTAGCACATAGTAAGCACCCAGAATCCTGATTAGATAATCTGACTGCACGCTTTCGTAGAGCAGGAACCACCTCAGTTGGCTCTACATTCTTCCCACACAAAGCTCAGGGTTTTTTCTTTTTTTTTAAGTTGGCACTCAACAAATGTTGAAATAATGCACTCTTTGTATTGGAAATTCTTGATTAAAAAAACAAATGTCACTATTATCTAAGAAATACAACATTCTCCCCGTATTCATCCCTTACTAAACAACAAGTGAATAGTATAATTTCATGATTCACTAGAACAGACTATGAAAAGCTACATTACATCCTGAGTATATCATAGAATCATCTCTACATCGAGATGATTGATAAGCTCACTATTAAAATGCCTTGTCTTACTTTAGCAGAAGGTTAATTAAGAGATCACAATACACAGACTTGAGGAAATCTCATGCAAGAGGCTCAGATTCTTCTACCTACACCAGGTCAGTTTGACCATATCGATTCTCAGGTCTTGAGTTGAATTATTCAGGACAACCTTAAACTGTAATCACAATATGTCAAATAAAAACACCAAATGTTTAATATCTTAATGAGTACATCAAACCCGGTTGGCATCATATCTCGGGTCAAGATCTTTATGTTTTTTACTTTTCTCAGTTGATATAAACTGGAGTCAGCACAGAAACCCTAAAATCCTAATGTAAATGATTACAAAAAGCATTAGGATTAGCATTCACTCAGTTGCTACAACAGGATAATCTACTTTCATTTTTGCAGTTTCCGGAGGCATGGCACCATGGCCCTAACCATCAGAATAAACCCGTATGCTTATTAAAGGTGCAGATTCCTGCATCCCACCCCAGACCGACTGAATCAAAATTTCAAAAATTGATCCTATAAATCTACATTTTTAATAATTTCCCAAATATTTGTTTTGCACACTAAAGTCTGAGAACCTCTGCCAGGAGGCTGGACCCCAGAAAATGGATTTGCCTCACTTTGTAAATTTCCAGCATGGGTCTGGCTTCTACAGACTATGAACAATTCATTTAACATAAACTCCACATCCACTTCCGACCATAAAAATAAGTAGGGCATTTTGTTGATTACAGGGTGAAAAATGGCGTCCCTGAGGAGGTAACATTTGAACTGAGACCTGAAGGAGAAGGCGCCAGTCATGAGAGGGTTGGGGGAAAGTGTTCCCGACAGAGGAAACTGTGCTGTAAAGACCCTGAGCTGTGAACAAGGTGCTCATCAAATTATTATAGGAATTAAATCAGAAATCAGATCGCATATACAAGATGTTCTGCAAAATAGAAAGCTATTTAGAAGCATAAAGTATTATTTTTAGTAATATATTAGAACAGTTCTGGAGAGAAGCTGCAATAATGAAAGGCCTCAGATCTGTGTGATGTAAAGAATTAACCAAGCAACTTGAGGCTATATTGCCTAAAGAACAATAGACACAAGTATGTGTTTGAGTGAAGAAAGGAGAAGTCTTCTTTGAATATTTGAAGAACTATGTTCTTGTGGAAGATGATTCATTTTTTTTTTTTTTATTTAAAAAAATTTTTTTTTCAACGTTTATTTATTTTTGGGACAGAGAGAGACAGAGCATGAACGGGGGAGGGGCAGAGAGAGAGGGAGACACAGAATCGGAAACAGGCTCCAGGCTCTGAGCCATCAGCCCAGAGCCTGACGCGGGGCTCGAACTCACAGACCGCGAGATCGTGACCTGGCTGAAGTCGGACGCTTAACCGACTGCGCCACCCAGGCGCCCCAGATGATTCATTTTTTTAAATAGCTCTGAGGGTATGGAACAACTTAAAATGGTAAACATTTTAGAAAGGTAGAAGAATCTTGGCTCACAATGATAATGAACACTCAAAGAGAGTTGTAGGAAAATGGACTGACTGGAAGGTAGTGAGTTCCATATGACCAGAAGTAATCAAGGTCGGGCTGAATAGACATTTGGCAGAGGAATGACTGGACTAGATTACCTAAGAGGACCTCCGCAATTCTTTGAAAACACACATACATTCACTCGAGGTGCTCTCTCTCTCACACGCCCTGTAACCTCCAAGATGGCCTCTTCAGTTCATGCTTTACAACTTTGGGAGGTTTTGAGAAAAACTTGAGAGATACTGAGAATTCTACCATATTCACAATTCACCCTGTCATTCTGCAATAAATTATATCTCCATGTCCATAATAACCAATATATATTTCAAAATGGCAAATTAAGAAACCGGATAGACCAACATTCATTTTTGAAATTTGTGGCTAAGATTTAGTGGTGTTTCAGCAGTACACATTAAACAATTTATCTCAACATATTAAAATATTAAAATATACTTTATTGTAACAAAAACATTATCTGGATTCCATTAGCTCCCAATAGGTGGCATGCCAATAAATAGCCAAAATCTTTAGCACACAGGTATGTGGCTTTTTGTTGGTTTGGTTTTTAATGGGAACCATAGGCCCGGGAAGATGATTTCTACAATAAAAGTCCTGACAGAGAATCACTACTCTATTATTTCTGTATTAAATCCAATAAATAAAGTAAAAAACATAGTGACTTGTCATTTGACCACCTGGGACCAAAATGCTAAAAGGTAAGCCTTCTAAGGACAGAGAGACCAAGCCAGACTTGGGAGTGAGACTAGAAATAACTTTGAAAATCTGAACATTACTAAGTGACCTTTATATTTCCACACCCAAATGCATGTGGTTCATATTCAGATAGATTGCAGAAAATATTCTCTTAATATCTACATTTTTGTGCACATTTGTGTTTATTGTATTAAGTACATTTCTTAAAAACTACTTGTAAATAAAATTCTATCATGTCTCTCTTAGGACAACTTACAAAAATGAATCTTTCCATAAAATAAAGACAACGTCTATGTAATTGTTCATAAAATTAGACTTCATTTTGCAAAATCCAGGAACACCAAAAGCTGAAATCAACAAGTTGAAATCAAAGGTTTAATACTTAATACAAAGAAAGAGTTTATCATAGAATTTTTTTTTTTTTTGGTATACGGATCTCTTCTCAGGGCTATGAAAATTTCTATGTATGCTTATAGTATTTTAGAAATATGTGTGTTCCATAAAAGGTAAATATAACCTGTAATGTGAACAATCACTTCCTAACTTATTTTTCTTTAGGCTCACATATGTTAGATTGTGCTATTTTATTAAGCTGAATCCCTCAGAACTCAGGGTAACAAAAGGACTGGATTAGTGGCTCAGGAAACCCAGGTATCTCTGTCCAGAAGCAGGTGCCACCTAACATCTGAGTTGCCTAGACACCGATCTCTTAAATGAGTAGGGAGTTTTAATTCTTCAGATATATCATTACCATTACAAATCCCCAAAGCATTTCTAACGACATTTGTACCTGACTAATGCACAGAGAAGCTGCAATGCCACAAAACAATACATAGGGCTGGTAAAAGAGACCAAGTCTTCTGTCCCAGAGTCCAACATGTTCACCAGGACCTTTCTTGGCAATCTCCTTCCAGCTTGAGTGGTGTCAAAGCTTTGTAACGACCACTAAAATAATGGTATCTCTAGGATAATGTTAACAACATAGTTGGTGAATATCTTTCCTCTCTAAAAAAGATCTGAGACCTCTTGACACTTGTTTCCTTTCCTTATTTTTTTTTTCAGGCAACAAGAAATTCGGGATACTTGTGAATTTTCCAAACCTTCTCATCCTTAACTGAACCTCTTTGTTGCCTTATCTTGCAAGAGTGTACAGTCCACCTCTTAGAGGTGGACAAAGCTGTGAATCATGACCCAAATGCATGTTCTACAGATGGGAAGAAGCATGGTACCGTGGAATGGCTCTAAGGGTGCCATGAAACCAGGAGCATGCCACAGAGTTACAACTCCAGACTGTCAGCAAATCAGAAGTAATTTTCTACCTAAATCAGAGTTTAATTCATTAGCCCACATTAATTCACAAGTTCTAACCAATTTCTCAAAATGCAATAACACAATCTTCCAACCTAATTATCTTCATTGACAGCATTTAAAAGCATTTGCTGAGACACATTTCTTCCTTGTGTCAGACAGGATCAACGTCAAGTGAACAGCTTGGGTGGACGACATTCTGTCTAATTGCAAGGGGTTGCCATTTCAGGAACTAATCATTTCTTGCAAGGGAGAAATTCTCCCCTAGAGTGGACACCAATAAATAAATACCTCCCAATAAATAAAGGTTTAAATATGTACCTGTTTACAATTGTGTTCAGATTCTCAAGATCATCGTGTGTGTGTGTGTGTGTGTGTGTGTGTGTGTATACTCTTGGCATTCTGTTGAATTGGAAATATTACAATATAGATGACTTCCACAATAATTTTAATCACTTAGAGAAGTTTAGGGATCTGAAAAGAAACTTTTAAAAACAGAACAACAAAAGAGAAAATTTGTAATGAAAACACCATCCCATCTAACTACCACTCAGGAAAATGATAGATATTTCCCTATAAATAATCATGAGAAAAGAACTGGGTTTTTTTGAAGGCATTTATTTCAAAAGCTCATTCACTAAAACCCCCTAAACTTTAATCCAAAACAGTTCATTTCCATTTCCTTTTGATAATCAGAAAGGAAATCAACCCACATTTTTTAAACAGTCATTTTTTTTAGATCCTTTACTGGGGGGTAATATCTTTTAAAAGCATTTTGAGTTAACGTATAAGCAAAAACTACTAAAAGGACAAGACATACTTCTTATTCCTCATGTCAAGTTTAACTTTTACTTATTTCATATCTTCTAAAAGTCATTGCTGCCATTAGGCCTTTGCTTTGTGAGGTAGCCAGGTTTCTCCTAACACTGTCCACTAAACTCATTCTAATTCATGCCCTGGGCCAATAACAAATCTACTTTTCCAGCTGTAATGCTTTAACAGCTTAAATTTCTAAAGTAACAGGCATCTTTTGCTCCTTTGAAAACCAGTTCTGGCAGTGTGATGTAAAGGAAAGTAAACACTTAAAGAGGTTCAAATATGCAGCATCGGAATTCACGTGTCAGATATAGACACTGTTGTATTTAATGAAAGTCAATGCCCAAATCCCGGAATCCAGTTTAGGCAATGGGACTACAGATATATTTTGAAAGATGGAGAGTCAATTAACAAGCACATAATTTTGTTGTAAATCTGTTATAAGACATATATGAACAAAAAGGGACAGCATTTCTAATTAGCATGCATGAATCAAAAACCATATATACGCCATGCTATATTCAAATTAAATGAACCTACCTTATAAACTTGTCCATATGTTCCATTTCCAACAAGTTCCACTAATTCAAAAATCCCTGCAGGGTCCTAAAAGAAAATAAACAAACAACAAATATTCAGCACAATATTCTAGGCATTGTTGTAATCAAAAGCAAAAATTCAAAATAAGCAAATAAATAACTTTAGCTTTGGGGGTACTCATGTGTTAATATTAATTGCTATTAAAATTTTGGGGCGCCTGGGTGGCGCAGTCGGTTAAGCGTCCGACTTCAGCCAGGTCACGATCTCGTGGTCCGCGAGTTCGAGCCCCGCATCAGGCTCTGGGCTGATGGCTCAGAGCCTGGAGCCTGTTTCCGATTCTGTGTCTCTCTCTCTCTCTGCCCCTCCCCCGTTCATGCTCTGTCTCTCTCTGTCCCAAAAATAAATAAAAACGTTGAAAAAAAATTTTTTAAAATAAAATTTAATTCAGCTACAGCTATGAAACTAGTCAAAATCTACTTTCTTTCCATTTTACATCTCTATGAGATGTGTTTAAACCAGACAAAAAGAGATAGGACTTTCACTGAAACAATAACAAAGAATTAACATATTTCTCACAGTCAGATGGAAACAAACTTGCAGGTACATCAGGATAAAATGAAAGAGCCATCATCCTGAGAAAGGATTCTAATTTCTCAGATCTTTCTCTATGAAGCTTCTGAGCTGTCCATTATGTTGAACACAGTCAAGAAGGGGGTGTTTCTGTGTGGTGGGGCAATCTTACATAAGGTAGTCAATGGTTCCCAAGAGCAAATGCAACCAACATAGCTGCCTCTGGGGCACCTGGGTGGCTCAGTCAGTTAAGCGTCCAGCTCTTGGTTTTGGCTCAGATCATGAGTTCACGATGCGTGAGTTCGAGCCCCGCATCGGGCTCTACACTGTCAGTGCAGAACCTGCTTGGGATACTCTCTCTCCCTCTCTCTCTAGCCCTCCTTTGCTTGTGTTCTCTCTCTCTCTCTCTCTCTCTCTCTCTCTCTCAAAAATAAATAAATAAACTTTAAAAAAAACACAGCTGCCTCTCTCAGCATGTTTTTCTTTGGATTCATCTTCCCTCTTTACAAGGCTGTCCTTGCAAAATATGTTTCTGTGGATGCTCTCCAGATCCTGCAGTACCTGAAGAGTCCCTGCAGGATTTTGAAGACAAACTAAATTGGAGATTGATGCAAGTCCGTACCACCAAACAGGTGTCACCTAACCCTCAGAGTCAGCTAAATGTTAGGGTGCTCCACAAATGTCCAATGAGTGCTACTTCTTACTAAATTACTGTCCACAAAAGTTGAAAAAAATATCAAAGCCTATAAAATTCAACTCAGAAGCATAAACTGACTCTGACCTCTACTGATATCTAATTGGACAGAAATTATTTCTTTAAGGGCCTAAATGAAGAATCACAAACTTAAACGTCCACAGAGGCTAGGCAAGTAACATAAGAGAACAAAGTGCAGGGCGCCTGTGGCTCAGTTGGTTAAGTGTCTGACTTCAGCTCGGGTCATGATTTTGCAGTTCGTGAGTTCGAGCCCCATGTCAGGCTCTGTGCTGACAGCTCAGAGCCTGGAGCCTGCTTCAGATTCTGTGTCTCCCTCTCTGTCTCTGTGCCTCCCCCACTCATGCTCTCTCTCTCTCTTTCTCTCTCTCTCACACACACTCTCTCTCTCAAAAATAAATAAACATTAAAAAAAAAAAGAGTGAAGTGGGCCAGCTGGGGTCTGTGGCAGCCTGAAGAAGCCATGTCTCCCTGCAGAGAGGGAGGTAACATAGCTGGGACCAGTTGGTTCTTACATTAACCTATGAGCACAATATTGCCAGGTCTGAAGTTTTGTGTTTTGTTTTTGTGTTTTGTGTTTTGTGTTTGTTTGTTTCCAAGATGTCCTAATTTTTATTTTTTTAAGTTTCTTTATTTATTTCGAGAGAGAGAGAGAGGCAGACAGACAGAGAGAGAGAGAGAGAGAGAGAGAGAAAATCCCAAGCAGGCTCCTCACTGTCAGCACAGAGCCTGATGCGGGGCTCGAACTCACGAACACATGAGATCATGACCTGAGACAAAATCAACTGTCAGGGGCTTAACCGACTGAGCCACCCAAGTACCCCTGTCTTAATTTTTAAATGTTAGGCGTGAACTGTGAGGGAAGGCCAAATAAAAAAAGGCTGCAAAAGCATCAACACTTTTGTAAGAGCACCACCATATATTGTCAGGGTGACTGAGAGGCAGGAGAGGGAAGGCCTGGGCTTTGGATTCAGACAGACCTGGGTCGAATACCAGCTTTCCCTTGACTGGCTGCATGATCATAGGACACCCTGGGAGAGCACCTCAGTCTCTGGGCAGAGAAAACAGATATGACACGCGCCTTGCAGAGCTCTGATGAGGAGTGAGTGAGGGCCTAGCACTACACCCTGCACATGGTTGGCAATCGGCTAACGTGTAATAGCAGTCATCCTGAAGCTGAGGGTCTGCACACCACTAGCAGCATTTAAAAGGTGAAGGGCTGCTCAAGGCTGCCATGCATGGGGAAGGAGACAAATGAGTTTGATGTGACAAGCGAGAGTCATTTCGAGTTACAGTCTTCAGCACATCAGGCCCAAGGAAAACCCTTTACTGTATGCCTTTGAAGACTCCGCAGAGAAAACAAATTAAAAAATAAAACAAAAGCCCAGCAGTTGAAGCACGTTGTCACCGAGAAAGATTGTCATCTGCGTAATCCATCGTGATAAAGCCAGGAGGGCAAGAAACCACACTCCACAGCCTGAGAAATCCGGAGGTTCCAGCCACGCCCCACGTGGTCAGGGGGTGTGGACAACGTTCCAGAGGGAACCCTGTGACAGCAGAGACGGTAAGGGCCCAGGGCCCTGTCAGCGGAGACCCGGTGGCTAACAGAGCACCTGGGAGGCCTCAGGATGGGAACAGAAAGTTGTGTGTGTGAGACCGCTAGGCCAGCAGAACAGCAGGTTCTATTACACGCAGGATTAGAAAGAAATGAGGGAACAAACGGTGGGGGAAAAAAAGCCCACAAATGGTGGCAGCTGCTGTTTGTTTCTAAGTTGTGCTCCCAGTAGTTTGTTTTCTCAGCGGTGTTTCTGCAACAAATTTTGAGAGAGGTTCTACATTTGCTCGAAATATCTCAATTGTGTTTTCAACATTCGTTTTTCTTGACTAAAAAAACAGAATTTGAATGAAAGAGAGAAGATCCAGAAGGGTGACTACCACCTGCCTTAGGGAGCCTAGGAAGCAGTGGGGGAGGGGATGGTGGAAGGGGAGGGCAGGAGCAGAGCGGGGACGAGCTTCTAGGCCAAGGGGCCACCCCACCTCACAGACCCCTCCTCGGGGCTGAGGTTCAATGGGCTGAACTCAAGAGCATCTGGACAACTGACTTCTAGCTCTTTCCTCTTGAACAGTCCACTAAGGGGCCTATGTCTCAGCCAATCAGGACCAAGGAAGTGCAATGCCAAGATTTTTGTTCCAGCTGCTGGGAGAGGGGTCTTCCAGCTGGGTGCATCCAACGGACTCAGAATTAAAGGTCAGAGTAACCACAGGGATGGATTGGTGACCACCTTGGGTAGACAAACAAACTAGAAACAATCATGAAATTGGGGTGGTTCTCCAGGAAATGGGACTCAGAATTACTGAGATTTACACAGAGGGATTTTATCGGGGTGTTCCACGGAATCAACACCAGTTGGGAATGAAAGAATTCAGATTGGAATGAGCAGACAGAATGATGCAATGGAACCAAAACTTCATCTGATCCCACAGGAGCTCTGGAGCCAAGGTGACTCTTCAAAGTTATCCTACCCCGGGGCATGGGAGCCTTTGCACCCCACCTCCATTGACTAGTCATTGCATACAGGCTGTCCACTGTCCCCATCCCAGAGGTTATGATCTTGTGTGAAGTGACACTCTTCTGCTGAGGACAATCCCCAGGTGAGAACAATCACTAGCTGCCTTCACTCCCAGCAGGTGGACCCCAGCAGGTGGACAAGGAGTGCCTCAGGAGCAAAGAAGGCAACTGGGTGACACATCACAGCAACCACTATAAGCATCATGGCTAGAAACGAGTACCAACGTGGAACTGGAAGAGAAGTCGAGAAGCATCTATCTTCTACAGTATGCTGACAATAATAAGACAAAATGGCACAATTCGGGTCATGGTATTTACAAGGAGGAGGCTCTCTGAGACCCTGGAAAGCAGAGGGCAGACATATTGTCCAGGAGCACTTGAATTAAGCACTTATCCTAAGCTTCCCTCTCCCCTACCTCCACTCCAAATACCCAAGAGCTGATGTTTGTGAATACTCCCATACACAAATGCATCTAACTGCTAGTTAGGCTCTTGTGGAATAATGCTAGCTTGAACTGGGTAAGCACTCATTCATGTGTTTTCTCCACTCTTGGAGAACTCTAAAATAATTTCTCCCAAGGGTCACCAATGACCTCAATCTCTTATCTATAATGGTCTCTTCTCAGTCCCGTCCTGGCTATTCCCTTTGAGGCATTTATACTGCCAAGCATCATCACTCTTGTTGAAATATGTCCTCTCCCTTGTCTTCTAGCATACCACTCAGTTTCTCACAGAGATTCTGTTTCTTCCACCCAGACCTTAAAGATAGGCTGACCCCAACGTTCCAACCTCATGCTGGTCACTAAATACTAACGATTTCATCTCCCAATATCCATTATATCCATCTACTCTGTTCTGTTCATACAACAGGCCTCATCTTCTCTTGCCGGGACTATTTACTTTCAATCAATTCTTTCCTCCTTCACACTGAACTTTCTAAAAAGACACAACACACCATGCTTTAGAATCCTACACAGTGTGGTTCAAATTGAAAGTCGAGGTCCTGTCATTCTCAGGCCCAGTGTTCATTCCCACTCTCACGTCCCATCATTTTGTACTACAACTAACCGCCTCAAACCACCCGCTATGTCCCTAGCACACCTTACAGGCCATGTCTCTTTGCCTTGGTTCATAATGTCTGTCTGCCAAGATTATTCCTTCTACCATTCAGGCAAGCCCAGCCTTAAAAGCCCAGTATGCCACCTCCTCTGTGAAGCTCTTCTCAAATTAGTACCACCAACTCTCTGCACCCACAGCACATTGTACATAGCTCTATCATAACCACTTTCACCCAGTGCCACTCCCTCTCCCATTTCTTTCCCTTGATAAATTACAAATGCCCTGAAAACAGGGACTATAACATATTTATTTTAGAATTTCCAAGCACTTAGCATGGTGTCCAACACAGAACTTCTAGACATTAACTATTTGCTGAATAAGGTTGATGCCCCACTCCCAACTCTCCACCACATGCCTAGAGGAAGCTGCCAAAATTGGGATCAGAATGTCAAGCCAAAGGTCTAGCAAACTTACAACATTTCTTTTTACAATCTAGACAAGCTGTCCCAGTCACTACCCCTTCCATTTCCCTTACCCAGCTTCCAGTTGCACAAAACTGGCACATACTCTAGCTCCTATGGTATTCCCAGCTCTAAGGAAAATTCATAAAGCCCATTGGTCTAAGCTGTGCTTCAGGTGCATTGAGAGGACAGGCTGTCAGGATGCCGCCAAGTGCAATGCAACAAGGCGATGTACCTAATAATCATGTTACAAAGACAGGAAAGCCAAGAGACAAGATTCAGCTTAATTCTCTCTCTCATGTTTGTTTAGCTGCTCATAAAGCCAGGATGGGCAGCATGGAAGAAGGTTACATACGCCAAGAAGAAAAGAGCAAATCATTGACATTTACCAAAGTCAGGAATCCCTGTTGGCTATACAAGCCTTTATTCAGATCTTAACCTTTGCTGGGAGACGGAGAAGAGAATTTAATTCTAAGGTAGAGTAGTTTACATTATTTCATAATGAAACATAACTACATATCAAAAGGCAAGCTGTTCCATAAAAGAAAATTGTAACTTTTCAGTAAGTACTGATAAAGACAAATTTGGTTAGCCACTATAATAAAAATCACAATAATAGCGAACATTTTAAGAGTCTTTACATGCCAGGTACTATTCAAAGCATTTTCCACGAATGGGTCATTTAATTATTACAACTATGTCAAATGGATGCTCTTGTTGTCTCCTGTTTTACAGATGAGGAAACTGCGGCACAGAGAGGTTAAGGTCACACCATTGATGAGTGACTGATCTAGGATGGGTACCTGGCTGGCCAGACTCCAAACACTGGACTCTTGACCACTTTGGACACTTTCAGCTTCATAAAATCAGCATTCCCAGCCCTTGACTTACTACTCACTAGCTCTCCAGGCTTGGGCAAGCTTCATCACTTCCCTGAGTCTCAGTTCCTTCATCTTTAAAATGGGGGATAATATTGCCTCCCTCACAGGGTTACCTTGACAGCTGTGAAAGTGTCTAGACTAGCTCAGGGCCTGACACCTATAGTATTTCAACAAACATTAACCTCCTTCCTTCCTTTTTTCTCTCTTCAAAGAAAGAGTTCATTTAATATACATGGCCTATGCCACAGAAAAATTCCGTCTGTATTCTGTATATTTTCAACTAACAAAGCCAATAAAAGAAAATCTATTGTTTTTAACCAACACCAAGCGCTTAGCAAACAGGGTCAGATGTTTATGGACAAACAGATGTCTCTTCAGAAATTACTGAGAAATTGGGAAGACACATTAAGTTTAGGGGGGCTCCTGGGATGCTGGAATAAATTCTCTCCTTCATCAGCTGATGAAATTCAGGCAATACTGGCAGGCTCAGGCCTGACTTCACCGCAGAATGGAGAGATTTAAGATTTAGGGGTTAAAATCCCAGCCACTGAATTATATTTTAATTCCTCCAGGCCCCCTGAATGACCCAGCATTTCTCAGAACACTAAACAACATCTCTACACTAAATCCCAAAGATCGAAAAAGACAAACCTAAATATATAACCAGGACAATGACTTCCTTCGTTTCACAAGAGGTGATGTATATTCTCCCCAACCCTTCTCCTTTCTCTGAGATGAGATTAACAGAGGGATTGGGAGAGATGATGGCCAGTGGCCAGTGGCCAGATTCTAGACACGTTTTCTCCCAAACTCCTCTCAAAGACCACTGTTCTGTTGCAGATCTTTCACTTGGGGTCACCAGTGCTTTGACAGGGTAAAACAGACCCCAGTAGAGTCTGGATGGCTGATACGGCTCCCAGAATGGCTGGCCACCCCCAGATTCCCTACTGACATCTGCCAAATGACTGTGCTTTACTCTAAACTTATGGGCCTTGAAAAGACCAAAATGTTATTTCTCTTGGAACCATATTTAGCAGCTGTTTTGTTCGGTTTCAGCCCTAACTGACAAGCATATGCTTACAAAAGCAAAACAGCACAAAGAAAACAGGAACAGTAGGAGAACTCTCCATATTTATCTTGAGCCTCCAGGCTTTTCAACACCATCGTTCTTCCCAAGTGAGCACAGTGATGGGAAACATCGTACTGAGGCCACATGCTGTACTCACAAACAGGCAAGGTCCCTCAAAGCTCATTTTTTACTGGCTTTCCCTCCTTCTAATGCGGGGATCTGAAGACCCAAAGGTCTTACCTTCCACAATGGGGTTTACTCAATCCCTGAATGCTACCCACACTCTCCACACCCAACTACTGTCCAATGTAGGAGTGGGGGTACCCTGGCCCCCGCCTCCTGGTGCTTCCAATCTGATGAAGGAATAGACATGAGCACACATAACTACACATACATGGTCATTTAAATTTCAATTAAATTAGAGTGACAAGCAACATGGAGGAAAAATGCAAGGTGCTCTAAGAGTATATACCTGGTAGACCTAGAATATAATCCAGACTTATCTTCATTAACATACTGCCCAGGCCAGCATTTCAAATAGAAGAGGTAATTCAAGTAAAAGAATATATTACAAAATATAAAAAGAGGGGTGTTTTGGTGGCTCAGTTGGTTAAGCATCTGACTCTTGGTTTCAGCTCAGGTTATGATCTCACAGTTTGGTGAGTTCAAGCTCTGCATCTGGCTCTGCACTGGCAGCACAGAGCCTGCTTGGGATTCTCTCTCTCTCCCTTTCTCTGCCGCTCCCCCACTTGCACTGTCTCTGTCTCCCTCAAAATAAATAATAAGCTTTATATATATATATATTATATATATATATGATATATAATATGAACTCAAAATAAATAAACTTAGATATAGAACAATGACTGCTGAATTTTCTCATTTGATCATTTGTGCAGAACAAATTAAATTATGCAGACCTATCAACTGATGCAAAAAAGCTAGGGTTCAATTTAGGATTCCACTCCTTGCTAGTGTTAATTGACCTCTTGTATTCTGGTTTTCCCACTGTAAAATGGGAGAATCCCACTTGGCCTGCCTTCGTGGCAAGGCTGTGTCCTGAATGTGAACGTGCTGAACACCTCCCCAGCCCCACTTGTCCAGTGTCGTCCTTTGGAAAGGGTGGTACTGACTGTGGGCTGACTCCAGGACACCATCTGCCCCACACAGTTGAGCCTAACTAGGTGGTATTGCTCTTCTTTTTACCAGTACTAGCTCCCGGCAGGGTCAGGACATGGTCCTAGCTAAGCATCAAGCAACACCATCCTTGATGATGGTGGCTTCTAGCCCACAGGACAAGGAGTCCAGAACCTCCCCACCTTCTATTTGGTTTGCTACCTGTTTAGTTCCACCAGCTACTAAGCAACCATTGGTAGTGAAACAGCTTCCCATGCATCCTGCTCCCACTCACCTGCTTCACTAGAGACTCTATAGCTCCAGCCTGTCCTCATAAAGGCAGCCTTTAAAATTAGATCTGAAACCTGCTTCCTCAGAGCAATACCTGTGAGACCTGAAGCTGTAATGGTCATTATTACTGTCTCTGAAATAGACAATGGCCTAAATGCTTCATGTATTTTTTCATCTTTAATCCTTACAACTCCATGAGGAGTACATACTACTAACCCCAATTTTCAGATGATGAAACTAAGGCTTCAAGGAATTAAATAACTTACCCAAGGTTAAATACTATGTGGTAGAGACAGCAGCCAAGACCAGGCTGTAAAGTGAGGATAAATACACCTCTTCTGAGGACTGTTCTGAGCACCAGAAACAACGTATATAAAGAATTTTGCACAAAGCACAGTAATAAATAAAAGCCACTGCTACTATTGCCATTGCTGCTCGTATTAGTAAACATTGTCCAAGGTGATAGCATTGGTTAGTAGTAGAGGTGGGAGTCAAATCCAATATTTTGAATGAAAGTCTGTCATTACTCACTTTTCTACAAATGGCCAATGTTGAAACTAACTTGTAGTTACAGGGATGGTGAAGACCTTGCAGTTTAACAATGGAGCCAGAGAAGGGCCAGTGACCTCCAACCAGGTAGTGCAATCAGCCAAGCGACTTGGGACTAGAAGTAAAATATGCCAGTGGTTGCTCAGTGTCCCTGCCTTCCCACTCGATCCTGCAGTTCCAGAGGGGGAAACCAAGCGGGCTCTCAGATTCTATCCAAAGCTACAGTTTCCTTTCTTTTCCTTTCTTTTCTTTTCTTTTCTTTTCTTTTCTTTTCTTTTCTTTTCTTTTCTTTTCTTCCGATTTTGCCATCAGCTAAGATGAATACTGGTTATTTTAAGTTAATCAATTGACAGTGAGAGGCAGTATATCAAGCTAGTTAAGGCCACAGACCCTATAGCCAGAAATCCTGATTCTGATCCCAGCTTCACCATTTACTAGCTAAGTGACCTTGAGTGTATTATTTAAATCTCTCTGTGCCTCAGGTTCCTCAATTGTAAAATAGTGATTATAGTATGTCCACTAAATGGGATTATTACAAAATAATTAACATACATAAAATATTTAGAGCAATGTCTGGTGTGTTGTAAGTACTCAACAGTGTTGGCTAATAATTCTTTATCTCAGAATACAAACTCCAAGAAGGAATGACTTCTACTGGTTCTGTTCACTGCAATCTCCCCAGTACTCAGATCAGTGACTGGGACATTATAGACACTCAGAAAATATCTGCTGGCTGAAGAAAGAAAGTCCTACCACCAAGAGCCACAAGACAGTAAGATCTCTGACATTCAGGAGCAGGGATTTCTGAGATCTTGTCAATAAATCCCTCTCCCCATTTTACAGAAGAGCAAAGACCCAGATAGATAGTTCCTATATACTCATACAATGATAGGATTTTCCAACAAGAGAGTTTACGTGGAATGTCCAACATATCACCTAGTTAGTGGCAGAGTTAGAACAAGGACCCCAAGTCCTTTAGACTTCTAGTCTTTTCTTCCAGTCAATAAAATCCTCTGAGGAAAGGAAAGAAATCACTCGCTTTCAGTGTCTGGCAGGGAGGAGAGCAGGAGTGTGGGGAGGATAGGTAGTGCTTGCATTCAGTTGTAAATTCCAGGTATTTGGGTTGAGAAGTGAATCTAAATCATGCTCCGGGAATGATATAATGTTATATATCACACATTTGCCAATTTGGTATCACTGAGATAGTCAATTTGGTGATATGTACATAGGTACATATCAGCATAAGAGATCATTGAATTTTTCCAAATGTATTTTTCTCAGTTCACAGATTTTACATAGTCATACTCATATTTAGCTTAGTTCCAAATTATCTCCTTAGAGCAGAAAACAAATAATTCTACATAAGCTTATTGTTATTTTATGGCTTACATTAGAAAAAATGGGCATGTATAATTAGGAACATAAAATTAAAAAGAGACCAATCAAAGAAGAACTTATAACATTAACTTGGATATTTATTCTGATTTTGGTAGACTGGCTACTTTAATCCCTTGTCTACTGTTGAGATTCACCAGCCAGCCCTTCTCACACTTCCTGACCCACACACAGATACTGAGCCATGCCAACAAAGTAGCCTGTGCACATGTACAATGCACAAAGCCCATTGCTCTGTTCAGGGACTATTTCCGACTCACCCACTGTCAGGGAAAGACATACTAACTCCATAAAGCGGACTGAGAAATTTCTCCAGGATACTAAGCCAAAAGGCAGATTTTAGACAGGGATGGGATCTCCACCTTCCAGAACTTTCCCCAACTCTCCCACAGTCTGCTCAAGCTCAAACATGATAAGTTGCTCTAAAGGCCAATTTGTACATAAAGGCCACTATCCTGGTCCCTTCCCTCCCATCATCAGGTTGTCCCAGAGATTATACAGCTATTTGGGAAAATGTATCATTCAGTATACAGAGATATGCAAACATGAGAATTCTCTAGGCCTGTCAGGACAGAGTAACTTTCCAGTATTTGCAGCAACACGAGGTTGAAATGATGGGAACCAGGCTAGCAAAGATTCGGGCATTTTGCCTTTTTAAAGACGCTTATATGAAGAAAAAGAATAGCATTTGCAGCAGATGGACTTTAAAGACAAGAACTGATTACCTAAATCATCAAGTAAGAAATATTAGGAAACTACCCAAGGTTCCATTTTGGGAAGAAGAGCCTGAACCCTTCCCCCAAAGGTACTCATTTCCTACCTGCTTACAACAGACCAATGACATTTATATTTGCTTGATAGCATCTTCAACACTTTTCCCAACACTAGCAGGCAACCATGTCATTGACAACAGACCTTCTCTAAAGGGTGAGGAGGTTAATACTGGTTGGTTGGATTCCCTATTACTCTCCTGCTTTGAGAGAGGAGCGGGATGGCCAATAGCCAGGTAGGAACAGACAAGAGCCCATGAACATGTACCTGGGACGGGGGCCTGCCAACTGGCGAATGATGGTATGAGCTGTTCCAGTCATCACTTGGTGTCATCACTAATGGTACAGATGGCTGGTTAGTTAATACCAACTCTTACACAGATTATTGTAACAGGGCTTCGTTGGCATCTGAGCTATTTTTTTTTTCTTCCAGGCTTTTGTCCCTGTGGCTAGGCTAGCAGAAAGAATATTCAAGTTTGTTTGTTTGTTTGTTTGTTTATGTTTGTTTTACAAGGCAGGTAATTTTTGAATGGGGGTTCTATACCATTTGTTCAAGGATCTAAAAAGTTTTTTGGCAGACTCAAGGAAAAAAAGCTAAATTTCTCCATCCCTCCGGGCTTCCAAAGATGTTAGATTTCCATTGTCAAGTAAGTCTGGGAACACTGAGTTTAAAAGATTAGCAATTTAGGTCATTCTTTACTGTGTGGCCTCTCCAGAGCCTTTAATGTGTTAATGTTCCCTATGAGTCTCCAAGAGACAAAGGCAAAGCTTTCCTTCTTTCCTAAACGTGTCTGACTATAGAACATTTTTTAAAGGAATTTTGTGTCTTTCTAAGCACTGGTGTTCTGGGTAGCACAGGGTGGAAAATGATAGGGTATAGAGCGATCTTTCCCTTCCCATTCCCACTTAACAGAAGCTTGCATCTTAACTTACAGTAGCAGGGACTGCTCAGTGCCGCCTAATGTCCATTCTCCCATTGTTCCTTGGTAGCAAAAAAATCCCAATTTTATTTGGGAGACCAATGCATCCAAGTCAAAAACTGTATGCCCTAGCTCCGTTAAGCCTAGGAGAGAATATGTGACTAGGTTCTGGCCAATGATATGTAAGCAGAACTATTGTGAAGGACTTTCAGATGGGCTGCTTAAATGGAGCTGACTTAGCTGAGAGAAAGGCTCTTTTGTCTTCCACCTTCTTCCTTCCAGTTCCCTGGAATGCAGATGTGATGGCCAGAACTCTGCAGCAATTTCTGACCCTAAAGTGAATTTAAGAATTGAAGCCTCGGGGCGCCTGGGTGGCGCAGTCGGTTAAGCGTCCGACTTCAGCCAGGTCACGATCTCGCAGTCCGTGAGTTCGAGCCCCGCGTCGGGCTCTGGGCTGATGGCTCAGAGCCTGGAGCCTGTTTCCCATTCTGTGTCTCCCTCTCTCTCTGCCCCTCCCCCGTTCATGCTCTGTCTCTCTCTGTCCCAAAAATAAATAAACGTTGAAAAAAAAAAAAAAAAAAAATTTTAAAAAAAAAAAAAAGAATTGAAGCCTCATGCTAGGCTGTTACAGCAGAACAAAAAAATAATCCCAAGCCTCAGATGACCCTAGAACTACATAGGTTTTCTGTTTGTTGCAACTGAATTCGAATTGATTTGCTTTGAATTTTACCATTCAGACATTTTTTATTTATCTATGTTTAATTAACAGTTCTTCTTTAAAAGTACTCTTGTCCATCTGCCTTTTGATCTTTACTAGAGGTGATAGTCATTACAGTTGTTCCACAAATATTCAAGTTCTCCTGCTGTTATGTTATACAATATCACTTCCCCAACCCCTCTTTAAGTTGGGTGTGTGACCACATGATTCTCTTTTGCCAATGCACTGTGAGTGAAAATGACATGCCACTTTCAGATGCAATATTTGATTGCTATATCAGATACGGTGATGACTTTGGAAGCATGTGTGGACATGAAGTCTCCACTGGTCTATGTCTTTGTGTAGCTGCTGGATAGAGTCCTCTCCTGTTGGGCTCTGGACATGGTCAAGAAATAAACTTTAATTGTATTAAATCTCTAAGACTGTTTGTTATCACAGCATATCCTAGCCTATTCTGTCTGATAGAAAAGAAATGACCAAATGGTAGTGATAGTAATAATCTCACAGCAAAATGCTTTATGATTTCTGAGACAATATTTCTGAAACGAGCCACTTTTTCCTGGGCACCTCCTAATGCCCAGACACTGTGCAGGCCATTTTGCAAAAATTATTTTACTTAATATCTGCATTGATCCTGTGAGGTAGATTGCTTACAAAAGAGAAAACTAAAGCTAGGAGAGTAACCTACACGAGATCGATGTTCAATGCCAAAATGCACATTCTCCCCACTGTCTCCAACCTGAAACATCTGAAGCCAACTCTGGGAAATAAAAATGCTTACAAAGCTGGCTGGTGACACAGGAATTCCAGGAACCTTTTGTTACCAGGAAGGGGGAGGAAACATTAAAACATGGAGTTTGCATTCACAGGGCTGACCACATCCTACAGACCTAAACCAGGGCATGCCGGGGCTTGTAGTCCCCCCCGCCCCCCCCACCGAGGACAGCAGAACTGCAAGCCCTCCAGCTGCTCATTTGAGTCCTTTGAACTCAAAACCTGCTTTTGAGCCACTGTCAAGGTAACCACGCGGCTGAAAATAACTAATTGGGCAACATTCTCTGACTGCTGGCATGGGCAGTTATAATCTCAGCATCTCCGTGGCAACCTGACTGGAATTCTGGTTATTCGCACAAAGGAAAACCGGTCTCCGTTCAGTCCAGGGCTGCATTTTGTCTCTATTCCACTTTTCTCATTACAAGTTGCTACTGAAGGAACAATGCCTCTTTTATGAAGAATGTTTATCACTGGTCCGTGGAAAAACAGCATTTTCGTAATCAGGGAAAATTTTGGAAAGGGAGAAAATGGTAATGGATCCTTCACTGCCACATGCAAAGAGATTTTATTAAGATAGGCTCTATACAAACAATAGTAGAGGTCACCGTAGGGTAGTGACCTATAGTCACGAGATGTCAATGGCATAGAATGGGCAATGGAGCCCTAACAACTACATGGCAATAAGTTGACCAGTGCTCATTTCCTGGGCACCTACAAGGGGCTATTGTAAACCCCTCCTCTGAATCCCAGTGGCTCCCCAGGGATTACTGGGTGGCTACTCTGTTCTACCATCCCATCCCATGCTGATGAATAAGGAGGAAACGTTTGTTGGAGGAAATGCTGTAATCCATTTCTCAAGGACCCTGCACAGAAAGGAGACGGGAGAGTGTAGGAACCCTGCTTGAACCAGCCAAACAAGCTGAACACAGTATAAATGCTAAAGGAGTTCAGATGGGTGGGAAATCAATACAGACTGACACAGCCAGGGAAGGCTGAAAGGAAAAGTTGGGCATCAGGCTGGACTTTGAAATGTAAACAGGATTTGCATAAGTAGAGAGAGCTCAGCATGGGGACAAAAATTGCTTTTTTTTTTAAATGGAGTCATTTAAAAAGGACACATGTTAATAGCCTGTAGCTCTTCTGTCAGAAAGGACAGAAGCTTATAAACATGTCACTTGTGGGACAGCACCTTCATTCAGCAAGTTCTAGATTATTTCTAGAAACCATGGGTCCATAAGCATTTCATAGGGCAGACAGATTTCAAGTATTTTTTTTTTTTTTTTTTTTTTTTTTTTTTTTATTTTTTTTTTTTTTTATTTTTTTTTTTATGAAGTTTATTGACAAATTGGTTTCCATAAGATTTCAAGTATTGAACACACATGACCATAAAAAAGTGGCAGACGCACATGGAATAAAGAATACATAACGCCATTAATTTTTTTAAACAAAATGCTATGTTTGTTCCAGGTAACAAAGGAACCAGTAAATGGCATTTACTGGTAAATGGTGTTGCTGTAGTAATTTGCTTACATCCACCTTTCCCACTCAACTATGTTCCCTCCCGCCACAGAGCAAGGGCCAGGATCTCTTCAAATTAATATCCTTAGCAACGTGCACAGTATCCAGGCTACAGAGGGCACTTAATAAATACTGGTTAAGTAAATAAATAATTGTATCAAGACTGACAAGATAATATACATAAACTATTTCCTTTTTCATTGGTGAAATAAAGACTAAGTAAGGAAGACCATATATCATGAAGATATGGATACACATTCCTCAGCAGTATACAGCTGGGTACCAGAGAACATGTGAGGCCACATTCAAATATGGCACATCTTCCCGGAAAGCCTATTTTCCACAAGGACTTCCGTGTTTGTTGTTTTAACATAGTGGTTAAACATGGATAAGCTGGTATCAGTATTTTTTTCCAGTAGAGGTACCATAGTCAGCCTACCAGTATCTCTTCAGGTTCGAATTTAGTCTCCTTCACCAATAGGAATGTTTTGGTAAAAAACATCCAGAAGCATATTGTCCACCTGTACCGCTTATATCCTTGATTTTCAAATACAGCAAATGCTCTTTATTTCACCTCCTTCATTCAAAATTTCCCATTAGTTAGATGGACCTGGACAGTTGTTTAATTTCCCATTGTCCTCACAGAGTAGATTTTAAGAAAAGCAAACATTTAAAAAAGATAACAAAAGAAATACTTATTTAAAAAAAACAGTCCATCAACTGATGAATGGATAAAGAAATTGTGGTTTATATACACAATGGAGTACTACGTGGCAATGAGAAAGAATGAAATATGGCCCTTTGTAGCAACATGGATGGAACTGGAGAGTGTGATGCTAAGTGAAATAAGCCATACAGAGAAAGACAGATACCATATGGTTTCACTGTTATGTGGACCCTGAGAAACTTAACAGAAACCCATGGGGGAGGGGAAGGGAAAAAAAAGAGGTTAGAGTGGAAGAGAGCCAAAGCATAAGAGACTCTTAAAAACTGAGAACAAACTGAGGGTTGATGGGGAGTGGGAGGGAGGGGAGGGTGGGTGATGTGTATTGAGGAGGGCACCTGTTGGGATGAGCACTGGGTGTTGCATGGAAACCAATTTGACAATAAACTTCATATATTGAAAAAAAAAAAAAACAACACCATCTCAGTCATGTGCCATTTACCTTGAATTGCTGCTAATTATAGTCAGACATCTCTACTAAAGCTGGTAGTCTAGGACCTGTGTTAGACAACATTGCCATTCTAGTATCTCTTAGTGACTCTGTCTAAACCGAAAAGGGAATAAGACTCTTTACAAATTATTATTAAGTCTTACTTCTCAACAACATAAAAATGTCCTCTCTTCCCCCCCAGTCCTTTGGATGAGTGAAATTGTCCTGAGAGGCAAAAAGGATCATTCTATTTCTTGAGCAGAGAGATGGTCTAATGGCCATGCTAGCACAAATTAAACGAGCAGCACATTTTTGTTTTGTGCACTTTTCAGTATATATTTTGCAATTAAAAGGGTCAAAAAAATCACTGAATCATGAAGAAGGCAACTTCAGTGTAAAAGAATGAGGAAATAGATATAAGCAGCCACCCACCGATTAGTCAGTGCTCAGTCAGTGAGGCTTACTTAAAACCCACTAGGTAAAAGTCTTTTGTTACAGCACAGAAATTCTTGCCCTGACTATGGCATTCCCCTCAGTAGTTAACCACACCACACAGTACGACGCTAAGCGTATAATTCTTATAGAGTATCTACTTCACTGACTACTGTTTGCCAGTGAATGTGCTGTAAAACAAATCTATGGCCACATCCCCAAAACCTGACATCAGCTCTCACATTGTCCACACTTGTTCCAGAGATAGATCTTTCCAACAGCCCCCTCCTGTGCCCTTCTCAGCCACTATATTCAAATGCTTTTTTCAAGATGAGAAACCTGGGGAGTATGTGGCTGGAGGTATTGTTAGGCAGGTGGGATTTTGTGCAGCTGATTGTCAAGTCAAACAATGAATTACGAAGAATGACAACGACTGGAAAATCTGCATGTCATTAGAATAAGCTTTCTCTTTTGAGTAGAACCATTTGGCTAGGACCAAAGCCACAGGCAGACCTAGAGCCTAACCAGTAAGTGTGAGGCCTGGGGAGTTCTAGCAAGCCCTGGCAAGGAGACACTAGTTCTCCACTCTGCAAAGTCCCTTGGGTGAAGGCACAGCTCTCCACAGGGAGAAACGCACAGTTAAAGTGGCTGAGTGGGGCAGAGCTGGGGCTCCGGCAAAACCAAAGCCATGGCTGCACCACCAGTAGTACTGGCAGAGAAGGTGGGGCAGGGTGGACCTCTCCAAAGGAGAGAAAAGATCCCTGCCAGTGAATTACTTGGCCATTTGATATGCTCATTTAACTTTAATCCTTTCCAGGAATAATTTTTAAAAATGATCAAACGGCCTGCATGCATTCGGGTGATTTCCGTATACTATACGGTAGTCAACAGAGACACTGACCAGGGGCGGAGCTGGTGAGCTTCCCCTCAGCCTCCATCTCTTAGCACCACCCCATCCCTGCCAACAGCAAGAGGCAAGAGGTGAGGTCTTCCTCTCCTCCTCACAGAGGCACCTCTCGCCTTACGGGAGAAGGCCACCAGATCTCACCGTACCCTAACAACCACTGCTGAAGGGCCTGGCTTAGAACCTCATGTTCATAACACAAAACTTACTGCCAACACACATCATGAGCTAGAGATACTTTCCTCCGGAAAACGTTAGGGATCTAAGAAGTACCGTAAAGCACATTCGAGAATGCAATTTATATAGTTTTAAAATTAGGAGTAAAAAAGTAGAAATAGCACTGGCTCTGTAGAAATCATTTCCATTCCAATTCCAGGTCCTGCTTCTTATTAGCTGTGTAACTTTGAGCAAGCTGCTTACTTTGTTGAGGGTACTTCTTCCCCTACCACTTTTGCACACACACACACACACACACACACTCACACTCACACTCACACACTCACACACACACACACCATCCCCTGCTTTACTTCAACTACTTTCAGTCTGTGCACAAGCAACTTCTCATAAGCTGGTTTTCACCTTCAACTCATATGAGGCATCACATCCAAGCCCTTCCTCAAACCCACATCCTTCTCCCTAGCAGAGCTAAGCTGCTCCTCCATTTGTGTTCTCATAGCATTTATTCTAGAAAACTACCATAGCACCTGCACATATGGTAATTATGTGTTTAAGTGCCTGACTCCCCCGCCAGACTGTACCTAAGCGACTTGAGGTAGTTCTGAGTCATACTGATATCTCTAGCCTCTAACAGTGTCACAGTCATAGAAGGTCCTCAATAAGTGTTAAATGAATAAATGAATGAATAAAGTGAATAAATAAATGAATAAAGTGTTCGTTTCTTGAGCATTTGCTACGTGACTAAGCACTTACATGTATTATCTGCAACCCTGGTAAGAGTGCTAAAAAACATTCATTTTATAGATGAAAAACCAAAGGCCCAAACACAGCAAACTAGTGATTAAAGTCAAGGTTGGAGCAACCTACAATCTGCCTACAAAAAAAATCTAGCACAACAGCTAGCACTTACTAGGGCCTCGAAAAAACGGCATCTTCTCTCCATTTGCACAAACTATAATAAGGGTGTGATTTGCACAATGTATCAGAAACTAGGTTCATTGGTGATAGTTAACATGGTTAACTTAGGAAATTTGAAAGAAAAGAGCTCAGTTACCAAATTCCTCATAGCACTCATGAACAGTGTTTTCATCGCACATTTATCACTCCCAAAATATTTTCTGAGCACCTGCTCCATGCCAGCTCTGTGCTGTGCACTGGGGATCTATGGATAAGAAGTCATGATCCCAGTCTTCCAGGAGCAGACACCAGGAGGTACCAGCATTTGTAGAGCGCCTGCTATGGGAACTTCTGAGTGCCTCAGAGCACATATTCTTAATGGACAGATGTTATATGCCCATTAAGTCTGCCATTAGAGGGGTCTATGAATCATTTAATGGAACACAGAGCAGCCTGCTCTGTGCAATGTATGTGGCCACAGAAGATTCTTTTAGGAAGATAATGTTCACGTTACAATTGAAGAGCAGCCCACATATGGGCTCCTGCCACCCGGGGTAATGAAGTCTTTAGGGAACTGATCAGAATTTCCAAAGAAATGGCAATATGGCTGCCACCTAGCAAAGCAGTGAGCAGCAAGACAACAAGGCCATTCACCACTGAGACTTTACTACACATACCCTGCCAACCTCTCCCTGGAGGAACCCCTTGTGTCCACCAACCCATTATGTTCATCTTGAGGCTGGCAACCTGGTGGGCCTCTGCTCACAACACAGAGAGGCATCGTTAACACAGCATCCTGTGTAAATTGCACCCCAAAGCACAACAAAATGTGAAAGGAATATACCTTGAATGATGTGCAACAGAAGTGGTTCTGGCTACCAAAGGAACTAAGACTCCCAATACCTTCAGTGGCTACGCCATGATCAGCAAATCCAATTTTTAGGCAACCTGTGGGAAGTCTACTGTGCCTTTTCCAGCACTGACCAGCCACAGAAAAGCAAAGCTGAACGAGCAAAGGTGCATCTTTCTGCCCAAAAGCGCAAGCTCACAATCAGCCATATATAAGAAACCCTGACAAATTACCTCAGCACTTTAATTCAGGTATTAAAATGCTACCCAACTGAATACAGTCTTATCAGATCTCCATTCAGTGTTAATAACTTTGAATAACTTGTTTCAGTATCTTTGAAAGCAGCACAAACATGGTGTAAAGCAGATAATAAATAATAATGGTGCAAGATTGCAGCCTCATCTTATGCCTTTTGTCACATAACCACATCTGATCTCTGTTCTAAACCTTTAGTTCTCCCCATCGTTGCTCATGGACAGAGTGATTATTGTTCACAAACCCCTCTGAAGAGCACCTGTTTCGTAGAGTCTCCCACATAGCCACCCAATTAACAGAACTAAATGCCTTGGTTAGGTACAGAAGCTGCCAACAAACTGCACTTGGCATTTGCTTTCAAAGAACTGGATGCTGGGTGATGTTGGCGATCCCACCTCTTTCAGGTGAAAGTCTAAGACCACGAACCTAATTAGCTGACAGGATGCATGTTAACCTAACACATGCCCTTCATGAGATAAATGTGCTGTCCTGTAGCTATTAAAGAGGTTCAGAATATGCTACCCCAAAATATGTCACTTTGACGGATTCTTCTCAGATGAAGACAAATGAAAAGAAACAGACACACAAACTCTCTGCCCTTTCCCTCCCTACCAGGAAGGGCAGAACAATTCTTACCAGTCCTCAGAGACAACTCTAGACTCTTATAGTCCGGAAACACACCAGAGGAATCTACATAGCAAATCTTACAAATGGGCCCTTATCTTCCATTAGTTTCCCCTATATGTTCACCTTTCCACAGTTTGTGCTCTTGGAAGCTCAAGACCCTTTCTCTTTGTCTTGTCACTTCTCTACAAATGTATTGCTTTTCTGTTAAGGTGTTATTTTAAGTCCAAGTTCTAACCATTCCTTTGAGTTACTCATCACTGAGTTCTCTCATGTGTATGCAAAATGTACATGTTTAAAAAATTTTGTGTTTCTATTGTTAATCTTTCTTTTATCAGTCTAATCAGCAAGGCCCCAACCAATGAACCAAAGATGGGTAAAGAAAAAAGGTTTTTTTCCCTCCCCTACACTATATTCTATCAAATAATTCTTTTTTTAATGTTTATTTAATTTTGAGAAAAGGAGAGTGCAAGCAGGGGAAGGGCAGAGAGAGACACAGAGACAGAGACAGAGAGAGAGACAGAGAAACCTAAGCAGGCTCTGTGGCAACAGCACAGAGCCCAACATGGGGCTCAAACCCACAAACCATGAGATCATGACCTGAGCTGAAATCAAGAGTCAAAGACTTAACCGACTGAGCCACCCAGGTGCCCCTCTATCAAATAATCCTTAACCTGTACCCATGAGGGTCTGTGAACCTCCTGAAACTAGATTCCATGTTTTAAGCATGTGCATTTTTTTCAGGGAAGGGAATCCAAACATATGGTTATCTGGAAGGAATCTAATATCCAGACTCTCAGTTGACCCTTCAATAATCCTTCAACATGAGCTCGAATGGCAGTACACTCACCTCCGTTTCATAAGGGAAGAACAACCTCTGAGTTACTACTTACCTGACACTGGAGAAAAGTCAAGGAGCCCTCCCACTCCTAATCCACATTTTTATATGGAATGCATCCAGCATCTCTAAGACCCACCCCACACAGACCATTCTGGCTGGGATGACTTACCTCCCACCTAGACTCTCAGGCCTAAGGACAAACTATTTTTCTTTGTTTTATGTCATCTCTGCATGCATTATGGGAAGGGATATTTGTGTATGACAATAACCATAATCAGTCAACTGATGGAAAGAGCTTGGGTGGCCCAGTCAGTTAAGCATCCAACTCTTGGTTTCAGCTCAAGTCGTGGCAGTGAGCCCTTTGTTGGGCTCCATGCCGAGCATGCAGCCTGCTTAAGATTCTCTCTCACCCTCTGCCCCTCTCCCTTGTTCTCTCTCTCTCCCTCTCTCTCTCTCTCAAATTAAAAAGAAAACAAAACAAAACAAATATCTATTTCTATTTTTTAGCACAAGATACTTATAGGCCAAAATTTTTTAGTGACTGTATATAAGGCCATAATATGGGGGGACAAGACTTTGACAAAACTGTAACAGATAGCAGGATAAACCTGCCAAATGACTGAGAAAAGAACTTCAAGACCTAGAAGTTCCCTATACTCTATAATTGCTGAAGATTGACTAAAATTCTAACAAAGTAACAGCTCAAAACCTCCTTTCAAGTCCTCACAAAATCGACTAACTCATTTGAAAAAATGTTAAGCAACTACCAGGGTTTTACAGAGAACACAAAGATCAATCAGGTGTGGGCCCTGCCCTCAATGAGCTTAAGGAGTATGAGTAGAGGGAGAAAACCACTAAGCAAGAACACCTGCCCCCTTCACAGTTTCCCAGAATGCCTCTAGGTTTTCAATTCTAAAGCTGCAAATACTGTACCCATCTCTCAATAGAACAGTATCTGGCCAGTGTGTACACAGAAAAAACATACATATTTCATTCCAAAGCTCAAAACAACATTTTAAACAAAACACAATGTGAGAGAAAAGCTTCAAGTTACACTCAAAACAGCTGGCGGGACAGCAGAAGGATGTGTAGATCATTTTGCAAAGTGCCAAATTCAGCCAACAAAGACAGTGTAGTTAGGATACTGGTAGCTAGTGATCAGGAAACTAACGTTTTAGCATTTTATATCCTAATGAAAGAGCTACTCATTGGTATTTTAACTGTTTTAGCCACACTTTAAAAAATTGCTTTGCTGTTGACATGTAACATATTATCATTTTTCTTGGAAGGAAGGAGGGAAGGAAGGAAGGAAGGAAGGAAGGAAGGAAGGAAGGAAGGAAGGAAGGAAGGAAGGAAGGAAGGAAGGAAGGAAGGGAGGGAGGGAGGGAGGGAGGGAAACCAATCTGCCCCAGGTAGCTTCTTAAGCAGAATGTCCGGGTTTTAGGAAAAATTAATGCCTGTATCTGTGACACAAGTTAACAAATACTTAAGCACCCAAACAAGCACAAATGAAACCTTGGCAGTTCAGAGAAGGGAGAAATTATTTCTAATAGGTAAGAAAAAAAGGAATATTTTGTTTAGGGACCTAAGTTTGTGCCCAGATGTTGAAAAGTGGCATTTACACAAATGTAAATGGTAGGAGTCACACAGCACAAGGACTAAAAATTGGGCAGGGAAGGTCAGGACAGGGGCAGGGCAAAGGATACATGAAGAGACTGATGGACAGCTGGGTGTTTCAAGCAAGTTCTAGCATCCACAGTTCTCTAAATTGTCACAATAGCCAAACTGGTGGCTATGAGAAAGGGGAGGAGGCCTGGAGTCAACACAACCAGACAAAAGCTAATGACAGAAATCCCAAAAATCTTAGGGTCCCACCTAAGAGAAAGGCATAGTGACATAATGAACATGCAGCAATTCAGCATATGAAAACTGCACATCCTTGATCTGCCCAAAGACCATCAGTCTTGATTCTAACTTGTACGCATAAAAAAAAAAAAATCAATTATCATACACAAGGACCTTTCAAATGCATTCTTTTGTCTATTAAGAAAAGAAAATTTGGGGGTGCCTGTGTGGCTCAGTTGGTTGAATGTCCAACTTCAGTTCAGGTCACAATCTCACTGTTTGTGAGTTGAAGCCCTGGGTCGGGCTCTGTGCTGACAGCTCAGAGCCTGGAGCCCGCTTCGGATTCTGTCTACCTCTCTCTCTGTCCTTCCCCTGCTTGCTCGCTCGCTCTCTCTCTCAAAAATAAATAAGCATTAATAAAAAATTTTAAAAAAGAAAGAAAGGAAACTTTCAACCATTTTACCAGGCACAAAAATAACCATCCTAGTCTGTTTCTATCTCATTCTGCAATAAAGACAATGGCTTTCTCCCTTCGACACAATGTGACATGCCCATATAAGTCACATTTCTAAGAACCACCCTAAGAGGGACACTTTATTGATGTGTCTAGGGGTAGACAGCCCTTTCAACCCTCTCTCCTAGTTCAGGGCACCCTGTTCATTACACAAGTACAAACACATGGAGAATGTGAAGAATATATCTAAGTTTGGCAGTCCTTGCTGCATTCTGCCTGTAGAAGTGCCCCCAAATGGTGTGAACTGAAGCAAAACAGCCGCAGCAGCAAAATGCAATCTCGAGGTCAGTGCAGACCCAGCTGCCCTTGTCTCTTAGACATTCCTGGCTGGAATCCCACTGAGCAAATGTGGGGGAAGAACAGACAAGGCAGGCCTGAGGATCAGGAAATACCCAGCTGCAGCAGGAGAGAGCAATCACCAGACACGTAAACTAAGCAGGCAAACAGCAATTTCCCTTCAGGAGTGCCCCCGAGGGCAGAACTGTAAATTATCCCGGGGTATTTCTTTTCAATCAAGCCCCGACTTTAACACTGAGTTTTAAACCCCGCCTCTTGAGTTACAGCATGGTCCCACAGGGGGTCAGCATTAGGTCCACAAGCCCAGCCTCCACACTTTCACCTAAAATCTAAATAGAATAATGTCACCCCCATAGAGCAGCTTCCTGATTCAGCCACTTCTGAAATCTTTTTTCCCAAAAATTCTATGGAGAAGGATCGTTACACCCACAAAAGAACAAGTGTTCAAGGAAAACAATCAGTCACTTCTTTCGTAATCTCAACTGAGTGAAGTGTTAACTAAGGGAAGCCGCACAACTTAGAAATCGAGTGTAATGTTCATTTCTCAGGTATTTATTCCCTTCAAAGTCTACACAGGAAACAGCAGAAAAGATTCATGCACTCATTCTTTGACAACTGCATTTCAGCAATTCTAAAATACACATTTTTTTTCCATATTTTAACATTTCTGGAATTGAGATACAGCTGAAAATTAAGATACCAGTTTCCTTCTTTTGGTACATAAAATAGCATGTTACAATGGATTACGTGTGCCACACAGGGACTGCTTCATACTTCTCAACTGAGAAAAACCATCTTTCCCCTTGACTTTGTCCTTTCCTCCCCAGTGCATCCTTGGATAGTGCTACCAGAGAAATCTCTACAGCAAATCTGATCATGTCACCCTTCCCCCTGTTTTGAATGAGCCAATGAATTCCCTTTACCTGTGGGTAAGGAGGGAGTGAGAGGCCCTTCATGACATGTCCCAGGACTACTTTCTCAGCATCATCTCCTTGTGCCTTCTGCCAAATGATGAGCACTTCTCTTAATATACCACATTTCTCTCAACTCCATGTTAACTTTTGGGATTCATCTCAAGTATTGACTACTGGAAATCTCTTTCTCTGACATCGTAACTCCCCCACCAAGGTTGAAACAGATGTCCCACCTATATTTTATAGTATCATCACTCTAATTTGGGCCTCTTTACCTCTATCCTCCAAAAGACCATGACTTCTGCAAAGGTAGACTACATCCTGCACGTTTCTAATGCAAAGCCCTTGGGACACTGGGACACAGCCCAGCATGGAGTTGGAGATCAGAGCATAATTAATGAACAAATGGGTGAACAAACCTCATGACATTTCTCTTCTTTGGTTCATGAGATGACTCACAAATTCACAAAGTTCATGACTTTTAGAGGTCATCAGCGATCAGATAGGGTTTCATGTCTTCTTGGTTACTCTTAAGCTCAGGTCCCCCTTGTCTGAAAAATGACACTCCTATACTGATGGTCTCTAAGTGCCCTTCTATCTACAATTCTGTTATTTATATTCCAGTGAAAGCTACCTGCTATGCTGCTCAGCTAGCATTGATCCAACACTGTTTTTGAAAATGGATTCTCAGATTGGCAAAACAGCCTAGCTCTCAAGATTCTCAAGGTTGTGTGTTGAGTGGAGAGCATGTCCAAACTCCAGAAGAAATATGTCATTTGAAAATGCATATCCAGTGTAATTTTATACCTGGAAAACAAATACTCTGCTCATTACAAACTGAAGAATATATGGCTTGATAAAGTGATCTTAGCAGATCATGAAAGATAAAGAGCGTGATTCTCAATTGAAGAGATGATAGGATCTTTTTATAAAGTTTATCAAAGGGGGCATGGGTTTTAGAAGTTCACAAAATACTGGTAAAGCAAATGCTAACATGACGTGGTCAGGAAGAGTGTAGACTCTGATATGAAATTCTGGGTTGAAATTCTAAATCTATCCCTTACTAGCTCGCTCTGTGATTCTGAACACGTAATTGCCCCAAGCCTTAGTTTTGTCATCAGTAAAATTGGAATTATCATACACATATCACAGTGTCATTATAGGAATTAAATTTTAAAAGACTGCACATAAATCACCTCCAACAGTGCTTGGCATTTAACAGGCCCCTAATGAATGATCACAATTATTACAACTCTTACTAATATCCCTTCTCCAAACACAGAGACCATGTTATATGCTCCTTTATATTGCATAGAGCACTTGGGATGTACACAGGCACTCAAGAGATACTAGAAAATTGGTGATAGTAATGATGATAATGAGACAAAGCAAGAAGTATCCATGGAATGACATTTGATTTTTAAAAATTAGATACTGAAAAGAGATTGTTTCCATGATTCACTAGCTGTTTTTTTTTTTTTTTTTTTTTGGATCACAGATTTCTTTTTATTCATGAAATACATCATAGATACCAAGAGTGCTTATGATATATGTGTGCAGTTTATATAAAAATTATAATAAATTAAACACAGTGAATATCCATGTACTCACCACCCAGCTTAGGAAACAGAACATTACCACCATCTCCGAAATCATCTGGATGCCCCATGCCCCTCCCTGGTAAACCCTCCCTCCCACTTCCCAGGGCAACTGCTACTTTTTTTTTTTTTTTAATTTTTTTTCAACGTTTATTTATTTTTGGGACAGAGAGAGACAGAGCATGAACGGGGGAGGGGCAGAGAGAGAGGGAGACACAGAATCGGAAACAGGCTCCAGGCTCTGAGCCATCAGCCCAGAGTCTGACGCGGGGCTCGAACTCACGGACCGCGAGATCGTAACCTGGCTGAAGTCGGACGCTTAACCGACTGCGCCACCCAGGCGCCCGCAACTGCTACCTTGAATCTTATGTTTCTCACATTTACCATTTCTTGCTTTTTTAAAAACAACTTGATTAAGATATAATTTGCAAACCATAAAACACCATTTAACATACACAATTCACTGGTTTGTTGTACATTCACAGATATGTGCAACCATCACTGTGGTAAATTTTAGACTATTTTCACCACTGCAAAAAGAAACCCTATACCTTTTGGCTACCACCCCCTATCCCCTCATCTCCCCACCCTCAGCTCTAAGCAACCACTAATCTACTTTCTGCCCCTGCACATTCTCCTGTTGTGGACATTCCATATGAATGAAATCATCCAATATGTGACCTTTCGTGACAGGCTTCTTAGCATAATGTTTTCAAGGTCCAGCCATGTCGTGGCATGTATCAGTATTTCATTCCTTTTTGTGGCAGAATAATATTCTATTACATGGAGATACCAATTTTGTTTATCCACTCACCAACTCATGGACATCTGGGTTGTCTCCACCTTTTGGCTATTATGGATAATGCTGCTCGCATTCATGTACAACTTTTGAATAGATGTATGTTTTCACTTCTCTTGGGCATATGATACCTAAGAATGGGACTTCCCAGTCATATGGTAACTCTGTTTAAACTTTTGAAGAACTGGGTTCACCAGCTTTTATGCTGATTCTCAGAAGACAAAAAGATAAAAGTTTATTAATGATTTACGATGCTAGATCAACCAATTCCACCACAGGCAGACCCTCAGTGCCACGGCAACTCCTCATCTACCTTATAAATAGTTACATATCAATTATTCATAGATGGGCAGATACCATCTTATAAGAATTGAAATTTTCTAGCTGTTAAAGACAGCCAGTAGCAAGAAGAAAAGAAGACTTATAGAATCAAGGTGTCCCCACTTCCTGACCATTGTTGATTGACTAATTTGACTTTCAGAAGGCCATTTTTAAAACATTTTTCTTTAGACTCAATCCATTATTTTTGTGGATTGTAAGTCCAATGATGATATCATTAAAGGTAGAATATATAAATAGACCAATACGGAAGACTTAAAGAAATATCAATCCATTAGGCATAGGCTGTTTTTTCAGACTTACTTTCCAGCAAGTATGTTTATAAAAATTAAGATAAACCTGCTTCCCACCAAGAGTCTGAATTGCCAGGAATATGTCGATATCACAAGATGACCAGAAAGTGGGCAAGGGGTGGCAAGAAAGAGATTAAGGAACAGAAACTTCATCTGAGAACCTCTGAAATGTGACATCTGGTAAGTCTATTCACACCCTCACGAATCACTGCAGGTCTGACGTGTCAGTCTCTAAAGCCTTCGATACAAGAGTGCTAAGGGCATCTGTCTGTGATTTTCCTACTGAATGCCTGCCTTGTTTTCCACGGTCTGCCGAACTCCACTGTTATTAGTTATGGCTGGATTGATGGACAGAGAGAGGTGACAGACCAAAAAGTACATTACTTACCTTTCTGTTAGTATGCGGAGGGGGTTAAGAAGTTGGACAACACAGAAATGTCTCTGAATTTTAATATGGTATTTCTGAGTGTCTCTGACTCATGTTATACCATTGCTCAGAAAAATGTGGGGTGGGCTTCAGGAAACAAGGTTCCTAAATACCCCATGGTTACTGGCAGGAAAACATGCTCACTGTTCAGCTACTCATGTGAACCCTATGTCCCCCTAATCTTGAAGTCCCATTAGTTAAGAACAAAGAGAAAATAAAATAAAATTCCTCCTGGTGTCAACTACACTTCAGCTTAAAAGAATTAAAAAAAAAATTAACTCCTCCTTGCAAACAAATGGACTTGCAAAATGATAATATATTTAAAAACTGTATTTACCTTTGAAACAGAAATATCACTGTAATACATTTATATTTCATAGAAAATACATACGCAAAGGCTTGTATACTTTCTTAAAATCCAAATACATTCAGACAATCCATACATCAGTATGTAACTTCTCAATGAAACTATTCCTATAACACAACATAAACACTTTTTTTTCTTTCCTGCTTAGTTCTATGGTCAAGATCTACAACATTTACAAGACACAAAAATAGTAAAGCAAAGCGTGTCCTAATACCTCTTTAGGCATCCTAACATTTTTTTTTCTTAACCTTGCTGCTGCAGAATTCTTAGATCTTAGAGATGAAGTGATATGTGTAGAGCTGGAAGTGCTGGAAGGAGAAAATACAGTGGCAATACGTGGAGGCTGAATTGATGTTGGCCCAAACACAATTTTCTCATTTACTGATTCTTTTCACACCAGTCACAGTAAATAGCACAGAACTTTTGGAGACACCAAAATAACTGATGCTTTACTATTAGCACTTTTCAAATCAGTCCTCCTTAGACTGTCACCTTGTGCCAGCTCAAAACAGACTTCATGACAGCAAGTTTCCACTGTGTAATTCCAACATTGCTGTATTTTCCCCAAAGAGGTGTGAAACAGGTCAGTGTGCAGAGCTAATAGCATCAAATTGTTATCTAGGGGGAAAGAATGCATACTGTGGAATTGTTAAGATTGCAAAATTGTAAGCCAGCTGCATGTGTCTCTGTATGCAACTCGAGGACCTATATCTTCTCCTTGCACAGTAGTCTGTAATAGAAGGACTGTCCCTAAATAGCTGATGACGGAATCCAGATTCCCCGTTGCGGGGCCCACACAGACCTTCACAACCTGCACCCAGCCCAACTTTCCACCTTCTTGGCCATTATCCTTCTGCCATGTGCCCAAACCAGTGTTACCTGACTTTTTCATATGGCACACTGAGGTAAAGGATGAACCTGCCCAGGGCCTAGGGATTCAGGCCCTAGGACTGACAGAGTCACTGTCTATGCAGATGTGTTACCTTGTGTGGCACTGAGGTTGGGAAGTTCTGCCCAGACACCACTTATGGGAAGGTTTCCATGATTTCCTGGACTTGTCAAGTCACCATCACAACTCCAAGCTTCTGCACATGTCATTCCCTCCTCCCAGAACACCCTCACTTCTCTGCAAAAATAAATAGTTCTGGATCGCCTGGGTGGCTCAGTGGATTAAGTGTACAACTCGACTTTTGATTTTGGCTCAGGTCGTGATTCACAGTTCGTGGGGTCAAGCCCTGCATGGGGCTCTGCGCTGACAGTGCAGAGCTTGCTGGGGATTCTCTCTCCCTCTCTCTCTGTCCCTTCCCACTTCTCCCCTCCACAAGCACGCACTCGCTCTCAAGATAAATACATAAACATAAATAAATAGATCTTGTTCTTCAAGATTCCACTCAGACATCATCTGTGTAGCCCTTAGCCTGAAGAATTGGAGACTCTTTCCTGTGCCCTTAGGGCAATTCTCACCCACATAAACCTTCTCCCTATCTGCCTCCTACACTGCAAGTCAACCCATTGAAGGCTTATTTTCATCTGTATCCCCGGAAGTAAGCAGAGTGCCTGACAAATAGTAGGTGCTCCGCTGCTGTTCTCTGAAATAATTTAGAACTCATCCAAAACATGCAGAGAAGACAGAATTCAAAACCAGTCTCTAGCCAATAGGGATTTATTCTGAAGCGTATGTGTTCAATTTCACTTGTGGCAGTGCTTGCCATTTATGGATTCCTAAAGAAATTCTTTAAAGCCTCCTTCTGAAAGCCAGCATGCAATCTAGAAGATCTCAAGCAGATGTGAACAGCAGTAGGCAAATTCCCTCGGCCCCTGAGCCTCCCTCCCTCTTGGAGGCTGGTTTAGCTGGAGGCCAATCAATCGCAAGAGTGCTGGTCTCACTCTGAAATCCAGCAACATTCAGCATCTAGAAATATGTCCTAAAGAAATAATCAGCAATGCATGAGCAATTATGTTCAAGATTATTAAATGTAGCATTATTTATAAGAGCACAAATTGGAAATGGCCTAAATGTTCAACAACAGGGGACTGGTTAAATAAATTATGAACATCTCAATGTTAGAATACTAGGCAGCCATTAAAAAAATCATGTTGATAAGAATTTTTCATGACAGAATAAAGATCACTGCCAGAAAGTACAACACTACATACAGTTTTATCAATAAACAACACTACATACAGTTTTATCCAATTTAATTAATAGAAACCTGTATATGAATGTCTGCATAAGAAGACTGAGAGGAAATGTACTAACATGTTTAGTGGTGTCTATATCTGAATGATGGAGTAACAGGTGATAATAAACTTTGTTGTGTTCTCCATTCTTCTTCAGTATTTTCCATGTTTCCTATACCAAGCATGCTTTACTTTTGCATGAAGTGGGGGAGTTGAGGTAAGATAGAATGAAGAAAAAAAAAAGAAAGCAGAAGGAAGTGAAGAATGCTGATTGATGGGTTGTCCTGCTCTGGGGAGCACATAATTGTCCAGTCAGGTTCTGGAAATAGGTCTGTTGTCAGTGCCACAGGATATGTAAATAGTAAAGCTCTCCCAGGAATATGTACACAAGGATGGCCAAGTTCTGACTTAGCTTCCGGTAAGCTTACCAGACTCAAAAGTGGATCCAAGTATTGACAGGTTTTCTTGAATTGGTGGAAACCATACTCTGGACCCACAGCTCACTTTCCATCTTCGTACTAAACCAAAGACTTAAAATTATAAGTTTGCTTTTAGTTTCATATTTAGAGATATATAGAGGTTTTAAGAAATCACACCAAATTCTTCCTTTGAAGTTCTCATTTTCCTCAGAGAAAATGCTAGATTCAGACCACTGCCAGGAAGACATTTCTTCTCCATCTATACTCTCCTACTACTCCGTTTTCTAAAAACAAGTAAAATTCTATTTTATTCCCCATGTTGCTGAAAAAATTTGTAGAAACACCCAGGATGTGGAAGAGATTGATGAACAGAAGGAGTGGATGGTGTCAAAGAAGGCAACGGAAGAGTCTCCTGAGCATCATATGCCTCGAAGAAGCTGAGATGAGACAGAGCCTAAAAGCACCCTTTGGATTTGGCTTCTAGTGAGCACTGATGATCTTTACCAGAGCGATTTGGGCAGAACCAAAGTCTGAATCACATAGGGCAAAAACTATGAACTATTCTTTATGAGGCTTGTCTAAGAATGGCAGGAGAAACATAGGCCAGTGATCACAAGATCAAGAGAAGAATCCAAATCTGTGTTTGAAGCTACAGTGAGGGAAGCAAAGAAAGGAAGACCAAGGAATATTCAAGACAAAAGGGAATAATGGTGGAGCAGGTCTAGCCCTAGAAGAAAAAAAAAAAAAAAGAAGGGCTAAGAACCAGAGCCTAGTGAGAGATCACTCTTGAGCAAAAGAGCCACTTTGTCTTCCAGGGCTCAACCTGGTGATTCTTACCCAGGGAGCCCATCAGAATCTCCTGAGAAGATTTTACAACCCCCACACAGCTGGACCCCACCTGCTGTACTATCCTCTTAAACGACGGGGAGCAAGCTGATAATTTTCTAAAGTTCCGATGTGATTCTGATGCACACTGATGGGGAAAGAGGAGAGGGTGAGTTCTGAGGGAAACATGTCCATAGGTGTAAGGGCAGGAAATTGAAGGAAGAAAGAGTTCAAAGTTCTGTCAACACAAGACGTAGGTCAGGCAGAGAAAGAAGGCAGGGGGTGAGTGGAGCAGTGAAGTCTTAGCATGGCCCCCGGGTATGGCTCAGAGCAAGGCATCTGGGAGCAGGAAGCAGGAACAGCCATCTTACAGAATGTCCAGGAGCACTAATAAACACCATGGAAGTGTTTTCCCCAGGAGGGCTCAGCAATGCAAAGGCCCAATGAGAAGGAGATGGTCAGATGAATCTAAATGTGGGGCTCCATGGGGAATTGACATAAAAGAGCAAAGAAGCAATTTCATATCAACTTCATAGGGCTGTTGGAAGAATTACATAATGCATTTAAATGTAGCCCAGTGTCAGGGGCGCCTGGGTGGCGCAGTCGGTTAAGCGTCCGACTTCAGCCAGGTCACGATCTCGCGGTCCGTGACTTCGAGCCCTGCGTCAGGCTCTGGGCTGATGGCTCAGAGCCTGGAGCCTGTTTCCGATTCTGTGTCTCCCTCTCTCTCTGCCCCTCCCCCGTTCATGCTCTGTCTCTCTCTGTCCCAAAAAAAATAAATAAACGTTGAAAAAATAAATAAATAAATAAATAAATAAATGTAGCCCAGTGTCTCACACAAAACAAGAGTTCAATCAATGCTAGCTGTTATTGTCATTGCTGCTACTGCTGTTGTTATTTACTCCTGGAACGAGGCATAGGGATCCCTGTTTCTTAGGGACCTGTAAAATGTAAGTCAGCAGTTACTTCTCAATTAACAGGAAAATTCACAAACTATGTGGGGTGTTAAACCCTTCAAACAAGAGATGTTAATGACCATGTATTTGTATAGGTTTCCATTTATACTTACTTTTGAATAGTTAGTGGTTCAGCATTCTTGTGATAATGACTAAAGATAACTGGTACCATTTCTACCACGAATATGGCAGCACAAAAGACTTTAAAAATTGAATGGTAAATAATGCTGTTTTTAGAAAGTCCACATGAGGCTGGGCCTGTGTATTCCGTTATTGCTGCCCCCACCTCATTTTAAAAGGATTTGTGGAGGTTGTCAAAGACACATACTGAACAAAATTAAGAAAAGAAAGTGAGGCAATCAGTGTAAAGAAAACTAAAGGGTAGGGGAATATATACTTGTTGCCCAATGGAAATGAAAGGACATGCTAACCAGTCCTTTTTCTTGATGCCAGTGGTGGGCATAAAATTTGGCTGTGAAGCACCTAGCAGTGAATGCAAAGAGAAGAACAGGACCCACACCATAACTCACAGTTTTCAGTAGTAAGGGAAAATGCCGGTAATGTTGTTACTGAAATATAAACATTTCTTCCTTTATATATTGACAGTAATACAGTGAACAATGCCTATAATACCCTCTTTACAACAACACTTAGTCATCTGTTTAAAAAATATCCTTCCCTCATCTTCAAAAACGCTCTTAATTCCTGGTACAAGAGACTAGGTAGCAGCAGGATTAAAGCATAGCTCTCCAAACTCCAGAATATTTTTCTATATTGTTTAGTAGTCCTGATTGCTCCATAGTAGGTAGAATCACTTTGAAACATATCCAGTTCAAATTTATTAATGTTTCTACCTTTTGGAGGAAATGAAATCACTCATTATACATGACTGAGATGATCACTCCTCTACACATAAAGTATAATTTCCTACCTAGAATGCTTTACCAAAGAAAACTATCCAAAAAAAAAAGAAAAGTCATGAGAACCTGATAATGACATGTTCAGACATGCAATGCCCTTTCTCCGAAAGCTACTGAAAGATGTGTTCCTTGATGATAAGGGAGTAAACTAAGAAAGAGAGGATATGGGATCCAGGAAAGATCTGACTCAGAGAGGCAAACGATGGCAGTGAAGGGAAGCCCAGGATTGGCCAAGGGCACAGGCTGTCCACCCGGAGTGATCAGAGGCTCCAGGAGAAATGACTCCAAGTGGAATACCTGCTGCAGCTAAATATATGGTGAGAGGGGAGTTCATACACAGGGCAAGAGTGTAGGGATACACTGGCAATGATGAGTACATGAGATACCAGTCAGACACACAAGAGCTTTGCATTACAAAAGGGAGGGCATTACTCTCTATACCCATTCCTGACATAAAGAAACAAGAGAAGCCTGGTAAGAAATTCATGAAAATGGCTACTTACAGGAGGCAGAGGGACATGAATAGATTAGGACAAGCACAAGAGTGAGGCTTTTTTAAATGTTTATTTTTGGGAGAGAGAGACAAAGTAAGAGCAGGCGAAGGGTAGAGAGAGAGGGAGACACAGAATCCAAAGCAGGCTCCAGGCTTTGAGCTGTCAGCACAGAGCCCAACACGGGGCTTGAACCCATGAACCATGAGATCATGACCTGAGTCAAAGTCGGACACTTAACCGACTGAGCTACCCAGGAGTCCCTGGAATGAGACTTTTGAAGGTACACCTTTTATGTTGCTTTAACTTTTGAGCCATGTCCACGTATTACCTATTCAAAAAATAAATAAAAAGAAAACAAACACTAAAGACCAAAAAAATAAAAAAGAATGTTGCATCCTATGAAATTGATGGCCAGTGAGAGGTGTTACTTGTTCTGGTTTTTCACAACAACAACTCTTGACCTACACCTGGCTTTCTATATCACACACATCTACAGAGAATCAATGACAAAAGGTCACAGGACATGGCTACAGCCTTGAAAATGAAATCGATGTAGAAAAGAAGTGGGAAGAAGCATTTCCAATTTATCAAAACATGAAATATAGCCACTTGTTTTCTATACAAGTAATAGTGGCTATGTACCCATAGTATGACCTATGTGCGTGTATAGAAATCTAGTAACAAGTTGTTTTTCATGGGGGCACTATTAGAATTGTGCGCAGAGTAATTCTTTAAAAAAAATTTTATTTATTTATTTTGAGAAAGAGGGAGAGTGTGTGAGCAGGGGAGGAACAGAGAGAGAGAAAGAGAGAGAACCCCAAGCAGGGTCTGCACTGGCAGCACCAAGCCTGATGCGGGGCTCAAACTCACGAGCTGGGGGATTATGACCTGAGCTGGAACGAAGAGTTGGAGGCTTAACTGACTGAGCCACCCAGGCGCCCCCTGAGTACAGTAATTCTTTGTTAAGCTAGGCTGCTCTGCTCATTGCAAAGGGTTTAGCATCCCTCGTCCCTGCCCACCAAATGCCATTCTGACTCCTCATTTATTGTGACAACCAAAAATGCCTGCCCCAGCACCCTACATTTCCAGAAACCTCTACCCCTGACTGAGAACCACTGGAAGCAATAAGTAAAAAGAATTAAAACTAAAACTTGCCAACTTTTTTCCCATCACTGCAACTAATTTTCATCAGTTAATTAATTTAATGAATTTTCATAACACATTCGTTAAGAAATCATGAGCAATCTGATCTTACAAATGTTTGGCTGTTACTAAAAATAGCTGTGCCTTGAGTTAAAAAAAAAACTGATCTAAAGAAAATCTGAGGAATCTAGAATCCCTGCCAGCTTTCAGTCAAACCGACTTCACAGAACGCACAGTTTATTTTTTTTAAGTTCATATATATTCTCTCATTGATTATGCTAATTAAATCTCTTAAGAGTCCTGTGAGTTTGGCAAGGAAAAGATTATTTTCCCCATTTTCACAGGCAGGGAGTCAAAGGCTTAGAGTAGTTAAGCAATTTTTCCAAGCTCATAATTGACAGAACTTGGGGTAGAAACCAGAACTTTTGGTTGCCAGGCTCTGGCAGTTTTTTCTTCTCACTCTAGATAGTATTTCCTCTCTGCCAAGCCAGGAACACACTGACTCAATTCAAACCTTTAACTCAGTAATTATAAATTTGAAATGTAGCATCTTCTTTTGAAATAGTTAAGGCAGAAAGAATGGTCCTCAGAATGGTCTGACTTGAAACTCAATAAAGCTGACTTTATAAGTTCGCAAAGGTGATAGAGGTAGGTGCAGCCATTATTCCGTTTTACAGGTGAGGAAAAGGAGGTAGAGAAAGGAGGAAGCACTGTGAGTCAAAGGTCACACATTAATAAGGGTGGGATTTGAATGCCGGCAGTCTAGCTCTGAAGAGAAAACTTCTAATCAATTAAACTTAAAAATAAATCACAAGAAAAATTGGTAGATGGGATGCTTTAGATAAGCAATGAGACATTCTCTTTTAGCTTTGTAAATAACGTTTAAATCAGTATCCCTCATTAAATGTTGGTTGATTTGTAAAAGTGATTTCACAGAATAGAAACAATCATGTAGGGGCACCTGGCAGGCTCAGTTGGTTGAGCATGTGACTCTTGATCTTGAGGTTGTGTGGGTTCGAGCCCCATGTTGACATTAGTTAAAAATAAGAAAATCTTAAAAAGAAAAAAAAGAAAAGAAAAGAAAAGATAAGAAAAGAAAATAAAAGAGAAAAGAAAAGAAATAAAAGAAACAATTATGCAGCTAGTCAAATTACCCAGTATTTTAACTACTCAAGCAGCAGGCAGATAGTAAGTCACCGATTTTCTACTCCAATAATACTTCTGTGATAACAAAATAACTCAGAAATAAATAAGACTCTTGGACATCTTATTTGGACGACATGAAGGATTTATAATTTTTCTACCCTTCCTTTACCAATGTATACCTTGAAAAGACTAAGTACGCAAATGCACAAAGAATTCCCTAACACCAATAGGGCAAAAGAATGCAACAAAATAGAGGCAGACAGCAGTCTGACTTAATTCAAACAATTTCAAAATAGAGGTGGAGCAGTTGACTCTATTCTACTCCCTGTAGTAGGTTATAATGGTCACGATGGATAACCAATGCAGAAGATGCTTTCTCCTCCACAATTTCGACAGAGAATCTCAAAACTCTATTTGTTAGCCAAGTTTACTCTCTAGAAATAAGAGTATGATGTCCTACTAGGAAATACTACTTAAAAATTCACAGTTGTCAAACACTTTAACAGAGAGGGTCGTGCTCATGCCTGAAAATCCAAACCAGGTGGAAGGCAAGTGAGAAATTAAGGAAAAGCCTGAGCTGTAGCCAAAGAAATCATTGTCTGACTCCTCAGAAGAACCAGAGCTCTACAGAGGTAAGAAAGAAAGGGGTAGAGAAAAGGCAGTTAGGAAAACTCTGTGTGGCCTAAACTTCATCATAATTTATGTTTCATGCCACAGTATAGGCGGACGGGTATATGTGGGCCTATAAAACCAGGATTACAATGCACAACCGAGTTAATAATTACGTTGTCAATAACCCATGACCAAAGAAGAGCTAGAAGAAAAAGCACAGCGTCTACTTGCTACTGGTTCGGTGATGGTCCCTGCTGCTACTAGACATTCATTAATCGCAGAGCCTTATGGTTACTCCACTACACCGTCTTCCTAGATGACAGAAATCTGATGCCAGTGTGCATTCCAGGAGTTGCCTGGCAGGGCTCTGGAGCCAGACCAACACAGCATCAGGGACTGAGAAGAACCCAGAGTTCTGCGGTGTGCAGCAGACACTCCACATACCGAGAGCAAACATGGTCCAAAGGCTAGAAAAGATCCCCCAAGTTAACCAGCCAGAGCAAGAGACCATGTTCCCATTTTACAGATGGCAAACAGGCACACGGAAGTGTGATATTCTTCAGTTCACTGGGTCAATACTGAATACCTGAAATAGCAAGCTTAGTAATTGGTTGTAGGGATCATAATAGATCCCATAAGACTAAACCTAGAAGAAAGGAGGAAGAAGGCAGAAGTGGAGGAGGCCCTTCCAGCTGAGCTTAGTTTAGGGGGCGGAAGTGGGTAGAGATAGAAGAACACAGGAAGAGGCCCTTCCAGTAGTGGGCAGGAGAGGAAAGGTCAGGAGGAGTTAGAAGGGGATGGGGACTGGAAGGGGATCTCCACTGGTATGTAGTGTGTAAAAGAGGGGAAGGAAAAGCAGAAATGGCTGTTGAGCCAAAGAAAGTGGGAGAAAGAAGTAAAAGAGAACGAGGGCGGCTCTTACAGCAGTCAGTGTGGAAGGGGAGGGAGGTGGGCACAGGGGATGATGAGGATCTTGGCAGGAGTGTCATAAAAAGAAAGCAAGCATCTCTCTAGACGACCTTCAGTACTGCTAAGATTCCAGTAACTTTCCAGAGTTATCTGTTGCAAATTTAGAAACTCTTCTGCTTGTAAAATGAAAACCGCCTTGTTGCTGTGGTCCATTTTCTCTCATTTAAAATGGAGTGGGGCTGGGGGGACAGTTGGCCACCATTATTGAAATAGCAATTTTCATTGGCTTTGTGGCACCTTAAACAGTCTGGGAGGCAAATATTCGCCCTCCCCTGTTCCACACTGGCCGGGAGAGCCAGGTACGCAACGAAGCAGCCACCTACCCTCTGCAAATCGGCACTGGGTAAATACTCTACTGGAATAACAGAGCCTATACCTCCGTTTTCCAGCGGAACAGGAACATCCAAGAGTTTAATGTTTCTAACTTTCATCTAGCGAGTGTTTTGAAGCTCTGGCTATGGGCTGGACTTCCCTAAGTATGCATGAGGAAACACGGGGATGTCCCACTATGGAACACACATGAGAATCTAAGAGCTGTGAGCTGTGCCTATCTACCACATTAGGCTCATCCGAGCATCTGCTGTAGCCTCATCAATAGTCCAGAAAGGAAGGAGTCCAGGTGCCTCATGGCTGCTTCCTGTCTCCAATCCCTTCAGTAATTACGGTTCTGAGTCAGCTTTCATAACCCGCAGTGAATGACACACCTACTCTGAAGCACACATCCTGATATAACCAAGCCCATAAAAGGCTAAAGATAAAAGAGAAAATCATAACAGTATGATGGGAATCATAACAAGATATAATTTCCATAAAAATCATCTCGGTGGCAGCTTCTTCTAAAAAACGGGGTAAAGTAAACATAATATCTCTCACATTATGTTTATGTTCTGTACCTGGTATAAATTCTATTTCTTCATTAAATAGAAAGGAGGGAAAAGTCTACATAGAGAACTAAAATATTACATGAGGGTTTTTTTTTCCCCATTCAATTTGGAAAGTTTTTGCAAAAGTGGATCATTTATTTATGAAAGCCCTAACTTTCTGATCTTATTTAATGAAGAAAGCTTTAGCTCTGATGAAGGGAAAAGACCACAGTGGCTCATTTAGCCACCAAGGGAAGCTTTGACAAAGGTGGGGACCAAGACTCATCAAGGAAGGCCCCTACAGCATGGAGGCTTGGGTAATGGCCATCAGATTCATTCTGCCACTAAGGACCTTTACTTGGTATCAGAAGGTGGACATGCTGGGGGTGCCTGGGTGGCTCAGTCAGTTCAGCGTCCAACTTCAGTTCAGGTCATGATCTCACGGTTCATGAGTTCAAGCCCCTTGTCAGGCTCTGTGCTGAAAGCTCAGAGCCTGGACCCTGCTTCAGATCCTGCGTCTCCTTCTCTCTCTGCCTCTCCCCCACCCATGCTGTCTCTTCCTCTCTCAAAAATAAACATTAAAAAAAGAAAAAGAAGAAGATGGACATTCTGTACTCTTGGAGGCAGAAGATATCAGAAAGCAGGCAGATATGGATCAAATCCAGGCTATGGCACTTATCAGCTGCCTCAGTTGTGTTACTTAATTTCTCCGAGCCTCAGTTCCTTTGATAGTCAGATGAGAATGAGAACAGTACCTACCTCAGTGGGTTGTCATAATGAGATGAAATGTTAAAGGTTCTGGCTCGGACAACACATACCAGCCCTCTTTCACTTCCCCTTACCTCTCCTATGGCTAAACCCCAGACCAGCAGAACAGGACACTAAACATCTCTAAATTTCATTTTCTTCAGCTATGAACTGATGAAGGCTGATATATGGGAAAGCATTACATGTATGTACCAACATTAGGAAATATTGTTATTAGTGCCAATCAGCACCCCTCCCTCAAAATTGTATTTCATGGAATAAGAGTAAGAAGCATCTCTCAGACAGTTTCTACCCCATCTGCTTACCGCTAAATGTTGATATACTTTTATATTAGTGTCCCCTGAGGGGGATTAAACTGTGCTTTATAGTTATTTTCATTTTCATTTTGTGCATTTAATTAATGCTTTTATCTCTGTGCTCACACTCTGGGGTAAAATTTGAGAAAACCAGAATCTCAAAGGGTAAAGACAAATATTAGCAGTAAGCAACTTGATTCTTACTTATCCTTGCACCCGCAACCCAAAACACATTGAAAATTTAGCAAACATGTAGCGGGATTAAAACAACAACAACAACAACAACAACAACAACAACAACAAGACAAGCATCAAGAAAAAAAGGAACATGCGTTCCCCTGGGTGAAATTTGCCCTAGAATCCTCAGTACCTAAGTGCCCAGCACTTTCTCCATCTGGAGAAACAAAACAACTTCAATCTACCATCACCCATTATTGAGAAGAAAAAGTTAAAAACTAAATCTGAAAGGCACTAACATTCTTCTGATATGTATCTCCACTGAGTGAACAGAAGGGCCACATGTAGCCTCCAGATATACATGGCCTTCAACTCCAAGCTGTTTAAAATACACAAACCATAGCCCCCTTTCCCCCATTGTTGAGAAGATGAGGAGCTCGATGGACAGGTGAAGGCTGGGATTGAACCCCATCCTACCATCTCCTCCACACCACATGTGCCTGGTGGCTTTCAGAGAAACACCAGTGCACCTAGTCACTCTGTCTTCTCATTCAGGATGCCAAATGCTAACTAACCATAATCAGGAGTTTTGATTACGGAGTTTTCTCTTTCTCTCTCCATTCTTAGTACGAACACCATGTTTTCTCTAACTTCTAATCATTTTTCCTCTGTCCTTTCTGCCAATTTCTAGGTTCTTCCCACCCATCCCAGTGTTTCTTCTGGCCAGTGCTTTGCACTAGCTTTGCATGGATATCATGCCAGAAGAATGGAAATTTATATTCACAATTTTGTAACAAACAGGTAAGACAAAGTTAAATAAAGAGAAATCAGAAGCCAGATGAGAGCATCAATTTATACAGGGTTCTTTGGTCCACTGGGAATCTTAAAAGAACCCCAATAACATCAGTTTAAAGAGGTTCTCAGCATCTGACTGTAGAAATACACAATTTTGGACAAAGTATATTCTCTCCTCTGACAGTGAAGAATAAACATCTCCTGACTCTGGTTCTCTAATGCTAGATAACCAATGACTTCAAAACTTAGTGGCTCGAAATAACAGCTTTTTGTTATTTGTCATGATTCTAGGGGCTCTTGCTTCCCATCTGAAGCTCAAATCACCTGAAGGCTTTTCCTCACATGCTGGCATCTTGCTGAGATCACTGGTTGGCATCCCTCTCTCCAGACAACCTCTCCAAACAAGTATCTTAGACTTCTTCCCCATAGGGCAGTCTCAGAATAGTCGGACTTCTTAATGGCAGCTGGCTGCTCCCAGAGCAAGTATTCTGATACGCAGGAAGTCAAGGCTGAAGTCTCTTAAAACCTTTGCCCAAAAAACTGGCAGTCACTTCTGCCATACTTTATACAACAAAGCTGTCATCAGACCCATTCAGATTGAAAGGGAAAGGGGGACAGACCCCACCTTCAAAAGAAGAACCGAGTTTGAAGACCGCATTAACAAACCACACTCAGATAGCCTTGCATGATCTCCATCACAAACGTGGGGCTGATGGCAGACTGAGCCCTAGCGGATCATCTACACATGTAGATGCCTACTCCCACAGGACAACATAATCTTAATGCTGGGAGATAAAAGGAGGCATTGGTCAACTGTGCTAGTTGGCTATTCACAGTGCTTTCATTTCACTACCAGTCACCAAGGTTGGGGAAGTGACTGGAAAGAAAGAATAAGAGCTTTCTTTGATCACTAGCAAGTCATCAAATTTCCATATGCATTGCCTGTGTTTTAATGTCTCCCGGTTAAAAAAAAATACCATTTGTATTTTCATGGAGGTACAATAGGTTTAGCTTCAAATTTTGATCATTTTAAGACTTCACTGCTCCTCTTCTTGTACTGGTCCTCCAAGTGCAGATGAATGGATAATTAGTCAGCGTTATTGGACAAATAGATTTGCAGGACATTAGCAATGTAAACTCATGCTTGAATTCCTGCTGTGAATATTCATTTAGATAAGCAGCAAAACTTCAGGTTATTTTAAATTAGACCCAGACATCAATCCTACAACTACTGGAGACTGTATCTGTATATAAAACTGCTCATTAAAGCCAGGCAAGAAAGAAGTAACTCCTGGAAAGGCCAACTGAGCAATTACACCAAAGCTTATCCCCACCAATGACTCGTTATGAATATCTCTGGTGTTCCAGCCCTGGAAGAACCCACAAAGGACAAGGCAAGGAGTTTTCAGTTTTAGATGACTACTAAACCCCGAGGGAACTGGTTCTCTTTGAATCCTTTGTCTTCCCCCTTCCTGATAACTGCAGGCAAGTAGGTGGCTTTTTTTGCCCTGCTTGTCTGGTTTCATAACAGCCTATTTCAAATTTGCTGAGTGACTTCTTCAGAAATCTCATATCATCAGTTACTTGAGTTCTTCCTTGCCCCACATGGTCAAAATAAGATAGGACAGCTCTAATAGCTCTTCAGGGCAGTTCTTCCCTGGTGCGGACAAGGCAAGGGGGACAGTGAGGCAACATCAAGAGCTTCTTGCTTCACCGGCATCAAGTGTCCAGAGTACAGCACAGACAGCAGCTTATGGTGACCAGGATGGGCATGGAGAAAAGGGTGCACAATGTCAACATGGAAACTGGGTTAAGAAAATCCTGGGGGAAAAAATAGATAGCTAATTAGAGTTTTCCAATCAACACACACAAACCGGAATGGATTTTCAAAGATGTTCCTCTTTTTTTGTGTGCCAGAATTTAAGCCTTTTTCTGAGCACCAGGAAGTTACAGCCGACAGAAGGGGATTTGGTGATAGAAAATAATAATAAAAGAAAGTGATCATAAAAGAGCTATTTGTTGAGCCCTTACAACATGCCAGGTGGATACTATGACTAATCGCATTTAACACATGAGGAAAATGGGGCACAAATACATTTAATAACCACACGAAGAGCACTTAGCAAGCCGGGGGGCAGAGCTGCCCAACAATGGAGTTCATACTCTTCACTACCACTAGTATAAAGATGAAACAGAAGTTTTCTGACTGGACAAGGCTGGTATCTAATCCCAACTCCATCATTACTGTGCCTGACATGTGACTTTAGTTTTTAGCCTCTCTGAGCCTCAGTTTCCTCACTTAATTCTTCCAGGTGCTATGAATTCCCAGAACATAGTTGGTTTTCAATAAACTATAGGTATTTTTATCATGCAGGCCAGAGGGAAAATGGTCAAGTTAACAACATAAACCACAATAATGAGAAGGAAACCCAGAAGCATCAGGAACATGAACACTCCATGCTGAGCTGAGCAGGAAAACCGTACCTTAGAGAAGACTCTTTCCAGGGCCTTGATCCCCTCTTCACACGTGAACTAGACCCAATCTTGAGAGAGTCTGTATAGTCTGTGTGCACAACTCAAAGAATTAACATAGGTTTTCCTTTCCCTTTTACGTGGAGATATATAAATACATAATATCTGACATACAAAACTATATTTTTACTCATATCCAATCTTTTCTAACTCCAACAGGTCTCTACATCTGATTCTAAATTAAGTCCTCTCCAGGCACAGTTCTGATTAAATCCCACTGGCTTCAGAGCCATTGAATCATCTTCAATGCCAAGTGAATGAAATCCAATCTCTGTGGTCTTGCCTCCTCTACCTCACAGCAGAGATTTAGGCTTCCATCCTAATGCTATCTCCCCTCATGCCTCATCTAGAACTCCTCTTCTAGGAAGGACAAGGCCCATCAGCCCACTTCTCCCTGGATATATTTACCTTGGCTCATACCCTTCTATTGTCTTTGTACTGGCTGGTTCCCCTGAGCACCTGCTCATTTTCTCCTGCTCAAATCCCTATGATCTGTTAAGACCCCACTAAAGGGCCTTCTCTTCCAATAAAACTCCTTATACAGTCTGAATGTTTGAGCCTCCCCTAAAATTCATATGTTGACATTCGAACCCCCAAGGTGATGGTATTAGGAAGTAGGCCTTTGGGAAGTGATTAGGTCATGGGAGTGAGCCTCATTAATGGGATTAGTGCCCTTATTTTTAAAAAGGGCCCAGAGAGCTTCCTTGTCCCTTTCACTGTGAGAAGATGCTCTTAAGTCTGTGACGCAGCAAAGGGCCCTTACCCCAACCATGCTGGTGCCCCGGTCACACAGTGATAAATATCTGTTGTTTATAAGCTGCCCAGCATGTAATATTTTGCTGTAGAGCCCAAACAGACTAAGACACACATCCCATAAGTAGTTCAGGCCCAGCAATCCATTCTCTTCTTCCTCTAAATTCCTACCATGTATATAGCCTTCTTCTCTCCAATGCATGTATAGACGGTTCAGTATTGCTATGTAACTTCCCCCAGGGAAATCCTTCTCTCTCCAATGATGCCCATATGCAACTTGAGACAACACATATGATTAAGAGTATAGGGTTGTAGTCGGGCAAATCTAAAGTCAAACCACAACTCTGCAATTTTCTAGCTATATGACCTTGAGCAAGCCATTTAACCTCTCTACATAGTATTTTCCTCTCCTATAAAATAGGATAATAATATCAGTCATCTCCTATGATTTGGGGGTGGGTTCATACCAGGCACATATGAGTGCTGAATAATGTCAGCTATAATTATTATCAATACCCATTTCTCATACTTTTTTCTATCCCCAATAGCACTATCTAATCTATGTATCTATCCAACCACCTATCCATTCATCCATCTTTCCATCTATCTGTGTAAGACACTCAATGAATCTTTGCCTACTGCCTAATTTGGATGCACCAATCCTTCTCAAATTTCCATTTCTCCAAGAAGCTCAAAGCTGTTTCTAGTTTATTAATCTGGCATTGAAACTCAAGAAGAGTCTCCAGATAGGATCTCACAGAGAGCCTGCGGATTTCCAGGAGGCTGAAAGGGGAGTGAAAAGTGATCATTTCCTTAGTTCAGATATGCTGGCTTGAAGAACAGCTGAATAATTCATTAGGTCTTTTAAGGTACATTGATCAGATTCTGCTCTTTGAGAAGCATTTTACCTTGAAGTAAACTATTTGTCATTCTCCTTTCAAATGAGAGGTAGATAATAGACTGCCTCTCTTTAACAAAACTATAATAAAGGTCTAAATGATAATAATCCCTTAGACTTGCAGAGTGCATCACAGTTTATAAAGCACATTCATATCTATCATCCCATTCCATCCTTCCAACAGCCCCATCAGACAACCAGAGGGCTTATCTCAGTGTGATAAATGGGAATGCTCAGGAATGTTCAAGAGCTTTCCCACATGCCAATTTGTTGGTTCAAATATTCCAACTCCTAATTCACTGCTCCTTTTACAGCACCATAGGATATAAAACTATTTGTGCATCTTTACAAAGAGATACGCAGCTGGAAAGAATGGACCCCACTGCTAATTTGTATTCTGGCTAAAGTACTTGTATTATCACCTTGGAGATATGAATGCAAAGCAAAACTGTCAAATGGCATGTAAGGCAGTTCAATACTTACATGAGGCTAAGTGGGAGACCTTGGTTGAAAGTCTATTTTAATGCAGCCATTTCCAGGGTATTTCATACTCGTTTTCCTAGAGTGAAACAGTATACAGCTCCAGCCTCCAGGAATTTCCTGTTTCCATACTCAGTGTGGACCACATTTTGGTACTCTTCCTACACCTACTGTTTTCCCAGGACCCCTCACCCACTGCCCTCCAGCTGCCCAACCAGCTACCTGGCTCCCCCTCAGACGTAGAGCATGTTCTAGCTGAACACCTATTCGGGGGCTATTTCCATCTTCAACCTGCTCCCTTCTCTCATTCACACCTCTGAGCAATTACCTCAGAGAGACCTTCAGCCCATCTTATCACATACCATCCACACGCACACACCCTGTAACCACTTCCCTACTGTTTCATCATGGTACTTATCACAATTTGACACTTCACAATTCTTTTATGTCTCTGTTTATGAGTGGTCTCCCCTCTAGAATGTAAGTTCCATAAAGACAGGCTTTTGTTTGGTTCACCACTATCCCACCAGTACTTAGAACAGTGCCTGACAATAAGAAGCTCCCAATAAATACTTGTTGAATAAGGGAATGCAGCCTACAAATTTCCCTGTTTAGAACCCCTACTTCTTCTGATGTGAAAAGATTCTTACACATGAAACTAAAAGAACAGAAACAAATCTCACAACTAGGACAAACGCAGAGACAATCAGTGCCATGGAAGGGATGCAAAACATGTGGGCAGAATCCCTGAGACCAGAACAACCATGACTGCAACTAGGTTACATCACTAGAGCTAATGCCATTCACTTGATAAGAACAGATTAATGACCAATACTCCTCTCCTACCCCAACCAACTGACTGTCTCATTGCCTAAGGCAATTCCATCAAATGCCTCCAGCTGTTTCTTTTGAAAAAAGATTCAAGTTATTTCCTGGATTTCACATGTATGACAATAAATTGGCATTTACCACCTGGGAGTAGCACAACCTGACATTACCCATTTCAATCTGATACAGTAACAACTATTCAACATTGGTCATGAAGTATTCTTCCTAAAAATGTTTAACCTGTATGTAATAATGAGAAAATCATCACATGTCCAGAAGGTGGGATATTAACCAGGGTAACTGGCCAGGACTCAAAAAAAATCAGTGTCAGGAAGAAAAAAAAGGGACTGGAAGACTCTCCTAGATTAAATACATAATACACACATACAAACGAATGAATGAATGAATGAATGAATGAGTAAATAAATAAATAACTAGGTAGGATCCTGGGATGGGGAAAACATAACTAAAATTAGGAAACTGGGAAAATTTAATATGGAATGCATAGTTTACAGAAGCTCCATCAGCTATACCCATTTACTCTGCATTATTGAAAACCAAGATCCAGTTTATCATCAGTCACCCCTACAAGTAATCATTATGCATTTTCCACATACATCACGTCCTCTAGTTACATACATCTGGTCACAATAAAATCTGCATCCTGAGTTCAATAGGGCTTAGCCTCCGTGGAGCATCTTTAATGCTAACTGGAAGAGACAGGGTTTATACATGCTTATTTAGAAGATGATTATGAAAACTGTATTCCCTAAGCCTGCCTTTTGGATTTTTATTATTCCTTCTATTTCTCCACCTCCCTCCCTCTCTCTTTGCATTGGCAGGGGTGGGGGATATGTCAATTAACATTTAGTAAGTTCTCGCATTGAATACATTAAATACTACATTAAATACTACTTCAGCCACTAAATTGTAAATTCCTTGAGAGTAGAAATGATACCTGGTTAATCTTTGCATTCCTTGTGGCAAACAAAATGTCTCACATAGAGTACATAGTTCATAAGTGGTTGTTGAATTCTGGGTGAGGAGATGGGCTAAATGGGTGATGGACATTAAGGAAGGCACTTGTTGGAATGAGCACTGGGTGTTGTATGTAGGTGGTGAATCACTAAATTCTACTCCTGAAACCACTATTAAACTATATGTTAACTAAGTCGGATTTAAATAAAATTTTTAAAAAAGATTAACAACAATAACTAATAATGACAATAAAAATTAAATAAATGAAAATTACTGTACTTCAATTTAGAACATGTAATGACTATTGCTCGAATTTTTAAATGACCCCGAATCTCTGTACTTTGAAACGTACTGAGGAACTAACACATTTTTCAGATTTTGCTACTTTCATTCAGTTGCCAAGTCTCTTAAACATTTCATGAAATGTTTAACAATAAAATTACTCTTCACATCTCAAGAAATATTTTTGAAGAAATTGGAAAATCAAGACATTCTTTCCATGTATAAAAAATTCAACAAGTGATTCAATAAGTCAATATCATACCTTATTTCAAAATGAAAAGGCATGAAGAGCATTTACTAAGATCTTCTGAATACTCTTACCTACATCTGCTAAAAAAAAAAAAAAAAGGCTTGTTTCACCAAATAATCCTTGCAGCATGATTTATCCACCTTTCTGCAATCATATCAACCACATCTTCACTCACCTTCTCCAATGAGAAATTTTATACTTGCTTATTTCTTTTTTTTGTTTTGTTTTTTTTGTTTGTTTGTTTGTTTGTTTTAATTTTTTTAACGTTTATTCATTTTTGAGACAGAGAGAGACAGAGCATGAATGGGGGAAGGTCAGAGAGAGAGGGAGACACAGAATCTGAGCCGTCAGCACAGAGCCCGATGCGGGGCTCGAACTCACGAGCCGTGAGATCATAACCTGAGCCAAAGTTGGACGCTCAACTGACTGAGCCACCCAGGCACCCCTATACTTGCTTATTTCTTTAGTATTTACTGAATTCATTCAGGCAATGTGAAAAGTGTTATAATATTTAAAAATCATTTAACTTTCTCCTTTACAGCTCCCTCCTTGCTTTTTTAAGTTCCCTTTCCATTTGGGAATCTTGACATTTGTAAATGTCCTGGATCATCAGGCTCTGAGACATTCAAATTCTACTTTACTGAAATCAGACTGCGTGGGGCGCCTGGGTGGCTCAGTCAGTTAAGCATCTGACTTTGACTCAGGTCATGATCTCAGGGTTCGTGAGTTCAAGCCTTGCATCAGGCTCCATGCTCACAGCATGGAACCCGCTTGGGATTCTCTCTCTCTGCCCCTCCCCAACTCGTGCTTTCTCTCTCACTCTCTCAAAATAAATAAATAAACTTAAAAAAAATCTGTGTGCTGAATTTCAACAATTATGTTTCCTCTACACTTGCTGACATTCTTTCATGGGCATTAAGACCACTACCTCCACTGGGGCCTCATGCACCCCCTTCCTATAATCAAAATGGTTTGCAAGGCAAGCTTTTTCTAAGACCACATACATATCCCAAAGAATTACCACGACCTAGTTCTAGAACATCACTCCAGATAGATTTCAGCCAGTGGCAAAATATACGAAACATCTTTACTTCAGCAGCTGAGCCTCGTTTCTAAGAACCACTCCCTCTTTGAGAGGCTAACCAGAGGAAATCACCCCCTCGGAGAAAAAGAGACCATGGGCTTGGTCCCCGTCCAGCCACCACCCAGCTGCACAATCCTGAGATGTGTGTCTCTGAGCTTCAGTTTCCTCATCTTTATAATAAAGCAGTTATACTAGGTCATCTCTCACTTGTCTTCCAATTCTAAGATTCTGTAATTCCACTGAGTGGTCCTATTTGGCACAGAGGAGAAACATGATTATCAAATCTTATATATGTACACACACACACACATACACACACACACACACACACAGCTTTGGGTAGCTCTTCATTATCTTGCTACTTCCATATATTTTGGGTGCTCTGGCAACTTCCAAAAGGACCTATAAGAACTTAGAGATTAAAACACAGCCCAAATCTATGACATAGCAATTGTACTCTTAGGTCTATATCCAAGAGAAATAAAAACATACGTCCACACAAAACTCGTACACAAATATTCACAGCAGCATTATTCACACTAGCAAAAAAATGAAAATAACAAAAATGTCTATCAGTTAATGAATGGATAAATAAAATGTGGTGTATCCATACAATGGTATATTATTCAGAAAGGAATGGAATGCTAATACTTGCTACAACATGGATGAATCTTTTTTTTAATTTTTTGTATCGTTTATTCATTTTTGAGAGACAGAGCGTGAGCAGGGGAGGGAGGGGCAGAGAGAGAGTGAGAGAAAGCATCTGAAGCAGGCTCCAGGCTCTGAGCCGTCAGCACAGAGCCCGATGCTGGGCTCGAACCCATGACCAGGAGATCATGACCTGAGCTTAAGTTGGGCACTGAACCGCCTGAGCCACCAAGGCACCCCCAACATGGATGAATCTTGCAACCATCCCACTAAGTGAAAGAAGCCAGTCCCAAAAGACCACATGTTCTATAAATCTATTTATATGAAATGTCCATTATAGGCAAATCTATTAATACAGAAAGTAAATTAATGGTTGCCTCAGGCTGGAGTGGAGAGAGAGTTGGAGGGAAATGGGAAGTAACTGCTAATAAGTAAAAGGTTTCTTTTGGGGGTGATGAAATTTTCTAAACTTGATTGTGATGATGGCTGCACAGCTCTGTGAATATACTAGCATCCACTGAATTGCACACCTCAAATGGATGACTTGTATGGTATTTGAATTATAGCTGAACAAAACTGGTTTTAAAATATTAACAAATAAACATGCCCCAGGTTTCTGCCTAAGGATAAAAGAATTAAAAAAAAAAAAACTTTTGAAGGAAGCTCTGGGTTCAAATCCCAATGCTCCTCCTCAATAGCTGTGTGACCTTGAGCCTGTCTCTGACCCCACAAGGCAGAAATGACCCATCCTGGTAAATTCATCCGTGTGTAAGATGTCCTCTAGGGACACAGCCTACCAGCCTATCATCTAGAAAACACACACTTCTTTCCACTGCCCTTGTTTGGTACTGCACATAAAGTAATGTCATGGTTCAACTTCATGCGTATTCTTCTGAGGCCATATTATTATCAGCCTTTTGGGTGTCCATGATTGTGCCCCACAAATACACACACATTTATACATATGCATGCAAATTCACACACTGTTTCTAATTAGGCCATTTACTTCTGCGAGTTGGTAATTTAGACTGTAAACACAAAGGTAATATTTCTATGGCTTTAAAAAACTAGCTAAGTGATGTCTACTTTAACTCAATAATTTGTTGTTTTTTAAACTCTCTACTTTCTCAAAATACCTTCTTTTGTTTTATTACTTTTTTTAAGAACTACTATCAGAAAATGAGAAAATAGGGGCCCCTGTGTGGCCCAGTCAGTTGAGCATCTGACTCTTGATTTCTGCTCAGATTATGATCACAGGGTTGTAGAATCAAGCCCCACGATTCTCTCTCTCTCTCTCTCTCTCTCTCTCTTTCTCTCTCTCTCCCTCTCTCTCCCCCTCTGCCCCTCTCCCCTGCTCTCTTGCTCTCTCTCTAAAATAAATTTTTAAAAAGATAGAAAATGAGAAAATAAGCTTGCTTTTGGCAATCATACAGTCATCAAACATCTAACATAGGGTTGGGCAAAATGGGAAAAGGAGAGTGGGAGGTATAGGCTTCCAGGTATGGGATGTATAAATCATGGGAATAAAAGACACAGCATAGGGAATATAATCAATGATATTGTAAGAACATTGTAGGGTGACAGATAGTAGCTACAGTTACTTGTGGTGAGCAGAGCATAATATATAAACTTGTGAATCAGTATGTTGTACACCTGAAACTAATGTACCATTGTGTGTCAACTGTACTCAAAAATAAATAAATAAATAAATAGATAGATAGATAGATAAATAAATAAATAAAACCTAACATGTTCCAGAAGTTGTGCAAAGCACTCAAGATACAAAGATGAATATGGGACCCTAGTTAGCCTTAACTCTTGAAGAGCTCATCGTCCAGTGAAACCATAGTAAAAAAATTCTTTTTTAATTTTCAAAATTTTTTCAGCTTTATTGAAATATAAATGACATATAACATTTTGTAAGTTTAAGGTGTATGACCTGTTGATTCAATACACTTATTATATACTGCAAACGATCACCCCTGCAGCATTAGCTAACACCTCCATCCAGTCATATAATTACCGTTTTTTTTTTTTTTTCAACGTTTATTTATTTTTGGGACAGAGAGAGACAGAGCATGAACAGGGGAGGGGCAGAGAGAGAGGGAGACACAGAATCAGAAACAGGCTCCAGGCTCTGAGCCATCAGCCCAGAGCCTGACGCGGGGCTCGAACTCACGGACCGCGAGATCGTGACCTGGCTGAAGTCGGACGCTTAACCGACTGCGCCACCCAGGCGCCCCTACCGTTTCTTTTTTATAATGAGAACATTCAAGATCTACTCTCTTCACAACTTTCAAGCATACAATAAATTATTGCTAACTATAATCACGGTGCTGTGCATTAGATCCCAGAACTTATTCATTTTCTAACTAGAAGTCTATACCCTTTGACCAACATCTCATTTCCCCCACCCTCGACCCCTGAAAAAAAATTTTTTAATCAACCAAACTAATTCTCTTCATTGATATAAAAGAATGAGTTCTTGTTAGTGTTCTAATACCTCCCAGATGGGTTGGCTTCGAGCAGCTGAAATCTTTGGAAACTTAGAAACATCCCCTGCACCAATGAGAAGGCAGACCAAGAAGTCTATCACAATCTTCTCCAATGAAAATACGCCATTTTAAGCCAGGTTGAACCTTCCCTCCGTTTTTATAAAGTTCCATGGCTAAAGCTGAAGATATTTTAGCCAATATGTAAATCAGTCAATGTGCAGCACTGTGTCGATATGTGAATACTTATTACATTGCTATATAAACCTGTACACATGTTACTAAATAGAAAAAACACCCAGATCATTTAAAACCAAACTCTTTACATTAAAAATAATCTGAATTCATATATATTGGTATATGGTGTTTATGTGCACTCCCACTCAATTTACACGTGATTAATTTGTGTGCTTTAGAAAAAAGCAATGAGGGGAGCCTGGGTGGCGCAGTCGGTTGAGCGTCCGACTTCAGCCAGGTCACGATCTCGCGGTCCGTGAGTTCGAGCCCCACGTCGGGCTCTGGGCTGATGGCTCAGAGCCTGGAGCCTGCTTCCGATTCTGTGTCTCCCTCTCTCTCTGCCCCTCCCCCATTCGTGCTCTGTCTCTCTCTGTCCCAAAAATGAATAAACGTTGAAAAAAAAAATTTTTTTTAAAAAAAAAAGAAAAAAAATTAAAAAAAAAATAGAAAAAAGCAATGAAATCAATACCTGTTTTTAATATGTATATACTAATTTCAAAATCCACAATTTAAGCAACCTGCCAAATATTAAAACATGGGTATGCAAACTAACAATTCTTCTCAGATATCTGTTAGTAATGTTATAAATAGTAACGCTAATTCACACTAATATAAATGCCAACTTTTTGCCACCTCTTTGGCTAAATAGAGAAGTATGCATAATCTGACTCCCTATAAATTCTAATTTTAAGAAATTATATTTATCACTATGCTATACTTATTACCCATACCTACACAGTATTTATCCAAAATTCTATGCAAAAGACATCTCATTGGTAACTTTTCCCGTATTAAAAAAAAAAAAAAAGTTTTAATGTTTTAAGTAGAACAATATGCGTTCTATTTAATCAAAAAAAAAAGGAAAAAATGACAGCAACATGAATGTAAAAAATGCACATTTTTTCAACATCAAAGTCATCTTGGAATACATACAAAACTATTTTAGGGGCGCCTGGGTGGCTCAGTCGGTTGAGCGTCCGACTTCGCTCAGGTCACAATCTCACGGTCCGTGAGTTCGAGCCCCAAATCAGGCTCTGTGCTGACAGCTCAGAGCCTGGAGCCCGTTTCAGATTCTGTGTCTCCCTCTCTCTCTGGCCCTCCCCCCATTCATGCTCTGTCTCTCTCTGTCTCAAAAATAAATAAATGTTAAAAAAAAAAAAACTATTTTAAACAGGAATGAACTTTATTCAGGTCTACCTGAATAATTGCCTCAAATTTTTGCCCATTTTGACTGGAGCTCCATCCTATCTATACCCTCAAATCTTCCTCCCCTTCTTCGTACTTGTCCATTACCCCTTCTCAGCACCCCCTGACACTGTTAACACTTCACTGCTTTGCTTATAAGGCCACAGATTACTCAGGTCCAACACCAGGTACCAATGACTGAGGAGGGGAGAGGTTAAGGTCACTGGATTTGGGGAAGGCAATGAACAGCAAGATCCAGGTGTTAAATGATCATCTACCTGGACAAATAATTAAGTCAAAAATGATGAAGACAGGTACAGCCACTGTGGGAAACAGTATTACGGTTCCCTCCATAAAATTAAAAATAGAACTACCCTATGATCCAGCAATTCCATTTCTGGGTATTTATACAAAGAAAATGAAAACACTAACTTAAAAAGATTTTGCACTCACTGAAGGATAAACTATTTACAATAACCAAGATACAGCGTAAATGGGTGCATGGACAAAGAAAATGTGGTATTTATGTACAATGGAATATTATTCAGCCATAAAAAAAGAAATCTTGCCCTTTGTGATAACACAGATGGTTCCTGAAGGCATTATGGTAAGTGAAATAAGTCAGACAGAGAAAGACATTGTATGATCTCACTTTCCCACTTATGTACTTACATGTGGAATCTAAAAAACAAACACAAACTCATAGATACAGAGAACAGATTGGTGGTTACCAGAGGCAGAGGGTGGAAGGGTAAGCAAAAACGGGCCAAAGAGGTCAAAAGGTACAATCTTCCTGTTATAAAACAAGTAAGTCATGGGGATGTAACGTACTACATGGTGATTAGAGTTCATAATATGGTATTGCATTTTTAAAATTTGCTAAGAGAGTTAATCTTAAAAGTTCTCATTACAAGAAAAAAGAAACTAAGTATTTATGGTAGCAGATGTTAACTATACTAATTGTGGTGATCGTTTCATAATATATACAAACATTGAATAATTTTATTGTACACCAAAAACTAATATGATGTTATATTGTCAATTATACCTTAACTTAAAAAAATAAAAGAATGAAGAAGACAATAAACAAATGGAAAACAGATGTAAGATCTTCAAAGATGAGTAGAAGTGACCATGGTCTTGATAGATAGCAGACAAAAAAGATGCAGAGTGATAAAGTGTAACATTTGGGAGCTGAATTAAGTGATCTCAAAGATGCCATCCATTGCTAACAAAGGGGCCTGAAAACATCTCAAGAATACTAGTAGTGACCTCCTGTAGATTCTTCATCAGAATGCCCAGACAGATCTATTTTCACACCTCCCTTGCCCTTCTAAAATCCCTAGTCACTTCCTCTCCACCTCAACAGATAATCTGGCTTCCTTGTTTACGAAAAAAAAAAAAAAAATCAAGGTCATCAGAAAGAGATTCAGCACAGACTCTCTTTTCGGTCTCAGTTCTTACACTTCTTCATCTATTTTCTGTTCCCTAATAGAGGAAAATCCTTCCTGGCTTCTAGCATTAAACCCTCTGCTTTTCACCCTCTTTTCTTAATCAAGTATTGTAGAGTGCCTCCATAATCTAAGAGCATGAACTGGTTTATTAAGCTTGTGAAAGTTTATAAACCTCCCCAATACTCAGCTTCTTTAGCTATAAAATGGAATATAATGTCCACCATTCAAGACAGTTGTAAGATTTAAATATGATAATAGATTAAAGTAGCTGCCCCAAAGTAGGATGCTTAACAATAACTAGCTATTATTATTACCCTCTCAGGGCTGTCTCCTTCAATTACCAAGCACACTTCCTCTCACACTAACTGCAAAATCCATTTAGAGCTGACTTCAGAGAGGTGGTCTACCCACTGGGAACATAGCCCTGAACAAAAGCAAGGGAAAGTCCTTGCCCTCACGGAGTTTATAGCCTAGCAGGCAGAGAGAGAGAGGCAATAAATAAAACACAGAAGTAAATTATATAGTGTTAAAAGATGCTAAGCCCTATGGAGTCACAATTTATGAAAGCATGTACTGGGAGGCCTCACTTTACACACTTAAATGCATGTAAGCAAAAACCTGAATGAGGCAACTGGCCAAGCAGATATCTGGAGAAGAGTATTCCTGAGAGGGCCAAGGCAGGAGCATTCTGGATGGTCTGAGGAATAGCAAAAAGGCTGGTGTCACTGAAGCCAGTGAGCAAGGGGGAGGACAGTAGATGAAGGCAGAACAATGAGGGGAGGGGAGCAGAAGCCGTGCAGATCAGACCTGACAGAGCCTTGAAGGCCATTGTAAGGAATTCAGCATTTACTTTGAGTGGGTCAAAGAGTAGGAGCCTCTGGTGAAATCTGCACAGTGGCAAGATCCAACTTCACCTTTGTTAGGATCACTCTAAACACTGTTGAGGACAGGCTCAAGGTCAAGAAAGGAAGAGGAAGACCAGTTAGGAGACTATTTCAATAATTCAGGACAAAGATGATAGTGGCTGGTTGGTGTCAATAGAGGTTGAGAAGTCGTTGGGCCCTGGATATATTTTTGAAGGGAATGTAATACCAAAAGGATTTTCTGATCCATCCAATTGCAATGCAGAAAAAGGGAGGGGTCAATGATGATTTCCAAGGATTTTGTCCAGAGCAACTGGAAGAACCCATTGGCCCTTTCCTGAGCAAGGCAGGAGGGTAATGAATGCCTTTATCTCTCCCGGACCATTGCTTCCTGCCCACTAACAGCCCAAAGGTCTTCTTGCTTTAAGAATAGAAAAGAAAGCATGTTAGCTTTCTGCTCTCCTAATCTCTCCTAATGCTTGACACTAAATTTCCTTGCAAAATTGCTCTGTAACCACTGCCTTCACTCTTCCCTTCTTCTACAAATGACACTTCCCTTCTTCTACAAACAACACTCCTGCAGGGCAATGAGGACATTCCAATCTTCCAGCCCAGACTCTGGAATTCTGTGCTGTAACCTTCTTGCCACACTGCAGCATTTGGCATTGCCCAAATACCTCCTTCCTCAAATTCTAGCCTTGGTGGGAAGATCGAGTATCCTGGTTCACTGTAATGGCTATGATCGCTCCTCCCACATTCTCCTTTCTCCTTTACTCTCTCCTTCATTTCTGTTCTCAAGGATCAGATCCCCTAAATTCCTCTCTGTCCCTCTGAAGCTACACTACCAGGACCTTTCACTCACTCACAGCCATTCTAAGTGTTCCCTTCATGGGGTCGCCAGCAGCCCATTCAGCGCCTGCAACATTGTTGACTGCACAAACGAATGAATCAATCTGTCCATCAATCGTCATATCTCTATTTAGTTTTCACCTGTCTCTCAAGCTCCCGCTCTGCTATTATAGCCACGAGCTGCACATTCCTTTTAAGTTAACCGAGTCTAAAGAAACACTCCATCTTAACTATCCCTCCACAAAGCAAGCAGCTTTATTCTATCATATTTTTTTCTTTTTAAAGTTTATTTATTTATTTTGAGAGAGAGAGAGGGAGAGAGAGATCCCAAGCAGGCTTCCCATTGTCAGCACAGAGCCCGACGTGGGGTTTGAACCCACAAACTGTGAGATCATGACCTGAGCCGAAATCAAGCGGGGGATGCTTAACCAAATGAGCCACCAAGGCGCCCCTGACTATCATATTTATTTTAAGGATGTAACGACCCCTGTATAAAAACTTTTATTTCTTCCAGATTAAGATTTCTACAAGAGCCTCCCTTCTGCCCTTCTCATTTCATTTTACAATGCTACCAGCTTAATTTTGTAAAACACTGGTTTGATCATGTCACTCGTCCAATCAATGTTTATTAGTACCACATTGGCTTCAGAAGTTGAGAGAGAGAGAGAAAAGAGGAAGGAGAGAGAGAGAGAGCAAGAGGTTGTCTCTCCACCCCTCCAACAAGCCTTACACACCACTGCTCACACAGTTCCCCACCTGGTTGTTTCTCCTCCAGCCTCTCTTCAGAATGTACCCTGTACTATGTGTTCATCAATGTTCTGCTCAAATCCTACGTTGCCCCAGAAGCTGGACACACACCTCCCAGACAAGAGCGGTTTGCAACATTAATGCCCCAGGATTCACTGTACTCGCCACTCCTATGTCACTGAGAACACTGGTTCTGCAGTGTGGCCCTGGGATCAGTAGCATCAGTATCACTTTGCTAAAATGTAAATATTTATGTGTGCCTTCCCCCACACCACGCCCCAGTCCCACTGAATCAGAATCTCGAGAGGCAGAGTTCAGCAGTCTGTGATTTGCCAAACTTCCCAGGTAAGGCTAACGCACATTAAAGTTTGAGAGCCATTGACTTATAATAAAATACTGCCCTACAATGTTTCACCTTGCCAACTAAACAATATGCAAAATGCCAAGAGCAGTATCTAGTGTATAGCCATCCCTCAAGAAACGAGTTTTGTGACACTGTTTTCAGTAATGGCATCACATTAAGTATCAAACCCCAACCTCTAATTTTGTGGGAGCTCAAAATTTAGCTCCCAAAAATTCCAAAAAACAACAAAAGTACTCTAGTTTTTAATATGAATCAAGAAAATAAAATAATACTCTTTTAATCAAAAGTTTAAGTATTTTTAATGTTAAACAACAAAATTAAATGCTTTTATCTAATACTAAATAATTTGACATTAAGTGAATAAACAGAGAACCTTCTTTTATATTTCCTTTGTATTTCAGCTTCGGAAAAATAGTTCTGAAGTTTTGAGGTTTACCTTAATCGTGAATACAGGACAAGGTACCTAAATAAAAATACCTGCAACAAAGCATGCCTGGGTGGCTCAGTCTTAATCACTGACTTTGGCTCAGGTCATGATCTCACAGTTCGTGGGTTCGAGCCCCATGTCAGGCTCTGTGCTGACAGCTCAGAGCCTGGAGCCTGCTTCAGATTCTGTGTCTCCCTCTCTCTCTCTGTGCCCCTCCCCCACTTGTGTTCTGTCTCTCTTTCTCTCTCTCTCTCTCTGTCTCAAAAATAAATAAACATAAAAAAATACCTACAACAAGATTAGACCTTAATTTTAAATGTTTATTTACTTATTTGGAGAGAGAGAGAGAGAGACAGAGAGGGAAAGAGAGAATCCCAAGCAGGCTCCCCACAGTCAGCACAGAGCTTGATGCAGGGCTCGATCTCACAAACCTCTGAGATCATGACCTGAGCCAAAATGAAGAGTCTGGCACTTAACTAACTGAGCCACCCAGCCACCCTGATTAGACCTTAATTTTAAACAATCTGTATGTTACAGAAAACGGAAAGTCAAACCAAGTCAAGTTGAACATTCATGTTTAACGTTCTGCCTTCAGGAAATTCAGTAATAATGAGTTACACTTAAGTCCAGCCTATTTGTTTCCACTCTTCAGACAACCATATTTAAGAAAGAATTAATTTTAATTAAGGGCCCAAAATGACAAATTTTGTGTTCTGGATAAAAAAGGAAATAATTATTAACGCTAAAAATGCCTTTGGATGGTATTATATGTTCCATTTATTCCCTATATTGATGAACTTTCTTCATGTCTAATGTGAAGAGAACACAGTGATAGCTGTCATGCTAGGTGTGAGCATATTTTTGTATACTTAGCCTCTTTGGAGTTTTATTGCCAAAATGTCCAGGGTTCCATACCAATATATTGTTTTTACTAGAATTATTTTTTAAAAAAAAAGAAAGAAAGGGGAAAGAAAGAAAGAAAGAAAGAAAGAAAGAAAGAAAGAAAGAAAGAAAGAAAGAAAGACTGGAAAAGACCAAGACAAAATAGTAAAAGGAGTTACCTCTGGTACCACATAATTTTTTCCCTTCTTGTTTTATAATAACCAACTTTTTAATGAGCATATGTTAACTTCAAAATCTAAAAAAATATGTAAGTTTTAAGGACATGGTTTTGTTTTATGTAACTAATCATACAGTGGCTTATGTCTGCATTTAGGAGAATTGTGCGTGTGTCTTCTTCACATATATCATCTCATTTAATGCTCACAATAGCCCCATTTTGCAGATAAGAAAACTGAATCACAGAGAAATTAAATATATGGTACACAGGACTCAAACATGTGCAGACTGACATTAAAACTCACTGAAGTCTCCCACTGGGAAGCCGCCATCTAGGCTGGAACTCCTATCTCGCCCTTTGGCAAATCCAAGACTGGTTCATTACTTCCTTTTGAGAATGTATAAACAGAAACCCAACGGCAAAAGCAATAGACCTATAACATTGGGTCATTTTTTTTTCTTTTCTCTTATTCTGCCCTGTGTCCTGATGACTCAGAAGAAAACACACAAAACATATTAGACATAAAAATTTGAGAATGCACCTTCATGGTGTCCTCAAATGGGGGAACTGCAAAGAGGAGATGGTGTCCTTAAGATTAGAGCGAATAGCGAAAAGGGAAGAAAACACCTACCTAAAACGCAAGTGCAAAAGCAGAGACAGTAAAGAACAGAACTGATGCTGTGGAAAATAATGCCCATACTGTGAAAGACCAACAGGAAACACTCTCCCAGCAACAATTTAAAGGACAGATATAAAAATAAAGACAGGAAAGTTGACATATAAGGATCACAGGGGACAGAGATCCAAACAAAGCAAACAGATATTCCGCAGGATGAAATTCAATAGGAAATAATAGAAATAAAAAAAAATAGTAAAGGTAAATAAACATATGTGGACGAGGGGCGCCTGAGTGGCTCAGTCAGTTAAGCGTCCGACTTCAGCTCAGGTCACGATCTCTCGGTCCGTGAGTTCGAGCCCCGCGTCGGGCTCTGGGCTGATGGCTCAGAGCCTGGAGCCTGCTTCCAATTCTGCGTCTCCCTCTCTCTCTGCCCCTCCCCCGTTCATGCTCTGTCTCTCTCTCTCAGTCTCAAAAATAAATAAACGTTAAAAAAAATTTTTTTAAATAAAATATGTGGACGAAAACCAGCTTGTAGGAGCAAAAGTACACTGAGTTCTAAGCAAAATAACTGAAAACAGATCCCACCTGTACCCAAAAAAGTAATTTCCAATTTTTTCAAAATTCATGTAACTAACCAGGCAGAAAATCAGGTTAACTACAAAGTAATATCAAATTAGCCCAAACGTCTCTTTTACAATATTACACACCACAAGCCAATGAACCTCCTACACAACTTGGTGAAGAAAGGGTGGTGATAAAGTAACTGTATTCCCCAATTATTGTTCACGAAAAAAGCAAAAGACAATTTTGAAGCCATGCAAGAATTCATAAAATATGACAAATACATAATAGTCATTTAAAAAGTAAAGTATATATTCCAGCTAACTGAAAGGCAAATCAAAAATAGAGAATTCAAGAATATAACAAGGGCAAACTACAACCGATTTAGTACAGCTGATTTAATGGAAAATACAAAGACTATCCCTGAAAAACAATGTATTGTTTTTAATACCTTCAAATTTTAACCCTTAATCTTTAAAAAAAACTAAGTATATAGTATTAAGTTGAGATCAAACAACATAACATATATATCCAATTTATAATCAGGTTGAATTAAACACTGGAAAGAGCGAGAGAAGCATGGGATCAGGGTAGGGGAATAAGGTTTCACACTTTATTATGCAAATGGGACATTAAAGGCTCCCATTTTATTATTAATATGTGTAATTTGAGAACTACAGGTTTAAGTACATATTTAAATTGCATTTTTGAAAAAAGTTTATATAGAAAAACAATAGAGGGTGACTGGATGGTTCAGTCAGTTAAGCGTCCAGTTCTTGATTTAGACTCAGGTCATGATCTCACGATTTGTAAGTTTGAGCCCTAGGTCAGGGTCTGAGCTGGCAGTGCAAGGCCTGATTGGGATTCTCTACCTCTCTCTCTGCCCCTCCCTTTCTCGTGCTCTGTCTCTCTCAAAATAAATAAACATAAAAAAAAAAAGCAATGGAGACACGAAGGAAAATGCAACTTTAAAAATGACAGATGATCAAACATATCATATGTATAAGTAATCAATAAAACCAAATGACATAAACTTTCCCTCTGAAAGAAAACCTTCAGATCAGGTCCAAAAATAAAATCTTATTCACAATACATACTTTCATCAAATCATAAAATTAATCAAATCCTAAAACGTAAAACTAATACAATGTCAATTATATCTCATTAAAAAAACAACAAAATCTACTATGTATATGCTCTTTCAAGAGATACAGCAAAACAAATCTATACAAAGTCTAGAAATAAAAAGAAAATAAAAATATCAAGCAACCACAAAGAAACACTTTTTTTTTTAATTTTTTTTTTTAACGTTTTATTTATTTTTGAGACAGAGAGAGACAGAGCATGAACGGGGGAGGGGCAGAGAGAGAGGGAGACACAGAATCGGAAGCAGGCTCCAGGCTCTGAGCCATCAGCCCAGAGCCCGACGCGGGGCTCGAACTCACGGACCGCGAGATCGTGACCTGAGCCGAAGTCGGCCACCCAACCGACTGAGCCACCCAGGCGCCCCAAGAAACACTTTTAAAAAACAAAAATAATTTCTTCAAAAGCACTGAGTGATGGATAGAATTACTGAATCACTATATTGGACATATGAAATGTATGTTAACTATACTGGAATTAAAATTAAAAATTTAATAAAAATAGTAATAACAACAATAATAATAATAATAATAATAATTTCTAAGAAAAGCCATTACCTGGGGCAGAGTGTTTTGGATTCATAAAAGTTACAATCTACTATGAAGTTGTAACCCTTAAAACTTTATACAGCAATAAGACTGACACATATAACACACACAAATGACAGAAACACAAATTATACCAGGAGATTAGAAAGCTATTTTTGTGTGATCATTCTTCCAGATGAAATTTAGAATCATTTCCTAAAATCCTAAAACAAATTTTTCTTGATATTTTTGTTGAAATCTCATGTTAACACAGGAAGAATAGATGCCTTTACGTTACTAAGTTTTTCTATCCAGGAACATGAAATATCTTTGCATTCACTCAAGTCTTCAGTATATCCTTTGCTAAGATTTAAATTTTACTTTATATAAGTTGTACAGAAGAGTTCTTGTTAAATTCATTCCTAGAATATATATATGTATAATATTATATATATGCATATTGTGTGTATATATGTTTTTTTGTTATTATTGTAAAGGTATCATTTTTCAAATATATTTTATAATTGGTTATTTTGGCTCACTAATAAGAATCCTATTGGCTTGGGTATACTTATTTTATATCCACCCACAGTGCTAAATTTTTATTGTTCTAATTTCTTTTAGTTGATTCTCCTAAATTTAAGGTATCATCTGTAAATAATGAAAGCACCACTATCATCTAATCCTTATAATTTTGGTTTCAGGGTGCCTGGGTGGCTACATTGGTTGAACACCTCAGCTTGTCATGATCTCATGGTTTGTGAGCTCGAGCCCTGCATTGGGCTCTGCACTGACAGTATGAAGCCTGCTTGGGATTCTCTCTCTCTCTCTCTCTCTCTCTCTTCTTTGTCCCCTCCCTGCATGCTCCCTCTCTTTCTCTCAAAATAAATATACCTTTAAAAAAATGAAAGGAATATACCAGACAGTCCCTGACTAACGATGATTTGACTTACAATTTTTCTACTTTAAGATGGTGCAAAAGCAAAACGCATTTAGTAGAAACCATACTTGGAATTTGCATTTTCCTGGGCTAGCAATGTTCAGTATAATACTCTCTTATGATGCTGAGCAGTGGCAGCGAGCTGTAGCTCCCAGTCAACCACACAATCATAAGGATAAGCAACGGATACACTTACAAACTTTCTGTACCCATATAACCATTCTACTTTTCATTTTCAGTACAGTATTCAATCAATTACATGAGATATTGAAACCTTTATTATTAAATGCTCTTTGTATTATGTGATGTTGCCAAACTATAGGCTAATGTAAGTATCCTGAGTGTGTTCAAGGTAGGCTAAGCTAAGCTACAATGTTTGGTAGGTTAAGAGTACTAAATGCATTTTTGACTTAAGATATTTCCAACTTACAATGGGTTTATTGGGGCATCACACCATTTTAAGTCAAGAAAGATCTGTATATCACTTAGGGTGTTTACAAGTGCAAATAAAAGAACACGCAACTTCAATGGCTTAAACAATGAGGAAATTGTTAGCTAATATAATATGAAATCTGGAGTCAGGGCAGTTGTAGCATTGATTAATTCAGCTACTCAACAATGTAGGGACCTAAGTCGGTTTTTCTATGATTCTCCAGGCTTTCCCCTCATGATTGTCAGATGGCTGCAGCAAATCTAAGTATCATGGTCTTCTACACAATATCCAAGTACAGAAGAGGGTAAGTCTCATTTTTAAAAGCTCACTTGTAAAAGTGAGGAAACCCTTCCCACAAACCTCCCTGACTCCTCCATTGTGTCACATGACTTGCCTAAACTCATCAACAAAAGGAATGGAATCCAATCCTAAATCTATTCCACATCCTCCATGCTGGGACGAAGGAGATCGGGATCCAATCCAATCCTTAATCTATTCCACCTCTTCCATGCTGGGGCCAAGAAGATGGAGGTCCACTTCCTCTGAGATTGTGGGAGGGGTAAACATCAACCCAAATTCAGAGCAGGACATCAAGAAAGGAGATGGGAATGGCTGACAGGTAGTTAACCAACAGTATCACCACACAGAGATTGTCCGGTGTTTGAAGAGTAGGGATGAAGTGGGCTGTTGGTTTTAAGCACATTCTCTATCAAGAAAGAATCTCCTTATTCTCAGTTTAATAAGAATAATTGGAATGGGGCACCTGTCTGGCTCAGTGGGTAGAGCATGAGACTCTTGATCTTGGGGTCGGTCATGAGTTCAAACCCCACATTGCACATACAGCTTACTTAAAATAAAAAGATTAGGGGTGCCTGGATGGCTTGGGTTGGTTGAGCATCTGACTCTAGATTTCAGCTCAGGTCATGATCTCATGGTTGTGAAATCGAGCCCCACATTGGGCTCTGCATTCAGCATGGGGTCTGCTTAGGATCCTTTCCCTCTCCCTCTGCCCCTCCCCTCCTTTCACTCTCTCTCTCTTAAAAAAAAAAAAAGAATAGTTGGGGGGGCTTTGGGGAGAGGGGTTAAATAAGAATGACAGCTAAATTTTACCAATGTCTTTTGACATCTGTTGAAATGATTCCAGAGTTAACATCCTTTGACATATTAACGTGTTGCATTAATAGATTTTCCAAGAAGGAAACAAAAGTGCTTAAAAGGCATTCTGTGTTTTCAGTTCCATACTGATTTGCAATATTTAGGCTTCCTCATACAAAGCTGGGCACACACATTGCTGCTTATTAATAAACAACATTTCATATACACACAGACACACATATATATGTGTATATATGTGTGTGTGTGTATAATATATATATGTGTGAGTGTATATGTATATGTATACACACACACACACACACATATATATATATATATATATAAATATATATATTAGATCCTATGTCAGAAGCATTGAAGAGGGAAAGACTAGACTCAGAGGGTGGCAGGCAGCAGAGGAAGATATAACAATCCAGACATGGAATACTTCAGCCTGTTCTGGGCTAAGGACAGCAGAGCAGGAGAGATGCAAAGGTTACTTCTAAGAAACAACTCCCACTTCACCCACATCAATATTTGGCATCAATGGCACTCCCACCACAGAACCAATGACATAGCTTTAAAGTATTTCAGCTCCCTGAAACATCCCACTCCCCATCCCGGTCCACTTCCCCCACTTTCCTCACCCCTATACAGCTAGCCATGCACCCCAGAGCTCCTACCAAACATACCTGTTTTTACGTTTGTCTCTATCACTACACTTCAAGCTCCTTGAAGACACAGCCTATACCTTGTAAACCTACATATACCCAATTGCTTGCACTGCCCCAGATTCACAGTGGACTCTCCAGTTGTTTAAAAAAAGTGATGCTGGTGCTGAACATGTTGAAAATTATATCATCATTTGCAATATGGCAGGCACTGTCCTAAGTACTTTACATAAAATATGTTTTTTTTTAATTCCTGCAATATCCCCACATGTCATTATTATCTGCATTTTACAGGTGTGGAAAAAAACCTAAAGAATTTATATAACTTGCCCCAAGTTGCAAACCTTTTAAGCTGCAGCACCAGGACTCAAATCCAGAATTTGACCCCTAAGGTAACCTCTAAGCCATTCTGCTTCCTGTAATTCGAAAAACAAATGAGATAAGCTACAAGCTCACAATGAGCCTAAATTATGTCACAATCACCTACCATATAGGTTACTCTCCGTGGAACTGCCAAAAATGCTCTGGGTGACTTCACTGCCAAGGTGTCATCTGGAGAATCCTAACCAGATGCCAGAGGCCATCATCATTCATTTACACTCCCTGATTTTAGAAAGACTGAGAACAGGTTGAAGATTTGAACATTTCAGCACAAATATGCATTGGAATAGGCAGCACGTGCACCTCGCCATCCTTTTCCCCATCCTCCACCAAAGCCCTAGGCACATTTCCCCCTCAGTATCCCTTACGTGGTCAGCCGTGTTCAGGAATCTCAGCACACCTCAAAAAGAATGAGATGGAGTGTGACTGTATCTGTACCCGTTTCCCTCTCCTTTTATTACTGCCCCAAAACCTATAAAAGCTTGGAATCTATTAATCCTATGTTTATAGCAGGAATTTCTATTCATTATTACCTGAAAAAGGAAGAGTCAATTTAATACACTTGATTTCAAAGATTCTATCCAGTGAAGCCAGAGTCCATTACAGTCATATCAGCTAATTACTATAAAGCGCAACAGCCTGCATTTGTAAAAGAAAAAAGAATCCAAGCTTAGCAGGCTATATAACCAGTAGGGAACATGGGAACATGATGATCGCCTTTGTCGCTGAATTGCATTTTTAGATCTGATGTGAAAAGCTCCCCCTTCACCTTGTTCTGTTCCCAGAATGCCATTTCACTGCTATGGCCTTATCCTTCTACAGCTGTAAGAAAGAAACCACAAGAACCAGTGAGCACTCACTAAAGCTAATCAATATGTAGAAGCTAAAAATAAAACAAAGAATTAGACATATGTCAGCACAGGCAGAGGAAAGGGGCGTTTTCCTCGTGCCCCAAGACTTAGTTCTAGGCTAATTCTTGTGACTATTTCTGTGATTCTCTGGGATTTACAGGTGCAGGAGGTATTCAAACACCTGAATTTCTGAAGAATACCTGAGTCCTTCCTTCTGCACAGGCAGAATTCTTTCCAACAGCAGTCAGAGAAGAGGGAGGGTGTCTGCAGCCAAGGTGGGACCCATCATTCCCAACTTCTATGAGGTAACTGAAATCCATGTATCATCCACTGCCACACCAAGAGGCGACCCTTGAACTTCACCTGATGCCTCTGGGTAAAGGAGAGAGAATCTTTCTTTACATACACCTCCCAGAAGTAAACTTAGAAGGTTTCAAATGACTTCATTCAATAGATATCTGAGTGCCAACAATGTACATTAATGACAGGTGCTGAAGATATCCAGGGGATTGGTAACCAGCCCATTGGCAAGTTAGCTATCCGCAGCATGATGTAACACAATGTCCTTTACCCTACCTTCCCGTTAGTCACTGGTGAAGCTGTCCCACAGTAAGTGCCTTTTAGAGTCCAAGGAACAAAAGTGGGAATATAACCACCATATGTTTTCGGTAACTTGTCACAATAAAACTTCACCCATGTCCCATTTACCGAGCCTGGGCTTATAAAGAGATTTATCACGTGCTTTGTTAATGAACCACTTTAACATGTGAGGGGAGACAGAAAAACAATATTTAAAGGTCATTTCACCATCTGAGAGCCCCTTTTTGCTTCTTCCCATTAAAGTTCGTGGGACCCTCGAAAATTTCTAATAATGCCGATATGAAGTCCAACAGTTGCCTAGGACAATTTTTCAGGAGTGACTACACTTTCTTAAGGTTTGATTTCCCAATAGCACAATCCCTCCTCCTAAAGGCTGAAAACACAGTAAAATTATAGCCAGTCTCCCATCCATTCAGTGCACAGTGGGGCTGCAGAATCCAAACAAGATAATTCCAGGAATGCACCTTACTCTGAAGTATGTGTTAGACCTTCTATGGGACACAGATGGAAAACAGACACTGTTCTTGTCCTAAGAAGTTTATAACTTAAAGACACTAATGACTATATGGGTAAATAATTCTAAAACAAAGAGCTTTGGGTGATATACAGTATAAACAAAACAAGACAGAAGAACAAAGCAGATAGGGATTAATGTGAACAAGGTAGAGCGATGTCTTACTAACAGGGGTTTCTGTAGATTGATCAGGGTTGCAAAAGGGAGACTGGATGAATTTATCAAGACCTGTCCAACAACCACTCATGGTGGGATCAGTATTCTGACCTGAATAGGGTACAGCCCTAAAGATCCTGGGTCAACCCCAGCCTTATTCCAGCCACAGTAAGTCAATTTCTGATCAAATTTTCAGATTCCTAAATCTCTCCAAAATCAGGAAGACGCTGCACTGGAAAGCAGACAGTTGTTCCAATACTAAAAAGGTATTTCTACTATATATTGAGAAAACAGGAAGTAGCAATGGCACAGTGCTCACATTTCATACTTTTCAAAGTCAGACAAGCCTGGGTTCAAAGCCAGGCTCCATTATTTCCAACAGGTCACTTAACCTAAGCGTGTGTTTCCACATGTGTAAAGTTAGAAGAAAAACAGTACACATCACAAAATCTGACTGTGTTCATAAGACCAGACCTTTAAAATAAGTACCCCAGTGCTTCACACATGGCAAGTGGTCACAGAGGATATTAGCTATTAATATTGCCATTATCATTACTAAATAAATTATATTCCAAACAGTGTCAGGTGTATCTACGTGATGGTGTGACCTGAGACTCAGTACCCTAACCATATCATGTCCTGGGACCTGGAAAGCTGAGGACCACATCGCTGCCCTAACCAGGGCCAACATGAGCCAACAGCCTGTGTTCCCCTCCCTTCCGGCCCCTAACTCACCACCTGGCACAAGCAGCCCCAAAAAGCTAAACATATGTTCTGTCTCCACTGGTTTCAAGGACATTCCACCCTGTCTCCCAGCTGCTCAGAGGGAAGGGTCATACTCTCCCTGCTTCCCCGACCCCACAGGGGCACACAGGACAAAACTGCTCCTTACAGTTTTCTGGCAGTGACATAATCTGACAGTGTCTACAGATTTTCTGTCTGTTTTTATAATATCCAAGACCATGTGAGTCTGGGGGACGATTTCAGTGATAATTGCCTCTCAGCCCCGACCCAGTTCTGCTACTTCTGGTAAGTTCCCAAGCCTCGTTCCTTGCCCACATTTCCCAAAGGGTGCTCTTGTGGCCATAGTGGCTATTGCAGCTTGCAGCAACTTGTTCCTCCACGAGGAAGGACCCTTCCAGGCTTCAGCTGTAACCCCCAGAGCTCAGCTCTTCCGTTCTGAATTCTGGAGAATGCGTTTTATCAAGTGATCATAGCTCCTTTCAGCATCTTGTCTTCTTCGAATCTCTACACAGATACCAAATGTCATTGCACTTGACGAAAAGTAGCGGAAGACACGTCTAATTCCTCGGAGTGAACATTTGAAGGATGGATAGGTGTTCATTACAGAGTTGGTGGAGCAAACACGGCGTTCGGGGTTTCCCAAGCAGCAGAGGAAATGCCACGAACGTTTCCATCTTGCAGCTGGACTGTACCTGGTGTTCACCAGTCCAGGACATCCAGGGCCCTGGCAGTGCTCCTAGCTCTCAGAAGGTGTCCAACAGATGAACAAGAGGCCTCAATCAGCATGGCGGACATCAGCAACTGTAGCGTGTTATGGCTTCTTAAAATGGAGAACACATACATCCAAACTATGTGAGGGCCACGGAGTTGCAAACCTGTGGGCCCCAGGCTAGATAACTGAACTCCAATTTGCAAACTAAACTCCCTCTAGGTGAATCGTATGCCGTCTTATGAACTAAACTAGAGCAGTGAACTTCAAACTTTTAGCTTCCTTACCCTATAAGAAATACATTCTACATTGTAACCTAATACACACGTATATACAATATACGCACAGTAATAGTTTTCTACTCTATTCTAATTAATTTTCTAAAGCTAATTGCAACCCATTAAACTCACTCCACAACTCATTACAATTTGAAAGACTCTGAATTGGTGTATAGAGAGGGGATAGTGTGGTGACTGCTGATACTGAAAAAAAAAAAAGTAGGGAATGGTTAGATCATCAAAGACCTTGCTAAATTAAGGAGTGTAGCTTTATGCTGTACGTCATGAGAAGCCATTCATTTCATTAATAAATAGATAGGCAAATAAACAAAACACAGGTCCTGCCCTGTGGGAATTACAGTCTCCTCTGGGACAACGGGTTGGGGGAAGAGACAAATAAACTATCTGTTAACAAGAGAGACCGGAGATGACTTCTAGGCAGAGAGAGCAGCATGCGGAACAGTAGAGGGGTGAGTAACTGCCAGAAACACCGCGAGAATTGAAAGTGGTTCAGTAAGGAATGGCTTCAGACAGGAATAGCTATCCTAGATCTGGCTCCAAAGTTCTCCTTTCTCTGGGAGGGGAGATAAGTTATCAGCCACCTTATCTTGAAGGAAGTTATTATGATTACATTTATAAAATATGAGACACCCTTCACAATAAGGGAGACATAAGGTAGGTAGAAGGCATAAGGTAGGACCAGAGTCCCCCATCCCTCAAGGTAGAGAGGAGAGGGCCTTCCTAGAAATACTGGAGTGGCCTGACTGGGGAATCTGCCCTCGTGGTGTATGGAGCTGGTACAACCGTGAAGCAATGTCCCAGACAGATTACATTTTAACAGGTTTTTTGAGGTGTAATTTACATACCATAAAACTCATTCATGTTACCACCATCCAATTGTAGAACATATTCCATCACCTCAAAAAGACCCCACACGCCTATCTGCCATCACTCTCCGTTTTCATTACCAGCCCTAGCCGACCACTAAACCCACCTTCTGTCTCGACAGATTTGCCTTTTTAGACATTTCACATAAACAGAATCATACAACATGTGATCTTTTGCGCCTGGCTTCTTTCACTTAGCAAAACATCCACTTTGTAGCTTGTATCAGTACGTCATTCTTTTTTACTGAATAGTATCCCATTGTACCCCATCACAATTTGTTTACCTCTTCATCTGTTGATAGACACTGGAATCGTCCCCACTTCTGGCTATTATGAACATTCAGGTTACAAGTTTTTGCCTGGACATATGTTTGCATGTCTCTTGGGTAGACATTCAGAAGTCAAATGCGCTGAGTCATAGAGGAAACTTATAGTTAACTTTTTCAGAAACAGCCAAACTATTTTTCCAAAGTGGCTTAACCATTTTATATTCCCACCAGCAGAGTGTGACAGTTCCAATGTATCCACATTCTTGGGGATATTTTAAAATCAGATTTAGATTTCTAAATGGCATGAAGCGTAGTTTGAATAAAGTTTTCACTAGCCGCCCTGTGAACTGTGGAAGTCACATGGCCTCGTAATTTATTCACATTCCAAATTTCACTGACAGTTAGAAAAGAAATGATCAGAGATGTTCATTTGAAACATGCTTGAAATCACTTAGTACCAAAATGCAATATCAAACAACCAGTCAGACCTAATGGTCACAGAAAACTTGACCAAAATATTTGTCCAATGGGAATTATCAAGGAACCAAGCACGACAAACGAGAATGTGCCTTGCACACTAAACCGAGTCTCCACAGGAACAAAATGCTAATTGTGAATCCTGCGAAGCAGCAGCAACTTACAAAAGGCAGGGACTCGCAAAGAAGGCCAGGGAACTATTTCTTTAAATCTGATGCAACTTGCATTGTATCAGGTGATGTGCTACAATAGCAGAGACCCTGCCTCCAGAAAAGAAAAGAAAGGGACCTGGCCTCCAAGGGACAGTAATGCCCCTGCTGCTTTGAGAACCCCAGGTACCTTTCACAAACAAACTCACAAATTAAAGGAGGGAGTGGGCACCCAGAGATCCAGAAAGAGCTTTGGTTCAGAGACCAGAGGGACACCAAGCTCTCAAATCCCTGCCATTCACATTTTCTAATCTAGAAAACAAACCTTCTGTCTGGGGCTGGGATCTCTGTACCTCTAACATTTTACTTTGAGTGTCATACATATTTCACGGAAGGTGCACAATCCCCTCTCCACAGAGAGGATTCCTCCTTGGGAAGGACCTTTTTTGCTCTTAGGGATGAAGACCTATGCTAATTCCCCACTAGCACTCTTCCTGGTACTATCAGTTAAGTGGAGATTTAGGTACCCAGCTGGTCAGGTTCCAAGAGATTTCCCCTGCTAATTTTCAGTCACTCAAGGAAAACAAGGAGTAACTAAGATTGAATTACCATGATTTTAAAGAAACAGTGTTCTTTCCCCCACCACTCCCCCCCCCACCACCAAAATGTGTAAACTTGGGTATTTCACACTTTTACATCTGTTCTTCTCCAAAAATAAAAGCTGTTTATATTCAAGAAATTATGACTACAATACCAGTGCGAGTTACATCCTTAAAACACTCACAGAGAGAACATACATATTGTTCTGACCAAAAGTGTGTGTGCGATGTTCTTTGCCGGAGTAGCATCTGGGTATTAAGCTTCAGGGGAGCACGGTAGAGCGTTTGCTTATTTGTCCCCATGAAAAGAAAACTGAGTTCTCTCTGACTGGTGCCAGCGTTAGTAGTTTAAAGAAAAGAGAACAGAGGGGTGGCCTTTTAGGAAGAGCAAACACTTGGCTTTGACTTTATCAACCACACTTGAGTAAGACACCAGCACCAGAACCATCCAAACTCAGTTTCTGGCCTCTAAAAGAGTCAGTCTTATGAGTTCAATTGGAAAACTAGAGCGACTCCAAAGCTCAAAGGGCCCTTTTACCCATGCAGATGGCTACAAAGAGGCCATGCTAAATTCACAGTTTCCTCAGAGCCTAAGATAGCACCACGACAGAAACAAAACTGTCCCAAACTTGGTCCTAGAAAGAACTTTTGGAATGACATAATTAATTCCCTGCCCCATGTAGAAAGTAACTAACATTCCTGACTAAAATGCTTGCACAGTGGGGTGCCTGACTGGGTCAGTGGGTGGATCCTGTGACTCTCGATTTCCGGGTTGTGAATTCAAGCCCCATGTTGGATGTAGAGATTACTTAAAAATAAAATTTTAAGGAAATAGAAAAGAAAAGAAAAGAAAAGAAAAGAAAAGAAAAGAAAAGAAAAGAAAAGAAAAGAAAAGAAAAGAAAATGCTTGCAGTTAGCTATTACTTTAATGACATTAAGGCCTCTTCCGAGAAAGTTGGATCTGTCCTCCGATTGCAATATTACAAAAAAATCAATCATCTTTAACTAGACATTTTTTATATCCAACCTAATGATGATTATCTAATATCTCTTTTCCCTTTAAAATAGGCCTTCTTGGGGTGCCTGGGTGGCTCTGTCGGTTAAGCCTCCGACTTCAGCTCAGATCACGATCTCTCGGTCCGTGAGTTCGAGCCCCGCATCCGGCTCTGGGCTGATGGCCCAGAGCCTGGAGCCTGCTTCCGATTCTGTGTCTCCCTCTCTCTCTGCCCCTCCCCCGTTCATGCTCTGTCTCTCTCTGTCTCAAAAAGAAATAAAACGTTAAAAAAAAATTTTAAAATAGGCCTTCTACAATGGGAGTCTTTGAATTTGATTTTTTAAAAGCATCTTCCCAGCAGTAAGTATGAAATACAATTTTGATATATGCTCATTATCAAGTTGTATACAAAGTTACCTTAACAACCATAATGGTCACCAACCTCCCCCAAACAAAAAAACCATGTAGTATAAGCAGTGTGTTTATCTAAGAATTACAGATTGAAATAACAACACGGGACATCTTTGTAGATAGGTAAGAGATGTTTAGGGATTGTTACAAGGAAAGTCTGTAGGATTTCTCAGTAAGGGGATCCTTTAACTTCCTGCCTAGATTCCAAAAAGTCTATTTCATTTTTCAAGTTTCACAAAATAAACAACCCAAAGATTTCAGGCTTCAAACTAAGGTAGGGTTGAAAGAGCTGTGAATATAGATTCTTTTTTTTCAGCTTTTAGGCAAATGCCAGCACCTCCTGGGGCTTCAAACTGAATCCCCACAGGTCCAAAGGGAAAAACAGGAAATTAGCACCAAAAGGATGCTTCTTAGTCTTGGGACTGTGGCTTTCTATCCCCTGAATAAACATGCTAATAAATAAATAAATAAAATAAAATAAAATAAAATAAAATAAAATAAAATAAAATAAAAAACAGCAATGCAAAGAACAGTCCAGGATTATCGGGTGAAACTTGTAGACTTTTGCACTTCAAGTATCTCCTGGTCTTACAAACAATTAAAATGCATATATTAGGGTGAAATATAAAATTCCATATTCCTAAAAGTATGCGTCTTCTACAATTTGAAGCCATGCATCTTATGAAAACCTGGCAGTTACCTTATATAAATAAATCACTATTTTCTACTCTGCAACATTTTCAGGCAAACTCAAATTTCTGTGGATTTGCTGTTTCTCCCCCATTCATTAGACACCAAGGTCCATGAGGACAGCACTCACATGTGTCTTTGCTACCAAATTCTCAGCATGTAGCACAATGCTAGGCACATAGTAAGTATATGCTCAATTAATAGTTGTTGAATGAACGAATGCACCAGCATGAAAGACAAAAGAAAACTGTATTTTAAAAAATTAGGTCAGTGATTCCAAAACTCGAAAGTGCATCAAATCACCTGGAGGGCTTCTTAATGCACAGGTTACCGGGCTCCATCCCCAGTTTCTGATCCAGGAGGCCAGAGAGGTAAAACCAAGAGATGAGCATGAGGCTACTAATTCAGGGAGCTCACTTTGAGAAACACCGTCTAGGCAGTTAACCTGTCAACCAGCTCTTAGAAAAATCACAATGCACAGGAAAACATTCACTGAAAGTCTACCAACTGCAGAATCCTCTACCGAGTAAGCCACGCAGGTACTGCTCCAAATGCTATCAAAATTGCCAACACAAGACATACGTGCAAGGGGATGATACACAGACACATGTCCAAAACAGCAAGAAATCATTAGTACAGTCAAACTAAAGATGTTTCATTTCTCCAGTGCATTTCTTTATGATGTATCCTACTGTGCAGTTTAATCTATTTTTCTCAGATGGAAATTACTAAACCGCAATGCATAGCAGTTCTTTCTTGCACGACCCCACTTCATTTCACTTACTAATGGGAGTTTCATCTGAGGCCAGGGCAGGAAATGCAGAGAGGGAGCCCATTTTAAAGCTTATTGATGTTGTTTATACTTTAGTGTATGTAAGGAGGAGAGCAATGATCAAGACTCAGTTCTTAATGATCAGAAAGGAAGCAGAGGCATTAATAAGGTGCAAATTTAATCTAAACCGCCACCAGGTTTAACAAAAGGATACACAGAACAATCCAAGAGAATCCCAAACTCTAACTCTGACCATTGCGTAGCTTTGTAAATCATAGCTAGCATTAACTTTCAAAGGTATGCGTTTCTCATGACCCTGTTCTAAATGTAAATGCATTTATATCCAGATCATAAGCAGAGAGGGTATCTAATTAGATAATGTTTGCAAGTACTTTGAAGATATTTAAAGTGCTCTATAAATGCTAATGATTATTATTATTATTATTATTATTTAAATACAGTTCGCAATTACTGCTTACAACCTATTCCACCCACCACACTGCCATAATTTGAATACAGGCAGCTAAAAAATAAAACAAAACAAAAAAATCCTAGAAGTAGAAAAGATGAAACCATGTCCATATGAAGCTCTAGATTTTTACCAGTCATAAGTAATTTACAAGCATTTCAATTTTTTTTAACGTTTATTTATTATTGAGAGACAGAGAGAGACAGAGCATGAGCATGGGAGGGTCAGAGGGAGGAGGAGACACAGAATCCAAAGCAGGTTCCAGGCTCCGAGCTGTCAGCACAGAGCCCGATGCGGGGCTCGAACTCCCAAACCGCAAGGTCATGACCTAAGCTGAAGTTGGACATTTAACCGATTGAGCCACCCAGGCGCCCCAATTTATAAGCATTTTAAATAGAGGGCTGGGATATCAAATCTAGTAAATCTAAGCAATTGCCCTCTGCAAAACAGACAAACCCAAAGTTGTGTCAATTTTCAGAATTTCTTACTTATAAACCTAGTGGAAAGCAGATTGTGGTCCAGAACACAAGGCTCTTTATTTACCCTTCTGGCTGCCAGCCGCATCTTCCATTTTCTCCACTGCAATCTTAAAATATCTACATCATTCTGAAAAAAGTATGACTCAAGATTTTGATTTTAATAATCATCAGACAGATAAAGGCCTGAGAATGGTCCTTCCTATAACATATCTTCTGACTCATCTTGCTAGCTTCTGCAATAATCACAAATTGAGTGGTCTCCCGTTCTTAAAAAATGGAAATCTTTGAGCCTGATTCCACATCTTCCAAACATACCTGTCAGATGATTTTCCAAAGAGAATGACAGATTAAATGTAAACATCCCTTATACACAGTGTACAAGAAAATTATTGCTAATCCCAAAAAGGTTCACATTTTAGGTTTTTACATTTTTAAGGCAAGAAAAAGAACAATTAACATATTCAAAGCTGACTTTGGTTCATTGAAAAACAAAATCACAAGGAAGAAATACCTTGGAAACAACACTCAAACACCATAAGCTCACCAAAGAGAGCTTGTGCCCAAATGAAAGACTTCTGGGAAACCTGTGAACTTTAGGAAGATAACACACCAGATAATTCTGAAGTCTTGACAAGGTCTGCAGGGCAAATAATGACCATGGGAGTCACAATGTGCAGTCGCTTTGGGGCAGGTCGGTTGTAAGTTCCGCCATTTTGTAGCTCTATGACTTTTGGTAAATACGATGATTTTTCTAAGCCTCCTGTGTTCATTTGTGAATGCTAAACTCCTACCTCACAGAAAATTTGGAGGTAATTTGACAATACCAAGAGCTTTATACACTTTTGTCATAAACTACACTTCTAAGAAGTTATTCTAAGGACACAGAGATGTACACAAAGACTTACATATATTTATTGAAGCATTATTTACAAGACTTGAAAAGTTAGAAATAACCAGAAGCTTCATCAATAGGAATTGTTTAAATATTATCATTCATCCTCACGACAAAATGGTAAGCAGTCATTAAAAACATATGGTTAGAAATTTAAACACTAAATACTTAAAGAAATTTTAAGTAACATACTAATTTCTTTCTCTTTTTTTTAATTTGAGAGAGAGAGAGAGAATGCACGAGGGGGAGGGGCAAAGGGACAGAGAGAGAGAGAGAGAGAGAAAGAGAGAGAGAGAGAGAATATCTCAAGCAGAGTCCATACTCAGTGCAGAGCCTGACTCAGGGCTCAGTCCCAGGACCCAGGGATCACGACCTGAGCCAAAATCAAGATGCTCAACTGACTGAGCCACCCAGGTGCCCCAGTTACATACTAATTTCTAAGCATGATAATAGGATTGTGGTTATGTATTTTTAAGAGTGTTTATCTTTTAGAGATGCATACTGAAATATTTACAAATGAAATGATATGATGTTTGAAAATAATACGGGGAGGAAGTGGACGGAGGTGTAGACAAAACAAGATTGGACACGAATGGATAATTGTTAAGTCGGGGCCTCATTCTACTATTCTATTTTAAATAACAAAGTATTTATTTATTTTTTTATTCAGATTAAATTCATACTCCATAAAAATTCGCCCTTTTGAAGTGTACAAATGATTTTTTAATATGTTCACAGAGCTGAACAACCATCACCGTGGTCTAATTTTAAGACATTAGCAGGCATTCTCCACTTCTGCTCAAGCTGCAGAAATCCACTTTCCTTCTCTATAGGTTTGACTATAGATAAATGGAATCCTATACTATGTGGCCTTTTGTGTGTGGCTTCTTTCACTAGCATAATGTTCATCCATGTTGTAGCATGTATCAAAACTTTCTTTTATTGATGAATAATATTCCATTGTATGGATTTACTACATTCCATTTATTCACCTATCAATTCATGGACATTTGGGTTGTTTCCACTCTTTTAAAAAAAAATAATGTTTATTCATTTTTCAGAGACAGAGAGTGACGGGGGGAGGGACAGAGACAGAGAGGGAGACACAGAATCCAAAGCAGGCTCCAGGCTCTGAGCTGTCAACACATAGCCTGACTTGGGGCTTGAATCCATGAACCGTGAGATCATGACCTGAGCTGAAGTTGGACACTTAACCCACTGAGTCACCCAGGCACCCTGGGGTTGTTTTCACTTTTTGGCTAGTATGAATAATGATGCTACAAACAGGGATACCTGGGTGGCTCAGTTGGTTAAGCATCTGACTCTTGATTTCAGCTCAGGTCATGGTCTCGAGGTTAGTGAGTTCAAGCCCCACATCTGGCTCTGTGGTGCAGAGCCTGCTTGGGATTCTCTCCATCTGCCCCTCCTCCACACCCATGCACATTCTCTCTCGCTCTCTCTCTCAAAATAAATAAATAAACTTAAAAATATAAAAACATAAAGAATAAATTTTGAAAAATGCTACAAACATTTGTGTACAAGTTTTTGTTTGGATATACGTTTTCAATTCTCTTGGGTATATATACCTAGGAGTGGAATTGCTGGGTTACATGGTAACTCTATTATTCAACATTCTGAGGAACTGCCAACCTCTTTTACAAAGTGGCTGTAATGTATGAGCATTCCAATATTCCTTCCGATTTTATGTAACTTTAAAATCCCCCCATGACAAAGAATTTTTACAATTATGTTATACAAAAACATTAACAACATGCAAAAAGGGTGATTGTTAACTTTAAAACACAGGTTGCAGGGGCACCTGGCTGGCTCAGTCAGTAGGGTATGTGACTCTTGATCTTGATGCCATTATTCCGAGCCCCACATTGGGTATAGAGTTGACTTTAAAAACCAATAAATAGATAGTGGGTGATGGGCATTGAGGAGGGCACCTGTTGGGATGAGCACTAGGTGTTGTATGGAAACCAATTTGACCATAAATTATATTTAATATAAAAAAATAATAAAATAAATAAATAGAAACAAACAAATAAAAGCAGCAAACAAGTGAAAACACATTTTTTAAAAAAACAGCTTGCAGATAATATAGACAACATGATCTTAATTTTTAAAGCTATCCACTTAGCTATGCACAGAAAAGAACTACTAAGCCATACACCGAAAGGAGCCCTGGAGCCCCGAAGGTAATCCTGGTGGGGAGTCTTAAGAAAAATCAAATATATGCACTGCCTTCGTGAAGTTTACTATCTAGTAGTGGATATAATCCAGGTCAGAAAGTTCTGAGTGTGAGGTCAGTTCTGAAAGGGTTTACAAGTGGAATGGATAACTTCTTTCTGAGAGAAATCAGAGGAAATTTGGTGGAAAAGGTGGCATTTGAATGTTTACTGTTAAGGTAGTAGATACAGAAAAGGAATACAGTAAAACCTTGGGTTGCGAGCATAATTCGTTCCGGAAACATGCTTGTAATCCAAAGCACTCGTATATCAAAGCAAATTTCAAGAACCATTGGCTCAGTTGTGGTCATGTGACATTCGGCATCTCCTACCACTCGTACTGCAAGACATCGCTCGTTTACCAAGTTAAAATTTATTTGAAATGTTTGCTTGTCTTGTGGAACACTTGCAGCACAAGTTACTGACGCTCCGAGGTTTTACAGTATAAGGTACAGTACCCCCTAAAGAGCATCCATGGGGAGAAGGAAGCTGTTCTCTGAGGCAGGAGTAAAGCATCGGTCATCAGAATTGCAGCGCATGGTGGGAGGCCCAGCTGAATTATAGCTGGTCTTACTGCTACACTAAAGAGTTTAATCTTTGGTCTGTAGACTGTGAGGAGTCAGGGAAGGTCGTGAATAAGAAATACCCAGACTGAAAACGTGCTGTTCGAAGAGTAATGTCACTGCAGTGTACGTAGAGACTAGTCAGGAGAAGGCTGATGGTAGAGACGCAGGAGGGAAGTCTCGTCATGGATGCTGCCCAGGGCACAGTCACCTCAGTGGTTGTAGGGAGGAAAGGAGCAAAAGGCCGCATGCAATGGATAGCAAGGAAAGATGTTTAAGATTGGGGTGAAATAAAATGTGTTTTGAGAATTTCAAGGCACCCCCTTGAGACAACTGGAGAACAGCCGAGGCATGTAAAAAGCAGAAAGCGAATCATCTTTCTCTAGAGGGAAATAAACTTCCAACCAGAATGAAAGAAATTACAAGCGGAATTCATCCAACATTTTCTATTTAAGTCCTCCCTCTCTCTCCTCTAGGAACCTTATATTTATATGAGCAGAATAACATTTCATTCAAAAAATATCACCCAGATTTTCTTGGAATTCTCAGCACACTGCTAGTTCAGGCCCTGTTCTCAGACAGCTACTTCCCCCACAGATATGGTAGAACCAATTTGACATAAAAGCAACTTTCAGACACAAATTATCCCAAATTCTCTCAGAAACACAGACTCAGAGACTGGTTGTGCTCAGCTGGGCATGGCGGCCATGATTCAATCACAGTAGCTCAAAACTGGGTGGACTGGAGAACTGTACCCCTGAAGAAAGGAACAGTGTAGGACAACAAGGACATGAAGACTAATACCAAGGCAGAAACACAGGAAGACTCAAAATTACAAGGTTTCAAAGAGCCTTACAGATAAGGCAGTGGGAAATGTGATATTTTCATGAAGGAAAAATGTTAGGTGTTCTTTCTTCAACAAAATATTCCATGACTTCCTAAGTGGACAATTAGGCAAACAGCAAACCATGACTTATGTTAGCTTTTTTACTAAGATTCAGAACACTGAAAATGATTACGCATATTTCTCTGATGTTCTGATAACTCCCACTACACCCTGTTTTATTATGAGGCAATGTCATGGCAAAGAAAACACCTGTTTAATATCTCTAAAAAACAGCAAATATATCTAATTAAAAAACTACTCTGCTGTTATTGTTTTTGAGACACTGTTATCTTATCAATTCTTTCAACTTTGCTAAACTCTCATTTAAGACCAAATTTAACTAAGTGCTCTGGGATAAGGAATTAATAATGTTTCAAGATTTCCTTAATCCCCATGAGACCTCTGACCAGGTTTTAAATACTGGACTAGTATTGTATCATTTCAGGTGGCCACTCCCCTCCCAAATACACAAACTTTGAAAAGGCACACGCAAGGGGTGCCTGGATGTCTCAGTTGGTGGAGAGACCGACTCCGGCTCAGGTCATGATCTCGCAGTTCATTGGTTCGAGTCCTGCGCCAGGCTCTGTGCTGACAACTCAGAGCCTAGAGCCTGCTTCAGATTCTGTGTCTCCCTCTCTCTCTCCCCCTCCCCTGCTCATACACACACTCTCAATCTCTCAGAAATAAACATTAAAAAATTAAAAAAAGAAAGTAAAGACACAGACATAATAAATGTGGCTTTATTTAAACAATGTTTAATCCACAAAGAAGGGAAAAAAGTTAAAAAAACAAAAAAAAAGAAGAAAGTTTTAATGAATAATGCTGATACCTGGTACTGGTTTAGAAATACACCAGGGGCACCTGGCTGGCTCAGTCCTTAGGGCATGTGACTCTTGATCTCAGGATTGTGAGTTTGGGCCCCATATCTGGTGTAGAGATTACTTAAAACTAAAATCTTAAAAAAAAAAAAAAAAAAGTAGTGAATGCTGATATTGGGGCAAAGGTCAACCCAGGCCAGCAGAGTAACATATAAGGTCATGTTGACACATATAAAGGAAAAGGTACTTTTAAAAGATGCAGGACCTTCTGATATCTTTTTCTCAGAGCCATTTTCAATTAGGTGCAATCACTGAGATGAAATGTTGGTAGAATCAAGTTTCCTATAAAATTCTATTTAATCATGGAATAGTATATTTGTGTAGAGCATTACATTACGGTTTTATTTTCAAATAAAGCATTGCCATAAATACTTTGATTGTTAAAACCAGCATATGAGAAAGGCAAGCAGTTGAAATCATTCCCATTTTTAAATTAATTATGGTTCCAGGACTTACCCAGAGTCACAGAACCAATAAGACATGGACATAGAATGCAGTACTCACTCTACTCCATTCACCAACTCATTCATGTATTCACCTGTTTATGCAACTAACTGCAATGACAGATTCAAAAATGGGCAAGGCATAACCTCTGGCCTCATGGAGCCCACAGTTTATTAAGCTGGCAGAAAAACATCCCAATGCCATTTATAACACAAGAACAAAAAGTGCAGTGGGAAAGATGCATGTGAGTCTTCCAGATGAGGTCAGTTCTTAAATCTATAGGTCTTAACAGACAAAGAAATAGCTAGGCCTGGAAGGCAGTGAGGGGCAGGGGGAAAGACAAGCAGAGGTCATCTAATTCTGTTCAAATAGAAAACTGAGTGTGAGTCCTGGCAGAAACATAGCGTATGAAGTCAGCAGAGGCCAATCTTGGCCTTGAACGCCTTCCTCTGTGGGCCAAACTAAGGACAGCCAAGGTGCTCAGACTCAGATATATGCTAATCTTCAAAAAGCTTTCTGGCTGATCTCACCTCATATGTAATAAAGCCTACCGGTGGCAAATTTCATTTCTTTTAATACTGTGATGTCTTGAAGGGAGAATGACTCAAGCCATGAGTTTGAATGAGTAGATTGTTTTCTGTAGCCTATGTATGTATACACATATTGCATACACCCACATGGATAGTTTATAACCATAACACTATATATGAGTATCCACATAGATTATGCAAAACATACATAAAATTCTACAAACCTCACATGGAGAGACATCTGAATAATGTGTGTATCTAGACTGACCCCATGGGAGATATTCAGATGGAGACGGGTTACAGAGAGAGGGTACTATGCAGGACAACCATCTGTCCTAGATGATTCAGTCATTTGCCAGCAGAGGAAGAATTGAAGGCGGGGGGGTTACAAAATGAATTCTAAAGGTATCTTAATGCTCCACGGTTTTATGTATTATGAGTTTACCTGCATGAAGCAGTTTCTTTATTCTCGATAAATAAAATTCCATGACTCCGGTGAAATAATTCCTCTCTGCCATTTTTTTGTGCTCAGGCAGAAAATGTATTATTGATTTCTGATTCAGCCACAGACAATGTGACTTAGAGAAAGGAGCACTGAATGAGAAGTCAGGAAACCTAGATTCTCTCCCCAAACCACCGTTCTCCCCTCCCTCACCCCCACCCCAGCAGAGAGGGGGCTGTGTGACCTTGGGCAATGACTACAGTCTCTGGGCTTCAGCTTGGTATTAAATGAAAGGAGTGGGTAGGTGTTCTCTAATTCTCTTCCAGCTCTTAATCTATGAAACCATCCCCCTCCCCTAACACTTAGTTTATCTCCAGAGCTCTAAAAATCAAGACTAATAAAAGTGGATTCAGAGCATCTCTTTTTTAGCCAAAGTAGATCCTGTTTTATCTTATTTTTTAAAACCATCCAAATCTTGCATAATTCAAATGATCAGTGCTGTCACTGGTTGCTCTGGTTTAAATTATGCATTGTTGCTATTTGGGGAGAATGTAGACTAGGTCCAGTCTGGGATCACTGGCTGAGAACAATAAGCCCCCAAAGTGAGAAGGATAAAGGCCTCTCCAGACAGGATCTGCTTTTAATGCACGGAGCTCAGGGTTTACAAAAAGAGCATTGATTGTGTACATTAAAGAGCCACCGAAACAGCAAGGGATTGGTAAGGCTGCAGCAAATTCTCCTAGATGCCACTGACCTTGGCTGCATTTCAGGGGTCAGGCATTCCCCATAAGGTTCTCAGCAGGCTGGCTTTCCTGAGGGGTTAGGAACAAATGAGACCTCTCATCCAGATAAACCCGCCTCTCCTAATTTGAGAAGACAGAAATTATCTGCCCTCTGATTTGTGGAGATCACCTGTGTAGCCTTTGGACTCAACAGCCAGCCTACACACCTCACCCCCTACAAGGCGGGTCCTACACCCCAGCCCTCCCGGGTGCAATTGTCTCCACATCAGCATGTAAGTCCTCTAGCCAGCAGTTCCCATCTCTAGAGCTGGCCTTAGCCCTCCCTCATTCCACACCTCCTACAGGCAGAAATACAGGGGCAAAGCACTAAGCCCAGGCCACAAAGAGCAATTTCAGGGAATCCTGCAAAGATATCTTTTCAAAATACAGATCTCTGGAGCACAGGCCTCCCATGTGTGAATCACACTCCAGGCAGGCCGGTGAGCCCTCGTGGTTCCTTACAAGCCTGCAGGCTCTGTGTGCTCGTATCTCAGAAAAGCTTCCCCAGAAAAAGCCCACAAGGGACACCTCTGACCAAGCCCAACTTAAAAATCGCATCAGAGCCCTTTCCATTAGAGGAGCAGTGTTGAGATTCTAGCTCAGGAAAACCACAAGCCTTGCCCATTGTTCAGATTCCTTCCCCATACCCCCCACCCCACCCCCTACTGGGCTTTTGCCACTTTCCCCTACCCGGTAGTCTGGGCCATCCATCCACCTGATTAACCCGCTGGCAGTAACTCCCAGTGCAGAAAGTAGGGCAAATGAACATGCACAGTCTGTAAAGCAGGAAATCACAGACTTAGCCAAAACACCCACCCGGTTACCAACCCCCACCCCCAGCTGCCCAGGGGGCAGCGGTTTCTGAATGTGGCATTTCTGTGCCAGGAAATAGACAGCTTACTGTAATATCACATGAATGAGCTTTTGCTGCCCAACTATCAAAAAAGCTATTTGAAATGGCATCTCTGTTCCTTCTCAACCCCTGGACGGCCTTGCAGAAACCCTCACCTCTTGGAAGAATTAAGAAGGGGAAGGGAAGTTAAAAAGAGGAGGATTCATGAGACTAAATAAAAAGTACCACTTTGACAGTAAAGGTAGCTCTTTAAAATAACTGTAGAGAAGGAGGTACTGTCAGGAGAAGTAATGAAGATTCAGGTCTGTAATCCCAAGATTTAGCATCAGTCTAACAATGTATGCCTCAGGAGGGCGTGTGAACTTCCAAGCTTCACCCATCCTGTGTGTCTGTGTTGAGACCCACCATCAATTCTATCTCACCATCCTCCATGCTTCAAGTATACATGCTGTGGCTTTTTTTTTTTATTATTCTTGGTTCAGGAGAGGAAGAAGCCATCCTTAATTGGTGTCCAATCCTCATCCCCCTCTGCTGCCGCCACCCACACCCCTCACCTCCTTTTCCGCAGGCAGCATCTAATTAAAATGGCAAGAAAGCTCTGCCCCCTTCCCCGATAGAGTGTGTTGGGATTCAGAGGTGGGGGTGGGGAGGCGTCGAGGCTACCCTGGGATTCCTGGTATTCTGATCTCAAAACAACAGCAAAATGGATTCTATAGCAGTGATGTCTTAGTCAATACAATGAAAAGGCGTCTGAGGCGATTCACGCGAAGGTAAACGCAAACCAGTGGGCCTGGAGGGACGTAGATGCTCTCTACAAAGGACTGGCCGCGCGCGCGCGAACACACACACACACATCCACACACACACACACACACACACACACACACACACACACACACGGGAGTTCCGGTCTGACTGGGGGAAAGCAGAGAACACATCCTTCCACCTGCTTAAGTTCAACCATAAAACTGAAATGTCAGAGCCACAAAGTCAGAAAGCACAGGCAGGTCTAAGTTAAACCATAAATAAAGGTGACTGGCAGACTGGCATTGAAGAGAGCGCGGAGAGGCAGTCGGGGCTCAGAAGGCGGAAAGGGGCTAGAGGAGGCAGTTGCCATCTACAAGACCAGCACAGCAATAGCTGCCCCCGTGGAGCGGCAGGTTCGGCTTCGTGGGGACAGTCAGGCTCACAATGTCATCTTGCAGGTAGCTGGGAAAAGTGAGTGGCCAGTGCTTCTATTCACGCTGCTGTTACTCTCTTTGCAGAAAGGGGCAGTGGGGTCTCGCGCCTTGGCACCAGACGACCGTCTGGGGCTTGTGTGCACACACCACGCGCGCGCGCACACACACACACACACACACACACACACACACACACACACAAGCCTTTCATTTTAAGGCTCTTACGCTGGTCTAAGATGAAACTGGCATTAGCTCCACTGGTTCTCTGGGGAGCTTCGGCCACAACCAAAGGAGGACACGTAGTGCACAGCTTTGAGAGGAGTCTTAGCCAAGAGCACCTCGGCGGACCCCGAATCAAAACCAGAAGCCAGGTTCTCTCCGCGTCGCATTCTCCCTCTGCCCAGTAGCCCCCGCCCGGGTTCACGCACCGAGCCCGTTCACCCCGAAACAAACCGCTGGGAAGAAATCAGAAAACACGTTCTACTCACCCTCAGAGCCGACAGATCGATTTCATCCAGGCTACGAGCCGGGGAGTCGCTCGCCATGTCTACTTCTTCGCGGGAGAAATGGTCCAAAACCACCCTGAAGCTTCTCCCTTGGAAATTCCACCTTGGTCTATTTTACTCGCGTCCTCATGCGGGTGTCGCGCCAGAGGCCCCGGGCCCAGCCTCCCCAGCCCACCCCGGCCCCACAGCACCCGATCCCGATCCCCCACGCGTCGGTCCTCCGGGTCAGGGAGCCCAACCTGCGCTGATCTCCAAGCCCGGAGCCGCGGTGCGTGTGGGCTGCGCGCCCTGCTCAGCTAAGGGCGCTGGGGCTGCGTGGGTGTATTTAAATGGGACATGCTTCTTTGCTTGTGCGTGGATGGCGGCTGCATTGGCTGTTATAATGAGACACATCAACTCCTCCACTCTGCTGGGGGGGTGGGGGTGGAGAACCACACAGAACTGTCTATCACCGCTTCCTGGGAGGAGTAAAGGGGGGGGGTGGAAGGCGGAGGAGGCGTGGTCTCCGACTGGGGAGAGGCCGCGCTTCCTGACCCGGTCCCTCTGCACCAGCGTGGTTGGGGGAAGGGCGCGCACCCTTTCCGCCCAAGCTTTTGCAGGCTAATCTGGATGGATCTGAAAAGCTGTTCCTGGACCCTGCCGTGCTTATCGTAGGGGCAAAGGGGCTTTATTTTGTGTGTCCAATTCGTGCACTGCAGCACAATGGCCCTCAATCGCATTGGGGGGGTTTTCGGTTCGGTTCAAATGCTCTAGCGCTGAAAAAATCCAGAAGGAAAAAAAAAAAAAGAGTGACGGCCTCCCTCCTCCATTAATTATTTGTGGGGCTGGAGTAACGCGGGCTGGTGCAACCGGTGCATATAAGGACTTGTGTGCAGGGAAGGGGATCCGCCTCCAGGCGCGGAACGAATGGGGGAGAAGCGCACTCGTACCCTGCGCTCCAGCGATTTGCAATGGGGGCGGGTGGGTCAGCCAGCGACCCCCGGGATCCCGGAAGGCGGGTCTCGAGGGCCGGTCACTCGCGGGTCAAGGGCTAGGAAGGTTTACCAGAAGCGGGAAAACGGACATCTGAGTTCCTTGTTGGCATCGCCACACCCAGGACTTGCCCGTACCGCAATTCCCCACGGAAACGACCGAATTGAAACGAGAAGCTTTTTCTCTGGGTGCAAGAGCTGAATGCTTCAGGTAACTCCAAAGGGAACACGGGGTAAGGCAGCACTCGCCGCCTCAGGACGCTGCATTTCCCTTTCAGGCAGCGTTTTCGTGGCTGACCTACTCAGACTGATGGAGAAAGTTTAGCTGGTGGGTGAGATGTAACATACAAAATGCACCGGGTGAGAGCGATTTCGCTCCACCCGCTTTCTCATTTCAAGGCTGAACGTTTACAGTGGTAAACATGATATTCCGTAATCAAAAGTATGAAGTCACTTCCCCCAGCCCCCCTACCCGCCCCCCCTTCCCCTCCAGCTTTGGCCACGCGAAATACATGGGAAGAAAAGCTAAATTTGAACTTTCCCCCCAAATACAGCAGTATCTGCACGTCTGTTAAAATGGGAGTTTACATCTAGCCAAGTGCAGTGAGGGCTTCTTAATCCTGTGGTGTGAATGTCAGTTTCAGAAAAGGACTTTTGAATGAATGAACGGAAGCCAATGCAGTTAGTTCATCAGGACTGCAGACACTGGAAGACTTAGAAACAGCATTCGGTTTGCGCCCTGCTTTTTGTTGTTGTTAACATTATTGTACTTATCTGTATGCACTGGGGATCATGAAACTGAAGAATTGTTCTAACATCTCAATGGCCACAGTTACTTAGGAGATTTGCCCTTAAAATGTCAAACGTTTAATCATGTTATATTCAGAACGCTCGATTTGACCTATCATTTTCTAATAAGATCGTCCAGCTTAAGACAGTAAATAAGGTGCAGCAAGCCACCAAGGCATGTAGAAATGACGTAAAAAACCTACTATTTCCCATCATGGTCCTTATTTTTCCCTTCTCTGTCCCTTTTTTACCCTTAATCTAGATGACAAAGTAATGTATTTCTTTCTCATGTTGAAAGAAATCATTAATTTAAGATCAGGTATTTAGATCTGTGAACGTAACTATCTTTAAAACTCCAGACATAGGAAAAATGAGATAAACATTTTTTTTCATGGACAACCTTCATTTTATACCCCAGATTTTTATCTGAAACATCACAGATAGATGAATGGTCTCTTCCACCTTAGTAAACTGCTCAGGCCATGAGGATGCCGTGAAACGCACTAAATTCCACCCTTGGATTTAGAATTGGAAGACTATATGTTCAATCCAGTGATGGGGGAGGGCTTCCTGGATGCTGACTGGTTGAGCTGAGAGTCAGGTGGAGGTGGTGGGGGGGGGGATGGGGGGGGAGTGATGGATGCAGGAAATACCATAAAAGGAAAGGTTGCAATAGCCAGGCCACCTTCAGCTAGTAAGGGAAGGAGCAAACTCCAGGCTGTTTGTGCTGGAGGCTAGGTAGTAGTGGTGACTGGACTGAGAAGGGAAGCAAAGGTCAGATCAGGTAGCGCTCTGCATGTCCCATTAAGGAACTTGGACTTTATCCTTTAGGTCAAGTGTGTATCAAATTTCAGCCATTCCAATACAAATCCCTATTTTTTTGCCATGTCTGTGAACCCCCCATACTATTTATTATCTGCTTAATATTTTTCTCTAAATCCATACTTTTCTTTTTTTCTTATTTAATTTAAAAGGAAACATAAATGACTACTATAAATGGAAAGCTAGCAATACTTGCTAAAAAATAAAAGAAAACCATCAAAATAAATACAATGGAAAATAAATATTACTTAATTCTAGCTATCATTGCCTGCTCCAGGTTTCTAGCCTAGGGCCTGCTCTTCCTTTGTTAAAAAGAGGAGTTAATAAATGCCAGAAAAGGCATTCAAAATTTGACCGAAGTGAGATTTTTTCCTCTTTATGTAATCTGAAGGATTGAAAGAACTGATATCATTTATGTTCAATTTGAAAGCCTGTAAAACAATACAATATGCTGTTTATGTCTGTAAATGTATAGCCAACTATAAAAAGCATGGGCATAGGCTGGAAGGACACAGATCAACTTCAGGACAGTGACAAGGGAGAAGTGGAATGGGAAGGTACAAAGGAGGATCCAACAATAAGACCTAATTTATTAAAAAGAAAAAAAGATCTCTAGCAAATATTGCTAAATGTTTGGAATTGTTAGATCTGAATAGTTACTAATTCATATTTATTATATTGTTCTCTGGATCTTTTTGTATATTTGAAATATTTTTATATTTTAAAAATATTTATAAAAAAAGAGAGAATCCCAAAGAGGGTTGTGTTCCCTCTATTAGATTCAATGTTATTTAATGCCATATCCATGCTCCAACTAAAATAAACACTGGAAATCAGTAACACAGCTTGTGGAACTTTTAAAAGCACACTCTGTATATCTTCTGTCACCACAAATCCCTAGATATAACAGAAAGTATATTTTAAAAAATTCATTAGAGTTCTAGAAGACAATAAAGACAGTATCAGTGGTCTAGCAATTCAGAGGACTTCCTAGATTATATAAAGCAAGTAGGATTTGATTGCCAGTAGATCTGTAAACCAAAACGGTACAGGGTAGGACCAGGGTGAGAGCTGGGAAGGCTTCAAGCTCAGAGGCAATGGCTACAAGGAACTGGGCCTTTCATCACAGTAACTAAACCCATTAATCCACTCTTTCATTCATTCCATAAATATATAAATCATTTACTCTGTGCCAGTCACAATACCAAGTCCTGAAGATTTGCTTTCACAGAGGCAAATAATAAAATTGTAAATAATCCATTACTAACATTATTTTAGATGGTGATAAGTGATATGAAGAAAATCAAGCAAGATCATGAGAATCAGCAGGTACACATGTCCACCCCCAGCTCTGACACATGCTCTCCGTAAGTATAGGTACTTGGGCCAAGGAGACCGGGTATCACCCCAAGGAGCTGCTCACCGATTGCCAGGAGAAAGGAGACCACACACACACACACACACACACACACACACACACGCACAGAAGGTGAAGTACCTGCATCCCCCGCGCTGCAAGACATTTGCTGCCCCACTTTCCACCCCAGTCAGCAAAGCAAGCACTCAGAATATAGAACTGGCACCACAGATAGGCAAATGAGATTTTCAAACACTAAGATGAGCAGACAACCCTGAATCACCAATCATTTCTAAAAATCTATTACTTTGAAAGAGAAGAACCAACTCCAATCAACAAACAGATTGAAAACCCAAAGTTACTGTTAAAAATGAGTTTTATAACATATATGTTTTATCCTCAAAAAATAATACAGGACCTTACAGTCATAAAACAACCAAGTTATTATGCAAACAAACCAGTTAGATGAATAATTAGTATATTAATTGAAATTTTTAAAATGAATATATAGATTGAACAATAGAAAGTAATACTATGCTGCAGATACTCCTTTAAGCATTCATGCATTAACATATTTAATCTTTATAATCTTCCAAAGTAGGCAATAATATTAGCATATTCACTTTACATATGAGTAAACTGAAGACTTAAAAGTTTAATTAACTTACTTAAGGCAACACAGTAATAAATGACTGAACCAGGATTTGAACTCAAGCTCTTAATCATCATGCTATACTGACTCAAGCTGAACTGAAGAGTGAATTTGTTATCTAGAAGATTGGGCCCAGTTTGATCCCAAATTGCAGAAGAAAGTATGTAGCAACAGAGTAAGAATTTAAGTAATATGGAGCATAAATCCAGAAGTTCCAACCTTCATCTGATAGGAGATCTAGAGAATAGATAGGAGGGAATACTCAGAGAAATAATAGAAAATGGTCCCGTATCTTCAGGCTAAAATCTCCCATAGAGTGCATAAGTTAAAAAATACCACACTTGAACATATCATGATGGAATTTCAGAGCATCAGGGATAGAAAGAAAATTCTAACCAGATCACCTATTTCTCATCAGCAGCAATGGATGCTAGGACAAAGCATTCTAACGTATGGGATAACGGGACAAACATATCTTGCAACACTGACTAAAGGGGAGTGAAGAAAAGTCTGGTGTGTCTTATAAAAATGGTTTTCCTGTTTGAAAACTGAAAAAAGAAAAGAAGGGACCAAAGGGAAGAGAAGAGGGCCAGGAAAAGCTTTCTGCCTGTGGCAACCATTCTCCAAGATGGCTTCCAACAAGCCTCACCTCCTGGTATCTCCACCCCCCGTGTAGGTCCCTCTAATATAGAATACAGCTGGGTAATACAAGGCATTTCAGCTTTTACCTTGTTTTCTTGGTTCATATGCTTGAACGCCATGTTTTTCAACCTCAACACTATTGACATTTTAGGTCTGATAACTCTTGTTGTAGGGGGCTACCCTATAGTGTATGATGTTTAGCAGAATTCCTGGTCTCTACCCACTAGCTCTCAGTAACACCTTCCCAGTTGTGACAACCAAAAATATCTCCAGACATTGTTAGATGTCTCCTGTCAGGCAAGATCACTGCTCTAGGGGGAGTCACTCATCACATCCTGTGGACATTCATGCCCCTTGCCAGACTTGTGGGTGACCTGCCTTGAAGTGGATGTTCCAGCCCAATCAAGCCTTCAGATGACTGCAATTCCAGCTGGCTCTGACTGCAATTTCGTGAAGTTCCTGCTTGAACTAGGACAGTTCAATCCAGCTGTTCCCAAATCCCTGACCCACAGAAACCATGAGAGATCATGAATTTTACTGTTGTTTTAAGCCATTTGATTTGTTATACAGTAAGGGGTAACTAATACATTGTCTTCAGACAGGGTTTGTGTGGACATAATTGCTACAGCTATAACAGCCATCTCCCTAGCAGGTCAGGATGAACTTGGGAAAGAAAACAAAAGAGGAAAAGCATCTGGATCTTTAATGACATCATTGAGCCACTCAATTAACTAATCCAGGGGCAACCTGTCTGAACTCCTTCTCATGAGACATAGGTTTTTCTCATTTTGTTTAAGCCACCATTAGTTGAGTATTCTGTTATATTTTTTTATCTGTTTTATTTTTGAGAGAGAGAGACAGTGTGAGTGGGGGAGAGGCAGGGAGAGAGAAGACACAGAATGCGAAGCAGGCTCCAGGCTCTGAGCTAACAGCAGAGAGCCTGATGCAGGACTCAAACCTACAAACTATGAGATCATGACTTGAGCCAAAGTGGTGCTTAACCGACTGAGCCACCCAAGTGTCCCAAACGTATTCTGTTATTTGTAACCAAATACTTCTTGTTACAGGAAATAAAAATTAAAACTATTCATTGTCTTTATCATTGCTGATTCACAAAGCAAAAATGAAATAATGATAACTTATAACTAAAATGATCTGATCAGGGCACGTGGGTGGTTCAGTCAGTTGAGCACCTGACTCTTGACTTTGGCTCAAGTCATGATCTCAGGGTCATAGGATCAAGCCCCACTTCAGGCTCCCTGCTAAGTATGGAGCCTGCTTGAGATTCCCTCTCTCCTTTTCCCTCTCCCCCTCACCCGCTCTCTCTCTCTCTCTAAAACAATAATAAAATAAAATTAAAATTAAATAAAATAATCCTACAAGTTTAAAAAAAGAGAGAGAGAAAACCAGGCAAAGATAATTTTTTATCTTATTTGGAGATATGCTTGGATACAATCTCTAAACAGAAAAATGTGAGTCAGTTACGCATGATAAATATAAGGGTCACCACATAGGCAAATATAAATTGGATGTTTAAGTTACAAACTAGTTGAGTGGAAAAATGGAACAAGGATAGCTTGAAGAATTGAATAAAATGAAGAAAGAAAATATAAACCATTGAGATTGACTAGTGTAAAGGACATATGTTTGGAGTGGTGAGCTGACCCAGTATCCATTCTGCTTTTGTAAACCATGGTAGGTAGACTAATAGTTCCCCAAAGATGTCTATGTTCCAGTGCCCAAAACCTACAAGTATGCTATCTTAGATGGCAAGAGGGACTTTGCAGATGTGATTCAATTAAGGAATTTAAGATGAAAAGAGTATCCTAAATTATCAAGGAGAGACCCATGTAATAACAAGGGTGCCTAAAAGTAATGAAAAGGGAGGCAGAAAAGAAGACCTAGAGGAAGATGTGCCATGGAAGAAAGGCACAGAGAAATGCAACATTACTGCCTTTGAAAATGAAGGTAGGGGCCATAAACGAAGGAATGCAAACACCTGTAGAAGCTGTCGAGGCAAAATAAAACCCAGATTCTCCCCTCCCACCTCCAGAAAGGGATGAAGGTCTGCTGACATCTTAATTTTAGCCCCACGAGACACATTTTGACTTGCTGACTTCCAGAGTGTAAGATAATAAATTTGTGTTGTTTAAAGCCACTAAGTTTGTGGTCATTCATCACAGCAATGATAGAAAACTACAAGACATACTGTATCCATATTCCCTTTTGAATGATTGTCTCCCTGTGGTTACAGATTACTGGTGCTATTTCTTAGGTTTTCTGCCCACTGGGAGTCCAAAGGTGAGTGGATATCTGAAAGCAGAACTGAAGCGGCCCCCTTCATAAAAACCTGGAACTTTAGAAGAATGGCAAGAAGAATGAAAATGGTTAGTCGTCATTCATTCCATTTGTGGTACTCTACCCATAGGGATTTGCCAGAGTCCATTCTTCCTTTCTCTTTCTCAGAAGTCACCTTGCTTCCTGCCCATTTTTAATCTTGGCTCTCTGGGCTAGTTACCTATGGCTGTGCAAAGAACCACTTCAAAACTTAGTGAATAAAACAACAATTAACTCTTAGCTCACAAATCTGTAATCTGGACAGGGTTTGGTGGGGAAGGCTCGCATGCTCCACAGACCATCAGCTACAGCTGGATGACCAACTTCTGAAATGGCTCACTCACTTACCTAGTAAGTTTGGTGCTGGGCTACCTGCTGAGGGTTCAGCCAAAGCTGATGGCTAGAAACTTTGGTTCCTCTCCAGGTTGGTCTCTTCAAGGGCTGTTGGGACTTCTGGCATGGTGGCTAAATTTCAAGAACAAGTATCCCATAAAAACCAGACAGAAGTTATATCACCTTTTATGACCTAGCCTCAGAAGTCATGTGACTTTAATTCTGCCATTGTCACAAATCTACCTACATTGAAAAGGGAGATGCCTATTTCCCATCTCTTGATGGGAGGAGTCTCTAAGTCACGTTAAAGAAGAGCATGTGGGATGGAAAAAGTTGTTTCAGTACCTGTAGAAATTAAGACCTACTGCATGCTTCCAACCTTTCTATCAGTTTTCTGTCCTCAATAGCTCTGCCATTTGTTCATGTTGACCAGAGTTGGTTTCTGCTGTTGATTGCAACCAAAGAATAATGGAGCAGATATAAGCACAAACGAAATATCAGAATAAGACGTATTTAAGTTACCTTATTGAAAGACAGAATCTCTCAGAGTAGGTGAAAGCAAAGCAAAAGAAGCACAATAAACTAAGGATACACACACTTTCCAACTCTGCCATGGGAAATTAACAAAATTTGACCAGGCCACACAGGAAAGGTTGATACTTTCCAAAAGGCAGCAATCATAGATACCACATTCTCAGACAATGTTACTAGGAGATTTCAATATTCATGTCACAGATTTATCTAAATAAGTGATTCATAATTCTTGGAATTTCTTCACTAGAATGACCATTGTCTCTCACAGAACTTAAATTTACTCCCAGGAACCCGAACCGAAATTTATCATCATCTTAAACAGCTCTGCCTTAGAAAATGAAACTCCATTTCCCATTGTCCAATTACAAACCCTCTCTTTCTAGCTTTCTGGTAACCTTCACTAACATTACCACTGTTTTCAGCCACACAGGCTCCATCTCTGTCCATCGGTAGCATTCTTCATTCTTCTGCAATTGGTTGCAATTCCTCTTACCCTTTCTTCCTTCCCTTTGTGTCCTGGACCTCACAGTATTTAGGAGCCTGAAATTTAATTTGCTGTATTCTGTACAGTATGATCTAAAATGAAGACCATGGTCCCTGGAGTTGATCTGCTTGAGATCAAATCCCAAAATAGAAAAATAAAAATAATATAGCTGTTTTACAATTCTCATTTTTTTTTCAGGTAGATAGATAAGGTAGATTTTTTTTTTTTATTAAATTTTTTTTTCAACGTTTATTTATTTTTGGGGGGACAGAGAGAGACAGAGCATGAACGGGGGAGGGGCAGAGAGAGAGGGAGACACAGAATCGGAAACAGGCTCCAGGCTCTGAGCCATCAGCCCAGAGCCCGACGCGGGGCTCGAACTCACGGACCGCGAGATCGTGACCTGGCTGAAGTCGGACGCTTAACCGACTGCGCCACCCAGGCGCCCCAAGGTAGATTTTTTTTTTAACCTTGGTCACCATTGAAATAATAATGCCAAGTGACTACATCACTTTTGTATTAAATGGGTACAGAACAATTTTCATAATTATATAGTACCATTTAAGTCCAAAGACAAACACAATACTTTATCTAAAATATCAGTATTACACTTTCTCCAAATACAGAAAACTATTTTTACTAAAAATTTGGCAAGCCCTTTCAAAACAGCATTTTCTGTTTTCATTCTTTGGGAAATTCTTAACAACAAATATGTATGGAAATTTTAATATGCAGCTGTAATCCTTCAATATTTATTATAAAAGTTTACTTGTTATTACACTGTGTGTTAACTAACTGGAATTTAATAACAACTTGAAAAAGAAATAAAATAAAATTTTAATTACTTATCATTTTTTTAGAAGTTGCTTGATCTCCTTAAATCTTAAAACAGTTTTAATTTTATCTATATTCTATCTATATCTATATTCTAGCCCAGTAATGGAGTTTTCAGCTTGGTTTTCTCTCAATATTTTTAGGGCCTAACCTAGTGTCTTGCAACAGTAAGCATTCCTTACATTTCTGGTCAATGACCAAACATACTTGAATAGAAATGATGAAGGCACATGTATTCTGACCACCAGTCCTTTCCAGAATGTGTCAAAAGCCTGTGGTGCTTTGCTTCCTCTTGGCTATCTCCACTAGTTTCCACTTGTTCTGTGTAACTTTTCTACAGGACTGTATCTTTTTTTTTTTTTTTAATACTTTTTAAATTCTCAAAGGTTGGTTGGTTGGTTGGTTTGTTTGTTTAGAGGCAGGGAGGGGCAGAGAGAGAGGGAGAGAGAGAATGTCAGGTAGGCTCTGCACTGTCAGCACAGAGTCTGATGCAGGGCTCAAGCTCCCAAACCGTGACCCGAGCTGAAACCAAGAGTCAGCCGCTTAACCCACTGAGCCACCCAGGAACCCCTTAAATGTTAGACTCTAAGCTCCTTATGCCCCAACATACACAAAATAATTTTCAGTTTTTCATTCATGTCCATATATTTTCACGGCACAATCCCATAGGTTAGCCCAGAGCTGGGAGAGGGGAGGAGTAGCCAGCTGGATCTTAACATGAAGTCATAGGGTAGATAAAAGCTTTTATCATACTTTTAAAGCTGGAAGGAACATTAGATATAACCAGGTCCCACCCTCTCATTTTACAGATAAGGAAACCAAGGTTCAGAGACTCTGTGACTTGCTCAATGTCAAAGAGTTAACACACAAAAGGGCTCTGGGACTGAAAGCTTTATATATATAAAAAAAAAAAAAAAAAAGTGGGGGGGAGCAAAAGAAGCAAGGCTGTGTTTTTATTGTTATTGTTCCCCCCCCCCACCATTCCTGATTCTCTATTCCTTCTACTATACCATATTGCAACCCAGACATTTAAAGTACTATCCACTTGTGTTGTGCTTTTTATCTTAAGGAAACTGTAAAGAATATAACTGATCGTATTTCCCTTAATGTGTGGGCTGCCTGAGAGCTCCAAGCTAAATGAGTAGGTTTGCCATGCCTGGTGCTGGCTCTAGCGTGGGAGGAGGAGCCACAAATGGAGCCAAGAAGCTTGTCTGAGTGGAATCTTTAAGCCACAGAACCCAGGCAACAAAATGAGGAATAGGTATTTATTTTGATCACTTGGCCACAAAAGGTAGAGGCCAAACATTTCTAGAGATTTAACACCCTCTGGTCACGCAATTACATGGACGACTTGTAAAGACTACACTGGAAAATGTGTTCTCTCTCTTATAACATTTAAAACAGTGTATTGTAGGGGCGCCTGGGTGGCGCAGTCGGTTAAGCGTCCGACTTCAGCCAGGTCACGATCTCGCGGTCCGTGAGTTCGAGCCGGGGTCCGTGAGTTCGAGCCCCGCGTCGGGCTCTGGGCTGATGGCTCGGAGCCTGGAGCCTGTTTCCGATTCTGTGTCTCCCTCTCTCTCTGCCCCTCCCCCGTTCATGCTCTGTCTCTCTCTGTCCCAAAAAAAATAAATAAACATTGAAAAAAAAATTTAAAAAAAAATAAAAAAAAAAATAAAACATTGTATTGTAGCTGTTGATTTTCTTTTCCACCATGAAACTGTTGAATACAAGGAATTTTTGAAAAATGTTTTAATGTTTATTTTTGAGAGAGAGAGAGAGAGACAGCGACAGAGTGTGAATGGGGGAGGGACAAAGAGAGAGAAACATAGAGTCTGAAGCAGGCTCCAGACTCTGAGCTGTCAGCACAGAGCCTAATGAAGGGCTTGAACTCATGAACTGCAAGATCATGACCTGAGCCGAATTCAGATGTTTAACCGACTGAGCCACCCAGGCACCCCAGGAATTTTCTTATTCAGCTCTATTTCTGTAGTGCCTCGCATAATGCCAGCAATAAAGTGGTGGTTATAAAGCTAATCAATAAATCAGTGTAGTGAAAAAGTTGGTAAAGATGGACAGAACTAGCCACCTTGAAGCCAGAAAATTTGGGAAAGTCTTTTAAACCCTTTAAGTGTCATCATTTTTATACTTTTTATGATTTTGCATGAATAGTTGATTTTGAGAACAAAGCAAGTGACCAATAGCTACGACTGTGTCAAAAGCTGATAACAAAAATTAGTTGTGGATATACTCTTTCCATCTGTTCACAAAAAATACAAATTCATTCACTCATTAGTGTATCCATTCATCAGAAACATGTATTAAACACAGGGATCATCAAGATGGTCTCTGTCTTTGTAATTTATTTAGTCAGTATTTCTGAAAGCATGGTCCATGAAGCACTTCTATCAAACAGGGAGACAGGGCTTAATTAACATGTAGATTCCCAGAATCTTGGGGGAGCAGGGTCCAGGAATTTTCACCTTGAAACTAGTACCTGCCCAGGTGATTTTTTTCACCCATCCCCAAATATTTATTGAGCATCTTTGATAAGCAAGGACCTTACTTGGCTAGACCAAAGGAATAATGCGAGTAAATTATGCTCTGCAAATATTTTGGTCTGTTTGGGATGCTATAACAAAATGCCATACACTGGGTAGCTTATAAACAACAGAAACTCATTTCTCATCATCCTAGAGGCTGGGAAGTCCAAGATCAAGGTATTGGTTGATGCAGCATCTGGTGAGAGTCGGCTTCCCCATAGACAGCTGTCTTTTCACTATGTCCTCAAAAGGTAGAAGGGGCAAACCAGCTTTCTGGGGTCTCTTATAAGAGGATGAATCTTAGTCAGGAGAGCCCCACCCTCATGACCTAATCACCTCCCAAAAGACCCAACCTCCAAATACCATCATCTTGTGGGTTGGGATTTTAACATATAATTTGGAGTTGGGGGGATAACACAAACGTTCGATCCATATTAATAAGAGACAAAATCTAATTTAATAAATGTAATGAAATTTATTAGGTTAATGCACAGGTATAAGAAGAGCTGAGAAGGGTGGGGTGGCAGGAATTTAGGGTCAGGGTCCAGATTACGAAGAAAAAAAAAAAAGTATCCTAAAGCTGGTTAGATAGATACTCTAGACATTATACATGTTGTAGGTGATCTCTCAGTGAAGGAGGCCCCCAAAATTTGCTTTAAATTCTGTGTCTTCTAGTATATATATGCCCTGCTTCTACAGTCATATGCATAACACCATAGTTAATTTTATCAATCTCCCCTCTCTATGCTTTTTTTTCTTGCAAAAATATTTTTAAACATATGTTTAAAATCATGTTATTTCATGTCTAAATATTTCAGTATGTAGCTAATGAGGGGGGAGGGTGAGTGTGGATTGGGCTCATTGACTTGTTTCCAAAGAATAGTGCATGGAAAAAGGGGTGAAAGTAACTCTACAGTGGAAAAATCTAGCAAACAGCAAACACTACCTTGGCCAAATAATTAAGGTTAACATCATCAATGATAAGTCATATTGATAGAATATACCCTTGATAGTATATAGAAAGGCACTAGTAAGATTTAAAATATATATATATTATATTATAGCTATATATATTATAGCTAATAGTAATGTGACAATATTGGTTCCTTAGCAGCGACAAGTATATCAGAGTAATGTAAAATGTCACATTAGGGGAAACTGGGTCTGGGGTATATAGGAATTCTGTACTGCCTTTGCAATATTTTGGTAAATATAAAACTATTCTAATTTTTTTAAGTTTACTATTTAAAAAGAGGAGAGTATAGCAAATTGGATAGGCTGGAAGAAGTAGATAAATTCCTAGAAACATACTAAGGCTGAATCATGAAGAAATAGAAAATTTGAACATCCTAACAAGTGCCCTCCTCAGTGCCCATCACCCATTTTCCCTGTCCCCTTCTGCCCCACCCCCTTCCACCCTTAGTTTGTTCTCTGTATTTAAAAGTCTCTTATGGTTTGCCTCCCTCTCTGTTAGTAACTATATATATATTGTTTGTAACTATATATATATATATATATATATAGTTACTATATATACAAAAATACACACACACACACACACACACACACACACGTGTATAATATCTGTCTTTATCTGACTAATTTCACTTAGCATAATACCCTCCAGTTCCATCCACATTGTTGCAAATGGCAAGATTTCATTCTTTCTTGTTGCCAAGTAGTATTCCATTGTATATATAAACCATATCTTCTTTATCCATTCATCAGTTGATGGACATTGGGCTCTTTCCATAATTTGGCCATTGTTGATAGCACTGCTATAAACATTGGGATATGTGTAACCCTATGAATCAGCACTCCTGTATCCTTTGGATAAATTCCTTGTAGTACTATTGTGGGGTCATAGGGTAATTCAATCTTTAATTTTTTGAAGAACTTCCACACTGATTTCCAGAGTGACTATACCAGTTTGCATTCCCACCAACAATGCAAGAGGGTTCCCCTTTTTCCACATCCTCACCAACATTTGTTGTTTCCTGAGTTGTTAATTTTAGCCACTCTGACCAGTGTGAGGTGGTATCTCAATGTGGTTTTTCATTTGTATTTCCTGATGATGAGTGATGTTGAGCATTTTTTCATGCGTCTGTTGGCTATCTGCATGTCTTCTTGGAAAAGTGTCTATTCATGTCTTCTGCCGTTTCTTCACTGGATTCTTTGTTTTTTGGGTGTTGACTTTGGTAAGTTCTTTACAGATTTTGGATACTAACCCTTTATCTGATATGTCATTAGCAAATACCTTCTCCCATTCTGTTGGTTGCCTTTTAGTTTTGTTGATTGTTTCATTTGCTGTGCAGAAGCTTTTTATCTTGATGAGATCCCAATAGTTCTTTTTTTTGCTTTTAATTCCCTTGCCTTTGGAGATATGTCAAGTAAAAAGTTGCTGTGGCTGTGGTCAAAGAGGTTGTTGCCTGTTTTCTCTTCTAGGGTTTTGATGGTTTCCTGTCTCACATTTAGGTCTTTAATCCATTTTGAATTTATTTTTGTGCATGGTGTAAGAAAGTGGTCCAGTTTCATTCTTCTGCATGTTGCTCTCCAGTTCTCCCAGCACCATGAGCACTGGGTGTTTCATGTAAGTGATGAATCATGGGAATCTACTCCCAAAGCCAAGAGCACACAAATACACTGTATGTTAGCTAACTTTACAATAAATTATAAAAAAAAAAAAGAAAAAAGAAAATTTGAACAGACCACTAATGAGTAAGAGGATTGAATCATAATACAAAAACCTCCCAACAAAGAAAAGCTGAGGACCAGATGGTTTTACTGGTGAATTCTACCAAACATTTTAAAAGAAATAATGCCAATCCCTCTCAAATCCTTTCAAAAAGATTAAAGTGGAATGGACATTCCTAAACTCATTTTATGAAACCAGCATTACCCTAATACTAAAGCCACATAAGGACACTACAAAACAAACACACACTACAAAACACACACACACACACACACACACACACACACACACACACAACTACAGGCCAATATCCCTGATAAATATAGATGCAAAAATTCTCAACAAAACACTAGCAAACCAAATTCCACAGCCCATTAAAAGTATACATCATGTTGGGGCGCCTGGGTGGCGCAGTCGGTTAAGCGTCCGACTTCAGCCAGGTCACGATCTCGCACTCCGTGAGTTCGAGCCCCGCGTCAGGCTCTGGGCTGATGGCTCAGAGCCTGTTTCTGATTCTGTGTCTCCCTCTCTCTCTGCCCCTCCCCCGTTCATGCTCTGTCTCTCTCTGTCCCAAAAATAAATAAACGTTGAAAAAAAAAAAAAAGTATACATCATGATCAAGTGGGATTTACCCCTGGGATGCCAGGATGGTCCAACATGCTCAGATCAATAAATGTGACACTTTACATTTGAAAACTGCAGGATAAAAATCATATAATCATCTCAATAGATGTAGAACAAGCATTTAACAAAATAAAACATTCTTTAATGATAAAAACTCTCAACAAATTGGGTATAAAAGGAATGTACCTCAACATAATAAAGGCCATGTATACAAGCCCACAGCTAATATCATACTCAGTGATGGAACATTGAAATTTTTTCTATAAGATCAGGAACGAGTCAAGGGTGCACATTCTTACCACTCCTATTCAACATGGTACAGAGCAATTAGGCAAGAAAAAGTAAGAAAAGGTATCTAAATTGGATTGGAAGAAGTAACATTTTCTCTGTTTAGAGATGATATGATCTAATATATTAAAAAAATCCAAGTCTCCACCAAAAACTGTTAGAACTAATCAAAAAATTCAGTAAACTTGCAGGATACAAAATCAACATACATAAATCAATTATATTTCTATAACACTAACAACAAAATACCTGAAAAAGAAAACAATCCCGTTTACAATTGCATCAAAAACAATAAAATCTTTAGGAATAAATTCAACCAAGGAGATGAAAGATCTGTACCCTGAAAACTATAAGATTTCGATGAAAGAAATTGAGGAAGATACAAATAAATCCCATGTTTGTGGGTCAGAAGAATTAATATTGTTAAAATGTCCATACTACCCAAAGCCATCTATAGATAAAATGCAATCCCTATCAAAGTCCAATGGCATTTGTCACAGAAATAGAAAAAAAAATCCTAAAATATGTATGAAACCACAAAAGACCACAAATAGCCAAAGCAATACTGAGAAAGAACAATTACATTAGGGGCATTACATTTTCTGATTTGAAACTATATCACAAAGCCACAGTTATGAAAAACAGTATGGCACTGGCATAAGACCAGACACATAGACCAATGAACAGAGTTGAGAGCCTAGAAATAAACCATGGGATATATGGTCAACTAACATTTGGCAAGGGAGCCAAGAATACTCAAAAGGAAAGGATGATTTCTTCAATAAATGTGTAAGCTTTGTGTTGTGTAAAGTTGTGTAAGTTGTGTAAGCTGGATAATCACATGCAGAAGAATCAAATTGGACCCCTATCTTTAACCATTCACAAAAATTAACTTCAAATGGATTAAAGACTTAAAGAAAGACCCCAAACCATAAAATTCCTAGGAAAAAACATAGGGAAAAACTCCTTGACATTATTCTTGGCAATGATTTTGGATATGACACCAAATGCCCAAGCAACAAAAGCAAAAGTAAACAAATGGGACTACATCAAATGCCAAAATTTTCTGTACAGCAAAAGAAACAACAAAATGAAAAGGCAACCTATGGAATAGGAAAAAATATTAGCAAGATGTCTATCTGATAAGGGGTCACTATCCAAAATATTTAAGGACACATACAACTCAATAGAAAAAAGAAAGAAAGAAAGAAAGAAAGAAAGAAAGAAAGAAAGAAAGAAAGAAAGAAAGAAAGAAAACAGAGGCACCTGAGTGGCTCAGTATTTTAAGTGTCCAACTCTTGATTTCGGCTCAGGTCATGATCTCACAGTTTGTAAGATCAAGCCTCGCATCAGGCTCTGTGTTGACAGTGCAGAGCCTGCTTGGGATTCTCCACCCCCCTCCTCTGCCCCTACCCTGCTCACACCCTCTCTGAATGAATGAATGAATGAATGAATGACTAAATGTTTAAATAAACAGCAGAAAAAAAAACCCAAATAATTTGGGTTCCTAAAAAATAGGAAGAGGAACTAAACAGACACTCTCCTAAAGAAGACTTACAAATGGCCAACAGAGGGCGCCTGGGTGGCACAGTCGGTTAAGCGTCCAACTTCAGCCAGGTCACGATCTCACGGTCTGTGAGTTCGAGCCCCGCGTCGGGCTCTGGGCTGATGGCTCGGAGCCTGGAGCCTGTTTCCGATTCTGTGTCTCCCTCTCTCTCTGCCCCTCCCCCGTTCATGCTCTGTCTCTGTCCCAAAAATAAATTAAAAAAAAAAACGTTGAAAAAAAAAACAAATGGCCAACAGACATATGTAAAGAGCAGGTATATGAAAGCATCACTTGTCATCAGGGCAATCCAAACCAACACCTCAATGAGATACCACCTCACACCTGTTAGAATGACTATTATCAAAAAGACAGGAGGTAACAAGTGTTGGTGAGGGTGTGGAGAAAAGGGAAACTGTGCATTGTTGGTGGGGATGTGAACTGATACAGCCACTATGGAAAACACTGAGAAGATTCCTCAAAAAATGAAAAATAGAAATGCCATATGATCCAGCAATCCCACTTCTGGGTATATACCCAAAGGAAATGAAAATAAGATATTGAAGAGCTAGCTGCACTCCTATGTTTATTGTAGCATCACTCACAATAGCCAAGATAAAGAAGCAATCTAAGTGTCTGTCAACAGATGAATGGATAAAGAAAATGTGATATATATGGATTTCATGTTGAAAATAGAATATTATTCAGCCACAAGAAAGGAGGAAATCCTGCAATTTGTGACAACATGAGTGGACTTTGGGGGCATTATGCTAAGTGAACTAAATTAGACAGAGAAGGACAAATATTGTATATTGTCACTCATATGTGGAATCTAACACAGCTGAACCCAGAGAAACAGAGAGTAGAATGGTGGTTTCCAGGGGCTGGGATGGTGAGGGGCTGGGGAATCAGGAAATGGTGTGCAAAAGGGACAAACTTCCAGTTACAAGATGAATAAGTTTTAAGGATCTAATGTACAACATGGTGACTATAGTTGACATTACTGTATTATATACTCAAAAGTTGCTAAGAGAATCAATCTTAAATGTCCTCATCACACACAAAAAGAGTATAATTATGTGGGGTGAGAGAGGTTTTAACTAACTCTATTGTGATAGTCATTTCACAATATACACATATATGAAATCATTATATTGTGCACTTTAAACTTACACAATGTTATATGTCAATTTTATCTCAATAAAGCTGAGAAAAAATAAAATAAAAACTAATAATATAAATAAAATATGTAATTCATAAATTCATAATTTTCTCATCCTGTCTTAAAATTTAGAGTAGACTTTTGGGAAACAAAAAATATCTGTTGTTTTCAATAAATACTTACCAAAATCTTAGTTAAAAAAAGAAGACAGAGGGCAGGATGACAATACTACTCTCACACTTAAAAAGAAAACTTATGGTGCACCAGGTTGGCTCAATCCGTAGAGCATGCAACTTTTCAGCTAAGGGTCATGAGTTTGAGCCACATATTGGGCCTGGAGATTACTTAAAAAACAAACAAACAAACAAACTTGTCCCAAGCCAGGTCTGAGACAGAACATTTTTGCATAATGTAATTCATAACCACTTTCTGCAAAGACATTTACATTCTGATAAAATTCTTAAGCACTTGTATGGAAACCAGTCATTGATTCACCCAAATGGCTGCTAGTTAAGGATCCAGTGACTTTTGCCTTTTTTGGTTTTGTTTTTGTTTTAGTCTGTTCTATGTTGAATATCTTACCAGTCTCCTTTTTTCATAAAATAAGAGTGACTCTTTGAAAGGGCCCGATAGGGGCGCCTAGGTGGCGCCTGGGTGGCGCAGTCGGTTGAGCGTCCTACTTCAGCCAGGTCGCGATCTCGCGGTCCGTGAGTTCGAGCCCCGCGTCAGGCTCTGGGCTGATGGCTCAGAGCCTGGAGCCTGTTTCCGATTCTGTGTCTCCCTCTCTCTCTGCCCCTCCCCCGTTCATGCTCTGTCTCTCTCTGTCCCAAAAATAAATAAATGTTGAAAGGGCCCGATAAAACCTTTTTCCTTGAATGATAGAAATGTATAACGGTGAAAAATCTTCACATATGTTTATAATGAAATTATCTGAAAAGTTTTCTTTAATAGCACCTAAAAAACCATCATTCCTTAACATTATCGAATACCCAGGCATATTTATATTTGGCTATTATATGAGGAGGGTTCTTAAAATCGCTAATGTTTGGGAATCACAGGCCTCTGTTGGACAGAGTAGAAGAGCTATAACAACTTCTGGCTTTGTTTGTAAAAGGAACATCAAAGTCCTTGATCCAGGCACGGACTCCAGAGTCCATATGTCCCAAACTACATTTTATTTTATGGATACTTTTGATGATTTTGAGGCTACGGACCATCTCCCCAGAAATATGCACATCTGCACGCATTTGAATTTTTTTTTAACTAGTCTCTATGCCCAATGTGGGGCTTGAACTCATGACCCTTAGATCAAAAGGGCACATGCTCTACTGATTGAACCAGCCAGGCACCCCTGCACACACCTGAAATGTTGGCCCATAAATTCAGGGAGTTCCATGGAGCTCTTGAGCTCATCCAAAAGGTCTCAGACATGGGTTAAGAACACGTGCTTTAAACATTCCTTCCCAGTTGTCACTCTGCTGCTCTAACAAGGAGACCATATCAACAAGACATGCATTGTTTTGTGTCTTTAGGAGAGGACATTGTGCCACTGTCAAGGCCTCCATACCGGGTTGAGAATACAATCTTTTTTTTTAATTTGATTTTTTAAAGTTTATTTATTTATTTTGACAGAGAGAGAGAAAAGAGAGAGAGAGAGAGGAAGGGGCAGAGAGAGGGAAACAGAGACTCTCAAGCAGGCTCCACACTGTCAGTGCAGAGCCTGATGCAGGGCTTGAACTCACAAACTCAGATCATGACCTGAACTGAAGTTGGACGCTTAACCAACTGAGCCACCCAGGCACCCCTTGAGAATACAATCTGTAGTCACATGATAGAACAGAAAAAACCCTAAGTTTGGTGACAGAAGACTTAGATTTTCCAAGTTATTTTTTTCAGTACTTTGAGCAAATAAGGGGGACAAAGATATGGTTAAGGTTAAGGTTAGAAATTTACAATGCAAGGAACTCTACAATATTATCATTTGCATTTTAGAAATTGGAAACTGAAAATTAGAGAGGTTAAATAATACATCCAAAGTAGTCTTCAGCCTATACACACACACACACACACACACACACACACACACACACACATATACACAGTTTTCATCAACATCAGGCTGGTCCAAATTTAAAACTTTTGTTGTTTTTTTTTTTTTTTTTCAAATTTCACTAGTGGCCTTCAAATTGTACTTAAGAGAGCCTTCTGGGAGTGGTTGGCCCCACAAGTAGGGGTAAGGGGTACCTTTGGCCCACCAGTTTTATATATATGATTTTTTAATTAAACTCTGCTAGGCTACAAGAATATTTGGAAACCGCTGCATTTTACTCTGCTGTTCAGTCTCCAGAGGTATAATGCTAATATCTACTTTATTGTGACAGATAAGCAAGAAGTACACATGAAACAGCTGTGTAAACTTCTAGGCATTATTCAGATGGGAAATATTAGTGCAATTACTATATAGCAGTGCAATGGAGAGTTTTCCTCCTTAAAAATCTTTACTACAATCAACCCACAAACTTGGTGTCATGTTTCATGCACCTGAAAAAACAGGTTGGTTTTCCTATGGTTTGGGGGCATTAGTTTAGATCTGAAAGCTCTATGTTAAGGGTGGTGTCTCTCTATATTTTCGACACTTTAGTTATTAACAAACTATTGTATGTATAATTGGAGCTTAAGCTACCATGAATACATCTTCTCAGATGCATTTGAATTGACCCACCTTCCATTGAAAACCTTCAAGCCTAACTTAGACTTTCTGAAAAATTTCAGATATGATGTTGGGTTTACCATAATCTTAAAATATTATGATAACTTTAGTTGGAGACTAAAGGTCAATTCCAGGATTTTAAGACTAGCCTTGCCTGCCAGTCTTTCATTTGGTGACTTGGTGAAACCTGGTCAGACTGCATGTCTGTAATGAGCGTAAGAGGAGAATGGCCTCCAAAAGTCTGCGGAAACTTTCAGAAACGAGGCATCCAAAATCAAAGGAGAAATCTACAGAGTTACTGCTGAGCTGACTTGTGGGTAGAAATAACACCTTCCATAATTGAGACCTCTCAGAGGTGGAAAAATGTTTCCATTTCCAAAAAAAAATTTTTTTTTGAAAAATCAAACAGTGAAAAAAACACCTACAAAAAGAAAATTCCCCGTGTGTGCTTCATACTTCAAAACGAGATCACTTTCATTACTGAGTCATCAAAACTTCCTGAGTATTTCTTTTTGAAGTGAAAGAACCAATCACTAACCTATTTTCTTTTCCACCCCAGCATCTACAGCAAAAACAACGCAGAACCAGTCTTCGGTAAAACTGCAAAGTAGGCAAGGTCTTTCTCTGGCTTCTTTCACCACCTCTTCTCTTTTAGTCCCTCACCCCACTGACTGCCCAGCCCCCTCCCTGCTCCTCCAAGCCCCAGCTCTCTAAAGGGATGCATTGTTCCCCAAGGCTTACTCTCTCAGAAACTTTCCAGGACCAAAGAAAGTTACCTTTTCCTTCCCTTTCCGAGAACCCAACCTCCATCTTTCCCTGCTGCAGTTGGACCCTTCGTACATCTCCAGTTCATGGCTATCACATCACAACATCCTTTCCCGGGGCCTTTCCTACTGCCAGGCCCCACCATACACACTGGCCTTGCAATATTTTTGTAAGCAACTTTGCCCGCTGCCACACAGTCTGCTGGAGACGGGCAGCTGGTTGCCACCACTTGCAGTGTGTGGCACGTAAATGGAGTCCCCTGGAGTTGTGCACGGGAACACAGTGAGCATGAGGTCCAGGGATAAGCAAAGTCACTGTCCTGGATGCGGCCATCCAAAGGGGAAAGCCCAGGGCTTACTGCTAATCTTCCTCGGGATTCATTTTTGTCTTCATTTCTTCCCCCTCATTGGCCCCCTTCTTTCCTTGTACAGCACACACGTTGAATTTAGACAGACTGGGTTTGAAGGGTGACACTGCCACTTCCTGTGACATGGGGAAAGTCATTTAAGTCTTCCAGAAAAGCAAGCAGGCTAATAATGACACTTCCCTCTAGTGTTATCAGGTGGACTAAATGCGGAAATGTTAGTAACAGCACTGGCCCAGAGGCAAGCTCAAAAGATACCTGGTGAGGGCCACCTGACTGGCTCAATCGGAGGTGCAGGAGACTCTTATTGTAGGGTCATGAGTTCGAGCCCACTTTGGGTGTAGCAATTACATAAATAAGTAAGTTTAAAAAAAAAAAAAAAAGAAGGTTACCTGGCAAAATAATTTTGAATTCTAAGGCTGAGGTTCCACCCAAGAAGTCCCTCCGTCCCTCTTCAAACTGTGTAGAAATTATCTTTATGCTCCCCTCAGTTCTCCATACTAATTATAGCTTTTGCCCTTAGGTTTTTAATACATTTTAAATCATTTAATTAAAGCAGTCCTTATGTCTTACAATGATGGAGCTTTTTTGTTTTTGTTTTTTAAAGTAGGCTCCATGCCCAATGCGATGCTTGAACTCACAAACCTAACATCAAAGACCTGAGCTGAGATCAAGGGTGGAACGCTTAACTGACCGAACCACTCAGGTGCCCCACAATGATCAAATTATCACACCGTCTCTGTTCGGAGGTTCTGTGCTCACTTTCTACTGTATTTTCGACTTTGTATCTCTTATCCTGTGCACTTCCACACCCTGTGTTCTTTATTGATAAGAACAACAATAATAGAGGTAGTAGTAAAAATACTTACCATTTACTAAATGTGTTTTGTGTCAGACACCTTATCACATCGCTCGATTTAATCTCTGCAGCAGGTTGGCATTATTATTGCCATTGTAAAGTTGAGGACGCTGAAGGCAGGAGTTTTTAAACACATTGTCCAAGATATCAAGGCTTGTAATGTTGAATCTGCGGATACCTTATTCTTTTTATTTATTTTTATTTTTTTAATGTTTATTTTTGAGAGAGACAGAGTATGAGCAGGGGAGGGGCAGAGAGAGAGAGAGAGAGAGCAGAATCTGAAGCAGGCTCCAGGCTCTGAGCCTTCAGCAGAGCCCAGAGAATGACACGGGGCTCGAACTCATGAACACGCAAGATCATGACCTGAGCCGGTCAGATGCTTAAATGACTGAGCCACCCAGGCGCCCCTGGGGATGCCTGATTCTAAAATCCATTCTTACCCTTTGCACCAGGCAACAGTTGCTCTGCCTTCTGTCTCTGGACACAGGATCTTTGTGCCTGAGATCGAGTTTGCCTATTCTGGACTTTTCAGATTTCACATACATGGAATCATATAATGTGTGATCTTTTGTAACTGCCCCTTTCACTTAGTGTATTTTCGATATCCATCCATACTGTTACATGCAGCAGTATTTCATTCCTTTTATGGCTGAATAATATTCCATGGAACAGTACATTTTGTTTATCCATTCATCAGATGATGGACATTTGGGTCATTTCCATTTCGCCTGTTATGAATAATGCTACTATGAACATTTGTGTAGAAAGTTTTCGTGTGATGATATGTTTTCAAACCTCTTACTAGGAGTGAATTGCTAGGTAGTCATCTGGGAAATGTAAGTTGAAGAAACTGCGAATCTATTTTCTAAAGCGGCTGTACTCCCACCAGTAATATATGAGAGGTCCAGCCTCCTCATATTCTTGCCAACATTTGTTATTGTCCATCTTTTTTAGTATAGCCATCCTTATGGATATGAAGGGGTATCACACTATGTCATATGTGTCATATGTCATCACACTAATGACTAATGACTAGATAGTTGAGAGCACTATCTAATTTTACAATACTGTTCTTTGGGTGCAACTACAATGTCAAAGTTTAGTGGATGCTGAGTGAAGAATGATCTAGATAGAGGCCCCTGGCTGGCTCCATCAGTACAGCATGTGACTCTTGATCTCTGGGTTGTAAACTGTAGCCCCATGTTGGGTGTAGAGATTACTTTAAAAAATAAAATCTTTAAAAAAACGATCTTGATGAATATTTCTCTTGTCTTTAATTCAATACTAAACTTAATATAACACTTACAAAATTAATTTGCTTTTTTGTACTAGCCAAAAAAAAAAAAAAAGGCTTTGTCCTTGTTGCATGTGTGTGTGTGTGCATGTGTGTGTGCACATGTGTGTTTTGTTTTTAAATAAAGAGGTTTAAATACAAAAGAAGTAAGTATAAACCCTGGTGATCTCTGAACCACACTCAGCCCACTGGACTTCAGGGCAACTGTGATGGCTCATTCCATGTATTTCCTGTGCCCACTTGAGTACCTATTCCTGGCATGGTCTGCTTTGGGTCTTAGGGCTTTCTCCACAACACAGAGGGCTACTCAGTCAGATCCTAAAGCCTGGAAGTGCAGGGGCAGGAGATTGGAGGGGGAGACAGACACTCAGGGGGAAGCTCCAGTCTGTATGTCTGGGAGTTAATGGATAAACACTCCCGTGCCTTAATGTAACCATTCTGCGTGCATGGTCTACTTAGTCCCTTAGAAGTCCCCTGTAAGAGGAAGACCCAGAAACCCATTCGGCAACAAACATTTTTTTTGGCATTTCTCCTTTCCCTAGAAACTTCCCAACTTCCACACTTCTGCTTCTTGGGATCATCTCACAAATAAGCTCTCAGCTCACAAGTTCTTGTCTCTGTCTTTGGTTTTAAGGAAACCCAAATTAAGCAAAATTATATAAATGAAAAATTGCTAAATGGGTAAAGTTAGCATTAGCTGGTTGAAAAGTTAGAAATCATTTGCTTTGAAGATTCCCTTTTGTTATTTGTTCACTGTGAACCTAATGTTTTAAAGGTTTCTTGTTCAAAATATTGTATTTGTGAAGTAATAATAAATGTTATTGTTTTAAGGCCAATGACAGTCTGCTTTCAATACCAATGTTTCTCTGCCAAGATAACATCATTTTTGCCAAAGAGCAAAGAAGACTGGAGTTTTAACTAGCCCACTTAACCTTACTGTGGCTAAATGTGTGTGTTCCATTAGATCTGTTTAAAACATTTCCCCAAATTTGATTACTACTACTGTATTAATGAACAAGTTGGCACATAGCACACGGGTGCACTCCAGAGGCTGAGAGTTCCATGCTGGCAAGTTCTTCACATGATGGACTCTTTGGGGACCAGGGAGTAGGGCGGTGCCCGTCCTTGGTTCATAGCTGCATGCAGAGCCTTTTACAACCTTGTCATGTGCTATCCCTTCTTTGACTTCAGTTATTCCAGTTTGGCTTGCTGTCCATGAGCATTTCACAACTCCTCTTCCTGTGCTAGCATAAGTCTGCACTCTCCCCACTTAACACAGACTTGGCAGCTTGGTTTCGCCATCTCTCCACATATACTTGTTATCCCCTGATACTTCATTCTGCTCAAACTGCCATCCTCTGCTAAGCTGAGAAATGAAGAGATTGGCTTGTATGGTATAGAATAGTGGCATGCACTCAGAAGTCCTGGGTTCTAGTCACAGCCTTGTCTCTCCCTAGCCTTGGAAACTGGACAACTCATAACCTCTCTGAATGCTATTTCCTTGTTTTTTGTTTTTTTTTTTTTAAGACTTAATGGGGGTGCCTGGGTGGCTCAATTGGTTGAGCATCAACTCTTGATTTCAGCTCAGGTCATGATCTCCCAGCTCATGGGTTCAAGCCCTATGGCTGGCTCAGTGCTGAGTGTGGAGCCTGCTTGGGATTCTCTCTCTCCTTCTCTCGCTGCCCCTCCCCAACTCATGCTCTCACTCTCTCTCTCTCTCTCTCTCAAAATAAATTAATTAATTTTAAAAAAGACTTAATTTTTTTTTTAAACTAAGCTTAATGCCCAACATGGTGCTTGAACTCAGGATGCTGAGATCAAGTGTCACATGCTCTACTGACTGAGCCAGCCAGGCACCTCAAGACTTAATGTTTTAGAGTAGTTTTAGGTTCACTGCAAAATTAGGAGGAAAGTATAGAGATTTCCCATATATCCCCTGTCTTCACACATGCATAACCTCCCCAATTATCAGCATCCCCCACCAGATGAGTACATTTGTTACAATTGATGAACTCACACAGACACATCATAATTACTCAAAGTCCATAATCTACATTACGGTTCATTCTTGGTGTTGTATATTCTATGGATTTGGACAAATGTGTAACAACATGTATTCATCATTATGGTATTGTACTGACTAGTTTCACTGTCTTGAATGCCTCATCTTAAATGTGGCACAACATGATTGATTCCGAATCCTCACAGGATTTAAGATAAAAACTGCTTAACAAAATAATAAGGTTGGGCGCCTGGGTGTCAGTTAAGTGTCGTTAAGTCAGTTAAGTGTTGACTTTGGCTTAGGTCATTATCTCAAGGCTCCTAAGTTCAAGCCCTGCATTGGGTTCTCTGCTGTCAGCACAGAGCCCACTTCAGATCCTCTGTCCTCCTCTCTCTCTGACTCTTCCCTGAGCGTGTGTGCACAAGCATGTGCACACATGTGTTCCTTCTCTCTCTCTCAAAAATAAATAAACATTTTTTTAAAAAGGCAAGAAAGTTCAGTACAGTGTTATTTTGAGGGTGAAAAATTAGAATTGTACTTAATTTTAAATATCTAAACACAGGAGGCCAGTTAAATAAATTATAATGTAATCAACAGAATCTTTGTAGTCATTAAAAAATATGTTGGACAATAGTTAAAGGTACTGGGAAATTAAGTGTAAAAAATTATAAAACAGCATGTACAAGTAAAAGTTATTATGGTCTGTGGGGATGCCAGGCTGGGGAGTTATTGTTTAATGGGTACAGAGTTTCCGTTTAGGATGATGGGGACGTTATAGAAATGGGTAGTAGTTATGGCCGCACAACAGTGTGAATGTTCTTGATGCCACTGAATTGTACACTTAAAAATGGTTACGTGGCACCTGGGTGGCCCAGTCAGTTAAGCATCGACTTGAGCTCAGGTCATGATCTCAAGGTTCATGAGTTCTAACCCCGCATTGGGCTCTGTGCTGACAGCTCAAAGCTGAAGCCTGCTTCAGATTCTGTCTCCCTCTCTCTCTGCCCCTCCCCCACTCACACTCTGTCTCTCTCTCTCTCTCTCTCTCTCTCAAAAATAAACATTAAAAAACTTTTTAAAAAAAGGTTAAAATGGTAAATTTTGTCATGTATATTTTACCACAATAAAAAAAAAGTAGCTGGAAGTTTGTACAAAGATCTTGGCAAGGTCGAAAACAATTCTCATGTGAAGGCATGGTGGTTTCTTACAGTTTGCTGCTGTTTGCATTATCATAATTGATGTTCTATTAAATTATTTAACGATATTTTCGACACAAAAAGAAATGTGGTTGGTTTAAAATATAATATGTACAGGATGAACCTATTTCTTAAATCTATCTGTCTCTTACATCTATGTCTCTATATATCTATATATAGATATATACACATTACATGCATGCCTGCTTTTTCTAAATTTTCTGTGATGAATATATATTACTCCTACACTGAAACTTTATAAAAATGTATGAAGCATTATATAAACCATAAGGAACTTTTATTATTCATGTAAGGGCTCTGGCCTATTATAGTATAGAATATACAAATGTTGCTAAAGAAATTTGTCTCAGGTCATCTCCAAGAAGATGAAACGGTATATGCGAAGAAAACAGTAGAAAACAAGAAGAGAAAACAGTATATGCAAAGTTCAAAAAGCAATAGACTACATGGTTCATTTGAGATCTTGCAATAAGTTCATTATATTTGAAGCATTAGTCTGTGAGTGGGTGATGTTGACAACAAAGAGCTCTGGATAAGTCTGGAGAGGTAGGCAGGTAACAAATGAACAGTTGACCAAATTAAAGAGTTTGAACTTTATCCTAAGGACAACAGCAAGTCACTAATGGGTTTTAAGCCAATGATATGATTATATTTGCATGTTAGAAAGATTATGGTGTTTGCATCATGGCAAATGGACTGGAGAAGAGCAAAACTGGAAGCAGAAGGGTTGATTATAGTTACAATCATCAGGGCCATCTTGATAGGAATGGTCACAATGGGGAAAAACACATGGATTTCAGACCCCTTAGAAAGTAGAATTGGTGTCACCCTTGGTATTGATTGGATATGAGAGCCAGAGAGATCTAGGATGCCTCCTTCGGCAATCAAGAAGGGCTGTGTCACTCACTGAGAGAGGAATCGAGGGAGGCAGAAAGTAACAAGTTCAGCCTGTTGGGAGTTGGAAATCCAGGAAAGGGAGAACTCAGAAGAGGGATCAAAAGTCAGTAGCACATGGAGAGCATCTGAAAAGTAGGTAAGATTTCCATGGAAACAGATGTAGAAAAGAGGTTTTTAGCCTTTTCACTCAAAGGAGTGAAAATCTGATGAATACTATGAACATTTTCTCCAGAGATTTCTTTAAAGAATCTGGCTGTTAAGTGAATAAAAGAATCAGGATATAGTTGAGGGTTGTCATAGGATCATGAAAGTGTTCTCCTTCAGCGGAGAGACTTGAGTAGTGAGGGAATGAAACAGGAGGGGCACCTGGGTGGCTCAGTTGGTTAGGCATCTGACTCTTGATTTCAGCTCAGGTCATGATCTCATGGTTTGTGAGTTCAAGCCCTACTTCAGGCTCTGCTGACAGCAAGGAGCCTGCTTGGGATTCTCTGTCTCCCTTTCTCTCTGCCCTGCTCTCACATGCTCTCTCTCTCTCTCAAAAGTAAATGAACTTGAAAAGAAAGAAAGAAAGAAAGAAAGAAAGAAAGAAAGAAAGAAGCAGGAAAGAGGAAGAATAACTGGAAGACCAAATTCCTGGGAAGATCTACAGAAACAGGCTCTATCCCAGAGCAAAAGGTATGAGTCAGGCCCAGTAGGGCCATTTTTTTTTTTTTTTGACAGGAAACAAAGAGGCAAGACTAGAAGAGAATGCAGGTGAGTTTGTGGGTTGCATGCCTGGAAGTTGAAGCCTTTCTTAATCAGATAACTTCTCTGGACTCAATGAGTACGAGATGAGGTCATCTATAATGAGGGTAGCCAGAGGTCAGAAGTCTGTCAAATGGCCACTGCAGAGATTACAGCATATGATTAGGGAAATGTCATAGGATTTCTAGGCTGTGAAAGCCCAGCTGAATATAGGCACTAGGCATTTATAAGTAGGAATCAATCTGGATGATTTTTTTTCTGCAGCAAATCTCAGGATCCTTGATATAAGTGAGGAGAAGGCAATAGTTCAATTCTTTGAAGACTATAGATTTGCCAAGAATTGTGAGTGGGACAAAGCAGATGAGGAGTCAAATAAGAATTGACCATAGATTCCTCAAAAAGTTAAAAATAGAACTACACCATAATCCAGCAAATCTTGCTACTAGGTATTTACCCAAAGAATACAAAAACACTAATTCAAAGTGATGTGTGCATTCTTATGTTTATAGAAGCATTATCTACAAGAGCCAAAGTATGGAAGCAACCCAAGTGTCCAAGGATTGATGGGATGATGAATGGGTGAAGAATTGAGATATATATGCCTATATATATATATATATATATATATATATATATATATATATGGCTATATATATATATATATATATGCCTATATATATATATAGATATACACATATATATAGATATATATACACATACATACACTATATATACATATTGTGTGTGTATATATATATATATATATATATATATATTTATTCAGCCATAAAAAAGAATGAAATCTTGCCATCTGCAATGACATGGATGGAGCTAGAGTATTATACTAAGCAAAATAAGACAGAGAGAGACAAAATGCCAAATGATTTCACTCATGTGGAATTTAAGAAACAAACAAAAAAAATGAGCAAAGAAAAAAAAGAGAAAAAGAAACAGACTCCTTTTTTAAAAACTTTTTTCTTTAATGTTTATTTATTTTTGAGAAAGAAAGAGAGACAAGAGTGTGATCGAGGGAGAGGAAGAGAGAGAGGGAGACACAGAATCTGAAACAGGCTCCAGGCTCTGAGCTGTCAACATAGACCCCAAAGTGGGGCTTGAACCCACAAACCATGAGATCATGACCTGAGCCAAAGTTGGAGCCACCCAGGCACCCCAACAGACTCTTAATAATAGAGAATAGGGGCGCCTGGGTGATTCAGTCGACTGAGCATCTATCCTTGTTTTTGGCTCAGGTCATGATCCTAGGATTTGGGATCAGGGTCGTGGGCCCCACACTCAGTGTAAAGCCTGCTTAAGATTCTCCAATCTCTCTGTCTCTCTGTCTCTCTGTCTCTCTCTCTGCCCCTCTCCCCAACTCACACTCTCTCTCTAAAATTAAAAAAAAAATAATAAAAATAATAGAGAACAAACAGATGGCTGAGAGGGGAGGTGGGTGGGGGGATGGGTTAAATAGGTGATGGGGATTAAGGAGTGCACTTGTGATGAGCACTAGGTGATGTATAGAATTGTTGAATCACTGTATTCTACACTTGAAACTAATTTTACATGTTAACTATACAGGAGTTAAAATAAAATAAACTTTAAAAAAAGAAAGAAAATAAAAGAATTGACCATAGAATGATATATACCCATTGTCAAAGCTATATAGAAAGAAGTGAGGTCAGGGGCTCCTGAGTGGCTCAGTCAGTTAAGCGTACAACTCTTGGTTTTGGCTCAGGTCATGATCACATGGTTCGTGAGATCGATCCCTGTGTTGGGCTCTGCACTGACACGTGGAGCCTGGTTGGGATTTTCTCCCTCTCTCTCTAAATAAATAAATAAACAAGAAAGAAAGAAAGAAAGAAAGAAAGAAAGAAAGAAAGAAAGAAAGAAAGAAAGAAAGAGAAAGAAAGAAAGAAAGAAAAAGAAAGAAAGTAAGTGAGGTCAGGAAGGAACTGAGGGAAAGAGAAAAAGAAAATATCAAAGAATTGAAAGTACCAAAATCCTTAGTGATTCATTTTAAAACAGGACATTTCTTTTCCTTTTTGTTATTTTTTAAAATCACCAAGTATTTTGATGCATCTATGCCGTAAGTTGATCATGAAAACTTGGCCAGAACACTGAAACTAAGAGAAGCCATTTGAAAGCAAATTCCTTGCCTCAGTGTAATAGCAAAGACTACTGCATAATCATTCATTCATCCTTCAAATATCAGACCAAAATTAGCCATTAAAATATATCTTCTTTTCCCATACTCAAGGCCAATATTACTTTGCACAAATAAAGTCTGTGGGGTGGGTTATAGATGATATTGGAGATTTATAAATATTTTATATGTATAAAGGAATTCTGGTTATGCAGGTCAATATCCTTATTGTTAGGAGATGCCTTCTAAAATATATGGGGGTGGGGTGCCTGCCTGGCTCAGTCAGCAGAGCATGTGACTTGATCTCACGTTGTGAGTTCAAGCTCCATGTTGGACGCAGAGTTTACTTAAAAATAAATAAGTAAAGGAAAATAAAATTTATATATATATATATATATATATATATGTGAAACACCTGCATATTTTCAAATTATTTTCAAATGGTTTTGAAAAAAAATTGTATAAAAGAGCAAATATAGCAGAATGCTACATTTTTTATCACATTGGTTCTCAGTAGGGGAGAGGGAAAAATTTTACTTCCCAAGAGATATTTGGCAATGTTTGGAGACATTTCTGGCTGTCACAAGTTAAGGATGGTGGTGCTACCAGCATCTAGGGAGTAGCAGCCAGGAACACTGCTACACATCCTACAATGCATAGGATGGGCCCTGACAGCACAGATGATCTGTACTCAAATGTCTTATGTTGAGGTTGTGAAACCCTGTTCCTAGTAGTAGATATACAGATGACCATGGTGCTGGTGCTAGCCTTTCAAATGCCCATTTGAAACATATGTAAACATTTTTATTAAAGGAATCTTAAAACTAAAATATGAGAAGAAGAAAATCGATCTTTTCCAAGTAGGCAACAAATAAATTATTTTTGCCAGTAGTCAAATACAGAGTATTTTCTTGAGCATGACACGGGATACTCTTGGAAACTATGACTTTTAGGTGGATGGCTGGAAACCGTTCCTCATCTTCCTTCAGTCAATCCATCAAAATAGAACATTGTCTTTATTCAGTACTAGGATTTTTGTAGAAAATGTTTTCAAAGAGAGGAAACGAAGCAAAAGGGAGGAGAATAGATATTTGTAGATCACTTTCTATGATCCAGGCAACATGTTGGGCACTTTTCATACATAATCCTGTCTGGCTTGGACTCAGCTGACAGAGTGAAGACTTGTGTCACACAATGACTTATTAGATTCATTCATTCAGTCACTCATTTGTCCATTCAACAAACCTTTATAGATACCTACTATAGACACCTACTAGATACTATGCTAGGCCTGGAGATAGAGAAATAAACGAAGTGCACTCCTTGGTCTCAGGGAGCATGTAGTCTATTGAGGGAGACAGAAAATTTAATACTGAGCAATGTGAAATGATCTTTCTTAGAGGAATGGACAGGTTTTTCTGGGAGCATATATGTGGACAACCAACCCAGAGAAGTCTTTCTCAGACCTGGGAGGGTTGGGAGTAAATAAACTCAAGGATTCTGAGACAAGAATAAAGTGAGTGAGGGTGAGGAGTGTGGGGGGTCAGGGCCAAGGGCAATCTGGGCAGGCGGAACATCACATAAAGGCCTAGAGATAAGAGGGAGGGAGTGGAATGCCTTAGAGATGGTCTCTAACTGGAGTATGCACCAGAATCTTCTTGAAAGCCTTAGCCCAGGCAAGTTGATACATAAAATTGAACATCACAGCCCATATGACTTCATCCGTAGTATGGGAGACTAGTAACTATCAACTTGTCTAACTATCTCTCAGCATTCTTTTGAGAATAAAACCAAGCAGCAGTGTATATATATATATATATATATATATATATATATATATACATATATATACCCCACTCTGCCCTTCCCTGCCACTCCATCTGCCCTTCCCTGCCACTCCAGTCAGAGGAAGCACTTCCCAGGGCCATAAAAGCCCACCTCTCCCAGTTATCAACCTGACTTCCTCTTGACCATAACCCGTTGAGTAAGGTAGATGATGAAGCTGATTGTCCCAGTTTGGAATGTTAGAGAATGACTCTCTGAGAAGTTAAATATCTAACCCAGTTAAGCAAAGGCAACTGGTAGAGCTAAGGTCAGACAGGCTCATAACTCACTGTTTCACTAGATCATACTCGAGGTTCAAGAGCAGGCTCGGGGGTGTTTTTGCAGAGGGAAGCTGGGCTCTGAGCCTGGCTCAGTCAGCAACTCAAACCTAAAAGGAGAACTCAGATGCTTCATTCTGGAACCTCTGTTCAGGGAAAGTAGGATAGTTTGGGGAATTGTTATCTTCGGGCATTCCTGTTAGGAGCTACAAGAGACCTGGCTTTTATTTGTAATCCTCACATCTGTGTATTGCTTTAGAGTTTAGATTTGCTTTTATTTTTAATTTTTAAGTTAGTTCTCATGGGTGGTATGATTGTCCCACTTTACAAATGAGAGTTTCAGTGACTTGCTGAGGATGACACACCTAGCAGGTCTTTGGATTCCAAATCTTCTGTACTGAATTCCACCAAAATATTTATGTGAAACAGATGTGACATGTGCCAATTGTTTTCAATAGACATGGTGATTATGTATGTAGTATTTGTGTATATATGTATGTGTATGCATAGGTATGTGCGTTTTACATGCTTTTGTGTCATTTTTTTTGTCAACACCACTTTGGTAGTTCGTCAGCTTTTTTGTTGTTTGTTTTTTGTTTCTGTTTAACCACATGTAATCTATTCATAAAAATTAAAAATAACTTTTGGGGTACCTGGGTGTCTCAGTCAGTTGGGCCTCCGACTCTTGATTTTGGCTCAGGTCATGATCTCACAGTCCGTGGGATCGAGCCCCGCATCAGGCTCTGTGCTGATAGCATGGACCCTGCTTGGGATTCTCTCTCTTTCTCTCTCTCAAAATAAATAAACTAACTTAAAAAAAAAGAAAGTATTTTTGGTGAAAATAATCCTTGAAATAAAACAGTAGGAATTTATGATTTGATGGAATAAATGAAATTACCAAGAAAGGTAGATTTAATGGTGAAAACTCTGTGCAGCAAAAAGAAACTTTCGTTGACCTCAGGATGTATCATGATTTTTTTTCTTTTTACTTAAGAAAACAAAAGTTCTGGAGCTCTTTGAAACATTTTCTGCAAATAATGCACATAGGACTTCTGTGACAGAAATCAGAGTGCTAAGTAAAGTAAAAACATAGGTCTTAACCACCTCCTTCTACAACCAAGATAATCCAGCTCAATAAACTATAAAGGCTTCAAAGTTGGGTAGAAATCAGAGTTCAAATTCAGAAAGCCACCAGATGCATCAACTGCAGCAGCGGGAAGAGGCCAGAGGCGGGGAGAGGTACACATCTGATGATACACATACTTTTAGAACATTTTAATCATTGCTTCCTCCCTTCCTGAATAACATCTGGCTTGCACAGAAGATCCTTAATATCATCAGTTTTTCGCCTTACAAATATTTGAGTATATGAGTTAAAGATTTGAGTATATGAGTTTACAAAAACCTGGGCTTAACAGAAGGTCTGTCTTTTTTAAAATCCAGAATCTATTTATTTTTTTAAGAAAAGTCATTGCCCTGCTTCAAATCATAAAACCCTGATGCTGACATGGAATGTATACACCATTCAGGTGAAGACGGAGTAATTTACCCAGAGTCACCCAGCCAAGCAGGTCCCTGGTTTCCCAACTTTCTGCTTTGGTGTTCCACTATGGTTCCGAGGAAAGAAAAGAGACTCAAACAAGAATAAAATGAAATATTTGATGGCATGGAGGAGATATTTGCAATATATTGCTGTGTAAATAAAGCACATCCCATAATATATACCACATGATACTATTTTGGGGGGAAAAGAGAAGGCATGTGTGTTAGGTACAAAAAGGCTGGGGAGATGTTAGCAGGTCTGAAATCTCTAAGTGGGGCAATTCGCAGGACTTGCTTTTTACCTCTTTTAGTTTGTTTTTTTTTAATTTTTTGGATTTTTATAATAAGTATGTATAACTGATAATCACAAATAAATTAATGTTATAAACAAAGAATTAAAGCATCCTAAGAATGGCAGGCACATTTCAGAAGTATAGAGACAAGTAGCATTAGAACTCTTTCTTCTCGGGGTACCTGGGTGGCTCAGTCAGTTAAGCATCCTACTCTTGATTTCAGCTCAGGTCATGATCTCACAGTTTGTGAGTTCAAGCACCACATCAGGCTCCATGCTGTCAACTCAGAGTCTGCTTGGGATTCTCTGTCTTCCTCTCTCTCTGTTCTACCCCTGCTTACTCTCTCTCTCTCTCTCTCTCTCTCTCTCTCTCTCTCTCTCTCAAAATAAACAAACTTAAAAAAAAAAAAAAGAACTCTTTCTTCTTAAGGGTTGGGAGATAGAGGACTGTATCAATAGAAGTGGTGTGTTTGACCAGAGCTGTACTGCAGGGTGGCTAGAGCTGATGGACAAATGGACACCTAGGAGCCAATGCATGGGCCACAAGACAAATGTTCAGGGTGAAGGAAGCAGTGAGAGCTTCCCATTAGAAGGAATATCAATTTACTTCCCACTTCCCACTGCTCTTAACATCTAAACAATTGGGAAATATTGTGTTCACTTCTTTAGAAGCATGGAATATTCCTCTGGAATTAATGCTTTCTGAAGGAAGCTAATCTCTCATGGCTACTCCATTTCTTCCTACTTTGACTATGTAGCTGATATTCAGACCTGGTAAAGACCATGAAAAAAGGAATAAAGATAATAAGTAGAAGGATGGATGGATGGATGGATGGATGGATGGATGGGTGGATGGGTGGATGGACAGATGGACCACCTTTGTTTATAGAGCACCTCCTATTTACTTGCCAAACTAATTTATGTGCTGTATAATTTCTAATCCTTGGCCTTGCTGCTAATCTCTACATTATCTCTAATTTCAATAGGTAGGCATTATTATTCCCATTTCAGAGATGGTAAAACAGGCTGAGAGAAGTTGAGCTACCAAAGAGAGCAGGATTAGAACCGAGGGATGTCTGACCCAAAGGCCTAAAGCCCCTTCCAAAGCCACTGCCTCCTTCTCGCCACCCTGGAATAGCCTAGCCCTTCTTGGTGGATCCAGTAGACTGCTGCAGGGGAAAGAAGAGCACTGGATTAGGAGTCTGTTTCCGGATGCACTCCAGTCTGGCTGACTCTCTTCCATCTCCATAGTTTGCCCACACAACAGACATTCTTTGCCACAATTGTTTTGTTTTCTTTTTTCTTTTTTACATATATTTTTTTAATGTTTATTTATTTTGGGAGGTACAGAAAGAGAAAGGGAGAGAATCTCAAGCAGGCTCTGCACTTTTAGCGCACAGTCAGACATGGCGCTTGATTCCCATGAACCGTGAGATCATGACCTGAGCCAAGATCAAGAATTGGAGACTTAACTGACTGAGCCACGGAGGCACCCCTGTTTTATTTTATTTTTTTTATATTTTGACCAAAATCAATTCACTGAGATAGAAAATATCCTGCTTAAATTAAGAAAGATGAAAATCAGAATGAAGTCTGTTTCAGAAACCAATTTAGGTAGAGGATAAAGGTAGGGTGAGTTTTCTGAAGTGAACTCTAAATGGCAGGGCCCTAGCTGTCAACCTTTATTTCCTTTTCTCATTTCCTTTTCATTTCATGTGCCCATCTCTAACACTCCTTTGTGAACCAGCAAATGTTAGTGGCATAGAGAACCTCAAACTTCCTCAGAGCTCTTTTAAGGCGGCCAACACTAATGTGGTTTGGGTCTTGTTAACCAGTAGTCTCTTGTTAAGTAAACAACTCAACTTTGATACCAGAGGGTCTGTGGTCAGGATGGGGGCTGAGGTTGAAGGAGAGTAGAAGCAGGCTTGGGAGAAATTTTAAGTAGGAGATTTCTCTCCAAAAAGAAAACAAAGTTTTGACGAAAGCTGTTCTCTATTCCACCAATTGGGACACATCCTCAGCACTCTTTACTGACCACACACTACACTCTGCTCTTTATATTTGGTCTGCCCTCTACTCTTGGCGTTGGGCTATAGGCCTACACTGAGTCACATCAGAGAACTTGTCTTATGTCCTACAAGAAGATCATTGAGAATATGGGTCACTAAACCACGTAAGAGAAATTCTCAGTTCTCTGTTCAGGAAAAGCTGCCTTTCCACTGATGACTGGTATGTTTCATCTTATGAATGTTGGGAATCATGTACTGTAGTTGATTTTCTTTTTTTGTTTGCTGCAAGGAAACTCACAGCCAAACTTGGGGTCCACTCCTAGTAGAAAGTGCTGGGCCTTATAGCATAATTTGGAACACTAATCTTACTTCTTTTTTGTTGAGTTCCTCCAACTACCTCTTTTTCTTTCCAATAGGTCTCTTCTCTCAAATGATTTTTTTAGAAATCTTGCTTTGTCTGTGTCTTTCTAAGCTATCTTAAATTATTTTGGAACGAGTAGGAACAACTCTATATAATTGCCACACCGTGTTTTTAGGTGTCTGCCTACAATAGCACCCTCCTTTTTCTTTAAGAACTGCTTGAGCTGGGGGCACCTGGGTGGCTCAGTGGGTTAGCGTCTGACTCTTGATTTCGACTCAGGTCGTGATCTCAAGGTTTGTGAGTTCAAGCCCCACATGGGGCTCTGTGCTGTTAGCTTGTTAGTATGGAAACTGCTTAGGATTGTCCTCTCTCTTCCTCTCTCTCTGCCCCTCTCCTGTTCATGTTCTCTCGCTCTCTCTCTCAAAATAAATAAACTTAAAAAATATTTTAAGAACTGCCTGAGTGATCATAGGAATGGGGCCCCTTGCACCATGTGAGCCTGCCTGTCTGGCCAATTTGATTAGAATTGAGGTAGCTACCTAACCCAAGGTAAGCCACAGATTCTTTCCTCCAGAAATGTGAAATTGGGACTTGACAAAATGATCTGCTAAGCTGGTTACTTGACTGTGTAATATATCTACAGCATTGATGCTCAACACTAGAGGCCCTATAAAGTCACATGATACTTTTAAAAAGTATCAATTCATCCCTGATTATCAAGGAAGGGGAAGGTACATACAGATCTATAACCAAATAGATCTACTGACTGGATTTATTTAGTGTCATTTCTCTAGAGTTTGTGACTGGAGAATGTGAGACCAAACCCTTAAATGGTCCACTTCTCACTGAAAATTGTTACCTAGAAAGCCTATGAAACTCAAGCACTTTGTATTCACTTAAGTCTCAGCCATCTGTATAGACAGACAGAATTCTGAATGAAGTGAAGGAACTTTCACTACTTTTGGGCTTTCTTTCTTTCTTTCTTTCTCTCTTTCTTTCTTTTTCTTTCTTTCCTTCTTTCTTTATGTTTTACTAGGTTTCACTCCCCCAAATAGATTTATGTATTTAACATAAAATTGTTGAGTACATCCTAAGTGGGAAGTTCTCCAGTGGATGCTATGGGAGAGGTTGGGGAGAGAGAAAGAAAGTGGGTACCCAGATGAACCTGACCTTAGGGAGGCAGGTGACAAGGAATGTGGCAGAGGATGATGGTCACATTCTCAGGATATAACAATAGGAAAGCATCAGAAGCTTGTTCTAAGCAGCACTTAACTTGCTTTACATACAGTAATCTATTATTCTTCCCATTTGTGGAAATAATCAAGCGTTGGCTGAAGTGGCATTCAAATTATGCCCATGAAGAGGCTAGATGCAACCAGCCTCCAAGAACAGTCTCATTTAAATCTAGATAAAAATCTATCTGATATTCTGCATATTAGAACTCCACCTTGAATTCCTTGCTCAATAACAATTTTCTCAGCTGGCCTTTCTGGCCCCATTTTTTTTTATTATTGTTTTCATCTACTTTTGAAAATAACAAAGAAATGGAGTGGGAAATGGAAAATTACTCTGTTGGAAAATCTTACCTTCCTAAATGTGAGCTTTCAGTACATTCAGAAATCGTCTATAGGATTCCTGAGTGCTCCCAAACATCACCACCAGCTAATGTAACTAACACAGGTTCAGGTTGGAGAGAAAGAAAGAACTGTAATACTTAATATTTATTGAGTTCCTACATGCCAGGCATTCTGCTATGAGCTTAGATGCAGCATCTTATTTAATACTCGCAACAACCTTTGAATAATTGTATCTTCTCTGTGTAACAGAAGAGCAAACTGAGGCTTAGAGAGGTAAAGGGATGTGCCCAAGGTCATGCAGGTCATTAGCAGTGTTTCTGATAGTTGCTATAACTATAGTGTTTCAAGCAGTGCTGGGCACTTGGAAAGCGCTCAGTAAATATTTGCTAAATGAGTGAATATGTGAAGGATCATCTGGCTATAGAAGCAAATCTTTAGTAGCTGGGTAGAAAGAATCACACAGCTAATGGATAAGTCTCCTACGCCATGCATTCTGAGCTTGGGTTCCATGTGGCACAGAGGTGTCCTCTTTCAGAAGTGAGTGGTGGAACAGAAATAGCATCCCATGACCCAGAAGAGCTAGGTGCTAATCTTGGCTCTCCTGTCGTGTGACCTTGGACCCATGATCCCCATGCCTTACTGAGTTTCAGGTGTCTTTTTTGCATAATGAGGCCTCTAAGAGTACCTCTAAATTCTCTTCTGAATCTAACAGCCTGTCATTGACAAGAATTTTACACTAGAGAATTTATCTTCTGGATGAACCACTCTAAGGACAAACCACAAATGGTATCAAAAGCTTGTGGGAAAAGAAGAATTCCCATTTTCCATTCTGTATTTGCTATCACCTCTCCTCTCTTCCTAGAGTCTCTGCTGAGATGCTTTACATTGTGGGTTTTTTCTTTTACTTTCTTTTTTGTTTTTTCCATTTTTCAACTTTCAATTTTAAGATAATTTTTTACTTGTAAAACAAGTTAAAAAAATAGCACAAAGAATTCCTGAATACCTATCACAGTGTTTCCCCAAATGTTACTATTTCTTATGCCACATAAATGTGAAATTATCACAGTCAGAAAGTTAACATTAACAAAATACTGATTATCTGATCAACAGTTCTCAAGTTTACCAACTGTCCCACTGATGTTCTTTTTCTGGTCCAGAATCCAGTCCAGGTTCACATGTTACATGTTAGTCTTCCTTAATATGAAACAGATTCTCAGTCTGTCTTTGTCTTTCATGCCCTTCCCTTGACACATCTGAAGAGTTACTGCCCAGGTACTTTTCAGAATATCCCTCAATTTAGGTTTGTCTGATCTTGATTGAATCCATGCTAGACACTTTTAGCAAGAACACCCTAGAAGTGACTTTATTTCCTTCTGAGTGCATTTCATCAGAAGTGCCAATTTGTTGCTGTATTACCCGTGAGGTACCTTTGATTACTGTTTGTTTTTTTGTATTCTACATATTTCATAAGAAAAATGGAGTAATAATAGTACTTGCGAGTACTAAATGGAAAAGAAAAATGGTAGATGAAGCACTTAACACCATTCTTGGAACACAGTAGGACTTAACTATTATGCTATTACATCATCATCTTTTTTTCTTTTAAAAGCATATGGGACAGGGGCGCCTGGGTGGCTCAGTCGGTTGAGCATCCGACTTCGGCTCAGGTCATGATCTTGCGGTCCGTGAGTTCGAGCCCTGTGTCAGGCTCTGTGCTGACCGCTCAGAGCCTGGAGCCTGTTTCAGATTCTGTGTCTCCCTCTCTCTCTGACCCTCCCCCGTTCATGCTCTGTCTCTCTCTGTCTCAAAAATAAATAAACGTTAAAAAAAATTTTTTTTAAATAAAAGCATACGGGACAATTAGGAAATTGTAAAACCGACATGGGCGTTGCTGATGGAACCGCACTGGGGTCATCTGCAGATACACATTCTGCTTTTGCATTTGCTGCTGCAGCTGTGGCCCCTAAGCCAGGACAATTCCGGCAGGCTCAGAAAGATCACAGCCCTCAGTGTTCCTCCGCAAGGGCAGTGAATGTAACTAGAGTGCCATTTGAATGTTTGGCTATTGTACACTCGGCGGCAGGGGACATGTCCATTCAGCCCTGGATCTGGCCTACAAGATGTCAGGTAACCTTTTCAAGGCCATGAGATTTTAATAGACTTTGAAGTAAAGTTACCAGATACTATGTTTTTGCCTGGCTGAAACATACAATTAATGTATGAATCTGGGTTTTACAAGTGACATCTGCATTCTGTGTTTATTTAACCAACTGCAGACTGATTGACATGTAGGCATTTTGTAATATTTTTCTATTAGTCTGTGAATAGGCAGTCCAATGAATTATTTATTGGTCTAACACATCCTGGTGCTCTTTTCTTTTCTTTTTTTTTTTTTTTTTAAGAAAACATTCTCTATTGGAAGTCTTGGCCTTGCTTAGTCAATTAACCTTCCCCTGTCCAGACCTCCTCTCTTGAGGAATAAACCACCAAAATCGAAAGTAGCATTCTCATGTGCAGAGGGAAGGGATCATGCCTGCTCAAGACCTTAGTCCCCTCCTGTTGTAATCTCCCCAAAGCCAGATGCGAAACCCCACTCCCAAATCAACTGCAATTGATGAACATGCATTCAGTTACTATGCTTTTCTAGAAATAAGCTAAAGCTGCTGTGGCAAAGGAGAGAGATGGCAGAACCCTGTTCCTACCAGATTTAGCCTCATTGCCCTGAAAATAACCAATGGTGCCAGGGATGGGGATGGGGTAGAGGGTGGAGAAAGTGACAAGAGCTATTGAATCAGAAGTTGTCATTCTATTTTCCCTTTTCCTTTACCCTCTGCTCCCTCTGGTGCTGCTTTTTCCCATGCTCCCCTCTACTCCAGTGCCATATTGGTAGTTCAAGTGATGGTGGCCTGCTCTGGGGTAGTTGAGGAGGAGATGATGATCAGTAGGGTGGGATTCAGAGGATACTCTGAAGCTAGCTGACAGGTCTTGCTAATTGCTTGAGGGGTGGGAGTGAAAGAGAGATCAATGATAGTATCAAATTTTTGGCCTGAGCAACTGGCGGGGTGCTGGTGTCTTTTACTGAGGTGAAGAACACAGAGAGGAATGAATTTGGAGGTAGGGAAAGTCAAGACTTTGTTTTGGGACCTTTTACAACTAAGATGCCTATTACTGAACAACAGAGAGATGCCAAGTAAGCTCTTTGGATACACAATTTGAAATTTTAAAGTATAGTGAAAAGAACATGGGATTTTATGTGATACATTTGGAGTTCTAATCACATTATAAGAGCGTAACAATATATTTAACTTCTCTGAGCCCCAATTTCCATATTTGTCGATTGTAAATTTTATTACCCATATTTCAATTGCTTATTGCTTTGTAACAAATCACTCTAATATATAGTGGCTTAAGATAACAGTTATTTAAGTTGTCTATTACTTTTTAAATGATTCAGTGGGGTGGGGCTCAGCTGGGTGGTTCTTCTACTAGTTTTGCTTGATTATCTTATTCACCTGCATTTAACAGGGAGTTTTGCTAAAGACTGAAATAATCTAAGATGGCCTCTCATTCCCTAGAACCTCTTTCCATGTGGCCTCTCATTATTTCATGATTTTGCCTGAGCTTTTTGCACAGCAACTAAATCTCAAGAGGAAAAAGCCAATGTTTAAGCACTTACTCTGTCTCGGCTTATCGTGTTTGCCAATGTTCCGTTGGGCAAAGCAAATCACATGGCCAAGCCCAGAATCACTGTGGGAAGGGAATTTATAGTGGTTGATACTCGGAGGGTGTGGCTAACAAGGGAACACCGAGTAAGAGTCTACCACAACCGACTTGGTTGGGTTTCTATGCAGATTAGACTGTCTCCCATTTGGGAGATACTCAGTAAATATTAGCTGTTATTATTAAGACATAACAACCTTTGGGGCACCTGGGACTCAGTCAGTTAAGCGTCTGACTTCAGCTCAGGTCACGATCTCACAGTCCATGATTTCGAGCCCCACATCGGGCTCTGTGCCCATAGCTCAGAGCCTAGAGCCTACTTTGGATTCTGTGTCTCCCTCTCTCTCTGCCCCTCCCCCACTTGCACGCTGTCTCTCCCTCTCAAAAATAAAATAAAAACAAAACAAAAAATTTTAAAGACATAGCAACCTTCAAAATCAATACCCAGGACCTATATTTCCTATTTTACTTACAAATGGACAGGGGAGGAAAGTTAACTTGCTTTTTCGGTCTCTTTTCTATGTTCTCCAGCAAAAGTAGAGCTACAGTCTTTTTAGCTTTGCACTCAATTGTGCTGCCTAATTAATGCACTATGATTATTCAAAATCGAGCAAAGATATGGTCCAATATTTTGATTTTGGAAAAGTAAAAATTCTCATATATTCTCATTAAAAATGGCTTTGAAACCAAAATTAAACATCTGAACATCCATGTTCTTTCAATGGTTTTTCTAAACATAAAAGTTGTGGGGCACCTGGGTGGTTCAGTCAGTTAAGCATCTGACTTCAGCTCAGGTCATGATCTCATAGTTCATGACTTTGAGCCTCATGTCAGGCTCTGTGCTGACAGCTCAGAGCCTGGAGCCTGCTTCAGATTCTGTGTCTCCCTCTCTCTCTGCCCCTCCCCTGCTCAGACTCTGTTTCTCTCTCTCTCTCTCAAAAATAAATAAAAGTTAAAAAAAATTTTAAACATAAAAGTTGTATTTGATTTTTGTATTTGTAACCTAAATCCATTATAAGTCCTTCTTTCTCTTTTTTTTAAGTTTTTTTTTTTTTTTTAGTGTTTATTTATTTTTTGAGAGAGGGAGAGAGAAACAGAACACAAATGGGGGAAGGGCAGAGAGAGGGAGACACAGAATCCGAAGCAGACTCCAGGCTCTGAGCTGTCAGCACAGAGCCTGACACGGGGCTTGAACTCACAAACCGTGAGATCATGACCTGAGCCAAAGTTGGACGCTCAACCAACTAAGTCACCCAAGAGCCCTGTAAGTCCTTATTTCTAACTGTAATTTTCCCACTATTTCTTTGCCATTTGATATTTTTTCCTACATCAGTCACATCAAGGTCACTATAAATATTTCAATAGTAAAGGAACAAATCACCCATGCTTTACCCTTAGCTCTTCTCCACAAAAAACACACAAAGCAATTCATTGTCTAGGAGAGAAATGGACATATAGAGATGGCATATATGTGTTGTTTTATCCCATTCTGGGCCCCAGAATTTTTACAATAATGGTCACATAAGGAATCTGCCAGCCCAGGGGCGCCTGGGTGGCCCAGTTGGTTGAGCGTCCGACTACGGCTCAGGTCATGATCTCACTGTCCGTGAGTCTGAGCCCCGTGTCGGGCTCTGTGCTGACAGCTCAGACCTGGAGCCTGCTTCAGATTCTGTGTCTCCCTCTCTCTCTGCCCCTCCCCACTCATGCTCTGTCTCTTTCTCTATCTCTGTCAGTATAAATAAACATTAAAAACATTAAAAAAAAAAAAAGAATCTGCCAGCCCAGATATCTCTGTATCTTTATATTACAATACCCAGAAGCGTTCTGAAACCTGGGACTTTTTAAAAATGGAAAAATAGGGGCACCTGGGTGGCTCAGTCGGTTAAGTGTCTGACTTCAGCTCAGGGCATGATGTCACGGTTTTTAAGTTCAAGCCTTGCATCGGACTCTGTGCTGACAGCTCAGAGCCTGGAGCCTGCTTCGGATTCTGTGTTTCCCCCTCTTTCTCTGCCCCTCCCTGACTCACACTGTCTCTGTCTCAAAAATAAACATTAAAAAAAAAAATTTAAGGGCCACCTGGGTGGCTCAGTCAGTTGAGCGTCCAACTTCGGCTTGGGTCATGATCTCACAGTTCATGAGTTTGAGCCCTGCATCCGGCTCTGTGCTGATAGCTCAGAGCCTGGAGCCTGCTTTGGGTTTTGTGTCTCCTTCTTTCTCTGTCCCTCTCACGCTCGCTCTCTGTCTCTCTCTCTCAAAAATAAACATGAAAAAAACTTAATAAAAATTTTTTAATTAAAAAAATAAAGATGAAAAAATGATTTTTGAGAATGATTGTATTCAGGTTATGATAACGTATATATGTATACATATACATACATTTTATTTATAGTAACAAAAGCACCATGTAGAAAAGCTCTGTTATCATTGGTAGGGTAAAAATACTTAGCCAGTGGTGTTTGGTGAATATTTCTTTTCTTCTTTGCATTTTATGAGCTCCATAAATTCTGTTTCAATTCTGTCCCCAGATCTCAGCCCTACTTATACTGAGAGGCCGTTTCTTTGGGCTCTGAATTCCTATGGCAGAGCATTTTTTGTCTGTCTTTGAAATGATTTGTAAAATGTTATCTCCTCGTTGTATGTGTGAGCCTGTTTCCCTGCCACCGCAGTTCCACCTCACCTTCTACATCCTGTGTGTGTTTCTGCTTGTGTGACCCTGGGAAAGATGATTTATTCTCTTTCCTTTGACAAGAAAAATAACTTCCTGTTTGGGATCCAAACATAAAATCCTTCATCCATCGGCGGCAGCTTGATTGTCATAACATGTCCTGTGTAACACCTCTAAACACCCCTCTCCATCAAAGCAGCACAGGGGCACTCTTGCTAAATCATAATGCACACAATGTCGTCTGGGTAACAATAGTAAAAGGACACAAAACAAATTAGATATGGATCCATTCCGAGTCTCAGAACTGACTTTTCCCTTCGTTACTGAAGTGTTGATGCCACTTTCATAAAAACCCACGGTTTACTTTATTCTTATGAGTCAAACAACTTCTATTTATAGAAATACATTAGGAACTTATTTTCAAATTGGAAAATCATTGGCTATGAAAACATGTTTTTATTTGTTTCAGATCACACCATCCTAGTGCCAACTTATGCATTCTCCTAAACTGAAAAGACATTGACCCATTTTTCACCTTATTTCCACACAACAACTACATAAGCTACATGAGTCAGGATAATCTCAATTACGTTGTAGTAACAACCAACGCTGAATTTCAGTGATTTCTTAAGATTTATTTCTCACTCATGCTACCTTTCAATGTGAGTCGGCTGGAGACCTCTGGTCACCACAGTCACCCAAGGACCCGGACCGGCAGAGGCTCCATCTCGACCCGTGCATTTACGATCATCCCGGCAAGGAATAGAGAACGTGGCAAACTATGCACTGGCTCTTAAAACTTCTTGCCAGAATTAACGTATCATTTTGCTCATATTGTACTGGGGCAAAGCAGGTCATGCGGCCAAGCCTGTCTTAAAAGGGGGAGAAGTCCAAACCTACTATGTTTCCAGCTGGAAAATGTGGAATGTGTGTGAAGACCCCCAGTGATTGTTCTAGCTCTTACAAATGAACTTCACCAAAAAGCAAAGTTGAATGACAATTGAATGACTGGGGCACCTGGGTGGCTCAACTAGTTAAACGTCCAACTTGTGCTCACATCATGATCTCACAGTTTGTGAGTTCGAGCCCCGTGTCGGGCTCTGTGCTGACAGCTCTGAGCCTTGAGCCTGCTTCGGATTCTGTGTCTTCCTCTCTCTCTCTGCCCCTCCCCCATTCGCACTCTAGGGGAGAGTTTAATAAATACACATTAAAAAAAAAAAAAAGCTGTTCCTTCTCAAACCTTAAAAAAAATAAAATAAATTAAAAACATAAAACATTTGAATGAGGAAAAAGGAAGAAAAAATTACTCAGTGCTACCAAAGTAGCCACAATATAGTCACTCTTTTAAGGGTAAGGGACTGTTATGCAGCCACCAAAAATTATTGAAGAATTTATAATGACACGGCAAAATGCTCAAGATGTAATATTAAACGATGTGGTGCCTGGGTGACCTGGATCAGGTCATGATCTCACAGTTCGTGGGTTCAAGCCCCGCATAGGGCTCTGTGCTGATAGCTCAGAGCCTGAGGCCTGCTTCTCATTCTGTGTCTTGCTCTCTCTCTGCCCCTCTGCTGCTCATGCTCTGTCACTCTCTCTCTCAAGAATAAATAAGCTTTAAATTTTTTTTTATAAGAAAAAGATGTGATACCAAACAAAAACTATCAAGGTATAGTATTGTTTTCAATATTAGCTCATTAACAATGTTAGCCGGAGTTATCTCTGGCTGGTGGGATTAAAGTTTTTGTTTTCCATTTTTATACCTTGTACACTTTCTAAAATAGATATGCACAATTTTATAGAAAAATATAAATGAACTTAAAAATACTCAAAACCTCTGTTTCATAGCTTTATTAGAATATAACTTACATATGTTTACATTCACCCATCTAAACCATAGTTATAGGAGTTTTAGCAAATACATACAGTCATGCAACTATGACAATAAAAATTTTGATGTTAGGGGCATCTGGGTAGCTCCACGGGTTGAGCCTCGGTTGACCGAGGTTGACCTTGATTTCGGCTCAGGTCATGATCCCAGGGTCATGGGATCGAGCCCTGCTCATCATGGAGCCTTCCTAAGATTATCTCTCTCCCTCTGCTCGTGCTCTCTCTTTAAAATAAAATTTTAAAAAATTAGAGTATGTTCAATGCCCCCAAAAGTTCCTTAAGTCCCTTTGTGGTCCAACCTCCCCCAACAAACTCCTCGACCTGTTTTCTGCTGCTATATAGTTTTGCTTTTGCTAGAAATTTCATATAAGTGAAACTGTACCATATGTAGTCTTTTATGTCTATTTTATTTTATTCACCATGAAGGTTTTGAGATTCATTCATGTTGTTACATGCATCAGGAATTCATTCCTTTTTATTACCAAGCAGCGATTCTATAAAATGGAAACACCATTCATCAGTTGGTAGACATTTGAGTTGTTTGTAGATTCTGGCTATTCTGAATAACACTGCTATAAACATTGCATACAAATCTTGATCATATACTTTGAGTTCCCTTGGATAGATACCTAGGAATGGAATTTCTGGGTCATAGAGGAAGTGTTAGTTTGATTTTTTAAGAAACTTCCAACCTGTTTTCCAAAGTGGCTGTACTATTTTGCATTCTTATCAACAATGTAAGAGGGTTCTAGTTTCCCCACATTCTTATAAAAACTTGGAATTGCCTATCTTTTTAATTTTAGCTATTTTAGTGGATGAAAAATACACAGTACTTGGACAACTCATGCACAGACATTTAGCTGCCATTAGCATGGTTGTAAGCTCCACTTGCATGGTGGAAACTTGAATTTCATGCTTGCAGGCCCCCAGCAATCTAACCAAAGCCAAGGTAAGTCTTTTTTTTTTTTTTCTTTTAAGCTTATTTATTTTGAGAGACAGCACATGAGCAAGCAGGGGAAGGGCAGAGAGAGAGAGAGAGAGAGAATCCCAAACAGGCTCTGCACTGTAAGTGCAGAGTCTAACGTGGGGCTTGAACTCATGAACTGTGAGCTCATGACCTGATCTGAAACCAAGAGTTGGATGCTTAACTGACTGAATCACCCAGGCGCCCCACTAAGGTTAAGTCTTCACTAACTACCGAAAGCTTCATGTCCTCATTACTCTAGACTTGGGCCGAGTAAGTTTCTTACAGTGACATGACATATGCAACTCAAGTTATATACAAACTAACCAGGATAGATATTTGTGCTTCTTGAAAATGTGTGTGTTGTGGGTAGGGGAATGGAGATGGAATTATGTTCTGAAATGCCACTGAATTTTTCTTTCTTTTTTGGTTTGACAAGACAAAGTATGAACTGAATTTATAATTATTCCTTGATAACTACAAGGACCAGAAGCAACTGCTATGGTACTAATGGAATTCTTTGGCTTGGGATGAGCCTAGGGAAATGGGATACTTACATGTAAGAAAGGTAAAGGAGAAAAATCCCAAGAGAAACTGTGTGTGTAAGTTTCATGTTGTGTATGAGGAGATGTGCTGCACTGTTGTTGATGAATATTGTGCTAGAATAAAAATTTCCTAGGTCAGACTAAGCTCTTCCATTTATCAGCTGTGTGACCTTAGATGAGCCATTTAAACTCTCTGGTTTCTTCATCTGTAGAATGAGTATAATACTATCTGACCTACCTAGTGCACGGTAACCAGGGATACAAGCTGCCCTATAGAATTGTACTGCAATTTACATTATTTGTACATAGTATACTTGTACTTTTCATTTCACCTTTTATCTTATGTGATCACCCAATAACCCACTGAGGTAGGAAAGAGTAGTTATTATCTCCATTTATAGACTAAACTGAGATTCAGAGGGTTTGAAATCCCACAGTGAAATTTGTTATAAAAGAAAGACTTCTAATTCCCTGGCCAATGGATTATTATTTTGTGTTGTAATTCTTTTTTTTTTAATGTTTATTTATTTATTTTTCAGAGAGAGAGAGAGAGGGAGACAGAGAATCTCAAGCAGTCTCCATGTTGTCAGCACAGGGCTCAAATTCAAGAACCGTGAGATCATGACCTGAGCCAAGATCAAGAGTCAACGCTTAACTGAATAAGCCACCCGGGCACCCCTGTGTTGTAATTCTTTTTTTTTTTTTTCAACATTTATTTATTTTTGGGACAGAGAGAGACAAAGCATGAACGGGGGAGGGGCAGAGAGAGAGGGAGACACAGAATCGGAAACAGGCTCCAGGCTCTGAGCCATCAGCCCAGAGCCTGACGCGTGTTGTAATTCTTATATGTTATATGTTGTGCTGTAATTTGCCACGTTTTAACTGAAATACGGCCACGTTCAATTCATTTCTGTACTGTCTATGACTGCTTTTTGTGCTACAAGGGCAGAGTGAGTCATTGCGTGAGAGACCACATGGCTTAAAGCCTAGAATATTTACTATATGGCACTTTAAGAAAATATTTGCTAACCCTTGCTTAAATGCTTTGTGTATTTATTAATTCACATATTTCTCCTAACAATCCTATGAAGCAGGCTATATTAGGATCCCCATTACCCATTTGAGGAAAGCGAGGTAGAGAAAGGTAGAGCAACCAGATCAAAGTCAAACAGCAAGTAAGTGGAAGCGCTGAGGTTTGATCCCAGGTATTCTGGATTCCAAACTTTTGCTCTTAATCCCTTTCATTATTAGTCTCACCTACTCCTATTGGGCCATGTTTCATTCAGGCAACAAGAATTCATCGAGCAACTATTAACTGCATTGTTCCAGGTAACGGACGCCATTCTAGGGATTGGGGATAGAGTAGAACAAGGTCCTATGGAGCTCACGTTCCAGTGGAGGAGAGAGACAATTAACAAGTAACCAAATGAACAAGTAAGATTGTCTCAGAGAGTGATGAAGGCTGTGAAGAGAAGTAGGCTAGAGTGACAAGCACAGAGAAGTAGGTGGAGCCGGGGGGGGTAGGGAGAGGAGTTGCCAGAAACTAGCTGCATATGTTGAACATATTTGACTGTGATCTTCCCCAAGGCAAGGCCCTTGCTCATCCTTCTTTGCCTCTCCGGCCCCTGTCACAGAGTAAGCACGCAGAAACCATGTGAGTCCATATGGCTGGTCCTTCCTCCACCTGCCTTCCCACTGGCCTTTGCCTGCCCCTTCATCTGGCTTTGTATCTGAGTGTTCACATGGCCCCTTCTTTCACACAACATCATGAGCCTCCAGCGGTCATGACCGCTGAGTCTGAGTTCCACAGACAGTTCAGAGTTTTGCACAGAAAGGGCCCTCAAGAACAATTTCTAACTGACATTTATAATCAACCATCAGCCTGGAGTGTTTCAAAAATAGCCACGTACATTGACATTTTAGTTAGTGCTGTATGTCATCTATAGTTTTCTCTCTCATTTTCTGAGGTAATAGGGAGGACCACAGTCATTGGCAACAAAGATCAGTCTCCAGTCCTGTGTGCATCTCTGTGAGCTGCCAGTGGCACTTCCATCCCCCTGCTCCATTTACCTGGCCCTGAGTCCTAGTGAGTCCAGCCTACCTGTGGGAGGTTGGGCTTCAACCTTAAGATACAGAAGGTGGGGAGGAGGGAATGGCCCGAGTCCCTACAGGTAACACACAAATATACCGTGTTTGGGTACAGTCTCAGTAGCTGATTAAAGGTTGATTTTAGATTGGTACTATCAACTCATAGGAAACACAGCTTTCCAGGGATGATTTAAGTAGAAATTCCATCCTCCTGCCAAACTAGCCCTTTGCAAGCATAAGCAAACCCAGAGCCCCCGTGATGAAAGATGCAAGGAAGGAATGATTGACTGCCTGGAGAGAACCTGATATGGGCATTTTCAGTCCTGGCCTGACCTTGTATGACCTTTGCGATTGTCCTGGGCAGGCTGACTTCGTGACACCTGTCTTCTATAGGAATTGTCAATGCCAACCCCACCTGGCTCCACTCAGCTGGAAGCTGGCTCTGGCTGACACTGCCTGCTGCTACCCTGCTGATGCCCACATTTCCCTTTATGGTTTTCCATTTGCCCTTATCTCCTTTGCTACCTCCTCTTGCTTGCTATTTATTTATTTATTTATTTATTTATTTATTTATTTTGCCTTTCTGTATTCCTACGACTACTAATTGCACATGTTTGAAAATATCCTGTTGCCGAAAAATGTTTTGTTCTGGGTATGAAACTTTTTCCAGGAAAGGCTGGGAACAGATCCTGGAGACTAGAAATAAAAGCTATTTGTATGTGTATTAGATTCCTAGGGCTGCCATAACAAATTGCCACAAGTTGGGCGGCTTAAAGCAACAGGAATGTATTCTCTCACAGTTCTAGAGGCTAGAAATCTGAGATTAAGGTTTTGGCAGGAACGGCCTTGTTCTCTCTAAAGGCTCCAGGGAAGAATCCTTCCTCACCTCTTCCAGCTCAGGCGCTTACCAGTAATCCTTGTCACTCTGGTTTGTAGCTACATCCGTTCATTGTCTGTTGTCATGTGGCCTTTTCCCTTGTGGGTGTCTCTGTGTCCAAATCTCCCTCTCCTTTCTCTCATAAAGACACCAGTCATCGGATTTAGGGTCCACCCCCATTCAATATGACCTCATTTTGACTTGATTACATCTGCAAAAATTCTAGAAGGTCAAGTTAGGTCACACTCCAAATAAGGTCACATTCTCAGATGCCAGGGATTAAGACTTGGACATATCTTGGGGTGCCTGGGTGGCTCAGTCGGTTGAGCATCCGACTTCGGCTCAGTTCACGATCTCGCAGCTCGTGAGTTCAAGCCCCGTGTTGGGCTCTGTGCTGACAGCTCAGAGCCTGGAGCCTGCTTCAGATTCTGTTTCCATCTCTCTCTGCCCCTTCCTCTCCCTCTCTCTCTGAAAATATGAGTAAACATTAAAAAATTAAAAAAAAAACAGGGCAAAAACTCTCACTGGATTAAAAAAAAAAAGACTTGGACATATCTTTTGGAGAGGGGGGCACAACTGAACACACAGCAGTATGGGTTGGCTGTATTTAGGAATGTGAGGTCACATTTGGCCCACGCCATGTTGCTGTCTGATGTATTGACTGCACTTTAAAAGCCCACCTCCAAATGAGGAAGGGAGTGGATTTGGTGAGACGGCAGAAGCCCCCAAAATGAGACTGGTCTCACAACATCTTCCTGCTAGCTACAGATAAACAGAATTGGTTTATTCCATATGTCCTTTTCTGCACATTTTAGATAGAAGGTCCAATTTGCCAGAATCCAGGGCTATCTCTTTTTGCAACATGCCCATTCTCATCTTTAATTTATTGAGCATCTACTATGTAACAGACCCCATGTGAGTGCTTTCTTCCCTGAAAATTGTCAGGTAGAGCCTCCTACATATAGTAAACCTGAGGTGCAAAGAGGTTAAGTAAGCTGCCCACAAAACATAACTGGCAAGAGGCACAGGGAGAGCTGAATTCAATTTTGTCAGTGTCTTTAGTCTACTCTCTCTGGATCAAACATGTATTCATGTGTGCATTCGGCTTATGATAGTTAAACATCAATTAAGTGTTCGACCTTAGTGATAAGGCAGGAAACCAGATGACCATGGTCCTGAGTTCACGTAGGAGATGTGGAAGTCGGGGAGGACACAGAGGAATTAATTACATGAAAAGTCAGGAGAAGAGCGTCCCATGATTTCCCTTAACAGAGCTGAACTGTCTGAAAGGCTGTCATTTTTAGAATGGATAATGTGATCTATTTTGCTATTTTGATACACCTTAAAGATCAATAGAAGGAGTTTATTTTTGGAGGGCAAGGAATTTGTCAGTTAAGATGGCTTATGGTTCAAGCCTACTCTCATCCCAGTGACCCGGCATTTACCACTCTGTGGCTAGCCTCTCTTTGACTAGTTCCCAAGACTATAAACCAGAGAGGACAAGCCCCTGAGTTAGTTCAAGGGCTGTGCAAGGGACATGTTGAGTATAAAATTCAAAAGTGAATATGATTGGGCTTCACAAATAACCACTTGGTTTTACCACAAGGTTTAATATTTATGCCCCATAAACATAAGATATTGTGAATCACACTCGTTTTATTATCAGGATACCTCCAAAGAAGGTGGGGCAATAGCTAAAAATTAGCCTGGGCTGGCAAACATGTTGTATGTCATTGAGAATGTTGTGATCCTTACCTGTGTGGTGGCCCTCCAAACCTGGAGGGTGCTAGTTTGGCAGCTGGAATGGGCCCAGCCACCACCTTAGAGAGTACTGGGCGAGGAGAAATGATGGGGAAGAGCCTGCTGCTTCCCAGACTTTCCTCACAGCTGGAACGCACAGCTTAGCCCTGAATGGGAGGCCCCAATGTTGAGGTTTCATCTGAAGTGTCAATTTTCATCTCACAGAATGCTGAAGAGCTGCCCAGGGAGTGGAGAATGCCATCCAAACATCTTCCCTCCGCCTGGCCTTCAACGCCCTCCGTGGTCTGGCTTCTACTTTCTTATCCAGCCTCATCTCCTACATCCCCTCCTGCCCCAACTGCCATGAGTCAGCACGATCGGTCCATGTGCCCGTGATTATGCTTTACACAGTCGAACCTCCCAACCTGGCTCGGCCCTTTCCTTCTGCTTCTGTGGCAGGGTGTAAAAATGGCCACAATTATGCGTTTTCCTCACTGTATCCACACCCTTCTGGAATGTGACTTTTCATTTTCTTTCATCAAGAAGTAGAATTTCTCTGTACCCCTTGAATCTGAGCTGGGCTGGTGACTGGCCTTGGCCAGCAGGATGCAACAGAAGTGAAGTAATACAGGTTCTGAGCCTAAGCCTTAAGAGGCCTAGTGTGCTTTTGTTCACTCACTTGGAACCCTGCGGTCACAGTGGGAGCAAGTCTAGGCTGGTCTACTAGTGATAAGACATATGTGGCTCAGTCACCCTGTCCTTCAAGCCGACAGTCATCCAGCTACTAATGGAGCCACCAGAGGATTGCAAATGCTACGGTGAGTGATGGCTGCTGGCATGGAGATCAACCATGCTGGGCCCAGAGCACCAGAGCTGTCCATCTAATCTATGGACAGGCGAGCAAAAATAAATGGTGGTTGTTTTAAGTCATTAAGTTTGGGGGTTGTTACTATGCAGCAAGAGATAACTAACACACCCTGGAATTTCTTTTCCATCCATCCTACAAACACACACTTAATGCCTCCATGTGACTCCATCTGTGCGAGGCTTTGGGGGCTTAGAGCGAGCATAGACTATCTCTAAGGAGTTCTCATTTCCTCTGTTTGGGCCTTTGAAGTTCAGTTCTTTCAAGATAGCTAAATCCCATTTCCCAGATGTCTTCTCAGATCTCCCCAGTCAGAATGAGTCTCTCTCTTTCCCATCCTCAACCCACTGCATCTTCATAGCACATGTTTGGATTCTCTCTCTCCTGGACTCCTGTGATGGCCGCCTAACTGGGTCTCTCCGTCCAGCCTGATGGCTGCCTGACTGGGTCCCTCTGTCCAGACTGCTCTTGAATCTGTCCTTCGCAACCATACAGCAATCTTTCTGAGTGCAAATCATATTTCCCTGAGTAAATTCCCTCACTGGCCACCTCTCAGCCCTGACACAATGTTCTAAACTCCCCACGGTGCTCTGATTCCTGCCATCCAGGCTAATCTCCTGCCATGCTCAGCCTCACACTTTTATAGGCTAGCTATCAATAGTTCACTCTTCCCAGTTCTCTTCCAGGAATGTTCTCCCCACCCTAGTCTGCCTAATAGGCTGCTATTCATTTTACTTTTTTCTAAATGTTTATTTGTTTTTGAAAGGGAAACAGAAAGAGCACAAGAGGGAGAGGGGCAGAGAGAGAGAGGGAGACAGAGAACCCCAAGCAGATTCTTCTGTGCTGACAGCACAGAGCCTGATACATGACATGTACCAAAATCAGAGCCTGACGCTCAACCTACTGAGCCACCCAGGTGCCCCTGCTATTTAGGCTTAGTTGTCACCTCTTCCAGGAAGTCTTTATTGAACTCTCCTCCCTGCCCCACCCCTCCAAAGATAGTTCATCACTTCCCACTTCTGTGCTTTGTGATATTGCTGTTGTGTACCAGTGTAATTGCTTTTGTTTACAGTCTGGGGTCGAATATTTGTTCATTCAAGACCTAGGCATTAATATTATCTGTATATCTAGCTAGTCCTTTGGTAAAATCCTTCCAGTTAGGAAATAAATGTTTGAGTGAGTAAGCAAACACATGAAATATGAAATGAATAAAGACTGCCATTATAGTTACCCACCCCCACCCCAAAAGGGTAATTTCTCATATCTATAGAGCAGATAGATGTACACTATCCTTGTACAAATAAAATTTCTTTAATTCCTAAGAGAAAATTTCACCCAGGAGATAAAGGAGGAGAATCAGTGTCTTGGAGCAAAAGTGATGAAATACAAGTTGGAATGGGAGATTTATCATCTGAGACCCAAACATTATCTACAGTCTAATTCTTTACAATCTTTATGAATCCTGGGTTGTGAAGTCCAGTCTCTATATTTTTTAAAAAGGAATTCTAATCTTCTTTAGTGTTTCTGAAAAATAGTAAAGAGGACCTACTTTATCCTAGCACCACTGCCCATTTATTCTTAACATCCCTTCCTAAGTCTTTCACACCACACGCATTCTGGAATCTGTCATCCCCAGCACTATGACCACCCAAGGAAAAAATACCTTCAGCATGACGGGATGCTTTTCCCTTTTTCCCACTTGTCTTCATTTCTTTCCTTCTCAGTTCTTTAATCAACTTATTTTTTTTAAATATTTTATGTACTTATTTGTATTGAAGAAGAGTCAACATACAACTATTGTATTACTTCCAAGTATACAACCTAGTGCTGCAATTACTTATAGATACTCCAAAATGGTTACCACAATAAGTCGAGTTACCATCTGTCACCAAGCAAAATTGTTACAATAGTACTGACTATATTCCCTATGCTGTACACTACATCCCAGTGTCTCATTTCTTTTGTAACTGTAAGATTCAACTTCTTCTAATCATCCCTAACTGGTCTTTCTCTCATTAGGCTTTCTCTCTCGATTTTCAAATCACCAAAGCCAAGGAACATGTGTGGCAGAGAAATCCAACTTTGTTAGAAAAGAGGAGCTGAAAGAGAAGAAAATTTTACAAGGAAGTGAATGATAGCCTTCCTTTAATGAAAGCAAGGAGGCAGAGGTTAGGAACAATTGCATTCTAACACAGCCTGGTAGACTTAATTATTCTATCCCCACTGGTATGATCTGATTCATTGGTCCACAACAAAATGCAAAAAATAAATGAGGATGTTTTTGAAAACAATTATTAAAATAAATTTTAAAAACTGTATTTTAGTCTAGTATCTACCTTTCTGGACTTGTCCTTTATTTTATTTTAGAGAGAGTGTGAGCAGAGGAGAGGGGTTAGAGGGAGGGAGGGAGAGAGAGCAAATGTCTAAAATGTTATATTTGTTTCATAGGTAGTACTATTTAAAACAGGGAAAAGCAATAACAATGAAACTTTGGAGAGAAGTTTGGGAAATACTGCTCTACACAGATTACTATTAGGAGCCAAGTGTTCTGTATCCTCAGTTTACCCACATCCAAACAGATTGGCATTCACATTACTTCTAAGTTCAAAGGTTTACTACTTCTTCCTATGTAACACCGTTAGTGTTCGAATAGGCCTCTCTGTGCCAAACCACATGGAGTCCCAGGAAGAGAGGAGAAAGTGGTCAAATCCCACTTTGTCTCTCTTTGCTACCTGGCCTGAAAGCCATCCTGCTTGTTCCCCAAAGCATCACAGAAAACCTCATGAGTGTGAGGGCTTGTACTTCTGCCTATGGCTGCCATATCCTCTCCCCAGGGCTCAGACTGGTGGGTGGGCCCTGCTCAGGATGGACTTGGGCTCCCCTCCTCCACCCACTCCCTCTCCCCTCACCCACTTACTACTACAGGACCACTGGCGTCTTGATCCCCGTTCATCAAACACAATGACACTCAGCGTCAAACCACAGTTTGGCTAAGGCTGCCCGAACTTCTATATTTCATTCCCAAGTGATCTCCCCCACATCAAGTGTTTTGAAAACAATGTTTATAAAAAAAAGAGGTGAAGTAAAGGTGAAATAAAATTAAGGAGTGGATTTTCACTAAGTTTTAGCTTCTGAGGTTTCTAGTGTCCTGTCTATTCCCTGACAAAATGGTGTTTTGCCATCATGGGAAGGAAAGGAGCAACTTCTGCAGTCAGAAGCCTGCTTGCAATTCTCTCTCCCTCTCTCTCTCTCTCTCTCTCTCAAAATAAATAAACGTTTAGAAAAAAGAAAGAAATCTTGCAGCTTGCACCTTGGGACATTCAATCTAGGGAAGGAAAGCTGCCATAAAAAAAAAAAATCTGAGGGGCGCCTGGGTGGCGCAGTCGGTTAAGCGTCCGACTTCAGCCAGGTCACGATCTCGCGGTCCGTGAGTTCGAGCCCCGCGTCAGGCTCTGGGCTGATGGCTCGGAGCCTGGAGCCTGTTTCCGATTCTGTGTCTCCCTCTCTCTGCCCCTCCCCCGTTCATGCTCTGTCTCTCTCTCTCTCTGTCCCAAAAATAAATAAATGTTGAAAAAAAAATTAAAAAAAAAATCTGAGTCCTCTAAGATTGCCATCTTTTGGGGAAGCCCAAACTGGTTGGCGGAGAGAAAAGAGATGCCCAGCCAGACCCTAGATATCCCAGCTTCCCCAGCTAGGGGCACAGACATGAGAAAAGATGCCACTGTGGATGTCCAGCACAAGTACCTGAAATTCTGAAAGAGAATCGCTCAGCTGAACCCATTAATCCACAGAAGAATGAGGGATAATAAGAAATTATTATTTTATGCCACTGAGTTTTGGGGTGGTTTGCTAGACAGCAGCAGAGAGACAGAATGCACAAGGGTGATAACCATACCTACTGTATAGAAATGATACAAACATTACATGAGATCATGTATTTAAGTGCCTAGCACATAGAAGGCAGTTAATAAATCGAGTATTATTATTGTTGTTGTTATATTTAATTCTAGGCTTCACTGAAGTCCTTACTTAAGGTAGCTAATTCATACATATGTTCCACAGATTTACATTTTGCAATTCTGCTAACAGAGAGTATTTGCCCCATGGAAGACAAATTTACATCACCAAAAGCCCTAAGGAGCGCAGACTCTCTGCCCTTTGCTGTAAATCTTTTTTTCTATTCTTTATATCTATTTTTGTTGAGCTGGTTCCGGCTCCCTCCATTTCATAATGAGACTAGGATCTTATCTGCCATGTTTAGGGGATACCTTTGATCCACCAATACAAACCACTTAAAATTAATCACCATCCACAGCCCTGGCCCTTGTCTGACAGCATAAACCCCTCTCAGTTCTCCAAAGTGGAAAAAAAAAAAACTTTTTAAAAATACATTGCTGCTACCAAAAATATGTATTAATCAAAGGGCCAGAAATTCTCATTTTGTAATATTTCAACCCTAAAGTAACCTAGGCGGTGTTGTCCCTGTGCTTTTAAACTCACACAAATATATAATCGTAAGTTTGCCCAGGTATGGTGTTCAACACTTATCCGGTGTGACGAAATGTAAGAGGGCATCAAAACTCTCAAATTGATAGTGAAGAGTTTGGGCTTAATGAGCTAATGGAGCATGTATTTTTTAAATCAGGAAAATTTTTGTAAAGCTAATTGAATGGTCACCAATTGAATAGCTATGTGGCTTGGCTTTGATGCATGCATCTGATGTTTCCCATTTCAAAGGGCTTTCCCACTTGAGTGTCAAAACCTGTTGTGGAAGGAATTAGGACTGCAGTTTTCATCCGTATTTCACAGATGAAGAAACTGAGGCTCAGAAAGGTTGAACAATTTCATTCAGGTCTTCCAACTTATAGTCTAGGACTGGTTCATGAATGTGAAGATGAAGTAAATCTTTTCATTCAGTTGTTAAGTGGGGACTTTATGGTGTTTTTAGACTACGGGTCTATGATTCCTTGTATACAATCCTTGGGGTTACATGTGCTTTGAGATTTGGAATATTTCAGATACACACACACACACACACACACACACACACCGCACACCACACACCATACACACAGAGTACCAGGGTACACCTTATAATTAAACACTAATTTTTTTGCAGCACCATCTGTAAATATTCATGCTAAATAAGATAAAGATTATAAACAGCTTCATGCCAGTTTATGTCAGATTTTTACCACCACGTGAGCTTGCTTCAGATTCGTAAACAAAACAAAAACTTTTGTTTTTCAGAGCTTTTTAGACTTCAGGACTGAGGAAGATGGGTTGTGGAATGGTACTCAGACTATGAAAATGATCATTTTCTCGCTGCTTTCTGCTACTGGGAATGTCACTTGCTGGCCTAGAAGGCTTGTTCTCAAGCTTTCTGCAGGAAGGCTGACTGGAACAAACAGTTTGCACCTGCTTGTCTGTCTTCCGTAGCTGGCATGCTCTCAAAGGAAGGGCCTTGGCTAAGTTTGAAGTATAGTTCCAGGCTTTGGGGAGACAAGCCAGTGAACTCAACTAATAAACTCTTTTATCCAAAATCCCTAAGGGTGAGAGGAGAAAAGAAAAAGAAATTAAAATGGAATAGCAGCCTGCTTTCAACTCCATGAGAGCCGACCAGATGATGAAGCCAGAGGCATCTCATCAAGAAAGTCCAAATTTGATGAAGCAATTTTGTTCTGGAAGCATTTGACTAGTCAGACCTGCAATGAACCTATTATAAGGTCATCAAGATGGGTTGATAGAAGTGGAATCCATACATTAATATTAATGGAGGTAATAATTATGATATCACTCCCCATTTCACTCCCTGCTTGTGAGACAAGGCCAGGCCCTTTCCTGTGCCAAGAAGAGACAGAGAACACTTTCTAAGCTGTGTTGTGTTGTCACAACTGGCCTTCTTTTCAGCGTATTTCAAATGCAGCAGTGTCCATTTTCCTGTCTGGTCATCCCCGGTGACTGCATCAGTTGAAAATCATTTTGTGTCCAAGTTGATGACACCTCTTGCTGGGAGTGGGTAAATGATGGGGGGGGGGTAAGTAAGTGAATGGTATGGGGGTGAGCCCAGCACTCATAGGCCCCAGTGACCTGCATTCTCCAGGGGTCCACTGACACCTATGGAAAGAGCAGGATGGTTGCTATTGCTGCTCAGTGTTACATGTATGCTCAGTGCATGTGTACTGTATGTATACTATATATATATTCAGTACTTGTATAACCAATGCATGTATACTGTATGTATACTCAGTGTGTGTGTACTGTATATATAATCAGTGCATATATACTCATTGCATATATACTGTATCTATACTCAGGGTATACTCAGTGCACATATACTGTATGTATACTGTGTATAGGCTCAGTGTATGTATACTCAGTGCATATGTACTATATGTATAGTCAATGCATATATACTCAGTGCATATATATGTGAGTATCCGAACTCAGTGTGTACTCAGTGTACAGGAACTTTATGTATACTGCATAAATGCTCAGTGTAGGTATATTCAGTGCATGTGTATTATATGTATACTCAGTGCATGTATACTGCATGTATACTCAGTGTATGAATACTCAGTGTATTTATGCTATATGTATACTGTACATATGCTCAGTGTAGGTATAGTTCATTGTATGTATACTCAGTATACAGTCACTGCATATATACCCAGTATATACTGGGAGGTTTGGGCAACTGTCCCACCAGCAGCAAAAGGGAAAATACCCACCTGAGAGAAAACATTATGAACAAAGATTTTTTTGTGCCCCCCTTTTTTTTTTAACTCTGCTTACATTCATTTCCCTTGTAGTTTATTCACGATAATCTTTTAAATCTAATCAATTATTTGGTACCTTCCTTGTTATGAAGAAAAAATATCAGGGCCTCCAATCTCCTCAGTGCTAACTTCTTTTGCCGAGTGATTCCCTTATCTCTTGATGCACCTGACTCAATTCAATTTCTGAAAAAAGTGTTTTTGAGCACTTCCTGTGTGTGCAGAGCTCTGATGGCACAGATAATCAGGTCTGAATGCCAAGCCTACTGCTTACCAACTGTGTGAATCTGGACAAGTTACTTAACCATCACAGGGGGCAATTTCCTCAATTGCGAAATGGTAGTAACACATGCAAAGTTTGTTGTGAGAATGAAATGAAGTAATAAGAGTGATTATTACCTAAAAGACACTCAGGAAAGGCTTATTATAGCTAGATGCTAAGGGGAACACGAAGATAAAGAAAACACGTACACGTATTTCTTCAGTGCAGGGAAAATATATAAAGGATTTCTAAAATGACTTGAGAGCAGAGATAAGTTAAATTAATTAAATTGTGCGGTGGAAGTTGTGCATTTGATCTGGGTCTGGACAGACACACGGAATATTAGAATATTAACAGGCTGGGGAATGAAAGTGAGGAGACTGAGAAAGGACACACTGCTTCTAGGCATAAAAAAAGTGATACAGAGGCAGGAAAGAACTGGGAAGGAGAAATCATACCACAAGAACCAGACTTTTCCAATATTACATAGATTGAAAATATTTTCCCCTGATAGCATCACAATTATTCTTTTATTTGTCAAAGAAAGTGTTCTGATTTGGGGATTGAAAAATAGTCAAGCTACCATCCACTGCGGCATTGCAACACATAATAGGTGTAAGGTTGGGGGTGGGGTGCCATGTTAGCTCACTATGACTGCAAAGGCCTTGAGGGCTGGGCAAAGAAATGAGATGCCCTTGAAGTGTCCTCTAGCAAGAAGCCCTACCAGGCTTTAGGACCTGAGTGGCACGAGTTTGGGAAGTTTTTGCGATCAGTATGCAGGATGAGTTAAAGGGGGGAAAGACAAGGCAGGGCAAGGGGATTAATCCAGGAGTTATTATAGCTAAGGCGGAATAAAGAAGAAATCATACAATTTTCCCAATACAAAAAGTAAAAGACATGACTTCACAGCCAGAAGAGCTACTTCAAAGAAGCAGGCTGGTGGCTAGAAGGCCAACCAGGACTCAGGGTGGCTCTGCTCGTGTACCAGCCCTGCCACGGGGGCTTGTTCTCCCTGCTCTGGGGACTCAGCCACTCACCTCCAGTGACAGTGCTTGGCCCTGAATTCAACATACAGCAATCCAAAAAATGAGTCACCATGCTTAGCTAGCACCACTAATAAAGTTATTCTTACCACAAAATGCCTGCCAGTAGAAGAGGATCTCACAGACCAGAGTATTTGAAACAGGTGGCAAAATGGGCAAACACAACCCATTAAATGTAGCTAGCTCCCAAGTCACCATGGCAAACAATTTCATGTGATTTTAGAGAAGCTTTGCAGTCAACGTCGATGGTGGTTGTCTTTCTTTATATCTGTTTGTATGTCTGTCTTGCCTACCTTCAAGCCTTTTCCCCTTCCTTTCTTACAAGAAGTGAGACCAGCCCACCTGTTAAGTTGTATTTGAGGTTTAGAAGAAAATACTGGAAACTTAGGTAACTTGAAGATGGTTTGGAATGTGGCATGATAAAGTGGGAACTCCTAAAAATATTAAAATACCTTCTGAACAGCTATTCATTATAACAATTTTAACAAAAGAATTTTCTACTAAATTGACCAAGACTAGCACAATACTCCTAAATTTGTACACCAGGAACTCCCATGACTTTCTCTAGTAAGTCTGAGTTTGCCTCTAGGGAAATAATTCTGCTGTTCTCCTCTCTGAAGGTCAGCCCTGAGTGCCCAGTAGAAATTGCCTGAAGCTACTATGCTATGCCTAGAAGCAGCCTCCAGAAAGAAATTAAATGCATTCAAAGATCAGCTATCCTTTTAAATGACACGAATAGAGATGTGAGGCAAACTGGAGAAGATGCTCCAAGCATTTGTTTCTTCCTGGCTACCAAGGCAAACCCTTGGCTGCTAGATGGAATGAGGCGCGTGATAGAGCTATGGTCTCAAGGGAAAACTGTAGACATCTCTGGCTTGGTGTAGTGGTTGTCATCTGTCCATCCCAGACTTAGGCAGAAGTCATCTATCTCCAGTAATGTTCCTTGTTCTGAAATCTTTGTTTGATATTAATAATGTCACTCTAGTTTTCTTTTCTTTTCTTTTTTTAAAATTTTTTTTAACATCTATTCATTTTTGAGAGTGAGAGAGACAGAGTATGAGCAGAGGGCAGAGAGAGAGGGAGACACAGAATCCGAAGCAGGCTCCAGGCTCTGAGCTGTATAGCACAGAGCCCAACGTGGGGCTTGAACCCACAGAGTGTGAGATCGTGACCTGAGCTGAAGTCAGACCCTCAACTGACTGAGCCACCCAGGCGCCCTCTTTTCTTTTTTAAGTAAGCTCTACACCCAATATGGAGCTCACACTCATGGCCCTGAGATCAAGAATCACATGCTCCACTAACTCAGCCACCCAGGCACCCCACTCTAGTTTTCTTTTTAATTAGTGCTTGCATAGTTATGTTTTGCCACTTGCTTCCTTCAATCTAGCTATGTTGTTTTATTTAAAGTAGGTTTCTTCCAGACAATATATAGTTAGTCTTGCTTTGGTTTCCAAGCTGACAATCTCTGCCTTTTAATTGGAATGTTTAGACTATTTATATTTGATGTAATAACTGATATGGTTATGTTTAAATCCACCATATTGCTGTTGGTTTTTCATTATTCCATATGTTCTTTGTTTCTTTCTTCCTCTTTTACTCATTTTTTTTAAAAGTTTATTTATTTGTTTTGAGAGAGAGAGAGAGAGAGAGCGAGCAGGACAGGGGCAGAGAGAGGGGGCAAGAGAGAAAATCCCAAGCAGGCTCCACTCTGTCAGCACACGGTCCAACATGGGGCTCAATCTCATGAACCACATGTGAGATCATGACCTGAGCCTAAATCAAGAGTCTGACACTTAACCAACTGACACACCCAGATGTCCTTACTCCTTTCTTTTACTTTATGTTTTATGACCTCATTTTAGCTTCACTGCCAGTTTATTAGTTGTATCTCTTCAGTTTCTTTGATTTTTATTGTTGTTATTTATTTTTAGTGATCGTTCAAGGATTTACATTATACATCTTTAACTTATCACAGTCTACTTTCAACTTTACCTATAGTATAAAATCTTTCATCTATTTCCCTGTTAGTCCTTGATACCATTCATTTTATTTATTTTTTTTTATTTTTTTTAATGTTTATTTATTCCCAAGACAGAGAGAGACAGAGCATGAGCAGGGGAGGGGCAGAGAGAGAGGGAGACACAGAATCTGAAGCAGGCTCCAGGCCCTGAGCTGTCAGCACAGAGCCTGATGTGGGGCTCTAACTCACAGACCATGAGATCATGACCTGAGCCAATGTGAGACGCTTAACTGACTGAGGCACCCAGGCACTCCTGATGCCATTCATTTTAATTCTACATATGGTAGAAGCCCTACAATTAAAGAATGAAAAAAGGTGCTTTTTAGATTACCCACACATTTTCCATTTCCACTGTTCTTTATTCCTTCATTATGTTAAATTGTCACATGGCATCAGTTTCCTTTTGCCCAAAGAATTTCCTTTAACATTTCTTGTAGTAGAGCTCTTCTGGCTTTCGTTTGTATGAAAAAGCATGTATTTTGCCTTTGTTTTTGAAAGATTTTTTTCAATAGGTATAAAAGTCTAGGTTGACTGTTGTGCTTTCCCTTAGTGCTTTAAAGATGTTACTCCATGGTCTTCTGGCTGCATAGTTTCCAACAGGACATGTGTTCTTATTCTAGCTTGTTTCTTTTCTCTGGCTGCTCTTTATCACTGTTTTTCAGCGAGTTAATTATAATGTGCCCTGTATCGTTTTCTTTCTGTTTATTCTGTTCAAAGTTCATTGAGATTTTTGAATCTGTATGTTTGCTGTTTTTATTAAATTTTAGAGATTTTCAACCATTATTTCTTCAAATACCTTAAGTTTTCCCTCTCTCCTCTCTTCTTAGAACTCCACTTATAATATGCTAGGCCACTTGGTATTTTTGCAAAGGTCTCTGTTCATTTTTTTAAAATCATTTTTCTTTTTTTTAATTTTTTTTAGTTTTTAAAATTTTTAAAACAACTTTTTAAGTAATCTCTACACCCAACATGGGGCTCAAACTTACAACCCCAAAGTCAATAGTTGCATTCTCTACCAAATGAGCCAGCCAAGTGCCCCCAAAAATCCTTTGCTTTTTGTGTTTCATTTAGATTAATTTATAGTCTTAGGTATTCATGTTTGCTATTTTTTCATTTTGTAGTATCTAATATACCCAGAGTGGTTTTTTTTTTTAATATCATGTTTTTTTCTCTAGAAGTTCTGCTCAAGTCTTCTTTTTATATCCATTCCTCTTATCATTATATTCATGTTTTCCTTTCCTTTACATTATTGAGCACATGAAGTATATTTCTAATAACTATTTTAGTTTTTTTCTTTGAATTCCACCCTCTATGTCATTTCTGGACTTGTTTGTATTGATTTATTATTATCATTTTTCTGCTTTTTTTCATGCGTGGCAATTTTTTAAAATTAGATAACAGACATTGTGATTTTTTTTTGTTTATGGGTGCTGAGTTTTGTTTCATTCTTTTAAATAATTGTGGACTTTGTTCTGACATGCAATTGACTTACTTGGAAGCAGTTTGATTCTCTCAAGGCTTTCTTTTAAGCTTTGTTTGGCTGGGTCCAAAGAAATCTTTGCTGTAGGATAATTTAGTCCCACTGAGAAGGCAACACCTTCTGAGGGTTCTACTGAATGTGCTGTGTATTATATGATCTTCCTGCTTTAATAGGAATGTGAACATTTCCCAGCCCAGTGTGAACTCCAGGAATTGCTCAGCTTACCTCTTTTTTTTTTTTTGTTTGTTTGTTTTCCTTTTTCTAGCCTAATGATTTTCACTCCATTCTGTCACAGGTTAGTATTCAGCTGAAGATTCAAATGGGTCTGTCTGTAGATCTCCAGGGCTCTTTCTTTGTGTATTTCCCTCATTTCTGGTACTTTGACACACCGACTCTAGTTGCCTTGGCCTCTCTGAAATCTGATCTCTATCTTCTCACTTCTGTGGGACTGCATTGAATCTGGAAAGTAACTCCCGGCAGAACTGACTGGGGTAATCATGGAGAGGGCTCATGTTGTATGTTTCTCTTCTTCAGAGTTTATGGTCCTGCTTTGCCTTCTGTTTAAAGTCTGCAAACAGTTGTTTCATATATTTCATCTGTTTTCCAGTTGCATATGTCAAAGGGCCAATTCCTATTACCATTAATAATCCATGGACAGAATCAGAAATCTACTTAGCCTTTTTAAGTCATATTCTACAACTTTTCTTCAAAGTGGTCTTTTAGTCACTTTTGAGTAACATTCAAAATAATTATATGAGGTGTGATGTGTGTACATATGTTTGTGTGTATATGTGTGTGATTATTCTCACTGTTCATAATCTGTTAGATTCTAAATTCAGATGGAAAGATTTTTAAGATTTTGTTTATTTCCGAGAGAAAGAGAGTTTGCAAACTGGGGGGGGGGGGAGCAGAGAGAGGGAGACAGAGGATGTGAAGCAGGCTCTTCACTGTCAGCACAGAGTCCTATACAGGGGTCAAACTCACAAACTGTGAGATCATTACCCCCACCGAAATCAAGGGTCAGACACTTAACTGACTAAGCACCCAGGTGTCCCCAGATGGAAAATCTCTTGGATAGCAAGGGATACCTTGCTATCTGGACCAATTTGGTTCTCACCTTTGAGCTAGTGAGTAGCAGAGTTGGAAAAGAGAGGCTTCTCAGCTGGGGTTTTAAATGAAAACAGATGGTATAGTCAAAGTGTTTAATGAAAGAGGAATAAAGGAAGATACTGTTTACAGATCTGTGAGAATGTTTAAGAGAACCAGTAAGAATCCAAGGACTAGCACCAATGGGAAGCAGTTAATGTCCCAGACCTGAAGGACAAGGAGAAGGAATGGTGTTCTCAGGGCCTCTATGACAACTGGAGTCCTGGAAGAGGGGCCACCTAACGGGATCTGTAGGTATAGATGGGGCTCAGCCACTGTTGTCATGATGAGGTTCTGGGTGAATGCATGTGGGGGAGGTCTTAGTTGGGGTTCTCTAAAAGCAGACTCTGAGGTGAGAACTCATGTGTAAGTGAATTATTGAAAAAGTGCCCTCTGGAGACATCTCTTGAGCCAAAATAAGGAAGGGAAAAAAGATTTGCAAGAGTGAAGATTCAAGCAAAGGCCTAGTCCTAGCCTAACCTCATAGATTTTTCTGGAGTGAAATCACACCCCAGAGTTGTGATACCTGAGTTTGTCTCACCTCATGGCGAGGGTGTAGGGCTTCCATCTTCTCTCACTAGTTATTGGCTAATCTCTGGAGCACATGATTTCCTAGACACTCCCAGCTCTCTACCTATACTGGATGAAGTGAAGTGGCTTTAGTGGTTCAAAGGTGGTTTTCTGAAGGTATAGCTGTCAGCCAACAGAAGCAAAAGGGACAGAAGTTTAGAAATGGAAACACAGAAGCAGTCATCCGGGCATAACACCAACAGTGTCCACCACAGGGAAGAGGGAAATAAATACCACAAGCACATACCCATTGCTCTCTCACTGGCCATAACCAACTAGAAGCTAGTGGGCAGGGAAACCCATGATGCAGGCCTTAAGCATCAGTCTCCTGAGTTATAAATTAGGTGCTGGGAGGGTAGAAATGGATCTGGAGAGCAAAAGTAGCATAAATAGGACAGCAGGAATGGATCCAAAATTTTATACATGTTCATTTGGTTCCTGAGTTCATATAATGATAGTTTGGAAAGAAAGACATATCTGTATGTGTGTGTATACGTATGTAATTAACATTTACTATGCTAATAACCATCATATAACAGCATGGATCATACCCTTAATGTTACTTCTGTGACTGTAACCAGATTTCTGTGTCAAATTCCCCATTTATAAAATTTTAAAAACCCCAAAAGGCATGTTTCCTAGCTCCAGTGGGGAAAAGTTATAACAACATGCCAAGTGATGAGATGAAAAGAACTACTTCTGAATTTTACTTGACACTTGAAAACATTTCATTATTTTTTGTGTATGTTTAAGTTCCAGGTTCTGATAAGATAGAAATTAAAAGGTAACCTGATAGCATCTTTAAGAAGTTTAGATTCCAAAAAGGCACTGATGCTTGTAATCTTGAAAAGTCATTGTTGCCTGTTTTTTTGAGCATTTTGCATGTATTTAATTTCTTCTCTGATATAGAACTGCTAGTAAAAGCCAAGATTCTGAAGGTCAATAATGAGCAAAAGTTTTCCCTGGGAGGAGATAGGCTAGGTATCAAGTGTTGGGTGATGTAGTGATCATATCCTTTGCACTGTAGTGTCAAGGTTATGCACTAAAATTCCAGTGGGTACAATTCCCAGTATTGATATAACTTACCAAAGCCTCTTCTTAAGCCCACTAATGGTATATCTAAAATCTGGACCCTTTGTGAAAGGGTTTCCCTACAGACCCACATAGGCTTATATAGGCCCAATGCAAAGTATTTGTCAGTATCTTCTTCCCCCCTTCCCTTCCTTTCCCTTCCCTTCATTTCCTTTTCTTTCTTTCTTTCTTTGCCAGTAACAGCAAACTTAACTCATATTAACTCATAAATGGGGATTTATGGGTTCCATAACTACACTGGAGAAATGACAGAGTCATTGCTAAGACTTGGTGTTTAGACTTGAGCCTGTTCTCCACCAATTCCCTCTGCTCCAATCTTTATGTTGATTTATTCTCCATGACAGGTCTTCTCCACTTGCCTGGAAGCATAGCTTGGCTCCCATCTCTCTGCTTTACCACTGCCAAAGGGTAGAAGCTCACCTTTTCTGGTGCCAAGTGAAAAACATTCCAGAGAGGGGTTTGATTGACCTGATTTGGGTCAGGTGTCCACTCCCTGATCAAATGAGTATGGCCAAAGGGATCGACTACTCTTATTGGGCCTTTTGGCCCACATGCTTACCCTTTGGCCAATCCATTGGGGTCAGGAATGGTTACTGTGAGAAGAGAACAGCTTTCTCTGGACTTTAGGGTTCAAGTCAGAGGAAGGAACAAAAGAAGTAATGTACAGGCACCTACTTTGCAAAGCAATTATGACTATTTCTATTTTAAAGATGAGATAGCCACATCTCAGAGAGGGCAAGCGACTCCTTTAAGTCTCTTAGAGGTAATATGTGCAAAGCTGTGATTGATGAGAGGCTATCTGTTATAGGGATAAGAGCTCAGATTCCAACAATAGATAGATCTGAGCCCAAATCCCAGATTTGCTACCTACCTGTAGTAGTCTGGGATGAATTACTTTACTTCTCTGCCTCTGATTTCTCCACCTAAATATGGGTTATATTTATGTTTACTATATATATGTGTGTGTGCATATATATGCATATATGATATGTAATTACTGTATCTCCTTCATTAAGGTAATTATGAGGATTAAATGAGGTAATACGTGAAAAGTGCCTTGTGCAGTGCCTGGCATAATGTAATTGCTGCTTAAACATTTGCTGTTATTATTGGCTAGGAGTTGAACTTACCAAGTATGTCTGTTTCAAAGCAGCACCTATGTGGCTTGTGAGTCTCACAGGAATCACTGCAATTAATTTCTTTGTTCTGTTCTCAGGCCTAATAACTTTGGAATTTTTACACATGGTCCACAGGCACATGAAGTTATGAACACAGTCTCTATCACCAGTGAGCAGAAAGACCACTGCCAGTCACTATATGGGCTTGAGCAATTGACTGGAAATCCAAACCCAGTCTCAGAAATCAAGAATTGCAGCCAAGTCCTATTACCAGAGAACATTCTGTCATATTTACCTGAAGAGCCAATGTAGTCTCCCAACTGAGAGCACTAATATCATCCATGCTTCCCACCTAGACTCAGGCAACTGTGGCCTGTCACTCACTCATCAAATGTTTATTCTGCATTTACTATGTGTGGCCCCTGAGCTCTGCATGGTATTTGATATTTATTTACCCATCCAAAGAATCTCTCCTGGTTGAAAAACCAGAAGGGTGTTGAGTTCTTGGACAGAAGACCAGTCAGGAGAAAACTTAAAAATACCTGTGATACTTCCTGAAACCAAGCTTGTGAAAATCTGAAAAATTTTCTCAAAAGTGAGAAATTAGAAATGGAAATTAAGTGTAGTATCCATTCTTACTAACTTATCGTGTATAAAAGTATCAGTGATGTTCTCTTAAAAGCACAAAATGTACTTTTTGTGTTGGACAAAACTTCCATGAACAAATTGGCAAGGGAATGTTTCTGGCAAAATAGATGAGGTTCAAAGTATTTGTGTGAAAGATGCCTCAGCTTGATAACCTGTGAAAGAGGCCCATTATTCTTAATCACAGCTTATTGATAGGTGTTCATTAATTATAATAATATTTTTTAGATCCACGGATCCTTTCATCCCTAATTTTCAAAGTGCTTTACAACTAGTAATTAATTCCTCCAACATCCTAGAGACAAATTTAAAAGGAGCTTTCAGCAAAACTTGCACTGATGCTCAGAACACCTTACTCAGAACTTTGAGAACCAGGCCATGGTTTTGTTGCCCAAAGCCTCAGAATGAGGAGCAGCAGGTTCCCAAATTGTACCCAGAAGGGAACCCAACAGAGGGAAATTCTTCATGTGCTGTTAAAGGAAGACATTCAGGGTGTGGGAAAGACCATGAATGGTTGTGACATTTATAGCTGGCATGACCTGTTGGGAAAAACAGAACCGATGTGGAGTTACAGGAAAAAGGTCCCTGAGTCTCTCTAAAATGCCCAACATCACCATTCATAATAAGAGGGAGGTACTCTCTCCCATGATCCAACTCCACATATCATGCAGGCTGTGATACAGAGGAGGGAAAGAACCTGGCACAGGAGTCCAGGGACTGGGCTGCAGTATTTGTTCCACTACTGCTTGGCTGTGTGACCTGGAGTGAGACACTTTACCTCTCTGAGTCTTTATTTCTTCACCCACAAAATTAGTTTGGATTAGTTTAAAGCCATATGTCACAAATGGGCAGCCTATGTGACAACATTGGCTGGCAGCCCTGTTTTCTTTGGCTCACACAGTGTTTTTTAAAATGCATGTACTTCTGGTTTGCCTCAGCCCCCACCATTCCTTGTGACCTTCAACCCAGTCTTCTTCATTCATTTATGTCCCTTTCCTGGCCCCTGTAGGCATCCGAGGTTGTAATCCTTGGGTCAGATGATCTCTGATGTTACTTCCAACCCTGATACCCAGTAGTCTAGGTCCTGGGAGGTTACTAAGCCTTAGCAGTCAGAATTACAGGACTATGAAGCTTTGGAGTTGTTGTTGTTGTTGTTGTTGTTGTTGTTCTTCTTCTTCTTCTTCTTCTTCTTCTTCTTCTTCCTCTTCTTCTTCTTCTTCTTCTTCTTCTTCTTCTTCTTCTTCTTCTTCTTCTTCTTCTTCTTCCCCTTCCCCTTCCTCCTCCTCCTTCATATTTTTTAATATATATATATACTTTCTAGACTCTTCTATCTGTAAGCTGATGATATAATCTCCTAGTCCTCTTCCCATAGATCTCCAACAGCCAAGCTCTCCATTGTAGTCACACACTTAGCCTTTCTAGCTCTTGTTCACAGCAAGTAATAGCACACAGCTTAGGTCCCTAGGGTTTTTTGTTTTTTGTTTTTTTTTCTAATTCTCTCTCTTCCACTCTTGGAGGCCAGCTAAGGGAATTACCCACAGGGCAAAAAGCTCTTGTGGGGAGCCAGGCTTGAAGCAATGATGGAGGAAAGAGAGCTGAGAAAGAAAAAGTCAGTGCTATGGGAGAGTTTCCCCCCCCCACATTTCAGTTAGAACGGAGTCACAAAGGCAGGGTAGTTATTTAGGATTATCTTCTGCAGATTCCCAAACTTCATGACTGTTTCAACAGCTCCAACCCTTACTGAGTTCTTTCCAAGTTGGGCAGGTTTCACTGAGCCCTCTGGCTCAGCTCCCTTTCTGCAGGGAAATTTGTTCATGTTGACCCGAGGGCACACAGCTGCCGCGGGCCTGCGGGACACAGGATCTCTGTACAATGCAGCCCTGTTGTAGAAACTTCTCCACACATGTCCGCATACAGGAGTTTTGTCATTAATGCGGTCTGGGTCATGGGGTGGAATGCACAAAGGGTGGAGAAAAAGCCTTCTATTTCAAAAGCTTTCTTTTTATACTCTTTGCCCCCCCTCCCCTCCCCGCTCCCTGACTCCCTGCCCCGGACAACTTGGAATTTTCTCTTGTAGCTGAAAAAACATATTTCTCTTAAACACAACCCAGGCAGTTGTGTGTCCCAAAGGATCCGTTGGCCAAACAGATAAGTGATATGCCAGGGGAAAAGGACCCAACTACAGGCGAAAATCAAGGAGCTGATTCCATGAGCCATAGAACAATTGTGGTTTAGCAATCAACTCTCCTTTATTAAGTGGTTAATTGTCTTCTTCATAATTAAAGTCAATCGTACTCACTGTAGAAAACAAAGGGAGCAAATAATAATCTCCCATAACCTCACCACCCAAAGATTTCATGTTAACATATTTTCTAGAGTATTTCTATGCAGAGGAATATTTCTTTAAATGAAGTTGAGATCATACTAGTCTCGTCGCTTAAAGTCATACTTCTAAGGACATTGTGAAATTTCTCTCAGTGTAGATGGAAGGTTTATGTTACTTAATTTCTTTGGAGTAAGATGTTCAAGGGTTCAGGAGAGATGGAAGCCCAAGTCCAGGGCAGCAGAATTTTAGCCACCAAAAAGCAGATCCAATACTTCCTAAAAAATGCCACAGGTTATAGTTTTTCTGGACTTAAGCTGTGGAGACCAAATCTCAAATTCTTGCCCACACGCATCTTCCATGGGACTCCTAGGCATTTACTGAAATTCACCATTATAAAAATGGGGCAATAACTCTGTTATTCTATTCCTAGTATTATCTCCTAACAAACCTCAGAGACTTGACTTAGAACCACTAGATTTTAAGGCAGCCTTGGGAGAATCCCAGTGTACCCCACACCCCAAGGGTTTTGCCCTGGGAGCATAAACACATAGGCTATATGGAGAGGGAGAGAGGGTACACCTAAGGGAAGGAGAGCTACTAAATGTGATTTCAGTGTTAATTTTTTTTTTTACAAAGTTTCTGTAAAGCCTCAAACTTTAAACAGATTTGTAGCTCTACCTACAAAACATGAGCTCAGAAAGAGAACCAGTACCCCCATAAACTCATTTCCCTTGTTATACGCATCTGCAAGGTGCAGGTTCGCCAAGATGAACAGTACTTGAGGGACTCGACGAGATGGAATTGCAACAGTACTAGGAGGAAGGGCTCCTATTTTGCCCCAGCCTGGCCAGTCCCAGATTCAGGGCATAGAGACCCCTGAGGCTGCCATACAAGGCAGTTTCCAAGGTTGCTATGTGCTCAGAGCTCTTTGTCTCTGATTAAAACATCCACCAGAACCACAGTGATGACTGCCTTTCAGTGGGGGTTGTTACACAGATGAGCATCATTGACCCCCTCAACTCTTCAACTGTAATCAGGAAGTAGAGAAAATGAAATGCAAAAGCTGCTCTATCAGGAAGGGAGCATTCAACACAATGATGTGACCTTCCCAAATGGCTCAGGTAAATGACATCTTTCAAAATTCTACCACCTAATTTATTCAGGCCTTGGAAAACAAGCGATGTGTCTGAAACTAGCAGTTACTAGATGGGCATGATACTCTGGGAGCATTAAGGCTTAAGAGCTTTGCTGAAATATGAACAGAACACACTCCCCATGGTAAGGAAAGGGCCGAGGGAAGGCAGGTGCTGCTCCCACACTGTAGTTTCAGTTGCCAAATCTGATTTAGGCAGAAAGCCCACCTGCCTGACTTTTGAGGCTTGCCTGTTGCCTTACTGGTTCCGTTGTTGTCAATGATAGCTGTAATGCGTTGGAACCTGAGTGTCACCTCCCTCAGGGGGTGGGCTTGTGCAAAGTGCCAGCAGCCCCTGCCCAGCTGCCCCCTATTGATAAGAGCAGAGCTCATGCTGTCTACCTGAACCCCTAGATGTACCCATTCAGGGCTTCTCCTGGAAATGTCTTTTCCCTGAAGTCTTATGTATTTAGAAAATTGTAAATATTTTTACTTGTCTTTTCTTATCACCAAAACAAAATCTGTTCATTGTAGAAAATTTGGAATATAAAATATGTACCGGGAGGAAAAAAAAAAAAAAACAAGGGAAAGAAAAACCCCCACCCACTTACTAGAGATAACCACATTTACTATTTAATATCTATCCTTGTTACACATATTTGTGTGCGAGTACATATATTATAATGTTCATTGCTTTATAACTTGTATTTTATACTTGGTATATGGTGATCATCTTTCCATGTCATTAAATATTCAGTCCTCAATAACTTCACTTTTAAAAAATTTATTTATTTTGTGTGTGAGAGAGAGAGTGAGCAAGCAGGGGAGGGGAAGAGGGAGAGGGAGAGGGAGAGAGAGAATCCCAATCAGGCAATGTGATTTCAGCACAGAGCCTGATGCGAAGCTTGAACTCACACACTGTGAGATCCTGACCTAAGCTGAAGCCAAGAGTCGGATACTTAACCAACTGAGCAACCCAGGTGCCTCTGTATTTGCACTTTTTGACATTGCCAGACGGCTACCTCACAGTGACACCCAACTCCAACATGGACTGCCTGTCTATAACTCTCTGGAGAGATAGGGAAGATTATTGAACCTTCTGCTAAGGACAGATGTGCAGGCACCTCAAAACATTTAAAGAAAGGTCTTACAGATAGACACAAATGAATATGGACCAAGGAAATGCACCTGCTTCTTACAAGGCAGACACCAAGCAAGAATGATGGAGGATCACCCAGAGACTAGTCACCTGAAGCCACCACACACAACAGAAGTGCAGGGCTGAGATGACAGTAAAGGGGGCTGCTCATTGCTGAGGAGTCATCCTGCTTAGCAACGTGGGAGAAGAAGAGGCATTTTCCTTCAGGTGGATTCTTTTTTTTTTTTTTTTTCAAAGAATTGGGCTTTATTTATTTATTTATTTATTTCAATATATGAAATTTATTGTCAAATTGGTTTCCATACAACACCCAGTGCTCATCCCAAAAGGTGCCCTCCTCAATACCCATCACCCACCCTCCCCTCCCTCCCACTCCCCATCAACCCTCAGTTTGTTCTCAGTTTTTAACAGTCTCTTAATGCTTTGGCTCTCTCCCACTCTAACCTCTTTTTTTTTTCCTTCCCCTCCCCCATGGGTTTCTGTTAAGTTATGTGGATCCTTCAGGTGGATTCTTGCCAGCCTGGCAGGACTTTGGCTTTGGGCCATTTCCCTAACTCTTCCTTCTGCCCAAGTAGAAGTCAGGGAGAAAGGGCATACTGCCCTCTTGAAAAGTGAGGCTTAGACAGATTACAAAGTCTTTAACAAGAGATGACAATTGTTAAGTCAGGTACCATACTGAGCTAGAAGCCAGAACCCATGAAAGGAGAGGTTGCATCTCTAACACTTGGATTTTCAGTAAAATTTAAAAACCTGTCAAAATCTTGAAGTATTCCAGGCACTTCTGCTTCTCCACAGTGATAGACCTTCCCAATGAAAAGTAAACCTGGGGATCCAGGGGTTTCTTTTCTTTTCTTTTTGAAAATGTTTATTTATTTTTGAGAGAGTGAGCGTGAGCAGAGGAGGGGCAGAGAGAGAAGGGGAGAGAGAGAATCCCAAGCAGGCTCCACTCTGTCAGTGCAAAGCCCAACATGGGGTTCGACCCCACAAACCATGAGATCATGACCTGAACCAAAATCAGGTGCTGGATGCCTAACCCACTGAGCCCCCCCAGGCACCCCATAGGGTTTTCTTTTCTGTTCTGGTTTCTGTTCACTGTTTAATGCACTGCTGCTGGTGCTTCATGGCTGAGGACCTGAAAACTTTCCTTGGTCATCCTCTATAGCCCACATAGAACAGGGGTCTTCTATGAGTGGGGACCTCATATGGAGCAGAGTATTGTGTTACACATAACTCATTTTGTCTGAGCAGAAGTTCTCTTTCCCAACTTTGGAATCAAGCCAGGCCAGCAGTATTACTGGGGACTTCCAAGGTTCTGGCAATTATCTCAGAAATGGCCTGAGAGTCATTTCTGCTTTATTTTCACTTTGCTTAGCAAGAAAAACTACTAGGGCTTGGCTGTCCATTATGTTGTTCAAGGTGAAGGTTAGCAACAAAATTTGTAATTTCATTCTCCTATATTGTAACTCAAGCCAGATAACTGTGGGAACGATCTGGTTCATACTGACATTGCTATCCCTGATAACTTTGTGTTATAATCCATGCTTTCTAGCTGGCCCCAGTTTTCAAAGGAGATTAAATGCACACTACTTTGTTAGAAAAGCAACATAATAAAATCATTGGTTTTGACAGGCATTTTTAGACAAATAAGGGATGGAAAATCTTTCAGTTTTATTTATGTGGATCCAACATTCACTTATTCATTCAACAACCATGTATTAAGCCTGCCACTGTTCTGGGTGCTGTGGAAGATGCAAAGATGAAAAAAGGCACAGATCTGTCCCCTTACCTTCTAGTGGGGAGATCAAACATGTTCACAAGCAAGCATATAGTATATATAATTTAATCAGTGCTATAAGAGAAGTAAAGATACATTTTATGAGAGTTCAAGAAAGGGAAGGAAGTAGTTGGAAGGATGGAAGAAGACTTCATAGACGAGATGACATTTGAACCAGACCCCAACAGGTATGTGAGAATGGGTGGGAGGCAATTCCAGGCAGAAGGAACAGCATAAGCAAAGGAAGAGAAGTAAGAAAGTATGGATCTGTAGGAAACAGTGAGGAGCTTTGTATGACTTGAGTATAGGATGCATAAAGGGAGGGGCAAGGAGGGAACAAGATTAAAAGTGAAAGTTAGACGAATATATTGGAGGATGTTGAATATCAAGCTAAGAAGCTTTGGATTTTATTCCAATAGCTGCATGACATCATCAGAGCAGAGAAATAATGTGGTATGAGTTGACTGGAAGATGGTGAGGGATGAGAGGTGAGACTGCTGTTGCTATGATGGAGGCAGGAGTTAACAGGGCCCGAACTGGGATAGAGACAAATAAGAAGGCAGAGGCAGAATTCACAGGGCTTAGCAACCAGTTATAGGGGTGGAGCCAAGGACTTCTGACAATGACATTCTTTAGGTCAGTGGTTCTCTAGCTTCAGCACATCAGAATCACCTGGGGGGCTCGTGAAACTACAGACCGTGGGCCCCATCCTCAGAATTTGTGATTTCGGTCTGGCATGGGTCCCCAGAAACTGGCATTCCTCGCAAGTTCCCAGGGGATGCTGGTGTTGCTGGTCTGGGGACCATTCTTTGAGAACCACTGCTACAAGTCCTCTGTGGCTCACCTTTGTGACTCTGGGGAAGCAACTGCAAAGGGACAAGGGTGTGGGGAGGGGAAGCAATGATTCGAGTCAGTATAAGTGAATTGGAGGGGACTTGTCCTTTGAACCTAGAGCCTCCCAGATGTTCTGGAGCAAAAGGGCCTACAGATGTTTACTGTACACAAAGACATTTGTATTCACCTCTAAGCTGGCGTACAGAAGGACATTCATCTAGGGCTCAGGCATTTTGTTTTCCTTCGAAAATATACAGGCTCTGATCTGATGGGGAGGCAGTGTTATAACGGTAGAACCAACATCCCTGAGTCTGCCCCTTGTGCCAACGATTTAACTTCGTGAAGTCTCCATTACCCTGTGTTTTTGGGATAACAATGCCAGCGCACAGTGCCGGGAGGAGTAAGTGTGGAAGTCCACGGGAAGCACTTGGCACCGTGCCCAGCACACTCTGCGGATTTTGGTTTCCCCCCTACTCCCACCCTGCAAGCAAGCGTGAGGGAAGTGGGTATTGCCCGTGGTGAAAGCCTTAGAAGCACCCTCAGAGACCGGACGCCCCACAGTGACCTGGTCACACCTTTGGATTAAGCCTCACGACAGCGTAGCTCTCTTTGCAAACGCCAGCATGTTGACTCCCTAAAACATATGGGAAAACCAATTTGTTGGGTATCTTTGGTCTGCTGGGAGAGCACGGTGAAGGACAGGGAAGGGATATCTGCGATGAGACAAGGACACAGAGGGAGGAGTTGCTGGAAAAAAAGGAAAGTTTTGTCTCCTTTAAAATTTTGTTCAGGCCGGGCAGGTCTTGGCCAGAGCAGTATCCCTTAGGGCCTCTTGAGGCTTTGATCCTCACAGTGAGACCCCTGTGAACCTTACAAGACTTTAAGAGTGCCTGGGAAAGAAATGAGCGGGTAAGCATTTTTTTTCCTTTAACCAGATAAATCTGATGTCACAACATCCCCAGACAGGAAAGCAGAATGTAGACTGGACAGTGAATCACAGGGGGAAGGACGTCTCACTGAGCCCTGTTTCACGGGAACTTGATGACAAATAAGAGAGCCTGAGGCCCCACACCCCCACCCTGGGAGAAAGGGTTTGGGAAACAGGCGGCTCCGTCATTTCAGCCAGATGAGTCGGAGGAGGGCTGGAGGACAATGAAATGTTACAGATGTGGTTCCCCTGCTCTGGGCTGGTCACACCAAGGACACCAGAAGGTTCGGGCCCTACCTATCCGTTTAGTGGCGAGGGAGAGAGAGAGAAAGCAAGGGGTTTCACTAAATGGCTTCACTAAATGACCTCACTTGCCATTTTAGGATTTTGTGATAGGAACGAACAAGCCTGACCTGAGCCAAGCCTCCACTTGACATACCTTCCAAGTGATGAGTAATGAAGGGGAACACCAATAATTCAGGTCCATCAGGTCCCTAGCTGTGAATCGGCACCCTTCCTCCCTCCCTCCCTTCCTCCCTTCCTCCCTCCCTTTCTTTCTTTCTTTCTTTCTTTCTTTCTTTCTTTCTTTCTTTCTATTTTTCTTTTCTTCTATTTTTCTTTCTTTTTTTAATTTGAGAGAGAGAGAGAGAGCATGTGAGAGAAGGAGAGGGGCAAAAGTGTGTGTGCGGAGAGACAGAGAGAGAGAGACAGACAGACAGAATGAAACTCAAGCAGTGCAGAGCCTGATGCAGGGCTCTGTCTCATGACCGTGGAATCATGACCTGAGCCAAAATCAAAAGTTGGATGTTCAACTGATTGAGCCACCCAGGTGCCCCAGGAAATAAACTTTAAAAATGAGCAGTGCAAGTCACGGTTCGTGACTTTGAGCCTCTGCACTGACAATGTGGAGTCTGCTTGGGATTCTCTCTCTCCCTTTCTCTGTTACTCTCCCACTTGGTGCACTCTCTCTCTCAAAATAAATAAATAAACTTAAAAAGTTTTTTAATTAAATTTTTTTAAAGTTTATTTCCTTTCCTCCAAAATAGATCCAGTACGGATACAAAGGAATACTACACAAGTAACATAAGTACCTCTGCAGAACGTTCTCTAATGACAAGGGATGGCAAGGCAAGCCACAAGAGCAGGATAACCCCGCTGTCAGTTAAAAAATAGAATGACAGCCCGATGTGGGGTGCTTGGGTGGCTCAGTTGGTTAAGTGTCCAACTTCAGCTCAGGTCATGATCTCGCAGTTTGTGGGTTTGAGCCCCATGTCGGGCTCTGTACTGACAGCTCAGAGTGTGGAGCCTGCTTCGGATTCTGTGTCTACCTCTCTCTCTGCCCCTCCCCTACTCGTGATGTCTCTCTCTGTCTCTGAAAAATAAACATTAATTTTTTTTAAAAAAACTAGAATGAATCAAAGACTAGAAAGATGTCTCAGGGGTGACTCTGGTGGTACAGATAACTTTTTTCCCTTTTTCTTATCTGAGTTTTTAAAAATTATTTACAAATAACCATGTATTACTTTTGAAGTAAGAAAAGACAAAATTACTTAATTAAAAAGATACATCCAGTATAGAAAATGGTGCTCTCTTTTACTAAATGTGAATATAAACTAATGAATATAAAATATTCAATAAAATAATATAAAATATAATATATTTATAAAAATATAAAAACTAATGAATATAAACTAATGAATATAAAAGCTAATATAAAACTGTATGTTAACTATACTGGAATTAAAACAAAAAAAGTTCTATGTGAATATAAACTATATACAATTTGTGACCTGTATTTAAGCATTTTCCATGTTGTTAGAAAAAAAAACTGCAAAGTATTGTTATTTTTTTAATGTTTGTTTTTGAGAGAGAGAGCGAGCATAAGTGGGGAGGAGCAGAGAGAGTGGGACAGAGAATCCAAAGTGAGCTCTGTGCTGACATTGCAGAGCCTGATGCGGGGCTCAAATTCATGAACTGCGAGATCATAACTTGAGTCAAAGTCGAATGCTCAACCGACTGAGCCACCCAGGTGCCCACACAGTATTATTTTTAACAGCTGCATAGTATTTTATCATATAAATATATCATACATTTTTGTCTCAGTCCCCAGTTGTTGGCTATTTGTTGTTTCCAACTTTTTATTATTACAATAATGCTACAATCAATATCTTTTTAGCGTAACTTCCCCATACATATCTTTGAAAATTAGTCACCTGCTGATTTTATCTTGCCCCTAATTGCCTTGGAAGGATTGTATTTCCACATATTCATGCAAGTGCATCAACACCTTTTTCATTATGTAGCGATAAACTCTTAATTTTCTTATAAGGACTCTTACACTAAGACTTTCTTGTAAGATTGTTAGGCATTTGAATTGCCAAGACAGTTGTCAATCAAAGACACTCAGTCCTATGTCTGTTTACAGGGAGGAAGTTGAGGCTCAGAGAAGTGACAGGACCCACCCTAGGGCACACGGTTAATCGTGACCTGGCTGGAAAAGCAACTTTGAATATTTTCCAAGGACTGGGAACTTTGGAGGATCATGATACACTAAATGATAGAAAGAGAGAATGAAAAAAGATTTGGTGGTAGGAGGGGGAAGGAACAGAAGGATTAATGGGACAAAGGGAAGGCACGTTTACTTAAGGGGAGAGGGAGAGGACAGACCAACAATAGCAACATAAAAGGAAAAAGAAAAAGCAATGAGAAAAGCTAACATATCGAGACCATTTACAGCAGGGGTTCCCAACCTTGGCACTACTGGCCTTTGGAGCCAGATGATTCTTTGTTGCAGGGCGCTGTCTTCTGCATTGTAGGATGTTACACAGTGTTCCTTGCCTCCTACCCGCTAGACATCAGTAGCATCCTCTGCCCAAGTTGTGACAACCAAAAACATTTCCAGACCTTGCCAAATGTCCCCTGGGAAGCATATCAGCCCGAGTTTAGAACCACTACTTTATGGTATTGTTCTCCACCGAAACCACTGGAGAAATACAGCCCCCACCCTCTCCTTATTGATGGAAAAGAATCTAAAATATCTGTTGAAAGAGGAAATTGGAAGCAAAACATTTGAATGCATTTTAGACATTATCCCAAAACCATAAGGTTATGCTGCAAGGCAGGGAAGAGAAATTATTAGATAAAGCCCATTTTTCAGATAAAGAAAATAAGACTGGAAATATATAATTTGCTTTGGGGACTAAGATGAGTCAGAGAGAAACCAGCAAGAGAAACATGAACTTAGGCTCTGACCTTTAGAAAGAAGAAAAACAATTTTATCACTAACCCCTGCTCACTTCAATCCTGAATCTTTGTGAGAAAAAGGAAAGCAATTTCCATTCTACCTAGTAGCTGATGAAACATCAGGAATTGGTAGTAACAGAATTTTTCTTCCTATGAAGAGTAAAAAGCAGAAAACTGTTAAGAGTTAGATTCCCTGATTTAAATTAAAAAGAAGTCATGGGCACCTGGGTGGCTCAGTTGGTTGAACATCCAACTCTTGGTTTCAGCTTGGGTTCTGGTCCTGGAGTCATGGGATTGAGCCCCAAATCAGGCTCCATGCTGAGTGTGGAGCCTGCTTGGGATTCTCTGTTTCTCTCTCTCTCTCTCTCTCTCTCTCATTCTCTCTCACGCTGCCTTTCCCCTGCTCATGTGTTCATGCATGCTCTCTTTCTCTCTTCCCCTCTAAAAATTAAGAAAAGAAAAAAGTCATTATGCGCCAAACACTATAAAGTGCCTCACACTCATCTCTCTGAAACCTCACATCAGCCCTTTCAGCTGGGTCCTGTTATTATTTGACAGATGACCAGCTGAGAGCCAGAAGTTAGGTAACAGGTCCCAGATCACATACTAAGTGAAAAGACAAAGACTTCAAACCAGGCCTGCACAATTCTCAAGGCAGGACAGTAACCTCTTAGCATCCCTGCCTCTATTGACAAAGCCTACTCCTCTAAGATTGCCATTTTGTCTCATTTTAGAATGTTTTCTCAGAAACCCCACAGTTCACTTCATCATGGACATGGACAAGAGTATCGGGCACTGCCGGTAACAGAGGAGTCTAATCTGGAAGCTCCCCCAGAGTGCTCATCCACATCCTAACTGTGCAGGAAAATGAACAGAATATATCTCATAAGGTGCTGTTAGAATCCCAGTCCTGGGTTTGTACCTTCCTCTGGCTGCCTTTCACAGAACACAGAGGATATCTAGCCCGCCAGAGCCACAGCTGCTCTGGCGTGGCTGGCCAGCCATGTTCCTGGAAAGTGCTTTGGTTCCTGTCTTTCTTCCTTCCTTTCTTTCTTTCTTTCTATGTTTATTCATCTTTGAGAGAGATGGAGAGACAGAGCATGAATGGGGGAGGGGCAGAGAGATGGAGACACAGAATCTGAAGCAGGCTTCAGGCTTTGAGCAATCAGCACAGAGCCTAACACGGGGCTCGAACCCACAAACTGTGAGATCATGACCCGAGCCGAAGTCAGATGCTCAATCAACTGAGCCACTCCAGTTCCTGTCTTTCATAAACACAATTAGGGCATCTCTGTCAGACTTTAAAATGTTTTTTTCCATTATTAAAGTATAGTTTGACATACAATGTTACATTAGTTTTACACGTAAAGCATAGGGATTCTATAATTCTTTTTTTTTTAATTTTTTTTTTAATGTTTATTTATATTTGAGACACAGAGAGACAGAGCATGAATGGGGGAGAGGCAGAGAGAGAGAGGGAGACACAGAATCGGAAGCAGGCTCCAGGCTCTGAGCCATCAGCCCAGAGCCTGACGTGGGGCTCGAACTCACGGACCGTGAGATCGTGACCTGAGCCGAAGTCGGATGCTTAACGGACTGAGCCACCCAGGCGCCCCGGGATTCTATAATTCTATAGATAAGTGTAGTAATCGTCACCATATAATGTTATTATATAATATTGACTATATTCTCTATGCTGTAATTTTCACCCACGTTTGAGTTATTTTTAAAATTGTTTTTTAAGGTTATTTATTTTGAGAGAGAGAGAGAGACAGAGAGAGAGAGAGAGAGAGAGTCTCAAGCAGGCTCCATGCTGTCAGCACAGAACCTGACATGGGGCTCAAACTCGTGAACTGTGAGATCATGACCTCAGTCGAAGTCGTGAGTCATCCAGGCATCCCCTGGATATAACCAACTGAGTCATCCAGGCATCCCCATCCACAATTTGTTTTTGAGACTCTTCTTTTTAGAAGAGTTTTAGATTCATAGTGAAATTGAGCAGAAGGCCCAGAGATTTTTCATACACCCCTACCTCCACACAGGCACAACCTGCTGCCATTAACGGTATAGAGGGTACATTTGTTACCGTTGATGAACCCACATAGACACATCACAATCACCCAAAGTCCGTCGTTTACGTTAAGGTTTACTCTTGGTGATGAGGGTTTTTTTTTATTTTTTTTATGAACTTTTTTTGGAATTATACTTGATATTTTTATAAAGAACTTCTACAGGATTGTATTTTATTTATTTTTTTTTTTAATTTAAAATTTTTTTTTTCAACGTTTATTTATTTTTGGGACAGAGAGAGACAGAGCATGAACGGGGGAGGGGCAGAGAGAGAGGGAGACACAGAATCGGAAACAGGCTCCAGGCTCTGAGCCATCAGCCCAGAGCCTGACGCGGGGCTCGAACTCCCGGACCGCGAGATCGTGACCTGGCTGAAGTCGGACGCTTAACCGACTGCGCCACCCAGGCGCCCCCAGGATTGTATTTTAAAAACCATTTTGTTTCTACCAAAGGGAGGACTTTAGAAGGCAAGAGCTGTTTTTCATGCCTTTCCCCTTGTATAAAAATATTCTGAGTGACTTGCATGCATAGTACAGATGTTTCATGCCTTCCCTTTCTTCCAGGATGACAAACAGTTATATTTAGTTATAATAATAGTTATATATAATAGTTATAACAACAGCAAACAGTACAATCTGCTTACTCTGAGCCATGCACTCTTATACATGAGCCATGCACTTTAGACTTTCATACATGAAGAACTGAGGTCCAGAGAAGGTCCATTACTTTGTCTGAGGTCATACAACTAAGTAGTGCAAAACTTTACATAACAAAAGAGTGGACATTTTTCATTATGGTTAAAAAGGACGTCTGCTTTCAATACAAGCTGCATATAGGCAGTTCTCAAGAGTGTAGCCTTGTTTCCTTCCACAAACATTTACTGAAACCCTACTGTGAGCCATTCAGAGAAGGATGGTGCCTTGGGCAGGATTAGAATTCCTAGTCTGATGTCTAGGGATTGATGTCAGCACTGGATAGAGGCATTCAAGGTCATAAGAAAGTCCTTTGTAATATGAAAAAAAAACTCTCTCTTATTTAATGCTTTCATGCAGCAATAACCCTCCCATTTCTGCTCCCAGGAGAAGGTGGCAAGTGGGCATCCACTTTCTGTTCATCTACTCAACTCAGGGTTTCCCTTCCAGCTTCGTGAAATGCTGCCCAAGGTGAACAACGCTGTCCTGAAGGCCCGAGACCTCATGTAACTCCTCTCTGTGGCATTTGACACTCTTACCAACTTCCGCTTCCTGGAAACTAATTTTTCTTGCAACTCTAGTTTTACTTTCAGAAACCACCCTGTTTCCCATACCCCTCCCACCCCTCTGATGCTACTTCATGGTTTTTTTCAGTACAATTAATTTCAAAACTTGGAACTTTAAACCTACTTTGTGCATCAGTAACCTACAATGGTTTTGACCAAATTGATCAGCATCACGTCCACTGGAAGAATGAGAAAACCTGGAGGGGAAAGCCTTGAGGTGCCCAGTGATTCAGGGAGAAGCTGGATTCCCAGCTCCAGCACGGCCATGAGCTTGGCTGTGTCTCTTCTGAGCATTTACTGTCAACCTTCAAAGCAGGAGCAGCTCATTGTTTGCTATGAACTATATTTAGGAAAGACAAAGCCTGCTGAGTATGGAAAGACTGCAGGTTTGGGCAGAGGGCGGGGCTTTAAAGGCCTAGACCCATGAGAAACACTTATTTCATTGAGTGTTATTTTTAAATGTGCATTTCCTCACAATAGGGCCCCAGGTTCTGCTATCCTTAAAGGGTTACAGATTTTCCCTCCCAGTGACAGATTGCACAGCTACATCCCAGAAGACATAAAACTCCTTCCAGTCATCCCAGAATTAGGTCCATAGATTTCCAGTTATAGAAGAGAGCCATTCTGGGTAACGCAGCAGATGTAAATTGTGTGCCTGAATTGATTTTGCATTAATTTCTCGTAGGCTATTTCAATGCTGCTTAAATACCACTTTTTAAAGCTTGTATGGTATTGTATTTTAAAAGCTGATTTGTTTCCACCAAAGAGAGGGCTCCAAGAGGCAAGAGCTGTTTTTCAAACCCTTCCCCTTGTGAGAAAGTAGTTTTGCCAGTGAGGAATTTTTGGTAGTGAGCTGTCTGTTTGCATAGCTCCTGTGTATATGTTTTTATGCTGCTTCCGTATTCTTTCTTTTGCAAGACACATCATGGGGTGCAAGCTTCAGCTTTCATATCTCCTTAAAGGACCAGCCCTGCACCCATCAGAACTGAGTAAAACAGTTGTACAGGGGTTCAGATAACAGCACCGTGTGCCCTTGCTGCCCAGTGCCTTAGGCAGTGAGCTCTTAGCTCTCCTACTTGATCCAAATGCTTTTAGAAACCATCAGATGAAGAGCAAAAAGATAATCTATAAACCTATTTTTTCTAAAAGAGAGATAGGGGGTAGAACTCATATTGAGTCCTGAACCTGCTACAGAAGGTCACCTTACAACTATCAAAGCTTGAACTTTCTCATATATAAAGCCACATGGCACTCAGCAAAGTAACAAATAGCACATCAGCTGTTACTGCCACCAACACATGCTTCCAGCACAGGCTCTTGGTCGCATTTCTTCATTGTTGTGGCCGTGTGTGCTAGGTGTAGGTTTTGAGACACTTTACAAATGGTTTGATGAATTGATTACACTAATTACATTTCAAATTACTAAATATTAACTATTTAATTAAATATTAAAGTACTGAGAGAACTGAAAATGCAGTCGAATCAGTGTGTGCAGCTATTATGAAAACGGAAGTTTCCATGAAAACGAAAAGAAATGGTTCCCATGAAAATGAAAAGAAAGGGAAGATGAACGTGGTTCAGTCATAGGAATAATTCCACAGGACAAAGAGGGAAACCTATAACATGGAATACGCAACTGAAAGTTTGTGAGTGGTAAGAAGCACTGACGTTGGATTTCTATTATCCTAAGAATAATTCGGGGGAAGGCTCCAGACTCAAGGACGCTGGGACTAAAAATTCCCTTCAGAGATGTAACCTTAAAGGGAAAGGTAATTTTGTGCCAAGCCTCCGTGTCCACCAGGGGCCTGCTCATTTTTAGATTCTAGCACCACCTAGAGGAGAGAAGGAAATAATTCCCGCCCACCGCTGAGTCACAAGAATCTTTCCTCTGTTAACCATTTTGCAGTTTTCAAGGCATTTGCATCTTAATATCTCATTTGATATTTAGGTAATTTTCTTCGAGATAGGATTTCCTATATTCATTGTATGGATGAAGAAATTAATCTCTCAGCAGCTTACTGTACAAAGAATTTGACCAATTTTTCATGTGACCAAGCATTCTCCATGAATTAATTTTTTTTTAGCAATGGTATTTGAGTATAATTTACATACCATGAAATTCACTAATTTTAAATATACACAAGTCAATAATTTTTTAGTAAATTTACTGAGCTGTGCAGCCATCACTATAATGCAGTTTTGGAACATTTTCATTAGCACAGCAAGATCCCTCCAGCCTCTTTCACACTGAATCCCCCTTCTCACCCCTGCCCCAGGCAATCACCACTCTGCTTTCTGTCTCCATAAATTTGCCATTCCTGGAGATTCCATAGATACAACACGTGCTCTTTTGCAGTTGGCTTCTTCCACTTAGCATGATCTGTTTGAGGTTTATCCAGGCTCAGCCTTTATCAGGATTTCATTCCTTCTTATTGCTGAATAGTGTTCTATTGTATCAATAGACCACATTTTACTTGTCCATTAACCAGTTGGTGGACATATAGGGTCATTTCCAGTTTCTTCTATTATGAATAACATTTGTGTGAAAGTCATCTTTTTTTTTTTTAATTTTTTTTCAATGTTTATTTATTTTTGGGACAGAGAGAGACAGAGCACGAACGGGGGAGGGGCAGAGAGAGGGAGACACAGAATCGGAAACAGGCTCCAGGCTCTGAGCCATCAGCCCAGAGCCTGACGCGGGGCTCGAACTCACAGACCGCGAGATCGTGACCTGGCTGAAGTCGGACGCTTAACCGACTGCGCCACCCAGGCGCCCCGAAAGTCATCTTTTTAAGCAAGAGTCTTTCGTTACTTAAAAGGGTTGTGGGGACACCTGGGTGGCTCAGTTAAGCATCCAGCTTGGGCTCAGGTCACGATCTCATCATGGTTGGTGGGTTCAAGCCCTGCGTCGGGCTCTGTGCTGACAGCTCAGAGCCTGGAGCCTACTTCAGAGTCTGTGTCTCCCCTCTCTCTCTGCCCCTCCCCACTCATACTCTGTCTCTCTCTCCATCTCTCAAAAATGAATAAATGTTTAAACATTTTTGTAATAAAAAAACTTAAAAAAGGAAGTGAATAAAATGTGTAGTAGGAGATTGATTACATAAACTATGTGTATTGGGGGAAAATTAGGATAAACTCTCTGGAGATGCCCAAGAGAAAGACATCTGGGTCTCACGTTCAATACATGCACACACACACACACACACACACACACACACACACACACCCAGGAACCAAGGGGCTCTTGGGAATATACTCTTGGGAAAGCAAAGTGTAGGGAAATAATTGAACATTTGATTTGATGGATTAACAGGATTCAAAGACAGTCTTTGTTGTTGTTGTTGTTGTTGTTGTTGTTGTTGTTGCTGTTGTTGTTGTTGTTGTTGTTAAGTAAGCTCTATGCCCAACATGGGGCTTAAATTTATTACCCCAAGATCATGAGTTGCATGCTTTTCCCATAGAGCCAGCCAGACACCCTTCAAACACCATTCGTAAGAAATTTTTTCTTGTTGAGTCAATGCAATATGTAACAGATACAGACTTTGTTAATGCATCTGAGGTTGGGGGTTCCATTATAATCCTTCCTCATCGTGAAGATATCCATGTGAAGACTCGTTAAGATGGTGAATGTAAATCTTCCAAGTCTTTCCAAATCTTAGCACAGAGCCTGGCACACAGTGAGTACTGATGTTATTTTTGTAGGGTTGGATTGTGCTCTCGATACCCAGAAATAATGACATTGACTGCCGTTTACTCCAGTGAATGTTTCATGTGCTTTCATTGGATGTTTCTGGCTTGAGATCCAGGCAAACAGAGGTATAAATTTATTTTAGAGGTAATACAATGTTTGTGGAAGTGGAACCTCATTAAAAAAATATTGCTTATCACCCAGAATGCCATAGGCTGGTAGGAAGATGTAGTGAAAATCTGAAGGGAGTGCTTAGGACTTAGGGGGATAAATACCAGAACAATTAGCATGATAAGTTAGCAACTCATTTTGCATATAAAAACATTGCTAAGGCTCTACAGAGTTTTTTTCTATTTATGGAAACCAGTCAGAGGTTCTTGGGTTTAATCAAAATTTAATACCCTGTGAGGGGAAATATGAAGAATACAAATTCTCAGTAATAGGCAATATGTCAAATGCAGTAAGTGCCAGTTTTAAAATAGTCCTTTTTGCTGTGTCTCCCCTTGTAGACTGTGCACCTGATCGGTAGTTAGGAAAACATGGCCAGAGCCATATTAAGTCTCTGGGAAAACAAAGGAATGAAATACATATTCTGTAGCAGGAAACATGTCCAAGATTCAACAAAACCATAATCTTTAAAATGATAAGGCAGCATATTCAAAAATGGCTAAATCAAGGGACTTTCCTCCAAGAAAATTTGAAGACTCTTATTTCATGTGGGGCAAGGCAGGTGAGACTTCCGTTAGCTGCACACACCTTTACATTCACTGGAGTGTAAATTTGAGAGGCCAAAGTAACCATGTGTTCCAGAAATCTTTTTGCTGAATAAGCCAAAATCTGAGGAGGGAAAGCCATTGGATGCACTTATCTGACACCAGAAGAACACAGTTCAGTCAGGCACAGAAACAAACACAGATATGCTATAGGCCTACTTAGGGAAACATCAGACAGTACCGACTTGGTGAGATACAAGTATGGAGGACAGCAATCCTAGCAGGTTATTTTGGCACATTGACTTATTGGTACCAGTTTCTGTCGCCTTGTAGCCACACCCTTTGCCCTGTGACTTTGCAATTCTCACTAGAGGCATGGGTGTTGGGTTGGAACATGAGGTTTGCTGCAGCCAATGGATTGTGGGCAGGGTGGCCACGTGCCAGTTCCGCTTAGTATTTAGGAAGCATTTGTGCTTTCGGTGCCCTATTGTGCCTCTGCCGTTGTCATGAGAAGAAAATGTTGTGGCCAGCCCAGTGGCCCAAGTAGGAGGAAGAGAGACACATGAAGCAGGTCTGGACGCACACTCAGTCTAGATTAGCTACTCCCCGGCCAACCCACAGATGTACAAGCAAGAGTAAGTAATCATTGTTCAAAGCCGTAGGATTTTGAAGCTGTCAAGCAGCATTATTGTGACACTAAGTTACTGATATAAATGGTTATTTTATAGGGCTAGTTGACAGAAAAGCTGAGAGACTATTAATCTGAGAACTATCAGATCTTCATCTTCACATTTATTCTGTATGGATAATAGAAAGTTAAATTTTCAACAGAAACCTGAGCGTCTCCTATATCAAAAATTGATAGTTGGGCCATTCGAGAACCGAGAAAACAATTTCTGTACAGATTTATGTAGGATAGGGGTTGGGGACAAGTGTGCTTGGACTTTTGTTTAGATAACTAATTCTAGGGGCACCTGGGTGGCTCAGTTGGTTAAGCGTCCGACTTCGGCTCAGGTCACAATCTCGCGGTCTGTGAGTTCGAGCCCTGCGTCGGGCTCTGTGCTGACTGTTCAGAGCCTGGAGCCTGTTTCAGATTCTGTGTCTCCCTCTCTCTCTGACCCTCCCCCATTCATGCTCTGTCTCTCTCTGTCTCAAAAATAAACATTAGATAACTAATTCTACCTCATGCAGCCCACTCTGAAGACACTCCTCTTTTCACACCCTCCCTCCCCAAATGCTAGAAGACTTGTCAGTTTTCTGTGTCTCTCCTTGAAATCCTCTCTTTTCAAATCTAGTTGGGTAATGTGCAGCATGAATTCTCATTTGTCAGCCTTCTCGAATAACCCTGGTACATCTAAGAGCTGGCAAAAGGTTTCTGGCTTAAAGTAAGAATGGAGCAGGTGTCAGAGCCATGGTGGCAGCCCAGGGAATCCATGATGGAGCTGACTGGACACAGGAATTGGGACAAAGCTTGGGGTCAGGTCCATGTTGGAATTTTGTTCCTAATTGTTTTGAGACCAACAATTCCAAGTTTTCTATTTCATACATGTTTACTCCATCTTGGATAAGTGGAGGGCTAGAGCTCAGATTCCAGGCTGGAATTCCAGAAGCCTGAGTTGGGTATGAGGTTGAAGTGGGCCGGTAGACAGCAGAGATATGAGGCAAGGGCCAGTCCTAAGCACCAGTGTCAAGGGACTGGACAGAAAGACACCAATAAGAGGCAATAGAGTCAGAACCAGATTGGAACAGCTGGAACATGCCAGAACAGCAGGTAGGACCAGGGCCTGAAGAGACGCTCTGGGCCCCAGTACCTGGCTGGGGGCATTTGGGTAGGTGCTACTAGCTTTGCCTGGCTAGAGTTCCAGGCTAGTTTGGAATGAGGCTCACTGAGAATGAGATGGGAGAGTTGTACGGGTCTGAGTCTGCCAATCATAAGTAGCAGGGAGCCCTTCCTTCATGCTGGCTTTCCTTCCTGAATCCTTATCTCTGTTTGAACAAGATGAATTATAAAGAAAGGAATGAAGACAAAAATCACCTAGTATATTCCAACTTTTTAGAACTGCTTAGAACTCTGTAGCGAACAGTCTTTCTTCCGCTGCCAACCAGGAATTTTGTACTTCAAAAATGTCTGTGCTCCTAACATGTAACTTATTCCACTCCCTACCGCTACGTGCCCCCACTACTTTATTTTCCTGCCGGGAAATAACAGCGTTCTACCTCCTTGAAGGGGATTAAGTCAATGTCTCACTGAGAGCTGAAGATAGACGCTAAAGAGGAGATGGGCATGATCTTCAGAAAAAGAACTTTAGCTTCTCATGAAGGGAGGAAAGATGTAGATGGCTGTCTGCATGTGGTTCTGACCTACCATGCTGTTGGGGTGACATCCAGTTGCTTTGAACTGAGGGATTTCCCAGGACATAAGACTTTCAGTATTAATACTGGGCCAGTCACTGGATTGATGCTCTAGAAGATGACAGACTTTTTAAAGGGTTAGCATATGGATGCAAAGGGACAGAATGCTTGGTAATGTGGCTGTATAGGTTATACACTGCCAAGTAACAAATTTTATTAGCTTTCTATTGCCTCATGACAAATGACTACAAATGTAGTGGCTTAATCAGCACACATGTATTATCTCACAATTTCTCTGAGTTAGGAGTCTGGGTATGGCTCAGCTGGGCCTCTGCTGAGGGTCACACAAGGCTGTAATCAAGGTATCAGCTGGGCTGCATTTTCATATAAAGGCTTGTCTGGGGAAAAAAAATCTGCTTCCAAATTCATTCAGGTTGTTGGCAGGATTCATTTTCTTGCAGCTACAGAACTCATGATGGCTTGCTTGTATAATAAGAGAGAAAGAGTCACTGGACTCAGAGAGGACCTAGTTCCTGCTTTAAGGACTTTCACTTGATTAAGTCAAGGTCACCCAGGATACTCTCTCTTCTGATTAACTCAGAATCAACTGACCTTAATTATATCTGCAAAATCCCTTCACCTTTGCCATATCCTATTGTCCAGAAGCAAGTCACAGGTCCTGCCTACACTTAAAGATGTGAACACCTGGGATCAGGAATCGTAGGGGCCATCCTACAAACCGTTGTCATGCAAACCATCTCAAAACATAGGGGCTGAAACAACATTAAAAAAAAAAAAATTATTTCCTCATGATTCCATAGGCCAGTAGTTTGGGCTAGGTTTAGCAGGGCCATTCTGCTGATGACACTTGAGGTCACTCATGTGATTACAGATAGCTGACAGGTTGGTTGGGAGCATATTAGTCTAGGAGGTCTCAGCTTGACATGGCTCCACATGGTCTCCTCCTCTAGTAGAATGACCTGGGCTTCTTCACATGGCAGTCCCACAGTAACAAGAGAGAACAAGCCTTGGTGTGCAAGTTATTTTCAAGCTTGCATCACATTTGTGAATATCTCATTGGCCAAAGCAAGTCCTCTGGAAAAAGCTGGAGTCAATATGGGAGGGATCTACAGAAGGGCATAAATAGAGGAGATGTGATTCATTGGGGGTCGTTCCTGGAACCAGCCACCACAATGGCATTGGGAGATGCAGTCAAAACTCCTCTTGCTCAGGTTTGGAAGGAGGGCCAATAGTTACCTATCACTAGTGGAACAGGAAGACCATACAGCACACATGGCAAAAACAGCTACAAAGTTCTCAAGATGAGAGGACTGTCCCCAAGTTTTCTGGACTGAGGTTCATGGGTTTCATAAATGGCCCTCGGGGGGTGCCTGGGTGGCTCAGTCAGTTAAGCGTCCGACTTCAGCTCAGGTCATGATCTCATGGTTTGTGGGTTCGAGCCCTGCGCCGGGCTCTGTGCTGACAGCTCGGAGCCTGGAGCCTGGAGCCTTCTTCGGATTCTGTGTCTGCCTCTCTCTCTGCCCCTCCCCAGATCACACTCTTTCTCTCTCTCTCTCTTTCAAAAATAAATAAACATTAAAAAAAATGGCTCTAGGTAGAGGGAGGGATCTTCTTAATAACAGCTGACATCGGACCTCTCAGTACGTTGGCAAGTCTGAATTTCTAAGTTTGACTTAGAAAAAACAAAGCATAAGAGGTTCGAGCAGTAACTTTATGCTGTGTATTTTTACTGGGATCTTTATAATTTGAAATCATAACACCTTGTTGCACATTTTCACACCACCATCACCCCTGGAAAATCTTTAGGCTTTTCTTTACAGCTCCATATTCAAACTGGATAGATTCCAGCAGACAAGAATCATTTATGCCAACACCCAAACTCCTAATAATTGCAGTCATAAATGCTACTGAACTATCTGCATCATGGGCTAAACAGAATGAAAGCACAGAGCTTTAAGTGAGAAATTATGAAAAAAAGTAATGAAAACTTTGGATTGAACATATATTCTGAATAAAGGAGGGAGAGGAGAAAGTGGTTAAGAGAATAAAGCAGGAAAAGGAAGCATGGTGTTCTTCTTTCTCCGTTATTACCTGGATTCAATAATTTTTTTTTAAACATTAAGATTAGGTGGTGTATTACTTTAAACCAACTTGGTCTTTCATGTAGGTTCTGTGTTGGTGGGCATTGCTAGCCTCCCATGACTAGAGTTCGTGAGAGCTATAGGTTTCCCCCACAACCTTCCTACTAGGTGGTATGCTATAGCTAAAGGAATCTCAAACGGGATTCTTTCATAAAAGCATATGTTAACAAACAGGCACACAAGGAGTCATGCCTGTTCCTGAAGCTCAGAAAAAAGACTATGGCCTCTTGCATGGCTGAAGGCTTCGATATTCTGACAGTAGGATTTTCTTCTTTTTAGCCTAAGCACCATTAGACGTCCTCCATTGGATCTTGCAACAGACGTAGGTGTACTTGTCTTAAGTGCTGGCAAAAAGGACCTAATGGAATCCTAGACTTGAGGTATTACTCTGAAGTCAGTAAGACGTGGACTTGTGTGGTTCTGACACCATGTATCTTGAACACCATTTGCCCATGAAAACTTGTTTCTTTTCAAGATAATACACAAAGGCAGTCTTAAAAAATCTGACACATTAGAGACAAAGCTAAAATCTTCTCTATGATAGCCCCCAATCTCAGTTTCATTCCCAAAGGGAACCACATATACTTAGATAGGTACTTATAAACACTTTACATAATGGTCATGTTATTCCAAAATGAATCTTTTACTTTTTATCTCCCCAACTTTTTATTATAAAAGCTTTCAAACATATGGAAAGTTGAAAAAGCATTACTCTCCACCTAGGTTCATTCTGTGATATGTACTCTTTTTCTATAAGTTTATATATTTAACTGTATCTTTTAAAAGAATATAATGATACTTCATTCTTAAATATGTCACACACAGCTCTGAAAAATATTTCTGTCATCTAACATAATTACTAAACCTTTTAATTCCAATTCTGTAAGTGTTATAAAAACTTTGGAAAGAGGGGCGCCTGTGTGGCTCAGTCAGTTAAGCGTCTGACTTCAGCTCAGGTCATGATCTCATCGTCTGTGAGTTCAAACCCTGCATCAGGCTCTGTGCTGACAGCTCAGAGCCTGGAGCTTGCTTCAGATTCTGTGTCTCCCTCTCTCTCTGCCCTTCCCCCACTCGCACACTGTCTCTCTCTCAAAAATAAATAAACGTTAAAAAATTTCAAAAAAATTTTAAACACAAACTTTGGAAAGAAAGAACATAAAAAAGAAAAATAAAAGAAGAAATAAGACCACCACCCAAAGATAAACTCTACTTACATTTTGTATCTTTAATTCTAATCTTAAAGTTGATTTTTAAGTAAAAATCAGCATTTCCTAAAGTGTATTTCATGCCATGGTTAAAAGACATTCTGTGACAGAGTTCAATTGTCCACTAAATTTGAAATACGTAAGTTTTAAAACTCTCTGTGTGATTCCAATGTGCTACCTAAAGCTCGTGCTTATCAAAATGCAGTTTTCCATAGAATCAATCAGGGACTTGTTAAAATACAGATTCTGATCAGTGGGGCCCAAGATCCTGCATTTCTAGCATCTTCCTAGTTGATGCTGAAGCTGTTGGTCTGTGAATTATTATTTTTTTTTTCAACGTTTATTTATTTTTGGGACAGAGAGAGACAGAGCATGAACGGGGGAGGGGCAGAGAGAGAGGGAGACACAGAATCGGAAACAGGCTCCAGGCTCTGAGCCATCAGCCCAGAGCCTGACGCGGGGCTCGAACTCCCGGACCGCGAGATCGTGACCTGGCTGAAGTCGGACGCTTAACCGACTGCGCCACCCAGGCGCCCCTGTGAATTATTTTTTGAGTATAAAGGCTTCACAGCACAAGAGAAGAGTGATGGGATAGGGTAGCAGATGTGGTATTATTTTGGAAAGGTCTTTCTAAATAACTGTACTGTACCACCTGAGCCCTGCTGCTTTAAAAGTCTAAGGTTATAAGTTTAGTATAATAATAAAAACGACCTTTTTTATTGAGTAATCACTATCTCTATATGCTCTATATACGTTACCACATTTAAACCTCCAAATGCCCCTATCGAGTAGTATAGCAATGCTGTTGATGTACCATCCAAATGTCCCTCGCTACACTTCCAAATCCGCCTACAGCCATAGTGAATGGTCCCCATGCACCTGCTTACCTTTAGCACCCATGTTGCTCTGCTGCTCAGCCACAGGATCTGGCTCAGCTCCACGCGAGAAAGCTGGCAATGCCAACCGCTGTCCGATCATGGTTTGTTTCAAATATGCTGTTTAAATACAAGAATGTTCATCGAAGTTTTATTAATAATAGCCCCAAGATGTAAACAACCCAAATGTCCGTTAACAGAAGAATGGATAAAGTATAGTTTATTTATACAGTAGAAAACCGCAGAGCAATAAAAAAAAATAATGAACCACCACTGCTGGATGAATCTTACAGATACCATGTCAAGCAAAAGAAGCCCAACAAGTTACCTGAAGTTCAAGAACAGAGGGAGGGGCCAAGATGGCGGAACAGCATGGAAGTTTTTTTTTTTTGCGTCTCCCGTCCCCGAAATACAGCCGGATCAACATTAAACCATCCTGCACACCTAGAAAACTGATTTGAGGATTAACACAACAATCTGCACAACCTGAACCAGAGAACTCAGGAGGTATGCAGCGGGGAGAAGTGAACTGGGGGAGAAAGCCCCGGAGGGCAGGGAGCTGTTTTTGCTTGAGAGAGGACTGAGACAGGGTGGGGGGGAGATTATGGAAAACATCCCTCCTGCCTGAAAGCAGCTGGAGAGAAAAAACAAGAGTATGCAAGGGACTGAACAAAAAAGGGAGAAAGGATAAAGGAGAGGGTTTAAATTCCATTAAGACTCTATAAACAGTGCAGAGTCTGAAACTCAGCAGCTCTACCTGGCAGTGCGCTGGTGGGAAGGGCGAATCCCTAGGAGCAGAGAGTGCGGTCCTCGGAGCCCTCAGGCCACAGGGGAGAGGCGGTTCCCTGCTGGGAGGACATTTGGTAAAGGCTGTGCACAGCTTCCCCATAGGCAAAGGCCCCAGGGGACCCAGGAGAACAACTACATTCACTGGTGCTGGAGCAAGAACGTTAAGGGTGAAGCCTGGCGCCAGATGTGTGTGGTGATTTTCCATAATCCCTGAAACGCTGCTGCTACACGATCGCGTGAACTCTTTCTGGGGCGGGCTGGCACCCGGCCGCAGTCTCTGGGCATCAGAGGCAGCACAGTCCCGCGAACATTCCTGGGTGCGGCTGGCACCTGGTCATCGCTCAGTGAGACCCTCCCCCCGAAGGTCTGAGAGGGTCAAAGCCGCAGTCCCTCAGAAGTGACGGGTTGGGAAACACAGCCGCATCTGAGATAAAACTCAGGAGGGAGGTACCGCCTGGCAACGTGATGGCTTGGTCACTGACAGTATAAAAGCGAGGAGGGGACGGAAGCCGGAGACAAAAGACGGGTACGCGATTGCTGATTGGAGAGAGCACAGAATTCTCACACTAGATACTTGTTATCTGGGTGACGCCATTTTCACCCCTCCGGCGCATGCGCATGCACACCTACAGCAATCCACCCAGTAAGCTAAGCAGCGCCATCTAGTGGAGAACAGAGCCATTACACTAAGCCCCACCCAACTGGGCCAATCTCGCTCTTCAGGAACACAAGTCTCTCCGCCGGCTTAGTTTACAGACTATTAAGTGCTTCATAGTTCGACTTCTAGGGGAAACCGATGTAATTTCAATAGTACTTCACTCCGTTTGCTGGTCCATCTATTCAATTTTTTTTCTTATTCTTGAATACAGAAAGAGAAAAAAAATTTATTTTCCATATCCATTAAAGATATTTTTCTTTAATTTTTTCCTACTATATTTTTTAACTTTTTTGTAAAATTTTCAAATTCTATTTTTTTACTTCCATCATTTCATTTTATTCTATTTCATTATATTCATTTTTTCAAATTTTCAAACATTTTCCTTTTTTTTTTCTTTTCTTTTTTTATCTTTCCCTTTTTTCTCTATTCTATCAAGCTCCTTTCAACAACCAGACCAGAATACACCTAGGATCTAGCATCCTTTATTTGATTTTGGGGGGGTTGTTTTTAATTTTTAATTTTAATTTTTTTAATTTTAATTTTTTTTTACCTTATTAGTTCCTTTTCTTCCTTCAAAATGACGAAATGAAGGAATTCACCCCAAAAGAAAGAACAGGAAGTAATGACAGCCAGGTACCTAATCAACACAGATACAAGCAAGATGTCTGAACCAGAATTTAGAATCACGATAACAAGAATATAGCTGGGGTTGAAAACGGATTAGAACCCCTTTCTGCAGAGATAAAAGGTAAGTCAGGATGAAATAAAAAATGCTATAACTGAGCTGCAATCTCGAGTGGATGCCACAGTGGCAAGGATGGATGAGGCAAAGGCTATATCAGTGATATAGAGGACAAACTTATGGAGAACAATGAAGCGGAAACAAAGAGGGAGATTTAAGAATTAGAGAAATCAGTGACTCATTAAAAAGGAACAATGTCAGAATCATAGGGGTCCCAAAAGACGAAGAGAGAGAAAAAGGGGCAGAAGGATTATTTGAGCAATCATAGCGGAAAACTTTCCTAACCTGGGGAAAGACACAGACATCAAAATCCAGGAAGCAAGAGGACTCCCATTAGATTCAACAAAAACCAGCCATCAACAAGGCACATTATAGTCAAATTCACAAAATACTCAGGCAAGGAAAGAATCATGAAAGCAGCAAGGGAAAAAAAAGTCCTTAACCTACAAGGGAAGAAAGATCAGGTTTGCCACAGACCTATCCACAGAAACTTGGCAGGTCAGAAAGGAGTGGCAGGACATATTCAATGTGCTGAATTGGTACTTCAGTATTAACCTTTGGTCTTTGTTATCAACAATCCTCCAATGACTGTTCAGTTAATACTTACATTCAATGCTCTCTGTTAAAATGACCAATGTGGCTCCTTCTTTTCTCTTTTTTCCTATCAGTCGGGGTTCAAAACTCTAGGAGATTATATATTAAGAGATTGCAAAGAATTACTTTATGCAATTGTGGGGACTGGCAAGGCAAGGCTGAAGTCTGTAGAGCAGGCCATCAGGAATGATGGACTGGAACTGTTAGGTACAAACTCTTGTCTCTGCAGGCAGAATTTCTTCTTCCTGAGGAAAGCATCAGTTTTGCTCTTAGAGCCGTTCAACTGGTGGACTCAGGCCCAGCTAGAGTATCCAGGATAATTTCCCTTAGTGAAAGTCAACTAGTTATGAAGTTTAATTATATCTACAAAATACCTTCACAGCCACATTTGGATGAATGCTTGTTCAAATAACTGGGGACTAACTAGCCATGTTGACACATAAAACTGACAATCACAGGGGCGCCTGGGTGACTCAGTCGGTTAAGTGTCAGACTCTTGGTTTCAGTTCAGGTCATGATCTCATGGTTCGTGGGTTCAAGCCCCACACTGGGCTCCATGCTGGTAGTGTGGAGCCTGCTTAAGATTCTCTCCCACCATCTCTCTCTGCCCCTTCCCTGTTCTCTCTCTCTGTCTCTCTCAAAATAAATAAATTAACATTAAAAAAAAAAAAACACCTGACAATCACAGCCTACCTTTGACTTCCCCCAAAGCTGTGATAGAGAGCTGTATGCACTGAGAGCTTCTCAAGTGTTCACGCATCTCTGTTGCTTTGCTTGAGGGTTTACAAGAGTTATGTGCCATGTGATACCTGTGAAGGAGGACTGAGCCTGCTGCTCACGGCCACAGCCTACTCACAAATGCTCTCATATTGGTGCTTCCCCTTCCCTGCCTCACTTTTCCTTCTTCTCCCCTTGTGCTTTCTGGGGTTACCCCCAGCAAATTAACTGCACCCTAGTCCATTGTGCAGGGTCCACCATTGGGGAAACACCAATTATGACAAGTAAGTATCATCATCCACTCCATTTTATGCCTTCCTGTCCTCTATACCAGCCAAAATGATCTCTTAAAAATGTATTGTATCAGTACCCCTCCAACCCACTTAGAATCCTCCAATGGATTCTTAACAATTAGGACAGAATTCAACCTCTTAACTAAGACGTAAAATTTCAACCTGGCCTGCCCTTGCTGTGATTCCAATGTCATTTCCTACTATCTCCTCATTCACTTTCGGCTACTCTGGCCTTCTGCTTGCTCCTTAATCACACCAGAGTCATTCTGCCTGACACTTTGCATTTGCTATCCCCATTGCCTGAAACATTTCCACCTGTTTTCACATGGATGACTCCTTTCACCACTCAGATCTTTCTGAAATGCCACTTTCTTAGAGAGACGTTCCCTTAATCATTCTACTAACATAACATTCTTTCTTCTAAGATTTGCAAATCTATTATTCACTTCACAACACCTCTGCTTTTCTTTTAGGACTTCCGACTATCTGAAATTCTCTTCTTTTTCTTTTACTTCCTGATTGTCTGTCTCCTTTCCCTCTGCCTCCAGATATGTATTGATCACCACTGTATCCTCAGGACTCAGAATAGTGCTCAAGGCATTGAAGACCCTTGTTCAATATTTGATGAATAAATAAATAATTATAAAAACACATATAGTTTAAAAACCTGAAAATCACTTCCGACCATGTCTATGAGTCATAGTAGGGATGACTAAGGTGGAGTAAAGGTGAACTTCACAAGCATTGGAGTAGAGGTCAAGATACTGAGAGGTCAAGGTGTTAGAAGAGCTACCTATCTGGACAATGGGATGACCCTAGTTAACAGTAAAAAACAATGAAAAATCTCTGTGGTTTAGGTGGGAGTAAACAGAGGATTGGTAGATGATAGGTACAGAGTAATGAAATATAATATTAAGGCATTTGTTGTATGTGTGTTTTTTAGGATTCTCAAAAATCCCCTCCATATCTGTTATTGTATTAATTCCAAAAGCACTCAATAATCCTATTGTTCATTTCTTATAGATTCCCTTACCATGTTTCCCATAATAGTCTCTTTCAAACATAGCACAGGGATTCACACAAAGTAAGTGCTCAATAAATATCTGTGTAGTAAAAGAAACTGAGGTTTAGAATGATTGTGTTATGTGCCCAAAGATATTGCCCAATAAAATATTGAGAGAACTAGGGTTTAACTTCAGCGTCCATTCTCTTAATTATTAAACAACATTGCCTTTGTCTAAAGACTGTTTTAGCAACTAGACCTATGTTTTCCTTCAGAGTTACAACTGTATATGTTTTTAAAACTCCCCAAATACTTTGAGGATAAGATTCAAGAATCAAAGAGATCATTGGGATTTTTGAAAATGGGAAGGAGAAGGTCAAGAAAGGTCAGTGAAGCATTTAAACCTGGGCTGAAGTTGGTATTCTTTGTAGCTTGATAGTGTGGGGGAGTGAAAGGAAACAGCACAGTTTATAGGCTGCTTCAACTGGACTTACTCCCTCAACCTTGTGGGGTCAACTCTAAATATTTGGGAGGTCTGTTCCTTTCTCTCTACCCATTATTTAGACTTTATCCAGGTCATTTAATCTCTCAGTTCTCTGCTCCATAAAGTGTGAAAAAATAACAGCTGCTCTGATCTACCATGAACATGCCCAACTATTCTGGGATCATATTTGGAAATGTTTTAAGCTCTCTAGAGAAGGGTAAACTATTTGATGGCATTACACTGCTCTTCTGTACATTTACCTGGTCAATATCACACTCTAATGAATGAACGTCCTCAAGTGGTGAATGAAATAGCAGCATAGTCTATGGGGAAAATACCCACACATACACTCCAAATCATCCGAGGCCCCAATTTTTTTCCTGGTCGTGACTCCTTATATCAAGTTGGAGAGATCTATTTTATCAGAGAAAGTGCAGGAGTCTTGGGTTGGGTGCATGGTCTCAGAAATCCTGAAGTAATTCTGAACGAATATCTGGCTGTGGGTACATGATTTATGTTTATATGTTTTTTTACAATTTGCACAGCATTTTCACTTATTGTCTTATGTACTCTCTATTACAAGTCCTACCTTCCACAGTAAAATCAGAAGTTTAGTTTACAGTGGATGTTCAACTAACATTACCTGTCTTTAATTCCTTCAAATATTTATCCCCAACTACAAATCTCTGGAGAGATCAAACAAGGCAAAAAAAAAAAAATCTTGCATTTTAATGATTTTGGTGCCATTTGCCAAAGGAATAAATTGATGGTCATTTGGCTTGTGTCTGCCTTAAGTTGGACACAAGTTGAGTAGTGCATACAACCTCATAGGAGATTGTTAACATTCCTCATGTGCTTATTTTGGATAGGAACAAAGAGCTCTTTGAGGTCTCAGACACTCCCTCAGATACTCTGGGCACCTCAAAATAAAAGGAGTAGCCAAGATAAAAGTTATGTTGAAGTAGTTTGCTTCTGTACTGAGGCCCTCAATAGTGGTAACTATACAAACTCAGGTAAGTTTCAATAATTTATTTCTCTGGCCAACATATGGGAGAAACTCTCAGGCTGAGTGACTTTACTTTCCCTTCAGATGCTCCGTGCTCATCTGTATCTCGCTTTGGATGGTAATGGATGCATTTGTGTTGAACAGCATCTTTGCTTCAATAAATAAAAAATGGCAGGGGTAAATTTAAATTCTTTCTTTTCATTTTTCCTAATGAGAACTGAATATTTGGTTCTCTATTGTATTGCTATTATTTATGATCATTAATATTTTATTTGATGTGCATCCGTGTCTTCATGTGTAAAAAATGCAAGGGCCACAGAAGCAAAAAGAATACTTATCATTTAAGCTTTTCATATAGTATCATTTCAGAGCTGTTATAATAGCCATTTTCTGTTTGTAATACAACATTCCTTTTAGAAACCACTGTACTTGTAGCTTTCTCCGACCTATTAAAATATCAAAGAAGATGCTTCTCTCTTCTTTAACTCTCTTAACCTCTAAAAAGGCAAGGTATCTTACTAATATGTTATTTGCAAGTATATTTGAAAAATGAGGTCAAGTGAAACAGATCCCACTACTTACAAGAATAGAAAGAAGAGTTGAGGTTGGCTTCAGTGAACAAGAAATACCATGGCTTAATCAGAATTCAGGTTCCTGAATACAATGGACTTCTTTTCCAAGTATTGGAAATCTACCGTGATAGAAATCTATCATGGCAGCTTTTGACAACCGTTTAACAATTTGTATAATAGAACTCAGTGTGATTATGAAGACAAAGTCTTTGGAATTTTTGCCAGGAAGGTAATGTCCATCTTCTAGGATGCAGAGTTATCACCAAATAACCAACTCATGAAAATAATAGAGTGGGGCGCCTGGGTGACTCAGTCGGTTGAGGGTCCAACTCTTGATTTCGGCTCAGGTCATGATCTCACGAGTTTGTGATTGCAGGCCCCGCATCAGGCTCTGTGCTGACAGCATGGAGCCTGCTTGGGATTCTATCTCTCCCTCTCTCTCTCTGCCCATCCCCAGCTTGTGCATGTTCTCTCTGTCTCAAAATAAATAAATGATGAAAGAAAAACTTAAAAAAATAGAGCAATAACCAAATATCTACCTGGGAAAACAAGAAATCCGGTGGGAGTGGGGGTGGGGAAAGGAGCATAATGGCCAATGTGTGTGGTAGCTAGCCTCTAAGATGACACCAGTAATACCTGCCTCCTGATATTCTTGCTGTGTATAGTCTTCTCCCCTACTGAATAAGGCTGACTGGTGTAATCAATAGGATATTGTTGCAATGATGGCTTATGATTTCCAAGACTAGGTCATAAAAGATGTATGACTTCTGTTTTGCTCACTCTTGGACCATTCACTCTGGGGGAAGCCAGCTGCCATGTTGTGAGATCGCTCAAGCAGTCCTATGGTATGAGGATTTTCATTTCCCTCCCTTCCTCCCTCCCTCCCTCCTCCCTCCCTCTTTCTTTCTTTCTTTCTTTCTTTCTTTCTTTCTTTCCTTCTTTCCTTCTTTCCTTCCTTCCTTTCACCTGTCTTTTTATTTAAATTCCAGTTAGTTAACATACAGTGTAATATTAGTTTCAGATATACAATTTAGTGATTCAACACTTCCATACAACACCTGGTGCTCATCACGGCAAGTGCACGCTTTAATTCACATCACCTATTTAACCCATCCCCCTCTCATCTCTCCTCTGATAACCATCAATTTGTTTTCTATAGTTAAGTTTCTTGGTTTGCCTTTCTGTCTCTCCCCTGCCCCACCATGATCTTTTGGTTTGTTTCTTAAATTCCACATGAGTGAAATCATGTGGTATTTGTCTTTCTCTGACTGACTTATTTTGCTTAGCATAATACTCTCTAGCTCCATCCACATTTTTGCAAATGGCATTATTTCGTTCTTTTTTATAGAAGAGTAGTATTCCATTATATTTATATAGCACTTCCTTGTTATCCATTCATCATTCAATGGACATTTGGTCTCTTTCCATAATTTTGCTATTGTTGTTAATGCTGTTATAAACATCAGGATTTATGTATCCCTTCAAATTAGTATTTTTGTATCCTTTGGGTAAATACCTAGTGGTGCAATTGCTGAACTGTAGGGTAGTTCTGTTTTTAATTTTTTGAGGAATTTCCATACTGTTTCCCAGAGTGGCTACATCAGTTGCATTCCCACCAACAGTATAAGAGGGTTCTCCTTTCTCCACATTCTCACGAAAACCTCTTGTATCCTGTGTTGTTAATGCTAGCCATTCTGACTGGTGTGAGGTGATATCTCATTGCAATTTTGATTTGTATTTCCCTGATGATGAGTGACAATGACCATCTTTTCATGTGTCTGTTGGCCATCTGTATGTCTGGCCATCTGTGTGTCTCCTTTAAACGTCTATTCATGTCTTTTGCCCATTTCTTAACTGGATTATTTGTGTTTTGGGTGTTGAGTTTGATAAGTTCTTTATATATTTTGGATACTAACTCTTTATCAGATAGGTCATTTGCAAATATCTTCTCCCATTCTGAAGGTTGCCTTTTCATTTTGTTGATGGTTTCCTTTGCTTTGTACAAGCTTTTTACTTTTATGAAGTCCCCATAGTTTATTTTTGCTTTTGTTTCTCTTGCCTCAGGAGACCTATCTAGTAAGAAGTTGTTATGGTCAAGGTCAAAGAGATTATTTCCTATGTTCTTCTCTAGGATTTTAATGGTTTTCTGTCTCACATTTAGGTCTTTCATCCATTTTTAACTTATTTTTGTGAATAGTGTAAAAAAGTGGTACATTTTCATTCTTTGCATGTCATTGTCCAGTTTTCCCAACACCATTTGTTGAAGAGACTGTCTTTTTTCCAATGGAAAAAATATCTTTCCTGCTTTGTCAAAGATCAATTGGTTGTTTAGTTGTGGATTCATTTCTGGGTTTTCTATTCTGTGTTACTGATCTAAGCGTCTATTTTTGTGCCAGTACCATACTGTCTTGATCACTACAGCTTGTAATGTAACTTGAAGTCCAGAAATGTGATGCCTCCAGCTTTGCCGTTCTTTTTCAAGGTTGCCTTGGCTATTCAGTCTTTTGTGGTTCCGTACAAATCTTGGAACCACATTGTTTCCATTGTTTGTTCTAGCTCCATGAAAAATGCTGTTGGTATTTTGATAGGGATTGCATTAAATATGCAGATTTGTTTGAGTAATATAGACATTTTAACAATATTTTTTTTCTTCTAATCTGAGAGCAGGGAATGTCTTTCCATTTTTTTTGCATCATCTTCAATTTATTTCATAAGTGTCCTATAGTTTTCAGAGTAGAGATCTTTTATCTCTTTGGTTAGATTTATTTCTAAGTATCTTATGGTTTTGAGTGCAATTGGCAATGGGATTGATTCCTTGATTTCTCTTTCTACTGCTTCATTATTAGTGTATAGAAATGCAACAGACTTCTGTACATTGATTTTGTATCCTGCGACTTTATGGAATTTGTGTATCAGTTTTAGCCATTTTTTGGTGGAGTTTCATGTTATCTTCAAATAGTATCATGTTATCTTCAAATAGTGGAAGTTTGACTTCTTCCTTGCTGATTTGGATGCCTTTTATTTCTTTTTGTTGTCTGATTGCTGTGGCTAGGACTTCCAAACTATGTTAAATAATAGTGGTGAGAGTGGACATCCCTGTCTTGTTCCTAACCATAGAGGAAAGCTCTCAGTTTTTCCCCATTGAGGATATTAGCTGTGGGTATTTTGTGTTAGAGGTATGTTCCCTCTAACCCTACTTTGTTGAGGGTTTTTATCATGAATGGATGTTGTACTTTGTCCAATGCTTTTTCTGCATCTATTGAAAGGATTGTATGGCTCTTATCCTTTCTTTTATTGTTATACATCTTGTTGATTAATTTGTGAATACTGAACCACCCTTAAAGCCCAGGAAAAAATACCACTTGATCATATAATGTACTGTTGGATTTTGTTTGCTAGTATTTTATGGAGAATTTTTGCATCCATGTTCATCAGGGATATTGACCTGTAGTTCTCTTTTTTAGTGGAGTCTTTGTCTGGTTTTGGTATCAGGGTAATGCTGGCCTCATGGAATGAACTTGGAAGTTTTCTTTCCATTTCTATATTTTGGAATAGTTTGAGAAAAATAGGTATTAACTCTTCTTTAAACGTTTGGTAGAATTCACCTGGTCCTGGTCCTGAGTTTTTGATATGTTGGAAAATTTTTGATTACTGGTTCAATTTCTCTTATCAGTTTTTCAAGTTTTCTATTTCTTCCTGTTTCAGTTTTGGTAGTTTTTATGCTTTAGAAGTTTATCCATTTCTTCCAGGTTGTCCAATTTGTTGGCATATAGTTTTTAATAATATTCTTGTAAAATGTTCGAACTTATGTAGTGCTGATTATTATTTCTCCTCTCTTATTTGTGATTTTATTTATTTGGGTCCTGTTTTCTTTTTGACAAGTCTGGATAGGGGTTTATCCATTGTATTAATTTTTTTTTAAGGACCAACCTTGATTTCATTGATATGTTCTATTGTTTTCTTAGTTTCTATATCATTTATTTCTGCTCTAATTTTTATTATTTCCTTCCTCTTGCTGGCTTTAGGCTTTGTTTGTTGTTCTTTTTCCAGCTCCTTTAGGTGTAAGTTTAGATTGTTTCTTTGAGATTTTTTTTGTTTCTTAAGGTTGGCCTATAATTGCCATGTACTTCTCTTTTAGGACTGCTTTTGTTGCATTCCAAAGGTTTTGGACTGTTGTGTTTTCATTTTTATTTGTTTCCACGTATTTTTTAATTTCTTCTTTGCTTTCCTGGTTGACCCATTCATTGTTTAGTAGGATGTTGTTTAACCTCTATATATTTGTGGTCTTTCCAAATTTTTTATTGTGGTTGACTTCAAGTTTCATAGTGTTGTGTTCAGAAAATATGTGTGGTATGATCTCAGTCTTTTTGTATTTGTCAAGGGCTGATTTGTGACCTATTCTGGAGAATGTCCCATGTGCACTGGAAAAGAATACGTATTCTATTGCTTTATGATGGAATTTCCTGAATATATATGTTAAGTCCATCTGGTCCAGTGTGTCAAAGCCGCTGTTTCCTTGTTGATTTTCTGCTTAGATTATCTGTCCATTGCTGTAAGGGGGTGTTAAGATCCCCTACTATCATTGTATTATTATCAGTGAGTTCCTTTATATTTGTTATTGTTTTTATATTTTGGGGTGCATAAATATTTACAATGTTAGATCTGCTTGTTGGATTGTCCTCTTTATTATGATATAGTGACCTTTTTCATCTCTTGTTATAGTCTTTGGTTTAAAATATAGTTTGTCTGATATAAGCATTGTTACTCCATCTTTCTTTTGAAGTCCATTCACATGATAAATGTTCCTCCATTCCCTCACTTTCAATTTTTTAAAAATTTTTATTTATTTTTGAGAGAGAGAGAGACAGAGCACAAGTGGGGGAGGGGTAGAGACAGAGAGGGAGACACAGAATCCGAAGCAGGCTCCAGGCTCTGAGCTGTCAGCACAGCTGACATTTAGTCTATTTATATTTAGAGTAATTATTGATATGTATTTAGTGCCATTTTATTACTTGTTTTGTCATTGTTTCTGGAGATTTTCTCTATTCCATTCTTGACTTTGTTACTTTTGGTCTTTCTTTTCCACTCAAAGAGTCTCCTTTAATATTTCTTGCAGGGCTCATTTAGTGGTCATGAACTCACCGTTAGTTTTTGTCTGTGAAACTCTCTCTTCTTCTATTCCGAATGATAGCCTTGCTGGATAGAATACTCTTGGCTGCATATTTTTTCCCATTCAGCATGTTGAATATACCATGCCACTCTCTTCTGGCTTGTTTCTGTGGACAGATCTGCAGTTTGCCTTTTGAGTCTTCCCTTGTAAATTAGGGGCTTCTTTCATCTTGCTGCTTTTAGGATTTTTTCTTTATTACTATATTTTGCAAATTTAATTATAATATGTCTTGTTGTTGGCTGGCCTTTGTTGATTTTATTTTATTTTTTTGCTTTTGTTGATTTTGATGAGAGTTCTCTGTGCCTCCTGGGTCTGGATGTCTGTTTCCTTCCACAGATTAGCAAATTTCCTCAAATTTTCTGCCCCTTTCCCTCTCACTTCTTCTTCTGGGACTCCTATGATAAGAATGTTATCATGTTTGATGGGAGTTGCTGAGTTCCCTTATTCTTGTGTTCCATAATTCTTCTTTCTCTGTTTTGTTCAGCTTCATTATTTTTCATTATTTTATCTCCCATATCATTTATTTCTCTACTTCTTCCATCCTTGTGTTCATTGCAGCAAGTCTGTTTCAAATCTTAGTTATTACATTTTTCATTTCTGACAGATTGTTTTTAACTCCTTTATCTCTGTGCTAAGGAAGTCTTGAAGTCTTCCGTTCTTTTCTCAAGCGCAGCAAGTATCCCTATGATTATTGCTTTATATTCTCCATCAGGCATATTACTTAGATCTGTTTGGCTTAGATCTCTGGCTGTGACCTTATCTTGTTGTCCCATTTGGGACGAATTCCTCCATATTGGCAATTGTCTAACCTCTGTCTTCTTCTGTGTTAGAAAAGCCTGATGTTTCCTGCTCCTGAGAGTAATGGCTTTATGAAGAAGAGGTCATATAGTGTCCAGGGCCTGGTGCTTCAAGCAGTGTCTCTGATGTGTGCTGCATGCACTCTGCTGCTGTGATTTTAGCTGCTCTTTCAGGCTAGTCATCTGCTAGTCTCCTTGCCTGCTGTGGGCCATGTTTGGTCCTTGGCCAGAGTGGGGTGAGTTTTAACTAGGTGTGCTCTGGTCTGCTTGTGAAATGAGACCTGATACTACTTCTACTAGAAACAAAGCCTTGCAGAAATCTCTGGTCAGGAGACGTGGTGTGGCCAGGGGTTTCTGCTGGTCTTCCGGAGAAGAGACCCACTGTGCTGGGACTGAGGCCAGCATGACCAAGAAGGGCAATCCTGCCAGAGCACAGGGTGTGGGACTTGGTGCAAGCAGGTTAGGCAGCCAGTGTCGGCACTGCGTAGCTTACCACAGGTGGTTCTGTGCTTTTGCTGAGAAGCAGGGGAGGGGAAAGGCGCCAGTTAGCTCCTTTGTCCCTAGAGAGGGGTCTCCATCCTTACTGCTCTCAGAGAAGCACTCCAAAAAGAGCGAATAATCTCCTTCCTGTGTATCCCAGGTGTTTTTCAGATTGCTGTTTCCATGCGGTCTGCCTCCGGATTTTTTGCCTGCCTTCTTTCCAGGAGCAGCGCTGTGCCTTGGGGCTCTACCCCAGCCAGGCCGCTGACTTTTAAAGCTCCAGGCTTTAGGGACATGGTGTGGCAGGGACCTGCGCTGGTCTTCTGGGGGAGCATCTTGCCACACTGGGATGGATGCGGGTTTGAAAGAGAAGGGCAGTCATGCCAGAGCACAGGGATGTGGGACTGGGAACAAGGAGGCTAGGCAGCCAGTGTCAGTCCCGGCTGCCCGCTGCAGATGGCTCTGCGCCTACGCTGAGGGTGGAGGGGAGGGAAATGACACCCGCCGGCTTCTTTGTCCCCAGAGAGGTGCCTCTATGGACACAACCTCCCATGGACACACTGCGAGAAGAGCCAGTAACCTCCCCACTGTATGCCCGATGTGTTTCCATGTTGCCTGCCCCGGGGGTGTTTGCCTGCCTTCTCCCAGGTTCAGTGAAGCGCCCTCAAGGTTCTAACCCGACCTAGTCCCTGACCTCTAGAACTCCAGTCTCGGAGCCCCATCTGTTTCAAGAACTCCCCCAAATCAGCCTCTCTCATTTTCCCAGCCAATGGCTTTGGGGAAATGTTCTCCTTGTGCATTCCCCTGGGTGCTCCTCTCTTGCCTTTCTCTTGCCTCTCTTGCCTTTCAGACCAGGGCTGCCTCCCCTCTACAACACCCTCAATCTCTCTCTCCCCCAAACCATGTCTCCATACTTCCTACCTTCCTTGATGCGGTTTCTTCTCTCTCTTTCGTTGTGGAGTTTGTTCTGCCAGTCTTCAGGGTGATTTCTGGGATATTCAGAATGATTGGATAGTTATCTAGTTGTGTTCATGGGATGAGAGAAGCCTAGGGTTTTCCTACTATGGCGCCTCTGAGCTCCCCCCCCTCCCAAAACACAGACCTTGAAAAGAGAGGGCATTGAAACAGTGATAGGAAAAGAAGAGTTGTATCCAGGGACCCCTCAGATGAATTTTGAAACAAAAAAGAGTCTGTGATAGAGCTGGGTTCTAGGCAAAAAAGCAGGTAAGTTGCCAGGTGAAGGGAAGATGATATAAACTGCCAATCAAGAACTTCCTGATTTTCACTTCACTTTGGGGTTCCTGTGTCTTTATCTAGGGGAGTGCATTGTCATGTAAGTATTTTAAGAAGGGTTACAAAAACAAGGCTCCAGAAATGTGTGTGTGTGTGTGTGTGTGTGTGTGTGTGTTTTAAAGACACTTAAAAAGGACTCCTTCTGTTGTTTTTCACAAATTACCAAGTGTTTGCCTACTGAGTTATCTGGTGTAATTCTTAACTAGTCCTTTAAGCTACCATCCAGCAAGTGAATAGTCAAATATCATGGGGAAAACTATTGAATTTTAATTTTCCATGATCTTTCAAATGAGATTTTGACCTCATGTTTAAGTTCCCTTATGACAGCTTTAACTACATTTTTTTAATGAGACTTAACAAATACTAAAGAAAAATTTAGAAATCCAGATCTTACCACAGCACATAAAACCAACTCATTCCTCTGGGTCCTCCTTGGTGCTTTCTGGATTGGCCCAAGGCATCCCATGTATCATAAGCACCCTTAGACTCGGGAGAAGAAGGTAGAGACTGCAACTTTTCAATCCACTTTTCACATAATCTGAATAATGTGCTTTGCATGGTGATTAAAGAGCATGAAAAAAGTCAGATGATCCCTGCCTTCAGGGAAGTTACATGCTTCTAAAAAAAAGGAGGGGCGCCTGGGTGGCGCAGTCGGTTAAGCGTCCAACTTCAGCCAGGTCACGATCTCGCGGTCCGTGAGTTCGAGCCCCGCGTCGGGCTCTGGGCTGATGGCTCAGAGCCTGGAGCCTGTTTCCGATTCTGTGTCTCCCTCTCTCTGCCCCTCCCCCGTTCATGCTCTGTCTCTCTCTGTCCCAAAAATAAATAAACGTTGAAAAAAAAAAAATTAAAAAAAAAAAAAAAGGAATGAAATGACTACATCACGAAAACACAGAGGCCCATGCGAGGGGCGCGGTTGATGCCCCACTCTAAAAGTCCTCAGCCTGTCTCTGAGGACTTCCTCATGCTGCAGCTCTGCTCCATGGGATTCTTGCTGCTTCTCCACTGGCTCTTTGACCCACAGCAGCTTGCTGAACCTGTCTGCAGGGAAGCTCCAGAAACATCGGGTTTGGGGCACCACCCGGGTAAAAATTCGACCAATGAGAAGTGGAAGCTTGTGGATAAGAACCCCAGCCTCCCCAGCCTTCAGGGGTCCCAGCAGGATCAGGCCCTGCTGCCTTCAGTGGTTACTCCCTCTTTAATCCACTCTTGATTGGCTTTGCCCGTCCCTGTTTGCTTTACCCACTCTTGAGAGTGAGTTCTAAGTAAACCGGGCTACAGGTGAGCACACAGGTGCCAGGGAAGCTGCAGGAGTTGGTGGGATCACCTGAGCATTGTGTACAACCAGAAGACTTAGGAGCATTAAACTGGAGATGCGAAATGGAGAAAGGGGAGCCATAGTGATTTTAAAGAGTGACCAGTCACCTGGAAGCCAAGGAAAGCTTCAGAGAGGCCTAGTGAGATAAAGACGGAATGTGTCTTTGTCGAAAAAGACCAGTGAGATACGAAAAAAGGCAAAACTAACCTATGGTTCAAGGAGTCAAGGAATTGGTGGTGACAGGCAGAACAGGCAGAAGGGCCCTTCCCTTTCTTGATTTGGGTGCTGCTGAGCTGTGTACGTTAAGTTCGTGAAGAAACATCAAGCTGCCTATTTATCACATAGGCACTTTCTGTAGGTATGTTATATCGTAATAAAAAGTGTAAAAGAACCATAGGTAGGTCACTTTAGGTAGAGGGGCTGGAAACCAGATGGCAGTAGGTCGTAGAGCAACTACAATGTGAAAAAGGAAAAACAGAATACCCCAAAGCAGCTTGGCTATCAATTGTCTATTGCTGGGTCACAAACTATCCCAAAACTTAGGGGCTTATGACAGTGACTGTTTTACTTGCTTATAATTCTGTGGGTCAGCCATTTTGGCTGGGCTCAGCTGAGGAGTTCTGCTTGTTTCCTTGGTGGTTCGACTGGGTCGGGGTGATCTAGCCTGGCCTCACCCCCATGTCAGGTAGTTGGTGCTGGCTGTAATCTGGTCCTCTCTCTTGGCTTGGTCTCTCCTCACTTGGTAAGAGCATTTTAGAAGGATAAGAGTGGAAGCTATAGTCTTCCTGGGGCATAGGCTTGAATGTTGCACAGTGTCACTGCTCCTGTGTTCTATTGGTCAAAGCAAATCATAAGCCCAGCCCTGGTTTAACAATAGGGAATGGTGGGGACAATGGGGACCTAGACAGCACATGCCTCGTCTGAAGGGGACAGCTGTTTGGCACCAACAAGATTGGATGCCATGTGGCCCACTGTTCCTAGATATTCTGATTTTGCATGAAAGTCAGAAACCTAAAACGTTCTGTGAAATCTCTCAATTTTTATACATAGCAACTAATGCACAATCTTAAACAACATTATGTGGTCCAAATAAATATGCCCATGAGCTTGATGCAGCCTGTGAGCCTTGAGCTTATAACCTCTGCCTTGGATTATAGCAAGATTTAGAATAGGAAAGACCATCATTCTCCAAATAAAAGTGGAAACAGATTTAAGAAATCTACACTCTCTCTTTGGCCTGTAGGGCATCAGTTCGTAACTTTTGGTTTATTTCTGCCATGTAGGAGACCAACAATGCAAGCATGATAGGAATTTGGAGAAAGCCACCCATTATTTCCTCCCCTTAGACACCTCTCTCAGCCCTCGCTCCAGCTTAGAACTTCCACTTAGAGATTAGTATTATTTTTATTTATTTTATCTATTTTATTTTTTTCTGGGTTTATTTATCTATTTTTTATTTTTTTAAATATAATTTATTGTCAAGTTGGCTAACATACGGTGTATACAGTGTGCTCTTGGTTTTGGGGGTAAATTCCATGATTCATCACTTACATACAACACCCAGTGCTCATCCCAACAAGTCCCTCCTCAATGTCCATCACCCATTTTCCTCTCTCTCCCCCGCCCCCATCAACCCTCAGTTTGTTCTCTGTATTTAAGAGTCTCTTGTTGTTTGCCTACCTCCCTCTCTGAAACTATTTTTTTCCTCTTCCCTTCCCCCAGGTCTTCTATTAAGTTTCTCAAGTTCCACATATGAGTGAAAACATATGATATGTTTTTCTCTGAATGATTTATTTCACTTAGCATAATAGCCTCCAGTTCCATCCATGTTGCTGCAAATAGCAGAATTTCATTCTTTCTCATGGCCAAGTAGTATTCCACTGTATTATATAAACCACATCTTCTTTATCCATTCATCAGTTGATGGACATTTAGGCTCTTAGTTATTTTTTCAAATTGAAGTATAGTTGGCATATAATACCCTATTGCTTTCAGATATACAACATAGTGATTCAACATTTTTATAAATTATAAAATGATCTAGACGTTACTATCATTTTCTTGCCTTCTGGAAGTGTGAAAGAAGTTCAGACTATGGATGTGGGCATGGGGTGTGTTGTCCTCTCCATTCAAGATGGCCTGTCTCAACTTTCAGAAAGTGGATGAAAGGCATCTGTTGCAGCTTGATCAAAAACACCTACTGTGTGAGGGGCATTGTGCTTTTACCCAGGTAACTCCTTGGCCTCCCTGGCTGAGTCCTTATTACTGCATTTGAAGACTTCAGAGAGGATGATTTGCTCGCAGAGTCCCACTGCTGGCAAGTGGCAGGGTAGAGCTTTGGGGTGAGCTCTTGAATGCTGAAGCCCATGCTTTTCCCATTGGTGTTTGCTTCAGTCCCACAGCTATACCTCATGCACATGGGAGTTGTATGTAAGCCTCCAGAGTCTTGAATTGGGGGGAAAGGCAGTCTTAGGGCCATGACGACATCCTGAATATGGAACTACAAAGCTACAGAATAAGCTAAAACATGTAAAGTGTTTAGAAGAGGCCCCGGCCAAGACAGTTGTTGGGCACTCCCAACTCACTAGAATGTGGGCACCATCAAGGGCCACCTGGTCTGTTCACTGATGCACCCCAGCACTCCCACTGGCTTTGCTCAAATATGTGCTTATTAGAAGCTGGGTTGGTCTTTTATTTTTTTAATTAAAAAATGTTTTTTAATGTTTATTTTTGAGAGAGAGAGAGAGAGAGAGTAGGGGGTGGGCAGAGAGAGAGGGAGGGAGACACAGAATGCAAAGCAAGCTCCAGGCTCCGAGCTACTAGCACAGAACCTGATGTAGGGCTTGAACCTATAAACCGTGAGATCGTGACCTGAGCCACACAGGCACCCCTGTCTTGGTCTTTTAAAAGAAATTCGCCACATCACTACATCATCATACCTCATAGGTGACAGAGGCCTGGGAGTTGCAGAGGATGCTGAGACTCTGAGGCTCACCTTCATGGGGACCCATGACTGTTGTGTGGGGTAGGACTCCACAGACACACATTTCTGTCTCAAGGTCAGACTTGAGACAAAAACCTCTGTGCAGAATGAGGAATCTGCAAATGAAGGGACACTGCTGATTTCACACTTTGAATTATTTAATTAATGAGTATTTACATTTTTAAAAAAGCAGTTAAGGGACCAGGTGTAGAGAGCATTGATTGTGAGGCAGGGAATGGATACACATATCATTTCCAATGCTTCACAGATGGAAAATTCAGGGGAAATTGAGTCTCCTGAGTTCATGGTTCTCATTCAATACAAATCCTTCAGCCTATCCATCGTCTTTTTTTTTTTTTTGAACACTTGAGTTACAAACATTGTCACCCATGTATGACTATAAGTCCTCAGCTGGGAGAGGCCTGCTTTAGCTGACAACATCTCTTTCCAGAACCAAAAACCATGTGATTTTATTCTTGGAAGGACTTGACCTTGTTCTTAGAATAAATCCATTGTCATATGTTGGGCTCTGGGATAGGGAGACTTGAAAACCTTCTTATGGAAGAGGTTAAAACTCATCCAAATCTGCTTGGTTGAGGTACTCTGTCTGGACATTCTCTGCTCTCTCTGGAGGAAGGATCAGCAGGCTCTTCTTAAAGATGGTGAATATTTTAAGATTTGTGGATCATTTGGTCATGAATGCATGTAAATGAATGGACATGGCTGTGTTCAAATAGAGCTTTACTTACAAAAACAGGAGGCCCCGCTTGGTTTGCCAAGTGCTGCAGTAGAGGTGAGGCTCGGAGCCTGAGTTCTGTCCAGAATATCTAAATGTTCTGAATGGATGTCCACTGCCAAGTATGTTTTCTGTGTCAGTAACATGTGCTCCAACTGCAATACTTCGTTATGAGGTTTTAGAATAGTTTAGGAGAAGATCTGTACCTTTGGCCCAGACTATTTTGTGTGAAGGATCCAAGTAGATATACATTAGGAGGGCATGATGTTCTATTCCCTAGTGGGGAGCAGAATTAGGGTGACATTCACTTATGTGCATTTATCTAGAATAAAGCGAGCAATTATAGTTGCTTGGGGATAGGAAAGAGTAACTAAGCCTGGATTTTGGTTGAATTGCCATCCTAGTCTCTGACTTTACACCTTCCAAATGATCAGCATGACAAATTTTCATTTATCTTGTGTTTGATTACTTTTTTTAAGTTAAAAATTAAAAATAGTATTAGGGAAAAAAATAACCTGTAAGAAATTAAGCGATAAAATGTTTGGCTCCTTTCATGAATGCTTCCAATCTCAAGTCAGAGTCTGTACTATCTCACGTGTGAATTGAATGCCATTAGGAATCATTTTATGGTACCTGCCCACCCCCCTAAAAATAATGTAAATTCCCTGACTTTTCACCTGCAACTTTTTGAGAGATGTTGATGAATTCCTTTTCCAGTGAATTTCTAGATTCAAGAATTTCTCAACGCTCATCCATTTTAAATTTCCAAGCTGCCAGTAGTAATTGGTCTCAGAGGATCTTGCAAGGAAATAAAAAATATATTCCTAAGCACACTTAAAGTCCTTTAGCATTTGCTCGTTTTATACAAGAGAGAGTAGAGAGGGATGAAAAGATGTGAAGGATCCTCTTTACCCTGCTATAGAGGGTGACAGACATCAGAAAAGGCTCAAGTGCCACATCAGATTGGGGATGTTAAAAAGAACGATTACCTCTGTTAAAAAAATAATAATATTTTGTCAGTCACTTAAAAGTAGAAGTTAAAATGAAGATTCGTTGTGGAGGCCTAATTTTTTTTTTTTCCCGGAAACTCTTTCCTTGTCCTCTAAAACGTTTTACATAATAAGGAGGTGCTCTGCATGGGGCCAGAGGCTGATGGAAGAAGGAGTCAGGAGACACAGAAAGAAGTGTAGGTTCTTCAAGTCTACACAAATTTATTCGCAGATGGTCTTAATCTGCAGAAAGGCTTCTCAGCTTGCCGTTTTCCTCTGGGAGACTGTTCGTTCATGATATATTACAATTGCTCAAGTTATTACATAAGAGATTAACTCTTCATGTTTTTGACTACCTAGAGATGAAATTTTTTCCAAAGGTGTTAGTAAAATAAAACCATTATTTTGTATTACAATGTGCCCCTCAATTATCTAATGGCCACCTCTCCAAGCCTCTGCATGATGCATCAGAGCTGAGAGTTAAGAACATTCCAAGGAAGGGTAAATCACTGAGTGGACACTTAATACAGAGCAAATGCCTGCATCAGACCTGCTATGTTGAGTATCCTCCAACAACTAAGCTTGGATAACCTGAATAGCTTTGCTAGCTACCCTACTTTCTACCATTCGTTTCGTATGATCAGAGGATTTTTTTCCTTCTTGAAAACAAAATTATTACAGAGATGATCAGAGTATTGGGTACAGCATTTATAGGTGCTTCAGAGGATTACAGTCAATTTAAAATGTTGAGCAGATTCATAAAATGTTGAGCCTTTGCAAGGCTTTGAATCCTTTGCATTTTAAAGTTGATATCAGGTATTGCAATGTTAAAGTATTTGAACTTCTATTAGGTAGTAGCGGTGTCGGGATGGTGGGTAATTAGGCCGTGCAGTACACCTCGTGTCCACATCCCATGTGACTTCTGCAGAATGCTGCGCTATGTAAGCTGCTATTGCAAATAGGCAACTATTGCGTGGAATGTTCCATAAGATCCGCCAAGTAAAGCCGGTAGCCTCCCATCTTTGCAGATAAACATCTTGCCTTTGAGGAGATGCAGGGGAAAGAAAACTTGCCACTGAAACCAACAGTAAGATTTCTTGTCTGAGACTCCATAAATCTGTCATTTCATTAGCTCTCCCCTCGACTTCGTTGATTCACCTAACAAAGAGTTACTAAGCCCCTCCTATGTGCCAGGTACTGTTTCAGCTCTGCAGATACACTAGAAACAAAACACAGCAAAGTCCCTGCCCCGTGGAGCTTACATTCAAGCAGGGGGAGACAGATGAGCACATGAGTACATCACACGACATCTCCTGCCTGAAATCTGTTTACTGCATCTCCTTGCATTTGGACAATGTTGAAGTCAAGGGAGAGGCCAGTAATGAACCACAGCAATTTCATTAGTCCTGCCTTCACCATCTCTCAGTTGAGTGAAACTCAAGTGAGTCCTTCAAACAATCTGGGCCTCAGTTTCCTCATCTATAAAATGGGGAGAGGATGGCTTATGTGATTTTTTTTAAAAGAGAAGGGGTGCTTTTAGGCTTTTATTTTTCATGGTGTTAAAGGAGCATCTTGCACAAAATCAAAAGCCAGCATGTTGACTGTTCTACAGTTTACAAAATATTTAAAAGTAAACTATAAGACATCCTTAGGTATTCCATATACACTCAGCACTTCCAATGCCAATCTAAACTTCATAAATAGCAAATGTCTTATGTACAGCTGCTATAGAATGAAGTCATTTTTCACCATCTTCAGCTATCTGAGAAACTATTTATTCATAAAGCACAGTTCTACCTCATTGGTCTGAAATGTTCTCTGGCTGTGAAATCCTTTTGTGAGTGTGACACTCTCTCCTACCCACCCAGATTATTGACTTTGTGCTCCTGTTTAACCTTTTCCATTGGCCTATTAGCTCCACGAAAATGGATTGCCTCTTTGAAGAATGGCTCAAATGAGGTTCTGCCCAGGTAATCCATACGTGTGTGATCAATGCCCCTACACCATGTTTTATGAGCACAGGCCTTTTGGGAACCTATATCAACTCTTTAGGCTAGAAGAATAGTTCTGCTTTGTAAAATTAGAGCTATGGTGTACCAAAGGGCATGCTAGAATTCAAAAAGGAAAAACGGGTTTCCAGAACAATTCATAGACCAGGATGATGTGAATTAATAAAGATCCTAACCTCTTTAGAAGCCTGGTGGAATGTTAATGTATATTGAATAATGCAAGTTAAGTAGCACATCTTTTGCAATCAATTAATTTTTCTTAAAGAAGATAACATAGCTGGAGAGCTGAATGTCAACTAAGGTTAGGCTCCTAACTTATTAATGTGGTAGGAGTTATGAAGCCTCTGATTCTCTTGAAAGACAAAATGCATTCACTGGTCTGATTTTCAAATGCATAAACTCAAATTTCAATCAATCCAGCAGCCAAGGATGATAGGACATTTTCCAGGACTATAAGAAATCTCCTCTTCTTGTCTGAATCAGATCCCTGCTGACACCTTGGAGGTTTCTGAAGGCTGCATGCTCTGAGTTTTATCAGTTGCTGTGTAATGAAATATCCTACATATGTTTTCAAATTTGATCAGGTGGGCCCTATCACAAGAACATATCTTGTCACTGCCTTTGGAGGCAAAGTGAAATCTCTGCCTCAATAACCAAATTTAATTCCTTCCTATTCCTCTGTGGTGTTAAGATCTATAGTGTCAATGTTATCAGAAGTGCCTAACATGGGCTGCTATGTACATAGCATCTGCCCTGTGCCTTCAGTCACTGAAAAGGAATAAGGCCCACATCTTGGGTGGGTAAACACTATGACTTCAGGATCAGATGGGCAGGGGTATCTCAAGTAACCTTGAAGAACCTGGAAGCAGCCTCACAACATCTTCTATTATTAAACGATGTCTCAAACAGTATCTGTATGCACTATGAAATGAGGGCAGGTCCAGCAGTCACCAGCTGCATAAATGAAGGTCAGAGGAGAACAAAAAGGTTTAGACAATTTTTGGCCACCTGGATCACAGGTACAGGTAAATTCTTGTTAGTAAAGGAAATGCATTTTGATGTACATCATGGAATTTGAGTATGTGTTTAAGTTGTTGAGCATACGCTACCATTAAGAATGCAGTCCCTTTTTACAAGGATAAGCACGAGGAATTATAAAGCCCACCTGATGTTCGGTATCCTTCTATCAGTAGGACTACAGCCCTGCCCAGCCAATCCAAAGGGTCTGTGGGATGGATACAATAGTGCATCGGGGCTGGCTTTGGCTGTGAGGGTCTCCAGAAAGTCACTGTGTGTGCAGTGTACCTTTCAAGGTGGGAGTCCTTGAGCTGCAAATGAATAGAACCCTTAAGTCCAAACCTCTGTGGGCACTATGGCTTCTTTGGTTCCAACGGAAGGCAGTAGGCTTTCTTCAGACAAGAAATAAAAAGGGAATTGCACCAAGAACCCACGGATCTTTTTCAGTTCTTCCTCAGCTCTAATGGGATCCTCCTTTGCTAATATGGGCTTGCTAATAAAGTCTCTCAATTGAATTAAATTGTGTACTTCATCATTGGGAAGGCACCGGAACACCTGATTAAAACACAAATGGGAAGAAACTAGGTCATAAGTCTAAAAGGAAAGATATCCCCTTATGGAAAAATACTAATTCCAACAGACAAAATCTTTGCTTTATGAAACACGTATTAGTTTTATGCTACAGCACAGACCTCACTGAAGAATTGCTTCTCTTATTTGCTCCAAAGAAACTACTAGATTTGTTTCCATCAAAAAAAAAGTCATAGATAGATCCTTCTATATGATCTACACAAGTCATTGACTTCAGGATAAAGTCAAGCTAGTGGTACAGGAATTCCACTGATGTTATTCCACACTAAGGTTAAGTTTTTGGATAATATGGATAATAATTCCCCCAATTTCACTGGAGGTTCTGCTCTAAGAGGAAAGTTGCATATTATATTTTCTCTTAGCTTTTTATTTTCAAAAATGTTCATATCTGTACCTGTATGAAAGTTATCAATTGCACACTTATTTTGCTAATTGAAAATGAGCTTCATATATAGAATACTTCCCTCCTGAACACTTCAGCATGTATTAAGGATAAGGATGCACCTATATAACCACAATACCATTCTCATGCCTCAGAAAATCAATTCCAAGTCATTTAAGATATAGTCCATATTCAGATTTCCCCTATTATTATTCCCTAAATGCTTTCTATAGCTGCTATCCCACCCTCCCCCCAAGGATCCAAACAAGGCTGTGCACTGCATTTTTAAAATTACATTAAAAAAAATTTTAATGTTTATTTTTGAGAGAGAGAGAGAGAGAGCGAGCTCGAGAGAGGAAGGGCCAGAGAGAGAGAGGGAGACACGGAATCTGAAGCAGGCTCCAGGCTTGGAGCTGTCAGCACAGAGCCTGATGCGGGGCTCGAACTCACAAACTGTGAGATCATGACCTGAGCCAAAGTCGGACGCTTAACCGACTGAGCCACCCAGGCGCCCTTAAAATTACATTTTAAAAGATTCCATGCACATGACCTATTTGATCATGGCCTTGAGTCCTCAGTATGAAATAAGGCTATGTAGATTGTCATGTTTCATTAGGAATGATGAATTCTCCATCCTAGAAGGGACTCTGGCAGTCATGAAGAAGAAAAACACATTCTTATGCAACTTCTGAAAGATGGTCAGTGGATCTCAGCTTGAATATTTTCTGTGACAGAAAACTGGCTACTTCATGAAGTAACCTGTTCCACTGTTGGACACCTCTTGACTCTTCTACATTTTTTTTTACCATAACCATGGACAAAATTTACCAAAAGATACATTTGGCTTCCCTAACATATGGAGCTGGTTTTAAAACGCCCTTCCAAAATGAGAGCTGTCCAACAGAGGAAGTGTTTCATTATTAATAAATTTCATCATAAGGATGGATGCCATTTACTATGCACTATGTGCTAACTGCATTTAAAAGACTATTCTTTATTTTCATAACCGCCCTATCCCTCTCAGTTTATAGAAGAAAGGAGGGCTCAGAAAGTCAAATCACTACACACAAAATTGTATCACCAGCAAGTGGGCGAGCTGGGTTGTACCCCAGTCTGACTCATTTTAGGATCCCATCTGCTTCTTTTCTCTTTGTCGCTAGACATGTCCAAAGGCTGGATAACCACCTGCTAAGGATGCTCATGATGGGATCCCAGCGTCAGATCAGAGATCAGAATGTCACTAATGTCTCTTTGAAACCATAATCCATGATACTTTTTGGCTTTGTTTTTCAATGTCTACAAAGAGGTATTTTATTACAACTTGGAAATGTACCAGTTTTTTTTTTTTTTTAATTTTTTTTCAACGTTTATTTATTTTTGGGACAGAGAGAGACAGAGCATGAACGGGGGAGGGGCAGAGAGAGAGGGAGACACAGAATCGGAAACAGGCTCCAGGCTCTGAGCCATCAGCCCAGAGCCCGACGCGGGGCTCGAACTCACGCACCGCGAGATCGTGACCTGGCTGAAGTCGGACGCTTAACCGACTGCGCCACCCAGGCGCCCCTTACACTCATTAAGAATACTCTGTCCCAATAATATGCAGAAATAATGACGTGCTTTTGTGACGTGATTCAATTAAAAAAGGTGGCGGTGATATGCAAACCTCACCTTATCATAAATTGTAGCATTTCGAGCTGCCGTTGCAACCCATACCTCCTTGAAGAATTTGTCACTCACTGGATCCTGAATGTTTTCGCTTGGGTCAGAAAGATAGCCAAGGACAACCCTGAAATACAAGCACCCTGTGAAATGAGTAACTGACATAAAGAAGTTTGCAGCAGGTATTGTTTCAAATAGTAATGCAATTCAGGCACTCAACCAGAGAAGTCCATTTTTTTTTTTTTAAAGAAAATCAAAGAAGCCATTAAAACTGTGTGTGTGTGTGTGTGTGTGTGTCTAAAACCTTAGCTGCAAAACAAAACAAAACAAAACCTAAGTTGATGCTTGAAAGTCTTAACTATTGGATAGACAGAAAGACCTTAATTTAGTTCCAAGAGAATCCTTGGAATTTGGCCTAAGGGGGTGAAAACCTTGGAGAATAGGGTTAGCATTCAAGACATGGGCCAGCAAATGTGCTAAACCCTTTCCAAGAACTGTCTCAGTAAATCCTCAATAATCTCATAAGGAAGTAACTATTATTATCTTCATTTTACAAATAAGGGAACTAAGGCACAGAGAGGATAAGTAATTTGTTCAAGGTCATACAGCTGGTAAGCTGCAGATCTGGGATTCCAGACCATCTGACTCCAAAACCTGTGCTCTTAACCACAATGATGTATCCCTTTCTCCTCCCTCCCTCCCCTTTTCCCTCCCTTCTCCCCTTCCTCCCTTCCTCCCTTCTCTTGGGCCAAGAACAATGCCAAACTCTAGGGTACAGAAATGAATACAAAAGATGTGGAGCCTTTTTGGGTAAAGTTAAATTTAATGGGGAAGACCAATAATGAATAAATAGTCATCCTTAAAAAGAATGAATGAAAATACTGAGTGTGCTTTAAAAGCATGAGATGGGAGTAGTCAGGGGGTGTTCCCCCACTCTTCCTGTTTACCTGACCCCACCTCCTGGTCTTTTAGGATTTGGTGCAAGTCTCCCCCTTGATTCCTGGCTTCCCCTTCTCTCATCTCCCATTTTTCTCTTTCAGTCCCCAGAAATGTGAATCTTCTTCTGCTCCCCCACTGCACTTTACCTATGCTTTGTTTTATCAGAACACCTGCAGTCCTTTATACACTTTTTGTTTTTAGCAGCTCTCTGTACCACTTCTAGCATGTGAATTCTTTAAGAGAGCATGACTTGGCTACTCTCATATCCCCAGAGTGCCTGGCAAAAAAGAAACCACATACTAGATGTTGTCTGACTTGATCCTATATAAGCGGTGGTCTAGAAATAACAAGAAATTCTCAAGCAAAGCAAGCTAAGTTTTAGAGGTTGTATTTGAAAATGATAAAAGCCCCTGTGTTTATAGAAGGCCCTGGAGTAAAAAAACAAAAACAAACAAACAAACAAAAAACATTTACACCTCAATCCTGTGAGGCAGATGGCACAGGGTTCCCATTTTGCAGACGGGAAGCTAAAGTTTGGAGACATACTACTAACAGAGCGAGATTTCAAACGGAGTCTAAAGCCCTTTCTCACATGCCTGATAGGTTCAAAGAAGATCAAAAAGGCTAGTGTTACATTGAAAACAGAAGTAAAGAAATAGGTCTTAGAAGGACTTTGTATTTTACACTGAGTGAAACTGGGACAGATTGCAAACACTGGAGCAGAGGAGTGGCAGGACCTGATTGACATATGAAAACACGGCTGCTGTATTGAGAGCAGGGCAAGGGTTGCAGCAGGGAGGACACTTAGGACTTCCTGCAGTAATCTTGGTGACAGATGATGGTGGCCTGGGCGGTGGAGAGGCAGGCAGAGCCACCAGGTTTTACTGATAAAGTAGACGTATGACGCGGGAACAAGTGAAGCATCAGGGATGACTAAAAGGGTTTGGCTTGGGGGAGCCTGGATGGCTTAGTCGGTAAAGCGTCCGACTTCAGCTCAGGTCACGATCTTGCAGGTTGTGAGTTCGAGCCCTGTGTCAGGCTCTGTGCTGACAGCTCTCAGCCTGGAGCCTGCTTTGGAGTCTGTGTCTCCCTCTCTCTGCCCCTCCCCTGCTCATCTCTCTCTGTCTCTCTCTCTCTCTCAAAAATAAACATTAATTTTTTTTTTTAAAGGGTTTTGGCTTGAGTAACAGATGAATGTAGTTGCCATTGGCCGACATGGGGACTTCTGTTGGTAGGGCCAGCTAGTGGGAGAAGACCAGGAATTGGATTTTGAACCTGTTGCGACTCCCATTAAACATTCATGTGGTAATGCAAAGTAGGCAGCTGGAGAAACGAATCTGGAGTTTGGGAGAGAGGGCCTGGCTGGAGATAGAAATTTGAGAATTGTCCTCATATTTATGTTCATAAAGCCGTGGGACCTTAACTGAGTTTACCAAAGGAGTGAGTATAGGACCTGGTATGCCCCAACGGTGGGGAAGAGGAGGAGCACCCAGGGAGCCTGGAGAAAAGCCACGATGTCATGTCCCCGAACCATGGTCAACTGTGTCAACTTCAGAGGAGAATTGACTGTTGGATTCAACACTGTGGAGGTCATTCTATTGTCACCCTCTCTGTATTTAAATATATGTAGATTTACATCGTCATTTTTTTAAATTTAATTTTATTTATTTTTTTAATTTTGAGAGAGAGACAGAGAGCAAGCCGGGGAGGGGCAGGAGCCAGTGAAACAGAATCCCAAGCAGGCTCCATGCTGTCAGCACAGAGCCCGATGCAGGGCTCGAGCTCACGAACCAGGAGATCATGACCTGAGCTGAAGTCAACAGTCAGATGCTTAACCAACTGAGCCACCCAGGTACCCCTATATCATCATTTTTAATAGTTGCAAAATCCCATAATGTGAAATTTCTTTAACCGATTATTTTATTATGGCCTTTTGGATGGTTTCCAACTTTTCATTATTGGGAGCAACTTTACAATGAACATAATTTATTCATCATGCAGAATCCTTTGTGAATTTGTATGATTACTTCACCAGGAGAAATTTTAGAATTAAAGTTTACTTCCAGAAAGGCTGTTCTGGCACATACACTGTAACTGTGCAATATGTTCCCCAGTCATCTCCAACTTTATTAACTTCTGAAAAAGCTCAGCCAGGTTTACGGGGATAAAAGGACATCTCTTTTTAGTTTCAGTCTGCACTTTTCCCACTGTATAAAAATTCTGTAAAATAAATGGATTTGGCACTATGGGCTCACTAGGATTTTTAGGGTTTTACAACCTCAAAATTTTATGTCTACTTCAAATAATGTCTCCTTCAAACTACATAGGAATAACTTTTGAAAAAAAGGATCTAAGGGGTGATGTTTGTACACAGATGCCGGCTGTTCCTAAGACCCAAAGCAAAATGCGACTGCACCACATTTGAAAGCCCGTGCAAGTTATGACAATGTATCACTTATAACAATACCTTTGATGGGGATCAGATACAACCAGCTGAAAACTTGGCCAAAAGAATATCTCTGTGACTTTGCTTTTAAATGAAAACAAGAGGTGACACAATGTGTCCACCAAGGTATCCGTTTAAGAGCTTGTTTGTAGAATACGTATTTAAGTAAGTCTACAATAGGTCATTTTTAATGATTTTTTGTTTTATTTAGAGAGAGAGTGCACGTGCAGATGCATACAAGTGGGAGAAGGGCAGAGAGAGGGAGAGAGAAAGAAAGGGAGAGGGAGAGGGAGAGGGAGAGGGAGAGAGAGAGAGAGAGAGAGAGAGAAAGAGAGAGAGAGAGAATCTCAAGTAGGCTCCATACTCAGCACAGAGCCTGACATGGGGCTTGATCTCACAACCCTGAGATCATGACCTGAGCTGAAATCATAACCAACTGAGCCACCCAGGCTCCTATAACAGATTGTTTTTAGTAATAAATTATTTGTCCTGTCAGTTTTTTAATTATAAGAGATTCATATTACAATGCACAGTAAAAACACTATGAAGTCTTCTGGATATTCTTTTGAGGACTAAGGTTTGACAGAAATCTAGTCTGATTTAATGCTGGTGTGTATCATGGGAATTATTTAATGTTTGTTTATGCATCAGTGGGACAGGAAGAAAACTGCAGAAAATAGTTCCTGTTCTTTCCATTCCTCACGTCTATCACTTTAAATGATTCTGAGCTCTACTTGTGTGGATAATGGTTCCTGTTGAGTGATGGTTACATCTGTAAAGTTGGATAATTTTCTAGGACTTAATGAACTGTTCAGCACATGGCTGTGACATTAAGTGCAGTACCCTGATGTTTGGCTCTATTTAAAATTGATTTCACATTGAAATGTGTCTCTCTATTTCTATTCAAAAATAACCCAGATGGAAAATGGATGGAAGCTGCAATTTTGTGTGTGTGTGAGAGAAAATGGCTGTGCTCTAGGCCCCAATATTATCTTTGAGAACATTTCCTAATAAAATCAATCAAGGTTTTTTGTGGTGCTTTATACTATATTATCTGTGTTTGCCACTGGGACAACGTGAAAATGATTGTTCAAGGACAACTGCTTCTCTAAGACGCTTTGAAAATTGTCAGAAAAATAAAAGCACCTAAGAATATATTTAACACGAAATGCATAGGATCAGCACTAAAAAGTTAAAATAAAACTCTAATGATTACTGAAGAGCAATGACCCCAATAATGAAAACCTTAGAGCTTTATTAAAGAAAAATCCGAAAAGAATTTGAAAAAACTGAAGCTTATACATTGTTCTTCAACAGGATGACTCAACACTATGAATATGTCCATTCTTTTTACATTAATCTATAAATCTATTGTGTCCTCAACAACAACAAAAAACTTGAAGAGAATGTGAATAAGTATTCTCAAGTTCATGTGGAAGAGTAAATGTTTAAGAGCAGCCAAAATTATTCTGCCAAAGAATATTGATTTGGGAAGTGGGGTGGCAAGAAGCAGTATTCAAGTGCCCAGCTACAATTAAAGCGGTGTCACGCTGGGACAAGTAAGCAAACTACATTATCATGTAGTGGAGAGACTACAGGTAAAGTGAGGATTTATAGCCTTGTGATGTGTCATAAGGAGGCACTGCATGTCAGAGAGGCAGAGAATACTGCAGATCATTTAGTTCTGGATCAACTGGTAGGTTGGGAGGAAAAGTTAAGAGTCGCTACCTCATTTCTTACATGAAAATAAGCTACCGAGGTTAAATGTAAAAAGCAATATCAAGAACTAGAAGAACATATAGTATTTGATCTTGGGTTGGGGAAACCATACGAAGCATGCAAGAAAAGGAGGGGGAGAAAACCTGTTAGATTTAATTAGTAAGAATTGAAGTTTCCCACAAATACTCTCAATATGATTTGAAGGCAACTGACAGATCAGATTTGCAACCAATGTGACAAAAGAATTAGCCTCTTATATACTTACGTTACTTATAAATCATTCAAAGAAAGGGAAACATTTCAACAAAATGGGCAAAGGACACGAATAGGCTAGGTAATTTCCAGTGGAACAATTACAAGAACAATATGGCTAATGAACATTTTTTTTAAAAACCCTCAAAAAATGCAAACTAAAATAATGAACTTCCATTTGAAATCCAACAAATTGGCAAAGATTAAATAAAATAATAGAACCCAGTGATGGTAGAGACAGGAGCAATGAGCCCTCTAAAGCATTACTCATGATAACAGCAAGAAGTTAGAGGGTAAAGGAAACAGCACATTTCCTTTGATTTGAAATTCCATAGTAAGGATCTAGTTAAGGAAACAATTAAGAAATTAAATCAGATTTTGTCTACGAAAATACCCACCTCATTTATTTATTTTAAAGACTTTATTTTTAAGTGATCTCTACACCCAATGTGAGGCTTGAGCTCGCAGTCCTGAGATCAAGGGTCGCAGACTCCACAACTGAGCCAGCCAGGCATCCCTATACCACTTTTTCATATCTGTGAAAAACCTGCCTATCAACGAGGTCTTATTATGTAGAAGAATTACAGCATATTCATATGATGTAACACAATGCATCATTAAATGTTATAGAGGAATACTTAATGACACAGAAAAGTGTGTGTAACATTATTTAAATAATAAAGAACTTCATAGGACTGTAAGATTCTAATTATGTTTTAAAAAAGAAATACACAATAGTAATATATATGTACAGAACAAAGTGGAATGATATACAGCAGATGTTAAAATTGCTAGCTCTGGGCAGTGGGATTACAGATAATTTAATTTTCTTTTCTTTACATTTTTTTTACTATTTATTTTTGAGAGAGAGAGAGAGTGTGAGCACGAGTCGGGGAGGGGCAGAGAGAGAAGGGGACAGAGGATGCGTCGCGGGCTCTGTGCTGACAGCCCAATGTGAGGCCCGAACTCACAAACCATGGGATCAGGACCTGAGCCAAAGTCGAACACTTAATGGACTGAGCCACCCAGGCGACCCGATGAATTTAATTTTCTCATTGCTCACCTGTATTTGCCAAATATTCTACAACAAAAATACGTTGTAATCAAAACCACCTACACCTTTTTAATTATACCTTTAGAAAGTTATAAAGAAACTCACCACTCTAAAGAGAATACTTCAGGGGCGCCTGGGTGGCGCAGTCGGTTAAGCATCCGACTTCAGCCAGGTCACGATCTCGCGGTCCGGGAGTTCGAGCCCCGCGTCGGGCTCTGGGCTGATGGCTCAGAGCCTGGAGCCTGTTTCCGATTCTGTGTCTCCCTCTCTCTCTGCCCCTCCCCCATTCATGCTCTGTCTCTCTCTGTCCCCAAAATAAATAAACGTTGAAAAAAAAAAATTTAAAAAAAAAAAAAAATAAAGAGAATACTTCAGTTCCCATGGAACTGAAAAGACATTTGTTTCTAGCTTACACGAAGAAATATTTGCTTCCTCATATATGCTGCAGTAGGCAATCAATGGGTTAATTAACAGGGTACTAATTTTAATCTCTTCTGCACGAAACAAAACAAATTAACATTAGAAGCTAATTGAAATATCAATGGTTTGGGAAAAAAAAAATTACTGGCAAAACAATTAGTAACAAAAGCAATAAAAACTGTTAAGTAGTATTGACAGTCAGATTTTGAGGGATGGATTCGCTGAGCTCCTGGGGCAGAGAGGAGCAGAATGACCCCTCTCTGGAACTGAAGCTTATCTTGCTTCTCAAAAGCCAGAATCTGGACGGCGAGGTACCAAGGGAGTGGCTGGCAGCATTTTCAGGGAGCGAAGGACTCATTATGCGCCTATCTACAAGTGAACCCGTTTCCAAGCTCAACCACTCATGCCAGAAAAACTTAAAACAGCAGTGCTGTGAAGCATAGTACGCTTTCCCCAAATAGCTTAAAGCTTAATCAGGGACACTCGCTGCCCCTCGCTGTGGAGGCCACAGTGAAAACCCATCTCGGCAGATACAGCTCTAGAATCATGGAAACGTGGGCTTACTGTAAAGGTCTTGGGATGGAAGAATGGTCAGGATCTTCTATTGACCATGAGCAGAGTGACGGGATCTGAGCTAGGCTCTAGAAGGATCGCTCAGACCACCTAGACTAAAGGGGCTGGGGTGAGACTAGTTAGAGCCCAGCACCAGAAAGTTCTCAGAAACATTAACCCGACGAAAAGACTCCTTTAGGGGCATACAGCCCTTGCTTCCCAGCCCAGTGTTCTCTTAGCTTGACCACAGATTAGTTTAAAACTCACATCTTCTTGGAGGAGATCAGGAATCTTTCATGTCTGCAGCTGAAGTTTCCACACTTTACTATCAGTAGTCACTGACACCCTCCTTTAACAATTTTTCTTACATCCCTGTATTATTGGGACTATTACAATTTTTAAAAATGGACTTACTTTAAAAACCTTAAATAGACACAGATGGGTTGACCCAACCTGGTCCTAAATCAATGAATAAATTTAAAATGCTATTTGTCTCAATTACACATAAAAATAATAAAAACAGGGGTACCTGGGTGGCTCAGTCAGTTGAGCGTCTGACTCTTGAGTTTGGCTCAGGTCATGATCCCAGGGTCATGAGTTCAAGCCCCATGTCAGGTTCCATGCTGGGTGTTCTCTCCCTCCCTCTGCCCCTCCCCTACTCATCTTCTATCTCTCAAAAGATAATAATAAAAAACTATTAAAATGGAGAATGTTTATGCCCCAGATAAAGTAATTTCTAACACTACTGGTGATTCACATCTCATATTCTGGGAGATGCTGTTTTAGACGAAGAATCTGGGGGATGATATGACTGCTAAGGGCAGGAGGTGGGGCTGGGTTTCAGCAAACACCACAGTGAAACCATGTAAGAAGGACACAGCTTTGGACGGCCCACCTGAAGCTCTGCAGCCGAAGTCCTTGGGCGAACCGGCCAGCTTGGTATTCTTCCCCATCCATTACTGAAGGGACTGTCTCTGTGTCCTGTACAATGACAGCCATTTCACTGTCACGCTTCCCCAGCATGCTTCGGTCGTTTATGTTGGCAGAGCCTATAAGGAGAACCAGTGACATGGGACAATATTCTCGTCATAGCAGACATGGTTGGTTGCCCTCCCCACTCAATTCTTCCTTGCTAAGAAAACCTTACTTTTGTTCAGGCTATCAAGAGATGCTGAGTTTTAGGAAGAGGAGGCCCGCCCTAACTCAGGCATGAGTCTTGATCAATCTAAGCCAGCCATGGTAATTTTAATGATTTTTGCCCGTGACTGGTTTAGGAATGAGCACTTGACACGATTGTAGCCAGTGTGACATGAAGAAAAGTCTGCAGGGGCTTCTGAGAAAGTGTATCTCCTTCTTATAAACAGACACCAGCCTGGAATGTGGTCTCTTCCAGCCTTTGGATATTCTGGTTTGAATGTTGGATAAAGACATGATGCCAGAAGCTGCTGCAGCCATTTTATAACCAAGAGGGGACAAGCAGACAAGTTGAAGATAGCAGAGCAGAATGAAGAAAAACTCTGGGTCTTCAAGCCACTGAACTAGCCAACTTTGTTGCCTTTTGGTGTGTAGAGTAATACATTTTCCTTATTGTCTCACACAATTCTAGCTGAGTTTTCATCTGGTGGCTCAAAGGATTCTAACTGATGTAATCATTAAGCACACGAAGAGAAAAGACACACCAGTTCAGAGTTCAGCCCAGTCAGCTTTTAGACTTAAGAATCAGACTCTGCAGAGTCTGATTACTTAACTCATGGTCATATACTTATGAATGTCAAACCCCAGAGTAGCCTCACAACTGAGAGAGTCCACTCTCAAATACGGATTATCATTAGTGGCTTTGGATTTAACATTCTCTTGCCTAACTTGTGTGGTATGCGAACAGCTTCTATCAACTTCTTTCCATGCTATTTTGAAATCCAAAGGAGCTGAGAATGTTGACTTTCACATGTGAAGGGCGAGTATTTTAATATTAGTTCAACCTGTGCTTTCTCCACTCCTCTGCTGTGTATTCAGAAACCCCAGCACGTTTTTCTGCATTCATCACTATGGATTCATGTTTTTGAATCCTTGAGATGGCCTACAAACTACAGAAGGAACCTGACCTTTTCTCTTCCTCTTCCCCTAGTCACACATGCCACTGCTTCTGCAGACACGGAGAAGGGTTGGACTGAACAGGAGCAGAGGCTACCCTCTGTGATGGGGACAGTCAGGGTATAAGGTGATAGCAGCCCCGCCCTGAGACCAAATGGCAGCATGTTGTACATGAGGAAAAGCTGGACCCTTCCTAAAGAGATTTTACTGCCATTTGCCACAATATCATCATGTAGTTAATACGGAAGTCTATGATAACTACGGAGGTGAATGGTGGTCCCATGGGGACCCTGGGTGACAAAGAAAGGATGGAGCAAGTACTTCACAGAAATTTGGGAGCACTATGGAGCTCTGTAAGGTGGGAACCATCGACACACTTTGTTTTGTTAGCAACAAATAGTCTTTTATGCATGTACTTACATTTTGATTTTTCTGTAAAATTTGTAGCCATATCCTTGGGCTTCACAGTTGGCTCAGCATTAATTTGGACAGAGTCATTTAACCTTTTCCAGCTTTAATATGATCTTTCATAAATCAAGATCATAATACAGATCTTGTAGGGTTCTTGTGAGAACTAAGTAAGACTATGTGAAAGAATTCAGTAATCTATAAACTGCTCTACAATGTTTTTTTATGTTTATTTATTTTGAGAGAGAGAGAGAGAGACAGAGAGAAAGCATGAGTGAGGGAGGGGCAAACAGAGAGGGAGAGAGACAGAATCCCAAGTAGGCTCTGCACGGTCAGCACAGAGTCCGACTCGGGGCTTGATCTCACGAACCGTGAGATCATGACCTGAGCTGAAATCAAGTGTTGGCCGCTTAACCGACTGAGTCACCCAGGTGCCCAAAACCATTCAATTTTTAGAGAATGACCTTTTTCTAAGTCTGCTTTTTAGAAAACATTTTAAACATTGTGATATATAGCAAAATACAAAAGAATATATGCAAACATGTATGTACAAGTTAAATATGCATATATGCACAATTTAAATGTATCCATATGTAGATAATCTTTTGAGATTTGCTTCTTTCATTCAGTTTTATGTCTTTGGGATTTATCTGCGTCTAATAGTAATGCATTATTTTCCTTGAATGAGCACAGCAGGACTTATTTATTCATTCTACTGTTGATGGATGTTTTGGGTTATTTTTAGTGTTTTTCTATGATGCACAAACACTCTACATAGCGATCTGTTTCCTGTTGTGCACACGTGGGAGTTTACCAGGGCTCCATAGGAGTGGCGTCCCTGGTGCTCCAGCTTTGTCAATACCTGGATTGTCCAACTTTTACATTTTTAAAAGCGGTTCTTTGTGTCATATTAATGCAGATGAACGTCTTTTCCTATGTTTATGGGCCTCAGGTATGTCCTCTTTGGTGACATGCCTATACAATTCCTTTGCCCGTTTTCCTTTGGATGTTTTTTCTTATTGATTTATGGTAGTATTTTGTAGGTTTTGAATATTGTGTTGCCATTATCCTTTTTTCAGTTTATGGCTTATGTTTTTATTCTCTTTAATAGTGCCTTTTAATGAATAAGGTTCTGAATTTTAATGCAGTTGGGTTTACCTGTCTTTTCCTTTTTGGTTTGTGTTTTAAAAAGTGTCTTGGGGCGCCCGGGTGGCTCAGTCGGTTGAGCATCCGACTTCGGCTCAGGTCATGGTCTCACGGTTTGTGGGTTCGAGCCCAGCGTCGGGCTCTGTGCTGACAGCTCAGAGCCTGGAGCTTACTTCAGATTCTGTGTTTCCTCCTCTCTCTGCCCCTCCCATGTTCATGCTCTGTCTCTCACTGTCTCCCAATAAAAAATAAACATTTTTTAAAAAATAAAATAAATAAAAAGTGTCTTGTTTGAGAAATTGTGGATCTTTCTATGGGAGGCAGAAAAATGGCCCCCAAAGATGACTGTGTTCTAATCCCCAAAGCCTAGGAATATGTTATGTTACACAGAAAAGGGGAATTAAGGTTGTTAATCAGCTGGCCGTAAAGCAGGGTGATTATCCAGGTGGACCCAACACAGTCCCAAGAGTATTTTTTTTTAATTCTTTCTGTTTTTAATGTTTATTTTTGAGTGTGAGAGAGAGAGCGCATGTGTGAGTGAGGGGCAGGGAAAGAGAGGGAGACGCAGAATCCGAAGCAGGCTCCAGGCTCTGAGTTGTCAGCACAGAGCACAACGTGGGGCTCGAACCCATGAACCACGAGATCATGACCTGAGCCGAAGTCGGACGTTCAAGCGACTGAGCCACCCAGGCACCCCTCACAAGGGTCTTTAAAAGTGAAGAGGATTCAGAGGGACATGTAATTAGAGAAGTTTGGGCTGAGACTTTTGGGAACTCTCGGAGAGAAACAAAGTTGCTGCTTCCAAGGATAGAGGAAGAGGGCCACTGACAGACTCTAGCACTGGAAAAGGCAAGGAATTAGCTTCTCTCTTGGAGCCTCCAGGAAGGAATGTAGCCCTGCTGACACCCTCATTTTAGCCCAGTGAGACCCACGTTGGACTTCTCATCTACAGAACTGTTGGGTAATAAATGACCACTAAGTTTGTAGTCATTTGTTTTAGCAGTCACAGACAACTAATTCACCAATTCTACTCTGTTTTAGCTGATTTGTTTTATCTCTCTTTTTTTAATGTTTATTCATCTCTGAGAGACAGAGAAAGACAGAGTGTGAGCAGGGGAGGGGCAGAGAGATGGGGAGACACAGAATCTGAAGCAGGCTCCAGGCTCTGAGCTGTCAGCACAGAGCCCAACACGGGGCTCAAACCCACAAACCGTGAGATCATGACCTGAGCCGAAGTCGGATGCTTAACCAACGGAGCCACTCTGGTGCCCTAGCTTGTTTTAAAGGAAACCTGATTCTTCTACGGAGTCAACATGCACTACTCAGTACTTTTTACCCACTTGTGTTCTCTGTTCTTCCAGTTCAGAATTTCTCAGCTTGGACTGCATATGAGTGGCACCCACAAGGCTTTTAAAAATACTGGTGCCAAAAAAAAAAAAAAAAAAAATACCTTGATGCCTGTGCCCCAACCAGACCAATTAATCCTGGAATTTCCAGAAATAGGAACCAGTTTTCCCCCAGTACCCCTCCATCCCTTTATCCACTAAGGCACCTTTTTTAGGGGATCCATTTTACAGTAAATTGTAGATACGGATAAACGTCCCCCCAAATTTTATACATAGATTTTATTTGAGAGAGAATAGGAGAGAGAGAGAATCTTAAGCAGGCTCCACGCTCAGTGCAGAGCCCGACACAAAGCTCGATCCCATGACCCTGGGATCGTGACCTGAGCTGAAATCAAGAGTCTCAACCGACTGAACCACCCAGGCACCCCACTGATCTGTATTTTTAAAGCCCCCCAGTCAACTCTAATGCAGCCAGGGTTGGGATCTGTGGGATTAGGCTAAGTGTAGGCAGCCATTCAACTACATACTTTCCTCAGCCACTCTCAAGCCTGTCCTCTCAGGACTGATACTCATTACTTCTACATAGTTTCCCACCTACCAATCTCATTGACGCCTCTGGACCCTCTGACTCCCGCTCGGCAATACCCACTATGACGTTTCTGGTGTTAGGTGGAAAGAACACCTCCCTCCCCTTAGACCTTGAGCCCTGTGGGGCAGTGGCATTGTTTGATTCAAGTCTTATGTCTCCCCATTGTGCTCTGTAGTGGATTACACACACACACACACACACACACACACACACACACACACACACATTTCATTTAGTCAACACGATACTCTAATTCTAGTTAAGGAGAGCCTTGTTTTGTTTAGGAAAGCAAACAAAATGTTAGTTTGGTTAAGTGCCAATATTAAGATGGATTAGAAAAGTGGACTTGGTCACAGATTTCATGAGCAGCAGGGGCACTTAGGGCAAGGGATAATTAAAACTCCGCACAGAAGAGATCTGTAGTGCAGGAAAACAAGTATTTCCTTGTGAGGAATATGTGAGAATAAAAATTAGATGTTTTTCTTCTGTCAATTGTTCAATAACCCTGGCGTACTTTTGCCATGTTAGAAACTTTAGCCACAGGCTACTTTAACCTCTTTTAAGCTTTTAAATACTTGCTTAACACCTGTAAGTTATTTTCAACCTAACTTCTCAAACTCCTCTCTGAGAATTTGAAATACTGTTCTCTGTGTTATGAATTTAGAGCAGCAACAAACCTGCTTCTCTTAGAGTTTCCCCTGAGACAGAGAACACAAAGTATCTTTGGATTTTCTGTGGGGAAATCTGTTTTGCCCTTGGGGAAAGAGAAAAATCCAGCCCCTAAAGACTAGCAAGTAAGACCTCTTCAGACTCCCAAGGCCACTACTTTGGTTTCAAGAAAATGGGTAAGAATTATGTGCAAGACGGATTATTGCTAGCCTAAATAAACGGTAGCCTTGGAAAATTCACAGAACTTTCTAGAAAATAAGTCAGTTAAAAAACTCAACAAATCTATTTAATCATTAGCTCTGTTACTGCAAAGTACTCTTCATCTATACTTTTATTTAAAGTACAGCAGGCTGAAAGCCAAAATGAGCTTTAAAAGGAAAAAATGTACATCTGTCAATTTTAACTTCCAGACTTCTGAAATCTTGCTGAAGCAATCAACTGAATTTTATTTGGCTTTGTTTGTTTGTTTTTCCATTTCAGCAAACATCAGTACTCCTCCTCACCAACTGTCATTGACAAATTTAATATGAAAATATTCTGAGATTGCCTTCTGAAGAGCAAGGCCTGAGTCGCTTGGGGAAAATAAGAGAAACCTTGTTTATTGGGGGAATAGGAAAGACAATAAATCCCTGACGAGCTTTGATCCTAAGAGAGCAACAGAAAGAAGACACAGATATTTTTCCAAATGCCCTGGGTAAGTATTAAAAGAATGTGTGTGTGTGTGTGTGTGTGTGTGTGTGTGTGTGTGTGTGTGTGTCTACACATATATATGTATCACCACACTGTGGTCTATACATTTTCTGGTTTCAGAATTACTTTTTCTGTTTTTTCAACTCATATTGCAGAGAAGACAGTCTCATTATTCCTAGATATGAAGTTTTGTTTTTTATCAGTGGACGATAGGGATGGAAAAGGCATATTTACTGCCAAAAGATTTCAAAACACTCTACAACATTTAGTTTCTCAAAGAATAGGGAAGTACCTTATTATAGTGGAGAAAATACATTTTATACATTTTTTCCTGGAAATTTATTTTCTTGAGTTTTTATTTAAGTTCCAGTTAGTTACCATACAGTATAATATTAGTTTCAGGTGTACAGTTTAATGACTCAACACTTCCATACATCACCCAATGCTCATGACAAGTGAATTCCTTGATCCTATCACCTATTTAACCCGTGCCCCCACCCACCTCCCCTAGGGTAATCATCAGTTTGTTCTCTACAGTTAAGAATCTGTTTCTAGGTTTGCCTCTCTGTCTCTCTGTCTCTCTCTTGTTTTTCCCCTTTGCTCATTTGTTTTATTTCTTAAATTCCACACATGAGTGAAATCATATGGCATTTTCTTTCTCTGATTTATTTCACTTAGTACATGTAGATATATATATATATAGATAGATAGATAGATAGATAGATATGTGTGTATACATATATATACATATATATACACATATATACACATATATATATACATACATGAGAGAGAGAGACAGAGAGCTAGCACTTCTTTATATATATATATATATATATATATATATAGTACTTCTTTATCCATGCATCAGACAATGGACAGTTGGGCTGTTCATTTTCCCTCCCCATGTATTCCCCTCCAGCCCCCAAAATCTAGGTACTTAGATTCAAAATAAAAATAAGGAGGTAATAAAGAATTAATGAGAACAACTGATTACTATACTGCTGGGTTAAACCACTGCTCTGGATACTGTAATTTGCACAATGGTTATTTAGTTGCTCTGTGCCTTGGTTTCTTCACAGATGAAAACAGAGATTATTAGAAAGGACACAAGTGAAAAAGACTGCTCCAGAAATGTTTTAGATAACATGTTACAGTCCCTCTCAACTGCAAAGGAATCTTGGGAGGAAGAGAAAGAAGGATTTTTGCATGAAGTCAACCAGCAAGCAACACAATTAGAGACCATGTACTTACCAATAATAACAGTGTTGTCATCAGCAATTAGCAACTTGCTGTGGACATAGATGAGCTCAGTGACTAGGTTTCCTTCAAGCTCTGCATGCGTTCTAAGGCCACAGAATGATATGTAATTTATCCACTGATTGCCAACTATAAAGTAAAAAAGAAAGTATTCAAATGAATATGACCTAGCTCAATAAAGGCACATTACATTTTACTGTTTTTCAAAACAAATATACTCATTAAATAGGTGGTTAAGAATAGATTGTATAGTGTGTGTGTGTGTGTGTGTGTGTGTGTGTGTGTGTGTGTGTGTATAATATCAGAACTCACCCAGGATCTATTTTTGCTATCAGAGGAATCTTGTACTATTAATATGGATGGATACACATTAAAAAACCATACTGGAGTGTTTGCTATGAATTACTTTTTCTGAGGCAGTCAAAAACATATCAAATGTGAACATGTATTTTAATGATTGGATGAGCAACTACTAACGAGTGATAATTAAAGCAGAGCCAGAGTAGATAACCAAGACATCAGTGTCACATTTGCATCTACCTTGGTTCACACTTGCTGCAGCTTAAATCAGATGCAAAAATATTAATGCCTAAACTACTTGATATAGACATAGTTTGCAGCATTTTCAACACACAGCAGCAGTTAAATTTTATAGACTTTGTGTAAATAAAAATGTTGGCAATTGAATAACACTCCTTCTAAATCATTAAAATCAGGAAATGAAAGAACCTAACGACATTTGACTTTGGGGAATTTTCTCCAGAGCAAGCAGTACCAGGTTTGTACTTTAAAATGCTGCCCTCTCATCACATGAAGGCCATTCGTGTGATAAGAAGAAATGCATTCCATACCAAGCCAACCCATAACCATTATCCTGGCATGAATGTCAGTCACACAATTTTATGGTCCTTCTCCCACACAGCAGTTGTCCTGGATAAGGAAAGTCTTATACTAAGAATAAATGGAGCAGAGCAAAACCATCACGAATTCTAATAGAAAGAGAATATAATTTTTCTCCTTTAAGAGAATCTGAAGCATTCTAACAGAAACAATGGCAGTTCATGTTCTGTTTACTGAAGTTTCCATGTATTACTGATGCTTTCTATTATCCTGTTGATGTTACTCGGTATTTCTAGTAAATATGAGGGTCTCGGAAAGAAATTCATTCATAGGTTATATAGAGAGATTGGTCCATTTACAGATAACCCTTCCCTTATATATGTAAATAATATTGTAGCTTTGTTTGCCAAGAGTTGATGTGTTGATGTACTAGTACATGATGTGTAAGAGATTCGTTCCTAAAAAGTTTCACGTACATAAGATTTTGTAAATAAATTTCTTCCCCATTTGTTAATGTTATATTGGAAAGATGGCTCATCTAAAGCATCAACTCCTGAAACCTCTGATCCAGGAGAAAGAAGTATTTCCTCTTTTAAGCCTATCATACACATAAAATTCCTGGAAAATATTTCTAACATAACACCTAATATATTATTTTACATTCATTTAATCCTCCATTTCTTCTACTCTTATGGAGGTCTTATACATTTTTGTACCCGTATCATTGCATAGTGCTAAAGGAAGGTGAATAAATGAGTGAATGGATAAATGGATAAATGGACAGTCAGGTGACAGCTAATATTTTAGCTTTTGGTATCATCAATTTATTTTCCTGAAGCTGGCTCATGATCTAAAATTTTAAGATGTAAAGCAGATTTTTAAAGGAATCATGGAGAAAATTCCTTGCTAGAGTAAGGTTTTGCAGTAACTTCCCATAAAAAATCCACATTAAGCTATATGGTAGGTCAATGGTTCTCAGTGTGCATAAAGACTGCCTCTGTGAGGACCTCTCAGAAATGGAATCTGGAAACCCTCCCCAGAGGTTCTGAGTCAGTAGAAATCTATAATCCAATAAGTGCCTTAGGGGATATCATTCTTTTGGGGGTTTTTGTTTTGGTTTTTGGGGGATATCATTCTCTGAATGACACTGTTGCAGAGCTTTGGCATTTATGGATTTAACACTAGTGGTACACATTCAGAAAATGATACACCATGCCAAAGTGAGATGCATTCCAGTGGTGCAAGTCTGCTCAGTATGAGGACATCCATTAATATAAAACATGATATTGATCAATCTGGGGAGAAAAATCATACGATTATTATAACAGATGCTGAAGAGCTTTTTACACAATTCAGCACCCATTCTGGATAAAAATAATGAAGAAAACAGAAAATGAATCCTTTCTTAACATGCTTAAAACTATATAATATATATATATATGTATTATACAAATATGTGTGCATGTGTATAATATTTTCAATACTATTTAACATTGCCTTGGAGGTATCAGCTAATGTATTTAGATAAGAAAAATCACATAAGTATAACCATCTCCATTTCCAGATAATATGATAGTATACCTGGGGAATCAATGATAAAAATATCTCAAATGATGAAAAAATTAAATATGACAATAGGATATAAATTAACATATAGAAATCAATAGCCTTCATACATACAAACAATGACCATTTAGAGGATAAAAATCAGAGAAACTGTTGTTCACAATGGCAGGAAAAAAGATAAAACACAAAGATAAACAATAAGCTTATCATCAGGTGTCTGAAATCTTTATGAAGAAAAAATTAAAACACTATCAAAAGACACAAGAATAGATTTGAGCGAATAAAGACACCCTTGTTCTGGGATAGAACAATTCAACATTAAAAAGATGTCAACTCTCTCCATCTTAATTTATAAATTTAACATAATCTCAGTAGAAATACCAACCTGTTTTTATGGACCTAGAAAACTTAATATTATAATTCATACAGAAAAAGAAACATCCAAGAATGGCTATGATAAAAGCTGGAAAAGAAAAACTATGAGGGGGCATTAACACTATCTGATATTAACACATACTATAAAGTCTGTATAATTAAAACAATGCTGCACCAGCATATGAAAAGACAGTTAAAACCACTGAATTCAATAGAAAGCACATACAAAAACACATACAAAAATTTTTGCGTATGATAAAAGGTGGCATCTCAAATGATAAAGACTTTTACATAAAGATCCATAGCTTATAAATAAAAAGTCTACTATCATTGCATAGCTCTTTGAAAAAAGAAAAATTATATACATACCTCATACCAATCACAAGAATAAACCCCAAATGGACCAGAAATAGAAATGCAAGCATATGAAACGATACAAGTGTTAGAAGAAAACAGAGTGAATTCTTATATAACCTGAGTGTAAAGAAGTCTTATAACTACCTAGAGACAATAAAAGAAAAACACCAATAACTTTGGCTAGATTTAAAAAAAAAAAAACAAACACATGACACAAAACACCACAAGCAAAAAAAAAAAAAAAAAAAAAAAAAAGACAAAGCAGGAGAAGGTATTTGCGGTAAGTATATATCACAGATAAAGAGCTAAGAAGTCCAAACCTATAATGAACTCTTAATAACTTAAGGGATAAAAAGATCAAAATCTTGATGGAAAAAATGTGCAAAAGACATAAATAGACAATTCACACACACAAAAAGATACACTTGAAAAGATATTCTTCCTCATAACAGAAATACAAAACTATACTGAGAAACCATTTCTTACCTATGGTATTGGCAAAAAACAACACATTCTGTCAGTGAGACTGGGTTGAAGCAGGTTCTCTCATATACTGGTGGTGCAAAACCACATTGATACAAATTGGTGGTGGGGGGGAGGATTTGGCAATATTTAACACAAAGTATATTTTAAAAATTATTTTATTTTATTTATTTTTTCATCATGATAAAGTGTACTCTTTAATCCCCATCACATATTTTACCCATCCTCCTATCCGCCTCCTCTTTGGTAACCATCAGTTTGTTCTCTATAGGTAAGAGTCTTGTTTCTTGGTTTGTGGCTCTTTTTTTTCCTTTGCTCATTTGTTTTATTTCTTAAATTCCACCTATGAGTGAGATCATATGGGCATTTGTTTTTCTCTGGCTGACTTATTTCACTTAGGATTAGCAATCCCACCCTAGAAATTTACTGTAAATATACACTTCCAACAAATAAGAATATATATGGACAAGGTTATTCATTGCATAACTGTGACTGAAACATACTGAAAACAATCTAAATGTCCACCCAGAGGGGAATGATTGAACGACTATGGCAAATCTATACGTGGAAGACCATGCAGATGTCAAAATAAATGAAGAGCTCCATGAATTGATATGGGAAAAGTAAGAATATATGCATTATATCTGCTCATTTGTACAAAAAGAAACACTGTAAGAATATTCTAGAAACTGACAAAATTGGCTACAGATAGCAGATGTAAGGGAAATAGGGTAGAGAAGATGGGTGGGGAGAAAACTGACACAAAGTATAGGGAAGTGATATTTATCTTAGTATGTCATTTTTATGGTTCTGATTATTGGAAGTATATTGCACACACTCAAAAAAATCAAGAAAAATATAGAAAAAAACCTCTAAAATAGAGCAGACTAAAGCAAATGAATCTAACTGTATTTCAAATTAATAATATAATCCAAGTAAATTTTGAACACTAACATTTGAGTATATACCATTAGGCTAAAGACAAAAAGAACTATAAACAAATATTGAATTTTGGGGAATAGATTCATTTTTCATAGTAGTATGGGATAGCAATTCTAAAACTATTTTCTGTGTATTATAGGATTGAGGAAATACATACATTGTAGATAAAAGGAGCCAGGTTTCTCACTGTGAGAGAAAGGAGTTTTAAAAATAGAAAGAGAGATATCCAGAAAGAACTCTGTGGTGTGGGACTGGAACTGGAAGCCTTAGCGTGGAGACAGACAGATGGACAAACAGATATATTTATGGGTGATAGACAGGTAATGTGTATACCATAGGTCTTAAAGCAATGACATCCCGGTAGCAATGATCATTTCTAGCACCAGGATTTTCGTTTCTAAATGTCACTTTCCACTAGAAGAATCTAGGTTTCTTGAAGGAATGGCTGATTCTAGGGCTAATTCTGGGAATATACAAGAAGAGTATAGAACTCTTCTTGTGCCACCAAGAAAAAAAGGCTGATGGGAACATATCAAAAGCACAGATGAGCCAACTTATAAAGGTACTCACTGGCCAAACCTGTGCAAGCTGGGCATTAAAATTATATTCACTAAATAAAATAAGAATCCATAAGTCCATACCAATGCAAATACATAAATAAATACATAAATACATGCATTTTTGCTATAAAGGACACCAGTAATTCAACTGGCAAAATTTCAATAAGGTGTACAAATAAGATAATAATATTATATCAATGTTAATTTCATTAATTTGATAATGGAATTCTACCTGCTTTTTTTAATGTCTTTTTTTTTTTCAGAAACACATACTCAAATATTTAGGGGTAAATGGGCATTATAGCTGCAACTTACATATCCTAAGATATATATGATATGGTATCATATCATATTTTATTATATATATATACACACATATATATACATACATATATATATAATAAGAAATGTTCTTAAGAGAAAAACCCATCTGTCTACGAATCTAACTATTATCAAAGAATGACAAAACAAAGAAGGTAAAAGGTTAACATTTGGGTAATCAGGATGAAGAGTATACGGCAGTTCTAGAAGGCCTTCTGTAAGTCTGAAATTATTTTAAAATAATTTTTTAAAAAGATTAGTGATACTGACTAGCTTAGCAGCCTGAAGGTTTAAGACATGTAATAAATGGAATTTTTGAAGGCGCAGATTTGTGTCATCCCATAGCAAGGCTGGAGAGTATCTGCAATGTATCAATTAGCAGGACAGCCTTGCAGCCCACGATCCATACTACTTTCCATTCTTCCTTGCCTATGAAATAACGCCTGTGAAGTGATAAAAACTTTGTTTCTTTGCAAAAAATGCTTCTCATGGAATAAAAAAACTAAAGGTTAGGACCAGTAACAGAACCCAAAAGGAAAGATCAGGGTCCTAGCCAGAAAGTGGACATTTTATGTTTTTCTAAGTTTATTTATTTATTTTGAGAGAGAAAGAGAGAGAGGGCATGAGCAGGGCAGTGGCAGAGAGGGAGAGAGACAGAATCCCAAGCAGGGTTCACACTGTCAGCACGGAGCCCGACGTGGGACTCAAACCCATGAACTGTAAGATCATGACCTGAGCCAAAATCAAGAGTTGGCCGCTTAACCAAGCGAGCCACCCAGGAGCCTAGGACATTTTAGATTAATACAGTGTAGCCTGTCAGGTAAAGTGGGGGCACCCATCTAATATGTGAATTATCCCACCATACATGCTATGTGAAAAAAAGAAAAAGCTATTTTGGTCAGTACTGTGTTCTATAAAGAAAACTGGCTTGGGACACTTGGGTGGCTCAGTCAGCTAAGCCTCTGACTCTTGATTTTGGCTCAGGTCATTATCCCAGGGTTGTAGGATCGAGCCCCACGTTGGGCTCTGCACTGAGTGCATAGCCTGCTTAAGATTCTTTCTCTCTGCCCCTCTCCCCTGCTCGCACGACAGGGGAGTTCACAATGTTTACTTGAAGTGTGGGGATATGCTGAGGAAACAAGTACCTTTTGAAGAAAGTATGAGAAAGCCTGGGGCATGTAGAAGCATTAATATAAAGCCATTAATAGAAAAGTATCAGGAGATTTCCAAATTATATGTCATGGAGGTATGTGAGGATCTGGAGGTTTTATATAGACTCTTAGGACATATCTGTTAGGAAGTTTGGTTTATAGATGTACCATCAAAAGATGGGAATTCAGGGGCACCTGGGTGGCTCAGTCGGTTAAGCGGCCGACTTCAGCTCAGGTCATGATCTCGCGGTCCATGAGTTCGAGCCCCGTGTCGGGCTCTGTGCTGACCGCTCAGAGCTTGGAGCCTGTTTCAGATTCTGTGTCTCCCTCTCTCTCTGACCCTCCCCGGTTCATGCTCTGTCTCTCTCTGTCTCAAAAATAAATAAACGTTAAAAAAAAAATTAAAAAAAAAAGATGGGAATTCAATACAACAGACTCTTGATGTTTGTGAGAAAGTTTTGTGAAAGGATTTCAAGAGTTGTTACAGGCTTTTGCTACTTAAAAAGCTGTAGTTCTTGTGGGGCTCCTGGGTGGCTCAATCAGTTAAGCACTGGACTTTGGCTCAGGTCACGATCTCATGACTTTTGTGAATTTGAGCCCCGCATTGGGCTTTGTGCTGTTAGCATGGAGCCTGCTCAGGGTTCTCTCTTTCTCCCTCTCTCTGTGACCCTTCCCCACTCTCTGTCTCAAAATTAATAAATACATTTTTTTTAAAAAAGTAGCACTTCATACAGGCATACTTCTAATCCTGACTGAAAACCTCTAGACCTTGTGTTAAATTATACTAAATTGGCTGCTGACATGCCAGAATACAGAAAAATTATAAAAATGATAAAGAAATTCTTTAAATTAAACACTAAATCCCTGAAGATTGGTATATATGATGATTATAGTACACTAATAGCTGCTGGTTTTCTTTTCAGGAATTTTAACATATTTATAGCAGTTTTGTTATTTCTAAAGAATTGAAACAGTACAGAACTGCAGTTATCTATACAGTTAGAGATTAGCTAGTTCATGTATTTAAAACCCACTACACATTTACGAAAACAAAACGAACAATACAACATTGTGCCTCAGAAAGGGGCGTTATGTAATTAATCTGTTCTTTATGTTTAGAGTGTGAACATTTTTCCCACTGAGATGCCTGATTTTGACTTGTTCCCAGGGTACTTGGAAATCTTTTCATAAGAGGGCTTAGCATTGAAATTACTTCTTGTGTTAAAATCCAATTTTTCCCCTGAATAGCCAAAGACAGGAAAAGGGGCCAGAGCCAAAAGAATGCTTTATAATAAGCTCAGGCATTTTTATGGTCGAGAAACTAAATAATAGGCTTATTCTGACTTTTTATTTTCCTATAACTTCACCTTTGCATTTTTTACTAGTCACTGTCAGCACTGAATGGCTTTCCCGATTTTGTTTTTGGCAATATTTCTTTTAGAGACTTATTCATTCATTATCATCTTCATTTTAAGCCATTAGAAGCAGAGACAGGGATAATGCTCTAGTAAATCTTCCCTGTCCTAGATGCAATGAGATACAACTTTGAAAGTATTTATTATTGGTAATGTACATGCCCCATGTCTAAACATGTCTCATGTTTCCAGAGAGTTGACTAGCATATCATTAGTGAAAAATTATGAAAGAGCCAACACACACACACACACAGAGTATATATTTAAATTTATCATATACTAAAAGCTTAACTCCTTATTTTCAAAGCTTCCAAATCATTTATAAATCCATATACCAAACAATCACTCCTTTAAAGTATATCATTCAGATCATTCAGTTTTTTTTTTTCAGTACCTTCACAAAGTTGTACAATCACCACCACTATCTCATTTTAAGACATTTTTAAAAAACGTTTATTATTGAGAGACAGAGAGACACAGAGCATGAATGGGGAAGGGGCAGAGAGAGAGGGAGACACAGAATCTGAGACAGGCTCCAGGCTCTGAGCCTCTGAGCGGGGCTCGAACTCACAAACTCTAAGACCATGACCTGAGCCGAAGTCAGATGCCCAACTGACTGTGCCACCCAGGCACCTCCCCCCACTTTTTAAAAAATGTTTATTTACTATTGAGAGACAGAGAGACACAGAGCATGAGCGGGGAAGGGGCGGAGAGGGGGGTAAGATATTTTTATTACACCAAAAAGAAATGCCATCCCCATTAGGAGTCACTCCCCATTCCACTCTCTCCATACCCTAGCAATGATTAATTTACTTTCCTGACTGTATAGATTTACCTATTAAAAACATTTCATAAAAATGGAATTATACAATTGTGGCCTTTTTGTGTCTGGCTTCTTTGTATTTACCATAACACTTTCAAGGTTCATCCATGTTGTACCCTGTATCAGTCCATTTCTTTTTATATATAAATAATATTCCATTGTATGGATATAAACATTCTGTTTCTACATTTGTCGGTTAATGGATATTTGGGTAATTTCAACTTTTTCACTATTATGAATAATGCTACTATAAAGGTTCACGTACAAGTTTTTATGTGGACATATGTTTTCAGTTCTCTTCAGGACATACTATGGAGCAGAAATGTTGGGTTACATGGTAACTCTATGTTTAATTTATAAGGAACTACTAATTTGCTTTCCAAAGAGCCTGTGCCATTTTTTTTAAGCTTTTATTTAAATTCCAGTTAGCATATGGTGTAATATTAGCTTCAAGTGTACAAATTGCACTCTTTAATCCCCATCACCTATTTCATCAATACTCCCACCAACCTCCTCTCTGGTAACCATCAGTTTGTTCTCTATAGTTAAGAGTCTATTTCTTGATTTGCGCCCCACCCCTCTCTTTTTCTTTGCTTGTCTCTTGTTTATTAAAATTCCATATATGAGTGAAATCCAATTGTATTGGTCTTTCTCTGACTTATTTTGCTTAGCATCATACACCCTAGTTCCATCAATGTGATTGCAAATGGCAAGATTTCATTCTTTTATATTCCATTTTATATACATATATACCACATCTTCTTTATCCATTCATAAGTTGATGATGGAGTCCATAGTTTTCTATAGTTTTCAGCATACATCCTATCTGTTACCTCTTTGGTTAGGTTCATTCCTATGTATCTTATGGTCTTTGGTGAAACCATAAATGGGATAGATTCCTTAATTTCTCTTTCCCTGCTTTATTATCGGTATATAGAAATGCAACCCATTTGTGTATGTTGATCTTATATCCTGTGACTCCTGAATTCAGGTATCAGTTCTAACAGTATTTTGGTGGTCTTTCGGGTTTTCCGTGTAGAGTATCATGTCATCTGCGAAGAGTGAAAGGTTGACTTCTTTGCCAATTTGTGGGCCTTGTAGTTCTTTTCTGTTGTCTGATTGCTGAGGCTAGGACTTCCAGTACTATGTTGAACAATAATGGTGACAGTGGACCTCCCTGTCGTGTTCCTGACCTTAGGGGAAAAGCTCTCAGTTTTTCCCCACTGAGGATGATATGACTGTGGGCTTTTCATATATGGTTTTTATGATGTTGATGTATGTTTATTCTATACCTACTTTCTTGAGGGCTTTTATCAAGAAAAAATGCTGTGTTTTGTCAAATGATTTCTCTGCATCTATTGAGGACAATATGGTTCTTATCTTTTCTTTTATTAATGTGGTGTATCACATTGATTGATTTGCAAATATTGAACCAGTCCTATAGCCCAGGAATAAATTCTACTTGATCATGGTAATTTTTTTAATGCATACTTGAATTCAATTTGCTAGTATCTTGTTGAGAATTTTAACATCCAGGTTCATTAGGGATATTGACCTGTAATTCTCCTTTTTAGTGGGGTCTTTGTCTGGTTTGGGAATCAAGGTAATGCTGGCTTCATAGAATAAGTTTGGAAGGTTTCCTTCCATTTCTATTTTTTGGAATAGTTTGAGAAGAATAGGTATTAACTCTTCTTTAAATGTCTGGTAGAATTCCCCTGGGAAGCCATCTGGCCCAGGAATCTTATTTGTTGGGGAGATTTTTGATAAATGATTTAATTCTTTGCTGGTATGGCCTGTTGCAATTTCTGTTTCTTCCTGTTTGAGTTTTGGTAGTGTGTGAGTTTCTAGGAATTTTTCCACTCTTCCAGATTGTCCAGTTTGTTGGCATATAATTTTTCATAGTATTCTCTTACAATTGTTTGCATGTCTGTGGTGTTGGTTGTGATCTCTCCTCTTTCTTTCATGATTTTATTGATTTGGGTCTTCTCTCTTTTCTTTTTGAGAAGTCTGGCTAGGGGTTTATCAATTTTGTTTATTTTTTCAAAAAACTAGCTTTTAGATTGATCGTTTTACTGGTTTTTTTTGTTTGTTTCTATATCATTTACTTCTGCTCTAATCTTTATTATTTCTCTTCTGCTGGCTTTGGGTTTTACTTGCTGCTCCTTTTCTATCTTCTTTAGGTATAAGGTTATGTTGTGTATTTGGGACCCTTCTGGCTTCTTGACATAGGCCTGAATTGCAATGTATTTTTTTCTTAGGACCGCCTTTGCTGTATCCCAAAGGATTTGGACTGTCATGTTTTCATTTTTATTTGCTTCCATGTATTTTTTATTTCTTCTTTAATTTCCTGGTCAACCCATTCATTCTTTAGTAGGATGTTCTTTAACCTCCATGTATTTGAGAGCTTTCCAAATTTTTTCTTGTAGTTGATTTCAAGTTTCATAGAGTTGTGATCTGAAAATATGCATGGTATAATCTCAGTCTTTTTGTACCCGTGGAGGGCTGATTTGTGACCCAGTAGGTTATCTATTCTGGAGAATGTTTCATGTGCACTTGACAAGAATGTGTATTCTGCTGCTTTAGGATGAAATGTTCTAAATATACCTGTTAAGTCTATCTGGTCCAGTGTATTACTCAAAGCCATTGTTTCCTTGTTGATTTTCTGCTTAGATGATCTGTCCTTTGCTATAAGTGAGATATTAAAGTCTTCTATTATTATGGTATTATTATCAATGAGTTTCTTTATGATTGTGATTAACTGATTTATGTATTTGGGTTCTATCAAGTTGGGGGCATAAATATTTACAATTGTTAGATCTTCTTGATGGATAAGACCCCTTAATTATGATATAATGCCCTCCTTCATCTCTTGTTATGTTTTTTTTCTAAAATCTAGTTTTCTGATATAAGTATGCATACTCTGGCTTTCTTTTGACCTCTATTAGCATGATAGATGGTTTCCTTCCCCTCACTTTCAATCTGCAGGTGTCTTTAGGTCTAAAATGAATCTCCTGTAGGCAGTATGTAGTGGATCTTGTTTTTTATCCATTATGATACCCTATGTCTTTTGATTGGATCATTTAGTCCATTTATATTTAGTGATTATTGAAAGATATGAACTTAGTGCCATTTTGTTACCTGTAGAGGTGATGTTTCTGGTGATGTTCTCTGGTCCTTTCTAGTCTTTGTTGCTTTTTGTCTTGTGTGTTTGTTTGTTTGTTACCATAGAGTCCCCCTTAAAATTTCTTGCAGGGCTGGTTAGTGGTCACGAACTCCTTTAGTTTTTGTTTGTCTGGAAAAGTCTTCATCTTTCCTTCTATTCTGAATGACAGCCTTGCTGGATAAAGGATTTGTGGCTGCATATTTTTCCTGTTAAGTGCACTGAATATTTGTGCCACTCCCTCTGACCTGCCAAATTTCAGTGGACTGGTCTGCTACTAACTTTATGTGTCTATCTTGTAGGTTAAGGACCTTTTGTGCCTAGCTGCTTTCAGGATCCTCTCTTTAGCTTTGTATTTTGCCAGTTTCACCATGATATGTTGTGGTGTTGACCTGTTTTTGTTGATTTTGAAGGGAGTTCTCTGTGCCTCTTGGACGTGGATGCCCGTTTCCTTCTCCAGATTAAGGAAGTTCTTAGTTATAATTTTTTCAAATAAACCAGCTGCCCCTTTTTCTTGCTCTTCTTCTTCTGGAACTCCTATGATATGGATATTGTTTCATTTCATGGAATCACTTACTTTTCTAAGTCTCCCCTTGTGACTAGTAATTTCCATTTCCTATTTTTTTCAACTTCATTATCTTCCATAATTTTATCTTCTATTTCACTTATTCTTCTCCTCTGTTTCTTCAATCCTTCTGTTACTGTATCTAGTTTATTTTGCATCTCAGTTATGGCATTTTTAAAGTTTGTACTGATGAGTTCTTAAATCTTTCATCTCTGCAGCAAGGGTTTCTCTGGTGTCTTTTATGCTTTTTTAAAGGCCAGCGAGTAGTCTTATGAGTGTTGTTCTAATTCTTGTTCAGATATATTGTTTACATCTGTTTTGAGCAAGTCCCTGGCTGTGATTTCTTCTTGACCCTTCTTTTGGGGAGAATTCCTCCATCTTATCACTTTGGCTACATTTCTGTCTTTTGCATGTTTTAAAAGCTTGTTATGTTTCCCGCACCTGAGAGTACTGCTATATTAAGGGGTCATACACTGTCCAGGGCCTGGCACTTCAGAAAGCATTTCTGGTGTATTCTTTGTGCCCTCTGTTGTTGCGTTTTGGCTGCTCTATCTCACTGGTTAGTCCTCTACAGAGTTCCTCCTTACTTGGCAGTGGTTGAGTGTTTGGACCTTTAAGTAGGTGTGCTTTTATTTGTTTATTGATGTAACCCTGGGGGGGGGGGGAAAGGGTGTGTGTGTGTGGGGGGGAGCTTGATCCCATAAAAAGAGAAGAGGAAAGGAAAGGAAAGGAAAGGAAAGGAAAGGAAAGGAAAGGAAAGGAAAGGAAAGGAAAGGAAAGGAATCCCATAAAACGAGAAAAGAAAAAAAATAAAACAGTCAAAAAACTATAAGGCTGATTCCAAAGAAAAAGAAACAAACAAAAAAAAGCAGAAGAAAAAAGAAGGAAAAAGAAAAGAAAAGGCTGATTTCAAAAAAAAAGAGAGAGAGGGAGAGAGAAAAGTAAATGACAAAAAACAAGTAAGAAACTATAGCCTGATTCAAAAAGAAGGAGGATGAAAAAAAAAGAGTAAAGAAAGAAAAAGAGCTGTCTGTTGGTGCCTGAGGATGGTGGCTGTGCTGGTCTGGGGGGAGGTCGGCTGCATTGGCTCAGAGTCACTCTTGCCCCAGTAAACAAGCAGTTGCTAGGCACAGAGGGGCAGGGTTTGGTCTAAGTGGGTCCCACCTCCACTGGGGACTGCTATGTTGCTCTCTGAGGTTCTACCATGTTGGTATTGGGGAGAAAATGGTGCCACTCCAATTTCTGATCCCCAGATCAGAGATCTCAACCCCCACTCTTCAGGCAGCCCTCACAAAATAGTGAGGGTGGTCAGCTCACCTCACCCTGCACCACAACTTTCCTGCATTTTTTCTTTGGCATGTGGCTGGGACTCAAAACCCAAAGTCTTAAAGGATGCAGCACAGCATAGATCCATTCCCCTCCTCTGGAGTAGAGCTTCTCCATCCTGCTGATGAAAGGCCTTTGGCTAGCACCTGCAGGGTCTTTTGTCTTTGGGGAGGCAATAAACCCTCTTCCAAAAGTACTCCAGGAAGGGGACTCTTCTCTCCCAGTGCACCCTGGAGATCACTACACCATGCTATGCACTCAGGGGCCATGTCCCTCCTCCCCAGCAGCACTTGCCAAAGTTCCACTCCAGAGAAAGTCATATACTTCCAAAACCTCAGAGTCTGAGTTCCAAAAGCTGTTTGGAAAAAAAGAACTGGGACACTCAGTACTTCTCACTCCTCAGTCAGTGGTCCAGAGAGGTTTTCCTTTTATGCTAACTCGATGCTGCACTCTCTCAACACCTCTCAATCTCCCTTTTATCTGTCCACAGAAAGGGTTCCCTCCCTTTCACGGTACTAGCATTTATCTCTCCCCCAATTCACATCCACACTCCTCACACTTGCCAGGCTGTCTCCCTCCAACTGTGGAGATCCTTCCACCACTCTGCAGATCAATTCCCTGGGTGTTCCAAGCAATCTGACCTCAATACAGCTGTGTTTGAAGGACGAGGAAAGCCCAGTGTCTCCCTACTTCTCTGCCATCTTAACTTCCACCTCTCCTTCATTTTGAAGGATGTTTTGCTGGACACAGAATTCTTGGTTGATAGTCTTTTCTTTCAGCATGTTGAATATGTCACCACAGTGCATTCAGAACACCATAGTTTCTGATGATAAATTGCCTATTAATCTTATAGAGGATGCCTTGTATTTGATGATTTGCTTCTCTCTTGCTGCTTTCAAGATTCTCTTTTTGTCTTTGTCTTTGGATAGTTTGATTATGATGTGTTTTGGTATGAAACACTTTATCTTTGTTGGATTTTGTTGAGCTTTGATGTGTAGATTCATATTTTCCATTACATTTAGGAAGTTTTCAGTCATTATTTCTTTAAATATTCTACCTACACTTTTCTCTCCTCTTCTTTTGGGACTCCCATTATGTGTATGTTGGTATGTCTGATAGCATTTCACAGGTCTCCAAGGTTCTGTTCATTTGTCTTTATTCTTTTTCCTTCCTGTTCCTCCGGCTATAAAATTTCAATTGATCGGTTTTCAAGTTTGTTGATTTTTCTGCCTATTCCAATCTGCTACTGAGCCTCTCTAACATATATTTCATTTTGGTTATTATACTTTTCAACTCCAGAATTTATTTCTGTTTTTCTAAGAACTTTTATGGAAACTTTCTAATAAAAAAGTTCTATTTTTAAGAAAATATTCTCTATTTGGGGAGATACAGTTTTATAGTTCTCTTTAGTTCTTTGGATATTATTTCCTTTAGTTCTTTGAATATTCAAAGAATATTCAAATATTAAACTAGGTGTTTTAAAGTCTTTTAAACTGTCAGATAGGTCAAATTATGACAATTTTCTGAGAACTGTCAGAGGATGGGAGCTTCAAACCCATGCCTCCCTCTGGGGGCTGATAGGCTGCTAGTTTTCACAGTGATGAGGAGTTGATGTTCAAGGCTACTGTGGAACTGAGAAGAGGATGATGGGTATATAGCAAATTAAACAGCTACAAAGCTTGCTGCTTTTACCAAGATTGTGTTGTTTTTCTTGAATAAAAACTCCTCATATTGTTATAAGACTTTGGTTAATTTCTAGAGTTCTAAGAAAGTTTATTTTGGTGTGCCTGGGTGGCTCAGTTAGTTGACCATTTGAATCTTGATTTTGGCTTGGGTCATGATCCCAGGGTCATGGGATAGAGCCCTGTGTAGGGCTCTGTGCTGAGCACAGAGCCTGCTTGGGATTCTCTCTCTCTCTCTCTGCCCACTCGCACTCTCCCTCATTCTCTCTCTCTCTCTCTCTCTCTCTCTCTCAAGAAAAGTTCATTTTAACAATTTCTGTTTGTATTTTTGTTGATTTTTTGAAGGAGTGGATTTTTGGAGATCCTTACTATGCCATTCCTGCTCATGTTCCAATTCTTTATTTTTAAGTGAAAAATATACATACATGGAAAGACTAATATTTTCTCCCCACATTCTGGTACATCACCCAGTGCACTCCATTTAGGAGGTTACCAATGTAAATAAAATCTTCAAAAACCTCAGTTGAGGTTTATAGCATATGTGAAGGCCATAACACAAGGCCTCATATAATTGTGACTTCTCCTCATGACTTTTGCAGACCTCCCTGTGGCAGCTCCATTCTCCAGGTCAGCTGGTGGAAACTCTCAGGATTATCTGACACTCCTTTCACTTTCCTACTCCCATATCCCCTCAAGTCTTCTTTCCCAGCTGTACTCATACATAACCTTTCTTTCCTTTGCCAGTGTGCCATTATCTTATGCCTGCCACCAGTTTCTCTCTACTTTGCTTACCAACAGTAAGTGAATCTTTCCATAAAAACACCACCTTGATAGTTTCACTCCAGGAAGCAGAGGCTTCCACCAACCTTGTCTTCTTTAGGATAAAATCTAGTTCTTTTTTTTTTTTTTTTTAATTTTTTTTTCAACGTTTATTTATTTTTGGGACAGAGAGAGACAGAGCATGAACGGGGGAGGGGCAGAGAGAGAGGGAGACACAGAATCGGAAACAGGCTCCAGGCTCCGAGCCATCAGCCCAGAGCCCGACGCGGGGCTCGAACTCCCGGACCGCGAGATCGTGACCTGGCTGAAGTCGGATGCTTAACTGACTGCGCCACCCAGGAGCCCCAAAATCTAGTTCTTTTTAATGTGGCCCTCCAAGTTTTCACAATCTGTATCCCATCTGAACTGGAAGTCAGACAATTTGGGTTCTGACTCTAGCTTAACTTTTGTGGGACTTCCTGTACCTACTGTACAAGATATAGAAGACTATCGAGGACCTACTATGTGCTAAACCTAGCATCAGGACAAATAGACAAGTAAACCCACAGTTACAATATGTGGTAGGTGGGAGTTTAAAGAAGGGTAGAGTAAGAAGATATCTAGGTGCCTGGGTGACTCAGTTGGTTAAACATCAGACTCTTGATTTCAGCTCAGATCATGATCTCATGGTAGTGAGATGGAGCCCCACATTGGGCTCCACGCTGGGCATGGAACCTCCCTAAGATTCTCTCTCTCTTCCTCTTCCTCTGCCCATCCCCTGCTCACTTTCTCTTTCTCTCCCTCAAAATAAAATAAAATAAAATAAAATAAAATAAAATAAAATAATAAATAAAGATATCTGAGAAAGTGCCTTTGAAAATGTGAAGAACTGTACAAGTGAAAGGTATTACTGTGAGCTTTTTTTCTGACTTATTTGCCTCTAGTACAATACCTTCAAAGGTTTAGTCAGTGTATGGTGGCAAAATAAAATAAATAGAATTGGTTTTCTTCCCTAAATATAAGACAGTGTTGTGACAACCTGGGGACCTCTGTATAACAAGAGGCCGCATAAATACCTGTTGACCTTGCAGCATCTGTGTCCTTAGCTTTAAAGCAGAAATGATACTTGTCCCGCTTCCTTCCCAGGATTGTGGTGAAGGATCGTAGAAGATACATGAAGGGTCCTTGTGAAGTGCCTTATAAATCCCACTTATTATCAAAATAACTATTATAAAGAAATAAAAGTAAACAATGAAAATGCTCTTATTTTTCATTATCTATGCATCTGAAGTTGTGATGTCCTCATTTGAACATTGCTTTGGACAGTTTAATGAGAATAAGTGATTGATCTCGGTTAAACGTTTGTGGGCTACCTCTTGTGAAGAGAGTTTCACAATGATTATGGATATGTCACCAAAGACAACTGTGGAGGAAAATAAAAGCTGTTACTTACGCTTTGCTTTTAACTGCCCAAGGATGGAATTTTCTCCTCTGCACATGGTTCTGAACACATGGAAAGGAAAGAAATAATTACAGAGGTTTCAAAGGAACCAATCCCAACTGCAGTATCTGTGAAGTATAGTCCTAACCCAAGCAAAAACAGAACGAGTGCTTTTAAGAGAAGATGCTACATGGACTTTTAGGAAGCTAAAAAACCACCTGGGATATCACTTTTGTAATGGTACTGCTGGGACAGGTTGTTTTGAGGCAAGTAAATGGAAAAGTCATAAAACTGACATTAGATTTCAGAAAGAGATTCTATTTTCAAAAGATGGGCTATGAATGAACTTTCTCTCTTAGAAAATTTGGTGACAGCTCAGATAAATTTAGAATAACTCAATAGATGAGAACACTTACAGACTCACGTTACTTTCAGAGGTAAAAAGGGCAAACACTTAGCAGAATAATTTCTGAGTTAAAGAAACTATACACCTTGGCTGTCCCTGCAAAGTCGGCAAACGCCTTGAAAGTGAAAAATATAGTTGCAGATAACTGACTCCACTAATGACTTTGTTTTTCACAACTCTGATAATAGTCAATGAATTACAAAGACTGACAAAACAAAAAATTCTATGCTCCATCTGCTTGTTCTGTAGAAGTAATTAAAAATATAGTTACCCCTGGGAAATACTGATATTCTTAAAGATGATGCCAGCAAATAGAGATGTTTTTGCATAATAAAAGGTTAGAATTTTAGTTGCTGAACAAAAGCCAAGCATGTTATTTCATTCAGCTGGTTCAAACCCAGGAAAAGTCATAGAAAATAATTACAACTGACAATATTCCAAAAATAATATTAGAATGGCAAATGAAGTGGATAAAATCCAATTAAACATTATGTCAGTGCCTTAAATACTTGAAAAGCTTTGTTTGTCATGTTATAAATCAGGTAATATTAGAAATGGGCAAATCTTCAATCAAAGTGTATATCCCAAAGCATAGTTAAAGTTCTCTCTTACTGTAACCAGGCAAAATTACCCCAGAAGAAACAAAAAAAAATCTTTACTTGAAATCCTGGTTGATAGAAATAACTCAGTCAGTAAGAAACAAGAGGATTAAAAAAAATCACCACAGTGGTGACCACAATTGTGCCTAGAGGACCCTCAGATCCTGCAGGGGGTATTATGGGGGAGGGCAGCAGGAAGGCATGTAAGCCCCTACCCCTAATTTGACCAAGCTCCTGAGACCTTAACTGCTTTACACACTGGGGGTTTTGAGCCAGGCCTCATTGTCTCCTCCCTCACAAAAGGGTTTGATCAGAAAGGTGGGAAATTACAGGTGGTTCTGAAAAACAAGGGATATTAAAAGAAAACATCCAGGTTCCCGTCCTTGCTTTGACTTCATACAACTGTGATGCTCAGCAGGGTTCTTTTGTATCTTAGGTCCCAGAGCTTGTAACTGGGCGCTGGGACTCAGGCCCAGGCCTGTTCACTTACCTCTTCACTCCCATTCTCTTTTCCAGCTACGTGACCAAGACAGAATGTTAGGGGTGCCTTCCCATCACTTTCTACACTACCTCTCTGTCTGCTCACCAGATATACCTCTTAACCCTCTTCATATCGCTCTACTGGCCAAGTCTGAAGCTTCATGGGTCTTTTTCAAGGGAATATGGCAATTCTGCTTTTTAGAATATCGAGAATAGGATTTAATACTTTCCTTAAAAGTTTAACAAAGATGTGATAGAGAAAATAGAATTAAAATTCCAGAAGATAGGAAAGAACCTTCATACTTCATTTTCTGTCAAAGTCTACCATTCCCAAGCTTGGTGAAAAAACTTGCTACCTAAAGAACCATAAACAAACACATGGAAATTTAATTTTTTTCTTCAAATAATATGGAAAGCTCAATAACTCTCTGGTGGCTTAAAGATAATTTTTAAATCAATATTATACATATGCCTATACATATATATAATACATATATAATACATATATACATACATATATATATACATATATATACAGACATATATATATATATAAAGTCTTTGTCTCCATTTATAAGATCTATGTATATGTATGTCTTGTGTATAGGCAATGAGTATAAAAGACAGCTTTATATTTTAGTTCTTTTTATATTCGCCATGTGTCCCAGGCCTGCCATTTATGATTTTAGGCTCTATTTGAATTTTATCAACTAGTAAACAGGCCAAGATTCGAAAGTAAAATAAAGTGTTCATCTGTTCAACACTCCCTGAATAGATGTGGGGAAATATTTCCATTCCTTTCACCAGCTTACACGCGTGACTGATAGAAAGCTGAAAACAGACGACTTTAGAACTTTGGCACCTGTAGTTGAAGTGCATTATTGCCTGCAGAGCATTTCCTCCACCCGTTGAAATGTCTCCTTCAAATCCTGGCAGCAGCGGTATCACAACATACACCCGGTATCTCTGGTTTTCCCTACAAAAGTCAGATGCAGAGCGATTCACCAAAAAATGATATAGGTAGGCAGTTCATATGGTTTTAGAGATTGAGCTAATGGCTTCCTACAATACATTCTATCACATTTCGGGGCTTGGAAGGTGCCGTTGGATTGGAGGCCAGAAGCTGTTATCCAGGTAACAATTCATAACAACCTAAAAAAAAACAGCTGAACTTGGCAGTAGAGTGGGAAGTCTACTCTTTCTACAGCATAATTTTTCCTAGGACAAAATCCACTGAAAGCAACCCATGCGTGGACCCACGGAAGGTGGGGTGGGGCTTGCAACAAAGTTTTGAAAAAGACATCATCGTAATAATTTTATGTATGACAAGTCGTGTCATCATTGCTTAGAAACTCTGATCCAGCTCTGAAAACTGGTTCTGCTGCAAAATGTTATCCTGCGCCCTTCAAGAATCCTGAGTGACTGATGATTTTAAATCCTCTGCATATATAACGCATCATTTCTTGGCCGACTGTTCCAACTGATTGAGGCCAGCCTTTGAAAGAATAGTCTTTGAGTAGCCTTTGCTACTCCATAATGTAACAAATAAAAGAAGGAAGTGGGGCTACTTACTTAGACTCCATTCAGAAAGTACAAAATTTGGAGAATCATGTTGAAACAGGTATCACTATTTGGAGGCAAAGCTATTAAAGTCCTTGCCTCCATTTATGGGATACAGAGGAAGAAGTGGAAGCTGGAAATGATTGTGGTATCTGTTGTGGTCGAAAAATCTTGTCCAGAGATCTGAGACATCCATATTCACACAAAGGTGCTGCTATTTAAACTTCTCTTAATACTTAATTTCTAAGGTTCATTTTCTTCAAAACAACTACATTTTTCTTTCATGTGAGTATTACTACTACTCTTTGAGGGGTCGGATGTCATTACAATGTCTCCAAACACCAATGTATGTATCAGGGCTCGTGGAAGGTGAAGTTCAGGGCAGAAGTGATAGCCAACACAATGGAGTCTGTGGGCCCCTGAGCTTAACCGCAGCGCTGAGGACCAAGGCATCACAAGTAGGTTGTTGCAATGGCACGGATTAATCACTAGATGGCAAACATAGTTTGAGTTGGAAAAAATGAATTTTCAAGAATGTAAACTCCTCAAGCTCTCTTCCTGATAAGGGTAAGAGGCTCACAGCCTTAAATGGTAAATGAGATAGTGGGAAAGAACAGAAAACATACCTAAGCCATTTCCCCCATCACCAGCATTTAAAAGTCAAAATGAGTTAAACCAGACAGTTAAAAACTGACACTATCTGGCCTCAACTGCCTTTCCAGAATCGCCTTCCATTGGATCCTCACAGACCCATTGTCCAGTGCCAGACCACTGCCCTTTGCTCAGAGGTGCACCTCCCTACTAAGGAAGGTTGGCTCATCTGCTTTCTGAGTCAGGAATACCCTTTCGGCCCACAGACTCCCACTTCTCCCTCCAAGGCAGCTAAAAGGCACTTTCCTTGGTCAAGTCATCCTGAATCTTCCAGTCAAAGCTGGTTTGCTCCTGCCTCTGGACTCCCAAGGCACACGGCACAGATGTCTATTCAGCTTTTGTCTATTCAGCCTTTTTGCTTTACACGATAGTGACACACGGATCTGCTGCCTAGGCTATGTGATAAGCTCTTTTGAAACACAGGATGTACATCCACATATCTTTCTATTTGGGGCAGTGCCCCACAGAGGATCCCTGCACATGTTATGCACTCAGTACTCTATGCTTTGGGAGACTAGGGTCGGGTTGGAAGAATGTTTGTTTCTGGGAAGCCTCGGGCACAGAAGAGATCAAGCTGGGAAACTTACAATAAGTTTCTCTTTAAATTACATGTTATGTGAATTTTTATCATGCTAAATATATATAACACATAATTAGCCATTTTAACCATTTTTAAGTATACCATACAGTGATAGTAATGAGTGTCACATGTTGTGCAACCATCACGATTCTATTTCTAAAACTTTGTCATGACTCTAAACAGAAACTGTGATTGTTAAACAATAATTCCCACATTTTCCCTCCCTGAAAAGCCCTGATAACCTCCAATCTACTTTCTGTCTCTATGAATTTGCCATTCTAGATGTTTCCTCTAGGGGGAATCATACAATATTTGTCCTTCATGTATGAGTTATTTCACTTAGCATAAGATCCTCAAGATTGTCAGAATTTCCTTCCTTCTTGTGGCTGAATAATCTTGCATTGGATATGCAATGCACATTTTGTTTATCCAGGCATCTGTTGATGGGCACCGGGGTTGTTTCCACCTTTAGGCTATTGTGAATCATGTTGCAGTGAACACAGGTATATAGATCTCAGTCCCTGTTTTCAGTTCTTCTGAAATATCCCCAGGAATGGCATTGCCTAGTCATGTGGTTATTTTATGCTTAACTTTTTGAGGAATCATCAAATAAATGATATTTCCACTGGGTAACACATGCTCATAGTACAAAATAGAAGAGGTAGAAGATTATATGATGGAAAAAAAAATTCTCTTTCTCTCCATTGTCCCCAGGTGCTGTTTCCCCTCCCTGAGGGCAACTCCTACTACCTTCCATGTTCTTTCAGAAATAGTCTATGAATTTATAAGTATATGTATTTTTCTTCTATTCAAATGCTAGACTACTATAAACACTTTTATGAATATTTTTATTTATATATCTGTACATAGAGATTTGTCCGTTTTTTAATTATAGTGATACAGTATTCCCCGTACATCTTTTCCATAATATTTAAAGCAGCTCTCTATTGGTGGACATTTAAATTGTTTCCAATTTTTTTTATTATTTCAAAGTATCTATTTTGCTATGTCTTCTGACCCCCATAAATCATTTTTCACATTTGTGAAACATGAATATCACTTAGGAGTGGGATTGCTGGTCTTGAACATCATGGGTTTGTGACTCTGTTTGTAAACATGGTTCCCTTTTATCATTGTGTTCTATTATTTTGAGATTATTTATTATTTTGAGATGACCTCAAAATGGAGATCTCATATCATACCCATATCAATTAGAGATTTCAGTAGGATACTGAGAAATGTCCTATAAAACCCTTTATCTTCAGATAAAATATTCTTGCCAATTTAGTTTGTGAGAATCAGAAGGTTCACATTTTCTTGTTCTTAGGACTCTGTTAGCTCTCTATCTGGGTCTTTGCCTTTTTCCAATGCAGTTCTTCAATTTCCTGAATGATGAAATTTTTAAACTGTGTTCAGCAAGTTAGGAGAAATGACTTAGATTTTCACTGTTGTAGAAAAAAGGGGCTCTTGAATTTCAAACCATAAAATCGTGGCTAAGTTTAAGCCAATGAAGAGAAAATTCTACTCGATATTATGTCCACTCTCCTTCCTGGATCCAATCCCCAGAAGACAATAGTTCTCAGCTGCCAGGGAAACACTGCATCCTCATAAAGTTGGGGTGGTGCAAAGGATAGGCATCAGGTTAGGGCAACAACCTGAGCCCCTAATGGGCAGAATTACTTATGATCTTAAAAACAAGGTAAGAGCTAATGGGCTCCAAGCCATCATATATGAAGCAGTCATTTCATCCACTGCAGTTCAGAACAATTTTATAAAATTGTATTCTTGGGCTTTTGGTTAAAATAAGTTTTCTTTCAAAACTCATAAACTCTTATAGCAGTGCTATGTATATCTGAAAATTGGAAATCAATGTCCAATAATGGGGGGTAGTTAACTAAATTATGTTATAGCCACTCAAAGAGTGAACATTTTGCAACCACTAAAAATGACCACCATCATGACTTAATAGCAAAATACTTCCAGTACTGTGTTAAAATGGCCCGAATGCAAAGTTACAATTACAAGACAATTACAGATGTGCAGGCTGATACCATGAAATAGGAAATAACTTGTCCCTTAAAGGAATTACCTTTCCCCCACCCTGTGACTATAGATACGAAGCAGGTACTGCCCCCAGGATGGCACTCTCACAAAGGAAACAGGACACAAGATATCGACTTCTATTGACCAGGTAGAGATCCTTTGAGCTCAGCCAAGAGTATACAGAAATAAGAGTGATGGTATCCTGCCCTTCACCCTTAAGCAGAATTCCAGGGAGAACAGGATAGACCTCATCACCTGTCAGCAGGATAGGGGAGCCATGAGGATCTGAGCGTGAAATATAGTCTTGCTTCTCAGAGAACCCCAGAGAAAGGTCCACCAGCCCACATGATGTGGCAGCAACAGAGGAGCAGAGGAAAGGCAGATCTGAAAGGAGAAGGTGGAGGCCCCTATGTCACAGTCAGCAGGCTCCAGAATGGGCCCAAGGCACATCAACACTGAGGGCTGGAAGCCTCTTCCCAAAGATCTAGGACCCCTTACCATCCATACCAAGGGTGGGGTGTGTCGGGGCAGAGAGGGGAGGAGAGGCCAGGTAACACCTGACTGATGGTGTATGGAGCAGAAATAGCAAGGAATCACTGAATTTGTCCACATTTATCAGGATGTGATTAAACTAAATTTAGTTCTATCGTGTGGAAATGGGATTTGAAACCAAAATCCAGGTGAGCTACAGAAAAAGGAAATAAATCACAACTCAACAGAAAATATACGTATATTAATATGGACAAAAAGGAAATAGGTAAAAAGTGAATTTTTAGGGTGGTGAGAGTGTGAGAGCTTTAATATTTTCCATTTTTCTGATTGCTGTAATGTTGCCTGCACCTTTAAAATCAGAGTGCTAATTCACCATGTATATGGTCATGGCACTCCTCTACATTTCCCTCCTTGTTCTTCTCAGGAAAAACCCCCTCCCTCCTTCATCCCCACTTCCCTCCTCACCACAGAGGGCCATCGGCAGAAGTGGGGTTGCCTGGAGCGGGGTATAAGGATCTGTAAGAAGGCCCCTAAGGAGCTCGTCATGCTTCTCCAGTGATGAGATGCTTTGCTTTTTGAGAATTTGGAATTTATAGATCATATTTCATTGCTATAAACTTCGACAGCTGGTATAAATCCTATCATTGTAGATTTTGCAGCAGTGAATGCTGCCAGAACTAAGGACTGTGCTCGGGGCGTAGTATTTTTGTGGAGAGAACATTATACCGTAGTGGCATTGGTTATGTGACAACTGGATCCGTAGCCTTCTCTGTGGTTTGGGACATAAACCATTTTATTGTGTGTTTGGCAAATCTTATAAAGCGCAGTAGCCCTTTCCAGGCTTTAGTTTTCTTATCTGTAAATGAGGGAGTTGGCTAAAATCGCTGCTGGTCCACTAGAAATGCTGGCCCTATTTAGCAGTGACTTTGCATATTACGTGTTCAACTTTATAGATTATGGCATAATACATATTGTGCACACACACACATATAATTATTTTCATTGCTTATCTTTTGGAAACAAAAGCTTTTAAATGTCAGGACGTTGAAGGTTAGCCCAGCACGTCTGACTAAGACTTCACTCTCAACTTGATAAGCTTTGTCAGGCAGGTCCTTCAGTTGCCCCCAAATAAGATCCTACAAAATGACTGCTGGCCTCTGCCCTGTGCTAATCTTTACATCTCTCTATCTTCTGAGATTGCCATTTATATAATTCTTGGAATCAAATAAAAGCAGTTAAATAATCTAAATCAAATGTTCTCCTGCCATGATTGACTGTCATCTCTGCCCCAGTGTAACCTCTCCTCCAGGTATTTTACAAAGCTTGGAGGTTAGCCTACAAGAAAAAAAAAATGTGAAACCAGCCATCGGCATACTTATTCTACATGGTTTGTGTTCTTTTTATTAGAACCACGGTTTAAATTTCTTTAAGACAGTGCTTCTGAAACATACCCAGCATGGTACACAAATTATAGGACAGGGTAATTGTAGGAGGCAGACTTTTCTTTAAGCCAAATAACTTTTCATCTATCATGCAATTACTTAAAAAAAAAATTAAACGTTCATCTGATTTCTTTATTTTTAAAATAAAGTTTCTCTCATAGATTTCTGGGAGGCTTAGTACTCGAACATTTCTACTTCCCTTGAAATGAGGGAAGCTTTGTAGCTGAGTGGTGGAGAGTACAAGGTAAAGTTCCTAGAGACACGGTCTCAGGTCTCAGTCTCTGTTCCCGTCATCGACAGCTGTGTGACGGATTCACGCGGGTTACCTCACTTCACTGGGCTCCACTGCCTCATCTGTAGAATGGGAAAGCTTACACATCCACTTCATAAGGTAGGTGTGTGAATTAAATGAAGCAATGCATGTAAAGTACCTCCGATGTAGAGAGACTCAAGAATTACCGGGTAACATCGTTAATTCAATCTACAACCACTGATTTCAATGAGAAAGCCTGCACGCCTTCAAAGAGTAATAAAGAAATAGTACCTAAAATTAAAACAAAGCAGAACTGAATTCATGTTATGCTACTGAGTGCCTTATTTTATATCAGGGGGAGGAAGTTTATTGCATCAATAATGAAGCACCAGAGGTAGAAAACCAAAGTAAAGCTTACCTGTCCAGCAGTTGCTATCTAACAATTTAAAATAAGTCACTTTAAACATCTCTTTAATTAAAACATTTCTGTTTCTACCATAAATAGTATTTCTGAAACAGCTGATTTGAATATAGTGCTTCTAGATCCTTGTTCAACTGTACGGTGAGCTAGCATATTTCCAGAAGATGAATTTCCTGGAAATAATGTAAGAGTTTCTTCCACAAATTGATGTGCTATGGTTTTCAAAGCTGGGCAGAACAGGTATTGTTTTCTTTGTTAGTGAAAAGAACAGAGCGTCCGGAAGTTAAACGGACATTGCTCAAAAGGTCACATACCTGGAGACAACAGAGTTGAAAAGAAGCCAAGTCCTAAGACACCTGGTCCCCAAATAATTTCAGATTCCCCAGAGGAACATTTTCCATACCACTCACTCGTGGGCAAACTGCAAGCACTATCTGGCACTACTCTACAGTTAGAGGAAGCATGAAGAATTTGAACAGTTTTCAAAATTGGGTATTTTTCACCGTAGTGTAAGATTGTATCTCTCACTGCAGTTTAATATGAAAATGCTGAGGCGTTAAATCCATTGCCTGTCTTCACTGTATGTATCAACTCTGTTGATAACAGTGCAAAATGCACTCCCTCGCTTCCTGTTTGTCAAGGCAGCAGGATTATGCATGTCAAGTTTCCGTAAGCAAAACTGTTTCATCCTCAGAAACAATTCATTCAGGGCACGTAAAATTTCTACCTGGATCAGTCAGTTCCAGCTCTTTCTCTTGGCTTCTTCAAATATGGCATAAACCCGTTGACTTTAGACAATGGATAATGATTTCTTCTCCCTGACCTCCAGTCAGATTTGAGTTGTTAAAGACGGGCTTCCAGCGGGTTGGGAGCCAAGACAGTTTTACTAATTAGAGCAGACCTTTTGATTTCTGCAGAGATTCCCATAGCTACTCTCAGTTCACCATGGAATGAGCAATGTTCTGAGGCTCTAGGTCATGGATCAGAGCGTGAAAGCTTTGCAAAAACCTATTTCTGCAAAGAATTATGGCTGTTGAGAAGGAACCAGGAGGAAGTGAGGAAAGCAGAGAACTCACAACAGGGAATTGGTGTTCCCTGGAGTCCAGCACTGGCAGAAAAATAAAGTCTCAGCTCAGTTGAGGGAGTTGGCAATTCAAAGACTCTGATCTTTCCAGGGTGGGAGGGACCTGGAAGAGAGCCTGTGTTCCTTGGTCAGGCCTGGCTGAATGCTGACTGTCATTTCCCTCCATCTGCTTTGTGCTTTATTCTATTCTTTTTCCAACAGCCAAAATTATACTTGTTGCTAGGCATGTGACCTTGGCAGGGAAGTTCGGAGTCTCAGAAGAGTGGAGCACAGAGAAGTCAATGAAGGAAGAAAGGGGGTAAACTTGGGCATGGTACACCACGGCCCTCAGTGAAAGCAGGGAGCCCCGTTGCAGGCAGGCTGCAAGATGAGCCTTTTAATCCCACCCCTCCCTCTCCTAAGAATACAAGGTCACAGACTTGGAATTATTAAAACATATTCTATAGCTAAATGAACACAGGAGATGAACAATAATGTGGAGATGCAGAGAAGGGGGAAACGTAAAATATATTTCCAGGATACATATGGATAGCCACGAAAAATTTTATGTGCGACATCCATACCCTTTAAAATGTGACTGTCAAAGAAAGGGAGACCACTGAGACATCAGAGCTAAATAACACACAGTTAATATGCAATTCAACGGACTCGCTGCTCGTTTTCTACAGAGTAGGCTTGAAATTGCATCTTTAACGTGCTCTGTGAACTTCCAAGTGTGAGATACAATCTGCAGCAGATGCTACCCTACAATGCTCTCTCACTACAGATCCCCATTCCTTTCAGAAGCAGCTCATAGGATCACTGGGAAATAGTCAATCAGAAAATAACTGCAAGTTCTTTACAGTCCTGAAATACTGTGATTTTAGAAGAAGTCCAGATTTTTAAAGACAAATTAATATGGTAAAGAAAAATGTTCTTTCAGGCTCCCAAAGCCTTTGAAAACAAATCTTGCAGGTACTTATTAACACATGTACTGTAGGGAACTAATAACTCAGATGAGTGAAGCTGAGATTCAGCCCAGTCTCCTTATTAACTGATCACCGTTACAATATTCACCACTCACTGCTCGGCCCAGTGAGCTCATTTGTCAACTTAATGGATTTCTGCGACTTATATCAATTTCATGAAAAAAAAATATTTTTCTCTTTTGTCAAATGTGCTTTATAGATAAAGCGGATACCCCTGCATCAATGAAATGCAAGAGTTAACAGAATAATTTAATTTTGTAAATTAGACATAAATTGACCCACAGAATTGAGAGACTGGCACGATGCAAGAAATCTTGGTGTATGCGGTTACGTTTAACTGTAAACAAGCCGATTTTAAGTTATCTCAGAAACAGATGCCATGGTAACTTTCTTAAAAAAAAAAAAAAAGTATATGAGAAGGCAAAAGATAGAAGTCACCTGTAAAAGCACAGATCATCATCAATGTTTATGGCTATACGTGCTGTTCTAGGTGAGTACTGAGCCGTCTTGACTTTGCCCTGGAGTTACCTGTGGACCATTATGAAATACAAGTGCCTGGGCCCCACTCCAGGAAATTCTGACCCAGCAAGTCTGGATGGAGTCCAGCTCCCTGGATTTTTGTAAAAGTCAAATGGTGATTTTGACGTGTAGTAAATGGCGAGATCTACGGTATACCTTGCAGGATGTGGTGGGTACTGTGGTGTGCTGCCTAAATGCCCTCACCATGGGCTCAAGACAGCACTCCCTTATGGAGAGTGCTGGCTGCTGGCTACTCACTCACAGTGAAGTCCTTCTCCCGGATTTGCACTCCTTGGTCAAAGCGACCTGCCTCACCCAAGGTCATGTTCCTCGAGTGGGCCTGTACCTGATGACTGGTTCAATGGGAAGAGGGGACATAAAGGCCCAACCCACTTAGGTGGCAACCCTGAAGGGGTCTCACATCTATCTGGCAATGAACTGAAGTTACGTGGTATGGGAGGAGGCACTGGCTTGGCAGTCCAAAGACTTGAGCTTAAAGCCATGTTTGCCTATTGTTGTTAGTGGCTTATTCCAGCCACATCACCTCTTGAATCTTAGTTTTTAACTCTACAAATGGGGACGGCAACAACGATAACAACAACAAGACTATATGATCTACTTTGAAGAGTATTTGTGAAGATTCAGGAACAGTATAAATATAAACCATAAATCATATAAAATACTGGTAGTTACTGTTACAAAATGTTCTTAGATCTAAAAACCCCCACATACTATGTTTAAAAAGAGGATATTAAAGTACCATGTTATGCTCAAAGTACAAAAATGTTTGAATTCCCAAATGGGTATGTACTTACCATTCTCTACTGCCTGTGTTTAATGAGTTGAAATAATAAAATGTAATGGTATTGTTTGTGTATTTTGCTGCTTCTACACAGAATTAAAATCAGCCGTAAAAAGAAGTAGCCTGGGAGCCAAGACAATTCAGTGGGGAAAGAACAGTCTTTTCAACAAACGGCCCTGGAACAAGTGAATATTCCTGTGCAAAAGAATGAAGTTGGACCCCTACCTCACATCATGTATGAAAAGTAACTCAAAATGAATCAAAGACCTAAGTGTAAGGGCTAAAATTACAAAATTCTCAGAAGAAAAGGGGTGTTAAGTCTTCATGGTCTTGCATTAGGCAGTGATTTTGTAGCCCTGGCACCAGAGCAGAAGTGACAAAAGAAAAAAACAGATCAACTAGACTTTATCAAAATGAAAAACTTGTGTTTCAAAAGGTAGTATGAAAAAAAAAAAGGTAGTATGAAGAAAGTAGAAAACAGCCTGAATAGGAGGAAATACTTGCAAATCATAAATCCGATAGGACACTTGTATCTAGAATACATAAGAGAACTCTCACAACTCAACAATAAAAAGACAACCTAATTAAAAAATGGCCAAGAAATCTGAATATCTATTTATCCAGAGATAATACACGGAATGGCCAACTAACAAACAAAAATACTCAACATCATTCATTAGTCATTAGGTAAATTCAAACCAAACCCACAATGAGATATCATTTCACACCTATTAAGATGGTTATAATAAAAAACAGAGAGGATAGTAATTACTGGCAGTGATACAGAAATTGGAGCCCTCATACACTATGGAAATATAAAATGGTGTAGCTGTTTTTGAAAATATCCTGGCAGTTTCTCAAAATGTTCAGCATAGAATTTCCATATAAACCTGCAATTCTACCCCTAGAATAATAAAGATATATCTGCATAAAAACTAATACACGATGTTTATAGAGGCATTAGTCACAATTGCCAAAGAGTGGAAACATCCCAAATGGATAAATAGAATGTGGTATATCCAGAAAATGGAATATTACCTGGCAATAAATATAAATGAAATACTGGTAACATTCTATAACATAGATGAGTCTTGGAAACATTAAATTAAGTGAAAGAAGTCAGTCACAAAGACCATATACTGTATGATTCCATTTAATATGAAATGCCCAGACCAGGCAAATCTATGGGGAAAGAAAACAGTTTAGTGGTTGCAAGGGGATAAGATAAGGGGAATTAGGTAGCGACTGCTAATAAATAAAGGGTTTCTTTCTGGGGTGATGAAATGTTCTAAAACTAAGTATACTAAAAGTATACTAAAAATCACTGAATTGTACACTTTAAGTGGGTGGATTGTGTGGTCATACCTTAAAAACACTGTTATTTTAAAAATAATCCCATGAGCCGAAGAAATAGGACAGAGGGTAGCCAGAATTTAAATATAACTCATGGAAAAATATGATGACTATTTTGCTTTGATTTTTAAGTGAACACAGTAACTGTCTGCCATTAAATAAATCAAATCACAAGTCTAACGGCGTGGGAAAGAGACTGGCCAGGAAAAAATGACTGTGCCCTGGAAGAATTCAGATTCCTTCAAAAATGGACTCAAAATTCTCAGCCACTGAAATCAGACTGAAGGAACTAATAACCTACTGCTAGCTGACCCCAATTTATGCCTGCCTAGGAAAAGACAGTATTTTAAAATGGGCTTTCAAAAGTCATTTTAGTAGTAAATGCAAGAATCATTTGCAGTAACCACTTTTACCAAAATGCCAAAATGTTACCTGTGAGCTTTCAGGATCCTCTGAGCAATGGCATCACCTATCTTGTTGAACACAACTTTGTCATCAGCACAACTTATGAAAAACTGGTTCTACAAGAAATAGAGTGATCCTATAAGTCTTTCTTATCTTAGTAAATATATATATATATATATATATATATGGACAGTGTGCTATATTATGAACACTACATTGATATTACAAAAAATTTTTTCACATAGCAGACATGTTCTTATTACTAAAATCATTTAGAAAAGTAAATGACGCCGAGAATAAGAGAAGCCTCTTCTCAACTCTGGGTCTCATGCACATCTATGTAACACCACATCTAATACCTTAGTCAAATGGGAGGCTGCACTAGTATTTCATCATGTGAATTCTTTGTCACTTACATTTTGAGAAAGGGAGGAACATTCCAAATTTAATCAATAGGGATATTAGGTTTACAGATACATGTATTGTGTAAATGCTCACGATTTAAAATCCTATATTGGTAAGCATTCTGTTTCGTGCTAAGTTTACCTTTCTAGCAGGGTAGACGGCAGAATCCTGGTCTAATTTTCTCCGTCCATCCTCTATTATCTCCTAGTATCTTCTCTTGCCTTGTCTCATTTGTTTGGCTCTCTTATTATTTCCGAACATCTATTTTAAGTAGCTTCAAATCTCTTTCACAAGTACGTTTCATATATATAAATAAACCAATAAAACGGAAAAAGAAATATTTTTCCTTTTTGCTTAAGTAATCTATACTATTCATTTACCTATAAAATATTCTTTAAAATTTTTACCAAAAAACTAGGGCAAGACATTATCATCATATTGGTATAAAAGATTTAGTTGCTGCATAAAGGGGATGTTAGTAATTAGGTACAAATATTATCACTACTACATATTTATATACACTGTTGTAATATATTTGTGATTTATAAGTCTCATCATCACAAAGTAATCTTTGCTAATCATCTTAAAGAGACATATAAGCAATGACTCAAACTATGGTTATCATCCCTTTGCAACATCATCACTTTTACTAGTTTACGTGTTTTTATACTTAAGTACAGAAGTCTGTAAACTGCCTCCATAAGACAAACTTACCAGAAGACATTGTGCGGGAATTCATTTGAGAATCCGTTTCCCCTTAAGGCATCAAATAAAAATTTCAGCGGCAACCAAACCATGTTTGTTTTTCTGAATTCATATTACAGAGAGGCTCAGCATTCCTCAGCTGTAAACATGGCCACATGCCATGGCCTGTTCTTCCTTTTTGGGGAGAGCAGGGTAAATGCCAACCACTTACCTCTGCTAGAGGTGTTAACCACAAGGTTTGTGTCCACAGCCATGTGTATCCACATGGCATTACTGACCTCATTTAAGACCGTGGTAGCATTAATAAGAAAGGCTGACTTAATGCTACTAAAAAGAGATAAAGCAAAAGGATTCTGGGTAATGGATGAGGCAGCCATTAATATCTTATATTGTTATGGTATAATTGTTGAAATTAATAATACTAATTGTATTAGTATTAATACAAAGCTCCAGACTTTGATATTCAGAGTCCTTTTTTTGTTACATAGTCCCATCCAGAATACTGTATTGCATTTGGCCTGCTAATATTTGTAATCAACTTCTCTTTCCCCAGGACTATGAAATAGAGGTCTAATTCTCTCCTACTCACCCTTAGTGAGTAGTCACTGCATGGAAGGCAGAGGCCCAGACTCAATGGGAAGGAATATAGGGTTAGGATGATTTTCTCCAGGAAACTCATCTCCCTCCACATATTACAAAAGAAAAAAAAAGTTCAATGGGAAAGACAAGACTAAAATAAAGACAAAAGATGTGCTCTGACTTACTTTTACATTATCGTGACTTTTTTTTTTCAGGATTTTCTACATGCTCTGAGCTAGCTTTATATCTACTTTGAAGTTGAGTTAAGGTTCCCAATCTGAACCCAGTGACTCTAGATTTTCTCCTATTCTCTGAACACAAACTCTGGCATCTGACAAAAGTTTTAAATGGTTCATAGAGGATTGAAGAAAATGGTACATGCCTTCAATATTCTCACATCTTCCTTTTCTATGTTCCTTTCCTTATACTCTCCCTATTCCAATATCGCCAAACCAGAGGCATCCAGTGGTCTCCATTTTTGTAAATTACCCTTGTATGTGCTCTCCTGAAGCAGCACACGCCTTACACTTGGACCCTCCAACTCAAGACAAGTAAAAAATGTATTCATCCATGTTATGGTATTTCTGGCTAATAATATCATAGTGAGTTGATACATTTTAATAACAAGAACTTGGGGGACTCCTATTAGAGTCCTGAGTTAATGAAAACACAAAGTGAGTGTCAGGTATGCTGGGGAGGTAAAAATTCAGGTTACCTGAATTCACATCTCAACATAGGCTGATTAATGTAGCAGATCCTGAGTTTGGGGACCCTGCAGTGTCTGTGAGCTATTTATGGGAAGGCAGGTTGTCCTACTAGTTTACATGAGCAGGACTTACCTCTATGTAGATATAGTGCTTGCTGTTCTCTATCACATAGATATAAGCAGTATGGATGGACTCTTCATGGTACTTTATACCAGCCGACCAATCAGCAGCAGAGCGGAGCAACTGTAAGGCAGCAATCAGAAATGAGTAAACAATTGAGATGACACCAGATGTGTTAATACAATGAAATCAATCCTTTTTCTTCTACACAACCGAATGATTGTGTGTGAGTGGCGTGGGTGTCATGTGTGGGCCAAGTAGAGTAGATGGGTGGGAAACTGGTCCTTGGACATAATCCATAAGGAAGGAGCCCAGCTAGAAATCAAATCCTGAAAATATCCTCCTCCACCCAGAATTATTTTGTCAACACTGCAAACCACAAAGTGTGGTTTCTACCGAGAGTCTTTCAAAAGTAGCTCTTTTGGGGGCTATGAGTAGGGTGACCATTGGTATTCTTTTTCCATGATGGTTCCACAATTACTATTTATTAATAGTACCACCGTTACTCTCCAAAGTGTCCTGGTTTGAGTCATGTGATATAGTCATCCTAGCTCTGATGTGATAATGTGCTGATTCCTTTTTCCCCAAATAGTGCTCAGATTAATACCTTTTAAAATGCCAATAGATTCATTTAGACATATAATCTTGACTGCGGCTTTAATCGGCTGTCTGATTCTTGGTGTGCTTCTTCATTGTTCATCTTTCTCAGTCCTACTGCCTCCCTCTATTCAGACACTCACTTGCTCCCACCTGGATTACATCAAGAGCTTCCAGCTCAGGTGCCTGAGTATGTGTTAAGTACGCTGATACCTAGTGGGATAAGCTAGTTCAAAGCTTAGCCCAACCACTTTGTAGCTTTGATCCTGGTCAAGTTTCTCAACCTCCTGGTGCCTCATATTTCTGTTTTATTAAGTTGAATATCTATTTTATAGGGTTGTGGAGAGGATGAAATGAATCTCTGAGAAGTGTTCAGGAGGCCTGTTACCTAGTATGTGGTATTGCTATTATTAATTAGAACCTTAGAGGATGCATTTGAGCTCTGGCAGATCATGTCAGAGACGCTGGACAGTACACTGGGGCTGTGCACAGGAGGGTGGTCTGGAGGACATGCAAACCTGCAGCACTAAGAACCACTGTTGGTCACTTTTCCAGCATTCTAACTATGACTTCAGTACAATGTTAGGCATACAGTAGGTGCTCAATAAATATTATGTTAAGCATACAGTAGGTGCTCAGTAAATAGATACTTATTACTACTTCCTTGAGCAGCAGCATGACATTGCAGAAGAATCACTATTTGCTCCTCCTGATTTGAAATGAATATTGAAACTGTCTCTCATGAGGTCAACTGAAATTGAAAATAAAAGAATGGCTCCACATTATTAGGAATGTATAAAGCAATCTAGTACATAATTGGTTTTATGTCTGTTATATATAAAAGTTGGTAAAATTCTTGATCTAATCAATAGCTTTAAAAATTGCCTCTATAACACTAATTAAATTCAAACTAGTACTTACTAACATCATCGATTATGTTATCCTCAAAATGTTATTCCTTTATTTACTATGAGGTATTTATCACAAAATAGTTTTCCTCGAAACATTTACTTAATTTTATCAGATGAATATGTAGTTGGAAAATTTCATTGTGAACAGCAATAGGCAAATATCTCAAAAGAAAACTCACAATGGGGACACCTGGGTGGCTCAGTCGGTGAAGCGTCCCACTCTTGATTTCAGCTCAGGTCATGATCTCATGGTTCGTGAGTTCAAGCCCTGCAAAGGCTCTGCACTGACAGTGGAACCTGCTTGGAATTCTCTCTCTCTCTCTGCCTGTCTCTCTGCCCCTGCCCACTTGCTTTCTCTCTTTCTCTCTTAAAAAAAAAAAAAAACTCCTAAGGAAAATTTAAATAAATATGATCCACACGGGGAAAATACCTTGATTCATAATCTCTAAGGAACTGCATTATTGTCCATCAGTAGAAATAACACAGTGTTGAACAAATGGAAGTTTCCATTGTTAGTTCACTCAAATTTATGTTGAATCTTATTGCTAAGGGGCATAGCCCTGAAAATGCAGGCCACCTTGACAAGATTCTTACACTACACATAATGATTTGATTCTATAGAACTCTGGGAACAATGTATGAAATTGCAGAGTATACTGGACAGATAGGAAATCTGGAGATCTGTGTTACACCTCTGCCCTTACTAGCTCTTTCCCCTTGAACAAGTCATTTTAATATCAGGGAGACTCGGTTTCCTCCACTGTACAACTGAGATATGAGATCTCTCTTTCTCTCTCTCTCTCTCTCCCCCTCCCTTCCTCCCACCCCCACACCCCACAGCTACTGGGTAAAAAAATAAATGTCATAACAAACACAAAAAGAAGTAGGTATGTGGCACATAGTATTTATTTGATGTATGGGATTTCTACCTCTAAAAACTTCCAGGCAAAATTTATATACCATCCTTGGTGGTAACTTCTCAGTCTTCCCCTCAAATCCTGAAACCTTATACTTTTCTTTCCTTTCTCACTCTCAAAATTTGCCCTGATTCAAAGATTTAACAAACCATTAACATAAGATATAAATTGGGAGTGCCAAATAGGGTTCAAGTCTAATTAATTTGAAGTGGCTTCCTGGACAATTCTGCTGAAAAGAGTCTCCCTTGGAACCAGACACACTGGGGAGGGAAGCTAAGGTTGATGGCCAATGGCTGCCATGAAGGCAATGTATGCAGGTCATGTATTTACCATCTTTCCTGTGAAAGTAATGGTAAATGTTTCCTTTCATGGAGGCCTTTAAATGTTTAAAATAAACATATTTGGTTTTTGTAATGTTCATTTCTTTTTGAGAGGGGGTGCCAAGAGAGGAAGGGGGACAGAGGATCCAAGGCAGGTCCACACTGACAGCAGAAAGCCCAATGCGGGGCTCGAACTCACAAATTATGAGATCATGACCTGAGCCAAAGTTCGATGCTCAACCGACTGAGCCACCCAGGCGCCCCAAAAATAAGTATGTTTGTAAGCCAAAAGAAGAACGTGAAGGACAGCATAAGCAAGGTGGAGGGGAGCCCCTTAATGCCTATTAAACCTCAGCATGTGGAGGCTGCCCCCCTATACAGGGGGGTTCCGCATTACCAACTGGATTGTCGGAGTCCAAGCCTGCATTGTTTTCTCACCCTGAAAACTCATCTAACTTTAACAAGTCATCATTTTGTATTAAACTTGAACATATCTTTCAAGTGATACAAAGAAAAAATAACTTGGGATTACTATTCATTTACTATTATCCTAATTAGTTAAAATCTATCACCACAAAAAAACTAAAAACACAGATTTCCCTTTGGTCCTACCTCTACCCCTGAACCAGGGACCCTGAGGTGATCTATAAATCAGCTTGACCGCTTGAAACGCTTGATGGTCTAGAAAGCTTATAAAGAGCCACATAGGTCAAACACATTGTGACTGACCCTTCTGTTTTAAATTTAAGATTTACTCTCCCCTTTTTCTTAACTGATCTGACCAACTTGGCCTGCATTTTTGTTTTAAACCAATGTAACAGAGACAAGCCTCAAACCCTTGCTCACACATGCAGAAATGGGCCTCATCTTACTCCCCACCCCAAGTATATACTGAGAATCAAATCTAACCCTCACTTTTGAAACCTCAAGTTTGAATACACAATTTTAAAGTATATAAAAAGAGCATATTTCTAATTTTATGTTTTAGCCTCAAAACCGTAACTAGACCCAGTTATTTTCCATTGTACCATGTCCTATTTTTTTAGCTTTAAAGATAGCCTTCTCAGGTGAAATAGGTGAAGGGGATTAAGAGGTCAAACTTCTAATTATAAAATAAATAAGTCACATATGGTCAATGATACTGTAATAATGTTGTTCAGCGATACATGGTGACCATAGTTATCACGGTGAGTACTGAGTAATGTACAGAATGGTGGAATCACTTTGTAAAGACAGACAAACAGACAGACAGATAGATAACCTTCTCTTTATCCACAAGCCCTGATCCCCTTATATACAGTGGGCCTAAGCTGAATATACAGAAGTCTCTTCTTGAAGGAAAACTTCCAAAACTTCCTTAGTATTTGTCCCAAGTTGCTTTTCTCTTACTATTATGCTTTGCTTCCCTATAAATTCAGCACATATCTTAATTTCTTTTTATTTCCCTAAACTCCCAAGTCAATCATGGACCAGAGACTGCTAGGACCAGAACACTTTTCATATGTCTCTCAAGCAGAGGTCACTGGTGGCCTGGGCCAGGAGACCAGGGAGGCACTCAGACTGTTGGCCCTCACTCTGCCAGTCCATACTGAGGGCACAGCAGGCCAGGAGCACCAAGAAATAGGAATTAGTTCAAGAATTTGCCTCATACTATCAGGCTCTTCCTTCCGGTATTGAAGGAGATAATCCTCAAAAAGCTCAATGCAGTGCTGGACAGGGAGTAAACATTCCCCTCTCACGGGGCTTCTCCAGCCAAGTAGCAAGTACAGAAATGCTACTGCATGAAGACCCAGTCCATAAATGGAAAACAGCTTCCATGTTAGGAAACTGCCTTAGAAGTAAGTTAAGTGGCTTTCTTTTTATCCTCACCTACCTACTTTATTTTTTCACAATACAAAACATCTTGTGGTCCTTTGAAATCTACATTGATTCCTACATTGACAGCCTTTGGAGAGTCATTTGGCCATTCTCCCCAAGTGCAGAAACACATTTTTCCAGTAATATAATTTGGATGTCATTCACACTTGCCTGTTTCGTTTCTTTTCTGTTTAATGTATTTTTTAACAGACAAAGAGATCAAAGACCTAACTCCAGTGGAATTATTTCCCTCAATTTGGCAGCACTTCCCAACAATGACTGTCTAAGGGATAGCTTTTCTGCACGAAGCTGCCCAATTTAATAAAAAAAGATTGTTCTCTATATTGATTCCATATTGATGCCAATTTGGCATCAGGCTTTTCTTTTACCTTAATAGACATGTCGAATGTCTTCTGTCTAGGTCATTTACCTGAAGTGGCAGTGATAGTATTCAGGAATCTAGTTTGTTCTTTTTAGGGGGAAAACAAGTTCTTTTATACAGTCTATGCATAAGCAGTTTCAGAACTGTCTTTCCTCCAATTCTCTGCCCCATGCCTTTCTCCTGCTTTATCTTCTCTCAATGTTCTTGGCAGGCTTCTGAGAATGCCCAGCTCTGAGGGGAAACACCCAAGATTATTCTAAAAGTGCTGGTGGAAGTTGCAGAAGTCAGCATGAATTCCTTTCTTCCTTCCCCTCCCTCCCCTCGCCTCCCCTCGCCTCCCCTCGCCTCCCCTCGCCTCCCCTCGCCTCCCCTCGCCTCCCCTCGCCTCCCCTCGCCTCCCCTCGCCTCCCCTCGCCTCCCCTCGCCTCTCCTTTCTTTTTTTTCAGTAGCAGAAATCTGTGTTGGTGGGGGCAGGCCTGGCTCCAGTCTCCCGGGCAGGCTGTGGCAAGCCTTCTGTAACGTCTATGTGTCAGGGCTGGTGTGGAATCACCAAGGATGGTTGAACCCAATGGTTGCGTGTCAAAAAAATTAAACAATCGGGTTCCTTTTTTCCAATAAAAAACACAAATTGCCCCTATTATTTATCTACTTTATTATGTCAAATGCTTCTCTCCCCTTCAATAAATATATGGTATAAAGACTTTGTATACAGAAGTAGCCTAGCGACCCATCCAGAAGAATGTCAACTTCTTTGTTCCAAAGTCTTGAAAACACTAGGGAAAGCTTGAAGACTGAAGGTAGTATCGATATAATCCACAATGAGTGCACTTCCTCTAAGTAGTTTGCATGGGTTTGCCTATTTAGCCATCATCACAACCCTATGAAGCAGATACTGTTATTGTCTCTGTTTTATCGACGAAGAAAATGCAAACAGAGATGGGAAGTATTTTCCCAAGGTTGCACAGCTAGCATGTAGCAAATCTAGGCTTTGCACACAGTCTGACTCTAGATTCCACCTCTTCCCCTTGCTCCAGCCCCTTGCTCCCTTTGAGTTAATTAACCTTGTGGTCTCTAAATTATATTATGAACAATAAACTATGTTAGAAATCATATTAAAATTTGTTAAAAAGAATAGCCCTATGGCTCAGTCAGTTAAGCATCCAACTTCGGCTCAGGTGATGCTCTCGCAGCTCACGAGTTTGAGCCCCACATCGGGCTCTGTGCTGACAGCTCAGGGCCAGGAGCGTGCTTCAGATTCCCTATCTCTCTCTCTCTCTGCCCCTCCCCTGCTCATGCGCAGTCTCTTCTCTCCCTCTCTCTCAGAAACAAACATTAAATAAAAAGTTTAAAAAGAATAGCCCTAAGAAAGAACTTTATTAAACAGTGTTAACTTTCTCAACCAAGAGTATGTAAGAGTTATATGGCTACTGCCACACAATAGCTGAGAGAGTGGAGGGTCTAGAAATAGGATAATAAACCCTTTAAAAATCAAGTTGCTGGGGTGCCTGGGTGGTTCAGTCAGTTAAGCGTCTGACTTTGGCTCAGGTCATGATCTCACAGTTCATGGGTTCGAGCCCCACGTCGGGCTCTGTGTGGACAGCTCAGAACCTGGAGCCTGCTTTGGATTCTGTGTCTCCCTCTCTCTCTGCCCCTCCCCCGCTCCTGCTCTGTGTCCCTCTCTCTCTTTCTATCAAAAATAAATAAACATTAAAAAAATTTTTTTCAATTAAAAAAAAAAAATCAAGTTGCCTACTTCACAACCAGGTCCTATCTCCTGGCTCCCTCCTGGGTTCTCTGGAAAACCAGGGATGCAGCCAGATTATTGCCTTTGGCCTCTAAGCTCCATACACTCATGACTTGAAAACAATAATGTCTAGACAAGATGCATAACGTTTAGAGACAGTAAATGTGAAGTGAAACAACACCGTGGTCAGAACTTTACGGGAAAGGAGAAACGGAGCAGGGTCACTTCTTTTCTTTTTTTCGGTTTCTGGTCATCTCAGACTTTCCTGACTTCAAGAAGTTGCACTGTCTGGCTGCGCCCACTGTTTTCACAATTGAACTTATTTTGGCAGGTCTGAAAAACACCTCCTGGCAGCCAGTAGAGACCCAGGTTTTGTGAGTTCTAACACTTGAAATTGTGGGGGGAGTCCTCTTTAAGAAAAGGAACACGAATTTATAAATGCAAACTTTGTAGATGCTAGAATGAAAGTCACAGCCTCCTTCCTGGTCTCCTTGCTTCCGCTCTCTTTCTAATCTAAGTTCTTCCCATGTAGAAACTTTAGGTCCCAAAATGTGTTTGTTCAGAGATGGAAATAGACATGCGACAAAATGAGAGAGATCCTCTGTCAATTTAGCTTGGGAAGTTTCTCACAGCACATTCATTCCTAGTGATTCCATGCTGCATATTAGCATAACAAAGGCACTAAGAAATCCTGGGTTTGAAAAATCTGCAAAAACTTATCTGTCCGTGGAATCTTTTTTTGTGGAAGAGCTATTAGCATTTCACGAGTAAAACTGGGTTTGTAAGATTCTGATCTAAGTTAATTTTCATAAAGCATTCCTGTATCGTGCTTCTCCCTGGATGAAAAATAAGTTCCAAAGTTCATTTATGCCTCCAGGATCAGGTCCAAATTAACCAGGTCAGTAGTCCAGGGCATCCCTAATCTGGCCTTATGCCACCTCAACTTCATCTACTCCCTCTTCAAGAGCAAATGGCCTGCGGCAGTCAGTTCCCCCATGGATGAGCAGGCAGGCTTATCCCTTACAGGAGACACCCACGTGGTTCTCTCACTCTTACTGCCGAACTCTCAGGCTGGCATTTAGTCCTAGGCCACACCTAGCATTGTTAACTGAATATTTCCACGTGGCAGCTTTCTCTCCCTCAGCTAACTATGTTTCCAGAGGCAGAGAACTTTTGTCTTCCTCAGCACTCAAGTATGCATTGATGACTTCACTGTGCAAACAGATGGCACTTAATAAACATATGTTGCCTGAATAAATGCATTAATGAGTATGTCTTGGTGGACTTCCTTTCAAATCAATTGGCTTTACAGGTTTCTGAGTCCAGAACAACCAGAGCAGATTGAGGATGAACATACAAGCGTATCAGGAGATATCACAGATCCAGCCCCACCTCTAACACCATATCCAGTGGTGCAGAGAAGTGACTTAAGGGAGACATTTTATAGACTAGACCATGCAGACTAACTATGTACCTTGCTGGGGGGACCAGATGAGAATATGTAAAACAGGGCTTTAACGAGGGATAGTAGAAGATGTAGGTACATGCAACATTGGATAAAACTTCCTTTGCTGATCACAAAAATGTACAATTCCCAGAAATTCCTTTTTAACAGATGCTTAATTAGCATCTGCTGACTTTGATAAGTTGATCACTGAGTCAATTTTAATGCCGTCTGAAATCTTAAATTATCTTATTTTCTTAACATGAAGGCTCCTATTTTATCTTATAGCATGGGTAATTCTTCCCTCCAAGTAGAATAAAATTAAACAGGTTCATAAAATATTCATTAACTTACATATGAATGCATATATATATCTGTGCCTCTAAGTTTAAATTAGTTGTCTCCTATAGCCTGGGATAACTAAATATTCTCTCAAGTGGCTTATGTTTTTGATGGTTCTATTATTTGATCTATGGCCTGAAAGTCTTTTTACTTCTTAAATACAAATACCTCTACTTGTATATAGTACAAAGTAACTAATTTAGGCATTTCATTCATATATATAATCATATTCACTAGAGTGCATGGCCAGATTCTATAAATCCACATTAGCGATGCCAGGAGCAGACTGTTGGATCTTTACTTAAACAATACTTTTGATGCTGATAGTGATGACCTTGAACAGAAAGCAATTCCAAAGGTGGCCCATCCGAGCTCTGCCCCTGATGATCTCATTTACTTGAGCTGGGGTAACAATGGACCATAACAGCGTTTCAAGCTCCGACTCTACTGGCGACCAACTAGCTGGTGACCCCAGACAAGTCCCCTAGCCCCACTGGGTCCTAATTTTCCAATTTGTAGTTTGAGATGGCTAGATGGGATATGGTAAAATTATGCGACTCCAATAAGCAAATGCCATGTTCTATTAAAAACGCCTCTAAAAGGCTTTTGGTTAATGAGGGAACTAAAATTAGACTGACCTATAATTAGCTTCTTAGATATGAAGTATCAGCCACATTCCTGGTGCTTAACTGGTATCAGTCCCAGGTTTACTGCATGCCAGGTTGCTAGAGTGACTTCAGGAGGAATTACAGGACAAGCCTTTCCTTGACTGGCCTTTTCTATGGCTATTTATTTCCTCATTTTCCAATTATGAACACATTTATTAGAATCCTTGTGACATAAAGATTTCTTCATTTACATGTAAACTTAAAACATTTTTGACGGAACCAAAACGAGGCCCTTTATAGCAAATGTTATAAATGGAGGACAAAGAAACTTTTAAACATATTTTGTAAAAGTAGGTGAGTTATTCCAGATTGGTTAACCCTTTTAAGTCATTTTGCAACCCACCAGTGATAATATCAAACATATTTAAAAAAAGAAGAAGAAGCAAAAAGACAGAAATATAAATTTTTTTGAGCATTTGATGTTTTTACAGTTTATGTATGAAAGATTATATAGATTAAGAATGCACATGCTTTTGGGGCACCTGGGTGGCTCAGTCAGTTAAGCATCTGACTTCAGCTCGGGTCATGATCTCACGGTTCGCGGGTTCAAGCCCCGCATCGGGCTCTGTGCTGACATCTCAGAGCCTGGAGCCTGCCTCAGATTCTCTGTCTCCTTCTCTCTCTGCCCCTCCCCAGATCATGCTCTCTCTTCCTCTCAAAATTAAATAAACATTAAAAAAATAATCAAAAAAAGAATGAATATGCTTTCTGTGAGACACTCTCATAAGGGACATGCTTCCTAATGATTGTTTTATATCAGCTGAGAAAATTATCAATCACCTACCATGTGTAAGACTCTATGACAGCTACAGTGGGAGGAACAGAGGCATAAAGGACATGAGTGTGTCACTAAAGAAACTGATAATACAGATGAAATAAAATGGACATGTAAAGATAATGATGAACACCCTACAGTATAGAATAAAAGATGAGTGACAGATGTAACATGTGCTGAGGAAGGAAAAATGTGCATTGATCATATTTATAAAAGAGCTCTAAAAAGGGGATAAATGGAATAGATTTTTAAACAGGAAATATAATACTAAGTTTCACAAGACCTATTCAGATATGTTTTGGAGTGGCACTCACTGAAAAATATGAAGCCAATGTACTAGGCACTTGATCTAATAAGAGTAAGTCTACCCAGGAGCATTTGGTGTAAAAGAAAAGCCAGACTTACCTGTACATTGGCATGGACAGACCCAGGCACTTGATATTTCAGCTCATGGGCTGTTGTTTGAGATTTTGGAAGCAGAAAAGGATACGAAAGGGACCGATACTTTGATTTCATTATCTAAAATGAAGAAAAACAGATTAAAAAAAAAAAAAGATCCAGATGAGAAAATAGCTCCATTCCTCCCTACTTTTGTGATTATAAAAGAAATTAAGATTCATTTGAAAAAGAAAAATGTTAACAGTGAATGTTTCTAGTTGAAGAGGCAATAGATGATTTATTTTTGTGCTCTTTCCATTTTCCAGTAGCAGAGAACTCCTTTTTCCCTTCCTCCTTTACCTTTTGGAGTAAGGCATGTACTGTTTTATATTTTTAAAGAAAGCCTAAGTGTAATCTAGAGTTATAGAGGTATATAATTCCAAAAATTGTATTTTTTTGTAAACTGATTTCTTACTATCCTGTCACAGCAATGTATAACTGTATATTATATTTTAATAATTTCACAAGAAAATTATATAGAAGAACCATATGTCATAAATTCCTATTAATGTGCATTTCAGTTATTTCCCATTTTATCAGAATTATTAGAAGCAATGTCCAAATAAATTACCTTGTTGAATTACTTTTTAACGTAAGTACCCAAAAAAGATTTTATGAGATAAAGGTTGTATACTTTTTAAAAAGTTTTTTGGGGCTTACCAATTTATCCTGCCAGGAACAGAGTATACAAGCAACAGAAATCCCCAAACCAATCACAGATACTAGCACGTTAAAAGTAATGTCCCTTCATTTATTCATTCATGCTCCCTTAATTTTGGTTAAAAATATTTCCATTATTTCTAAGAGGTTATCAAGTTTATGTAAACGAAAGCTCACGTTAATGAAAAATAAGGGGAGACTCTAAGCTGTTGATAAAATAATTTTGTCCCAAATTATCAATGACGCTAATGCCTTGTCATAATTCATAGTAAATAAAACGGAAGCTTAATGACACCAGGATGGTAGGTACTTGAGTTCTTCCTCTATGTAATGAAGGCGTACTAAAGACGTCACAGTCTGGACAAAAGGAAAATGGCTCTATCTTCTCACGCTGCTTCCCTTTGCTCAGAGTCTCCTTCCAGAAGCCTGGACCAGTATGAACCCAGTACAACGCCAGGACGAGAAGGACTTGAAAGCTCAAGCTCTTTCCTCCAAACAAGGCCCTTGCCCCCTACAACAGCCTTCTAGGTGACCATCAGTCCAAACCAGATGCTTAATCAACACTGAGCATCCAAAATATTAAAAAGATCACAATAGACCCTGAAAGTAGCATCTATCTCTCCATACTTCGAATTGCCTGTGGTGTGAAAGTTTAGGGACATTTTCTTTTTCTTTTGCCCACAGACCCCGGTGCTCTGGCAACCGGGCACTGAAGAGCAGACGGGCCACCACAGCCCCTTCTTGCCAACCCTCTGGCCTCTCCTCTTCCAGGCTATTTCTCTTCACATGGACTGAATCATGATAAAACCATCCACGTACCTTCGTGAAGTTCCAGCGCTGGATGAAGTGACGTGCTACGTCACGAGCTGCCTTCCCGTGAACTGCAGAGGCAATGTCATGCCATGGCATCCGGGGAGTGGAGTGCCTGTCAATGAAATCTGCCCAGGTGCCCCGGGCAAGGATCATCACTAACTTCTGTGCCACAGACACAGCCATCTGATTCCAGCACTCACCCCAACCATGATATGTAAAAGGAAACATGGTAATGTTCACTATGCGTATATTACTTGGCTTGGGTAGAACAATACCTTTATAGCCAAGAAAAACATAGCTATCTATTACATTGAGGAGCACGGTCCCCCAAGTTCCTCCCCCAACAGGTTTCCATTTCACTTAGTACAACATAATCACTAGTCAAGGCAAGATGTGAATTGGTGTAAATTATCTAAGGCTGTGTACTTAATATTAGATTTTTCTTCTAAATCCTGTTGAAATAACCTCAGGCTGTATATACAGTTCTGTCTTTCTCTTCTCTTAGACACATAAGCACAGTGATAATCTGAAAATGGGTCATTTTAATGCTGGAAGATGAAGATGATAAGCAGAAAAGGAGATCAAAGGAAGTCACCTCTTGCAGAATTACAGATTATTACCCCCCAAATATGCCTTGATGGAACCTGGAGGTTTCAAACAGTAAGCTGTGTTTCATGCTCTTTTCTTATTATACTTACAAGGAAATGTCCTTGTGTATATGACCGGATCATAGTCTCCAAAGTTTTACCAAATATTCAAAACAAAACAAAGCAGATAAAGGACATTATATCCTGTACATGAATACTTGCTGAGATGCTGACAAGTAAAAGACAAAACACAAGCAGCCATCCACGACCATGGTACTCACCAGCAAAAGGTTTATCAAGTTGAACCCAGTCTTTGAAGACAAAATTGCAGTAGTCCTTTCCATGCCAGAACCTGGTTTCCCCATGGAGCTCTCCCATGCCTGTCTGTAAACTGCGGAGGGAGCTGGTGTCTGTGAAGGCAGCAGAGACTGTGTTCAGGTGGACCCCAGGGAGGGAGGCTCACGTCTCATTTATTGAATGGCTAGAGACTTCCGAACTGTTATCTTTAAGCCTTGGAACTAGGGTAGCATGTGTTCATTCTATCTGAGGCTGTGGGCTGGTGAGGTTTCATAATCCATACGAGTTTACCATTAGTGAGTAGTGGGGGCTATAACCAGGTTCATTACTTGACAATGAAATTCAACGTTCTTCTCCCCATCTACTAGGTGACTGAAGAACAGATCACAAAGTTAACCATGAATAAAGAACTTGCTGAGAGGGACTACGAGAGAGCAGTAAAGCCAGGTCAGGCAGAGAAACATGAATGGGAGACGCCATGAAGAAGTCATGCCCTTGGCTCTCTTCAACCAACATGGTGCATGCCCAATACATAATTTTGTCTCTTGCATCTCAGAATCAAGAACCTCAAATCAGCACACAGCCCCTGTTCCTGCCCTGGGATTGTCAAGCTGACTGACACCGAGCTTCATCTTTTTGGGTCAGAAATTCTTTACATGTAAAAGGAAGAATTTGGCCTAGATGGCATCTAAGATCTTTGGCTCTAACATTCCATACTCCCAACATCATAAATGACATCCATAATAAATATCACAAGAACACACAGAGCTTATGATCACATAAGGCGCAAAAGCAGCAACCCACCGCAGCATTTCACAAAGAGCTTTGCCGGGACCATTTTACTTAAGGATGAAAATTCCGACTTAAATAGTTTGTACATTTATGGGATATGGTGGCCACATAAACAACTAAGCAGGAAGACAAGCAGAGCTACAAATCACAAAGCAGCGCTTGGCACAAAAGAGGCACTTAACAAACACGCTGGGTACAAAACTATTCATTGAATGAATGGTAGCACGTACCAGTGAGAGGAGCGGACCAGCCCCCTACCACCACATGTCCCAGAATGGTCTTTCTAAAACGCATACCATTGGCTTAAAAGCATTCTAAGATCACCTGCTGCCTGCCCACGGGGAGTCAGGTCCTAAAAGCTGAGTGTGCACAGAAGGTTCTTCCCAAACTGATGCCAATCTCCCTTTCTGGCCTTGTTCTTCCCCAACCCAGACCCCGTGCACACCACTTTTCTCCCAGTGTTTCGACAGGCGTGGTTTGTTACGCCTTGGTACAGTTGGCACATTATTCCTTCCCGTCCAGAATGCCCTTCCCTCCCTCTCATCCTCAACTCCACATCTTTCTAGAGCTACAATAGCTGTCACCTGCCCTACAGGTACCTCCCAGATCCCAGAAGGGTGAGGGTACCACTAGCACTGCCGTAGAACACCTCGGACTCTGTGACACAATTGTGCACAGATGCTCCCCACGAGTCTGGAAGCTCTTCAGGGTGGAGAGTGTGCCTTCACTGCGTGGTGTAGCTCCTGGCATTCAGTAGGCAATCAATACGTACTTGCAGAACAAAGGTTTTTAAACAATCACCACACACACACACACACACTGCTAATATTCTAACTTAAACTGAATAATTAACCTTCAAAGGTTATTGACATAATCTATAAAAGAAAAATGTCTTAAAAGTGCTAAATGTTAACAAAACTAAATAATGTTAAAAATAGCATTCTATTGACTTCTCCCAGTGATTTATTTTCCTGCTTTGTTGAGACTGAAAGGCCAAAGTACTGGCAATCTGTTTGCTCACCTGTAAAATCTTTAGAATAAGCATGGCATTTTATTTTTTTTTTTAAAAAGAGAGATAGAAAGGAAACAGGAACAAAGAATGAGGTAAATCATGGGTCAAATTCCAAAAAAAAAAAAAATATATATATATATATATATGGTAATATATACATAATCTAAAGCTTAACATTTATATGCATGCATGTGTTTAAAAATTAACTTTCACCTAACAATCAGTTATGATAAGAAAAACAAAACAAAGCAAATTCTCATCTCAGAAAATTGTGTTGGTACTGATTGGATTCAACCTGCTCATAATTCAAATTTGTTTTTGGTTTCAGTCATGGCCTCAATTATTCCAAATAAGTCAGTCTTCCCCAGAACAAATTAAATATTAAGGCAATACAGCCAAGGACTCATAGTTAGTGTGACTGCTGCCCAGAAGTGCATGAGCACCTACGAGCAGGAAGAGAGGCTTTTTACATCAGCCATGCTGATCTGAGGGGTCCTCCTCAGTCTGCATTTGGCTTCCAGCTGATTTCATAATTGCACCTGCCTTGTCTTTGGCATAGGTTTTATGCCAGTTTTCTGCAATCCTCATCCCTCAGTGGTCCAGACACAGGCTGTAAAGTTCCTAGAAAGGGTGTCTTCCTGCCCTTCACCCATGTCTTCTGGCTTTGCTTCTTCCTCTCTTCTTTTTATGGTCTCTTGACTGCCAAGGCTGCATCCCCTACACCATTACTGCAACCCCCGCTTCTTGACCTTCTTTCCTAGTCCCTCCTCCTTCACAAAGTTCTCCCTAATCTTCTCCTAAATGTGCTCTTCGAGCTCTGGCTTCTCCTTTGGCTCTCAGATCCACAGCCCCTTCCAAAGCCTCCCTCAACCTTCTCCACCCAGTTGTCCCACCAGGCCTTAAAACCATGTGCTTAACACTAGAATCATTATTATTCCCACAAAATCAAGTCTTCCTTGAGATTTCTGCTTTCTGTTCATAGTTACTCAAGCTCAAAC